>NW_027142353.1:11893889-12501746 GCF_026170545.1 Melanerpes formicivorus | reverse complement strand
TCCTTAATAATAGTTATAGTCCAGAGAACGTAGCACGGATGTGTCATAATAAGGAGACAGGAAATGGCGCCGACCACGTGGCTACACCGCGTGGCTGCTGCTTCTCCCAGGATACAAAGGTTTCCCGTTTGGGAGTGGGGCTGTGGCAGGTCAGCAACGCTGGTTCACATGGGCTACCAGGTTTTCTCCTACAGCGATGGATCATGCAGCGGTTGATCCCACGGAGTGCTGTCCACACCACCACACGCAGCTGGGTGATGGTGGCAAAGGACCACGAGGCCTCTTGAAGCACTGGTTTGAGTCCTGGACAAGGTGGATCACAACAGCACTGGCACGCACACAGAATCAGGCTCCAACATGAATGTGGGGGGGCTCATTTACCAAACAACCTCTATTTACCATTTGGCCCAGTGAATACTGGTCCAATGAGCATCTGTTGCTAGCACAAAGATTAACCAATGAACTGACACCTACCAAATACGGCCTAAGTATATGCTATACCCAGGGAAACAAACATATAGCCTGCCCCTTGTGTACCACAGGGGTGAGACCACACCCAGGTAGGCTGTTTACCTGAACTCAGTGGTGCCAGGATCCCCCCCTGCCGCCTCCAGAAATGAGGGGGAACAAAGTAGGGTTAACATACAGAGAAGTATATCCTAGAAATGTTTGGGGCACAATCCTGATCATAAGCATCATCCACTACACCATGGCTTTTTGCAGGAAGGAGGGAGGATAGTGGGGCCATGTCTAGACACATTAGAGTCTGTCTGGGTTTGTGCTGGGACCGTTTGTCCCTACCATGACACCTGTCCAGGCAATCCCTCAGGAGTACCAACCACATCACTCAGTTTTGAGTCACCTGCAAACTTGCTGGAGGTGTACTCAATCTTACTGTGTGCCAATGTTGAAAACATTAAACAATACTGGCCTCTAAGGGAATGAGCTTGTCACAAATTTTCATCTGGAAATCAAGCTGTTGATAATTAATTTTTTTTTCTATCCCAAAATGGGCACCATTGGGTGATGATTGAAGGCACGAACCCCATTGCCGTATAGGCAAGATTCCAGAAATGCAGAGAGAAGAGAATCTCAGAAGTCCTCCCTAGAAGTCCTTCGTTGCTGCATTGTAGAATCCCCAGCATTTCAGAGTCTTAGAGTCCCACTTACAGCAGAAGTCCTGGAAGCACTTAACAGATGAAGCAGCTAACAGAAGCAGAAGTCTTAAACATATCCCTTGTGGTATTCCCACATCAAAGCCCTTGCCAGAAGAAGTAGTGACCTAACAGAAGGAGAAGTCCCTAGCAGCCCTAACTGAAGACCCCTAATCTAAGTCCCTAATTGAAGTATCTATTGCTCAGAATGGCTGGGGTTTATACCCTTTGTTATATATCCCTTGACCAGTAAAATCAAACCACATACATAAACTAAAATCTTTTCTCAATAAGAGGTCCCTAACCCAAGAATGTGTAACTATTGCTCAGAGTGGCTGTCTTTTATACTCCTTGTTATCAATCCCCTTAACAGTAAAACCCAACCACATATATAAGCCAAAATCCTTTCCCAATAAAAGGTGCCAGCATGTCAAGGAGGTGGCTTCTGCAGCCTGTTTCAATCAAAGGGTGCCAATGTAAGGATGTTGTTCTTGGTACACATGGAATGTTATTGTTTGGGGTTTTGCAAAGCGGATGTTTATACTGGTAGTGACTTATCACTGCAAGGCGACAGTTCCTGGGGTCTTGGCTCACCCAGGGTTTGTCCCTCTGCCTGGCAAGACACATCTGTCTGCCTTTTACGACACCTTACTGAGAAGGGCATTTGTGTCTTTCTAGGTAAACTGAGGTACAGCACGTATTCCAAATTGCAAGGCAAGGCTTGGCTTCTCAGGCTTGCAGGGTAAGGTTCATGGCTTCTCTCCCAGATCTTAGACAAGGCAAGGAAAGGCAAATACAATTTGACCTGTATTTATCACTTGCCTGGGATTCAGTTTGGGCCAATAAGGCAACTGAAGCCAGTAAACAGTTAACCAATGACATGGGATTTTGCCAGGCCATGACCATAAAAGGCAAAGACATAGGCCTGGTCTAGGAGAAGCATGGACAGTGCACACACTTTTTACCATAAAGGGAGGACATATCCATTTGTTTACCAGATTTACTTGTGGCTGGTTCTTTTGTCCTTTTCCTGCATTTCCCTCAACTTGGCTCTGTAACTTGAGATGAAGCTATCTCTTTTTCATAGTGCTTCTTGAAGGCTCATATGGGTTTTTCCTTAGCTGTAAATCACTTTTTTCCTTTCTTTTTACACAATCTTAATTAAAAAAAAAAAGGCAAAACAAAAAACCCACCTGAAAACATAGCATTGGCAATATGCCAAAGTAGTTAAAAAAATAAACTAGAGTTTAAGTTCTAGTTTATTATCAATTTACTCTAGGCCACACCTTGAGTACTGTGTCCAGTTCTGGGCCCCTCAGTTTAAGAAGGACACATATATACACACACATAATTCTTTCCATGCCCATGAGGTGTTGCCAAGAGATTAGTTACATAGATTAATTTAGTAGATCTCACCCTAAGTAATTAAACTCAACACTAAACTTGGGGAAATCATGTTCTGATGTTTGGCTAATCCATATAGTTTCTACTTAAGGGCTATCAAACCAATTGTCTGTATTACCTGTCAGACAAGTCAGTATTGACTTCTTTTTAACAAAATGAGGCAATAATAGCTCATGTGCCTGACTGTCCTAAATCATATTGAATTCTTTCCCCAGCAGGATCAGCACCTGTTCTCAGTATGAGTCTATCAGAAAAACACCATCATCTTGTTTTACTGGTAAACAAAGATTATGAGCATAGGAATAGAATAGAATAGAATAGAATAGAATAGAATAGAATAGAATAGAATAGAATAGAATAGAATAGACCAAGTTGGAAGATACCTTCAATAGCAGCGTGTCCAACCTATCATCCAACACCACCTAATCAATTAAATCATGCAAAGTCAGTACAGGAAAATGAAAAATCATAGTACTATAAAAGAGGGGGAAAGCTAACTTTCTTTTTAAGAATGGACGGTACTTCTACCATACAAGCAGTTGAAGTGTGAAGGTCTTTTAGAGCAATTTTTAATTCAAGCCCAGCTGTTTAGTACTAGACTCTGTATTTTATATCACCATAAGAATTCTATCTGTAAAGAAGTTTTTACTTTTATTCATGTTAACATGCATCCTAGATAATATTGCTATAGCAACAGGAGGGTGTTTTTTACCTTGCTAACAATTGCAAATTGCCATGTTAAAACCACAATATTTTCCTTTTTTTCTTCTCTCTGTAGTCCTCTTGTATTAAAAACATAAAGACACCCACATGAGCAGGGCCAATGGGAACAGGTCTCTGCCCGACGAAAGAAATGCAAACGAAGGAAGTCTGCTCCTGTGAGCAGCACGCTGCCTCCAGTGCAGTTACAGAACAGGTATGAGGCTCTGCAGGAGGAACAGGTCATTGGTAAGGCCAAGGACTCAAGAAGGTCAGAAGCTGTACCAATGACAGGTTGCCTCAGGCCAGCCATCAAAACTTACCCAGAAAAGAAACCTCGCAGGGTCATCATCATAGGAGACTCCCTACTGAGAGGAACAGAGGGCCCAATATGCAGACCAGACCCATTTCATAGAGCGGTCAGCTGCCTCCCTGGTGCCCAAGTAAAAGACATTGTAGATAGAATTCCCAACCTCGTGAGTCCTTCAGACTACTACCCACTGCTGGTCTTTCAGGTGGGCAGTGACGATGTAACAATGAGAGGCTCACAATCTATTAAAAAAGACTTCAGAACCTTAGGGCAAATGCTAAAGGGATCAGGGGCTCAAGTCGTGTTCTCTGCCATCCCTCTAACGTCAGCAATGGATGAGGACACACTGAGGAAGGGCCGACAGATCAATTCATGGCTCAGGGGCTGGTGCCATCGACAGGGCTTTGGGTTCCACAATCATGGATTGGTTTTCAAGGCACCTGAGCTGAAAACAACTTATGGGACACACTTGTCCCAGAGGGGGATAAGAATCCTGGGGCAGGAATTGGCAGGGCTCATTGATAGGGCTTTAAACTAGATTTGAAGGGGGAAGGGGTTAATAGTCTCCTGCTGGCTGGTGACAAACAGAGGGGCAGCTCACCAGCAGTAGAGAGAAGGAGAGCTGGTAAGGGTTCTCAACTTGCTGCCCTGAGGCAAGCCACGGATGATCCACCAGGACATTCTGTGGAAACCGAGGGGATTTGGCACAAGAGGAGGACAGGGCCAGCCCAGCTGAAGTGCTTCTATGCGAATGCGTGCAGCTTGGGCACAAACAGGATGAGTTAAGGGCCACTGTGCTGCTGGGATGCCACGACATAGTGGCTGTTACTGAAACTTGGTGGGATGAATCCCATGACTGGAATGTAGGCATAGATGGGTATAAAGTCTTTAGGAAGGATAGGCAGGGAAGGAGAGGAGGAGGTGTTGCCCTCTATGTCAATAGCCAGTTGGAATCAGTGGAGCTCCACCTGGGGAGGGATGATGAGCTAGTTGAGAGCGTATGGGTTAAAATTAAAGGCAGGACAGGGGAAGGAGATATTACTGTGGGGGTCTCCCACAGGCCACCTGACCAGCAGATCCAAGCAGATGAGGCCCTCCACAGGCAAATAGAAGCGGCTTCCAGGTCACAAGCCCTGGTCCTCATGGGTGATTTCAACCACCCGGACATCTGCTGGAGGGACAACACAGCAAGGCACCAGCAATCCAGGATGTTCCTGGACTGCATAGAAGACAACTTCCTCCTCCAAATGGTAGAGGAACCAACAAGAAAAGGTGCTATGCTGGACCTTGTTCTCACCAACAGGGAAGGGCTGGTAAGCAATGTGAGGCTCATAGACGGCCTTGGCTGCAGTGACCATGAAGCAGTTGAATTTAATATTCTCAGGGCAATCAGGAGGAAGTATTCCAAGCTCACGACCCTAGACCTTAGGCGTGCAGATTTTGATCGCTTCAGGGATCTGCTAGCCAAAGTGTCGTGGGACAAAGCCCTGGAGGGAAGAGGGACCCAGGACAGCTGGTCAGTATTCAAGGACCACCTCCTCTGTGTCCAGGAGCTCTGTATACCAACAAAGAGAAAAGCAGGTAAGAATGCTAGGAGGCCTGCCTGGATGGGCAAGGAGCTACTGGACACACTATTACTTAAAAGGAAACTCTACAGGAAGTGGAGAGAAGGACAGGTAGAACAGGGGGAATATAAGGAAGCTGCCCGAGCAGCAAGAGTCCTGGTTAGGAAAGCCAAAGCAGAGTTTGAATTGAATCTGGCCAGGGAGATTAAAGGGAACACTAAGAACTTCTACGGGTATATTAGTGGGAAGAAGAAGACTAGGGAAGGTGTGGGCCCCCTCAGAAAGAAAAATGGTGACATGGTCACAAGTGATGAGGAAAAGGCTGAGGTACTTAATAACTTCTTTACCTCAGTCTTCACTGCAAGGGCCTCTAGCCAAACTCCTGATGTTATGGAAGACAAAGCCAGGGATGGGGAGGAAGAACTGCCCATTGTAAGTGCAGATCAGGTTGGTGATCACCTGAAGAACCTGAAAGTGTTCAAGTCCATGGGACCCGACGGGATACACCCACGGGCGCTGAGAGAACTGGCAGATGAGGTTGCTAAACCCCTCTCTATTATATTTCAAAAGTCATGGCAATCTGGTGAAGTCCCCACAGACTGGAAAAGGGGAAACATTGCCCCCATCTTCAAAAAGGGTAAGAAGGAGGAACCAGGGAACTACAGGCCAGTCAGTCTCACCTCTGTGCCTGGAAAGATCATGGAGCAGATCCTCCTGGAGTCACTACTCGCTCAAAAGAATACTGAAGAGGTGATTGGGAACAGTCAGCATGGCTTTGCCAAGGGCAAATCCTGCCTGACCAACCTGGTGGCCTTCTATGAGCAGGTGACAAAATTAATAAATGAGGGGCGAGCAACTGATGTCATTTACCTGGACCTGAGCAAAGCCTTCGACACTGTCCCACACCACATCCTGGTCTCCAAACTGGTGACACATGGGTTTGATGGATGGACCACTAGATGGATAAGGAACTGGCTTGATGGCCGCACCCAAAGAGTGGCTGTTAATGGCTCCATGTCCCAGTGGAGGCCAGTGACAAGCGGAGTCCCTCAGGGATCAGTCCTGGGACCTGTCTTGTACAACATCTTTGTGGGTGACATGGACAGTGGCATTGAGTGCACCCTCAGCAAGTTTGCTGATGACACCAAGCTGTGTGGTGCAGCAGACACGCTGGAGGGAAGGGAGGCCATCCAGAGGGACCTTGACAGGCTGGAGAGGTGGGCACAAGCCAACCTCATGAAGTTCAATAAGAGCAAGTGCAGGGTCCTGCATCTGGGTCGAGGCAATCCCAGGCACAAATCCAGGCTGGGCAGTGACTGGCTGGAAAGTAGCCCTGAGGAGAGAGACTTGGGGGTGCTGGTGGACAAAAAGCTCAACATGAGCTCTCAGTGTGCACTTGCAGCCCGCAAAGCCAATCAGATCCTGGGCTGCATCAGGAGAAGTGTGGCTAGCAGGTCGAGGGAGGTGATCCTCCCCCTCTACTCAGCCCTGGTGAGACCCCAGCTGGAGTACTGTGTCCAGTTCTGGAGCCCCTATTACAAGAGGGATGTGGAGGTGCTGGAACGTGTCCAGAGAAGGGCCACGAGGATGATCAGAGGGCTGGAGCACCTCTCCTATGAGGACAGACTGAAGGAGTTGGGGCTGTTCAGTCTGCAGAAGAGAAGGCTCCGAGGTGACCTAATTGTGGCCTTCCAGTATCTGAAGGGGGCCTACAGGAAGGCTGGGGAAGGACTTCTCAGGATCTCAGGTAGTGATAGAACTAGGGGGAATGGAATGAAGCTGGAGGTGGGGAGATTCAGGCTAGATGTGAGGAGGAGGTTCTTCACCATGAGAGTGGTGAGACCCTGGAATGGGTTGTCCAGGGTGGTGGTCGAGGCCCCGTCCCTGGAGGTGTTTAAGAGCAGGCTGGATGAGGCTCTGTCCAGCCTGATCTAGTGTGGGGTGTCCCTGCCCATGGCAGGGGGGTTGGAACTAGATGATCCGTGTGGTCCCTTCCAACCCTGAATGAAACTATGAAACTATGAAACTATGAAACTTCACAAATGCTAATTCACTACTTAATGATTTTTTAAAATTATCTGGTCAAAGTTAATATCATTTCATTTACTAATGTAGTACTTTTACACATGAGATCAGATTCTTACCATATAGTCTCAGTGCCTACATTTTCAAGGTTTGGAGTTCCTTGATTCCAAATTTCTGGATGAAATTCCCTCTTCATTATCAGATCTAATTTTAAAGACCCATGAATTCTGTGTATACCTACATTTGCAATAGCAAAGTTCATCAGCTTTCAAATTTCCACTTGTGGAAGTGATTAAGTCATAATGTTTCTGGTCAACAAGAAATTTGACTTACATCAAAGCACATTCACTGCACATACATGAAAAAATCTCTTACTTTATTTCTTTCCTAATGCATCTATCTAAAATGTACCAGAAACAGCACAATACCTGTATATCTTAGCCCTTGTCTTTTCCATTTGACTCCTCATTAAAAGGGAATCTCCATCATTCTGGTATGCACTGGTATGTGGTAACAAGGTCACCCCTAAGCCTTCTCTTCTCAAGGCTGAGCAAACCCAGTTCTCTCAGTCTTTCTTCATATGGCAGGTCTTCCATTCCCCTGATCATTGTCATGTCCCTTCTCTGGACAATTTCCAGCCTGTCTGTATCTTTTATTTTTTGTATAGCAGGGACCAAAACTGCATGCAAATGTACTGAGTAGAGTGAGATAATGACTTCTTTATCTCTGCTGGTAATGCCCTTGCTGATACAGCTCAACATTCAGTTTTTTGTCTTTGCCACTGCAGCACACTATTCCCTCATGCTGAGCTGGTTGTCCAGCAAGACTCCCAGGTCCCTTTCCACAGGACTGTTCTCCAGACAGGTGGATTCTAGTCTGAGCTGCACTCCTGGGTTATATATTCCCAGGTGCAAGATCCCGCATTTTTCAACACTGAACTTCATCAGGTTCTTCCTAGCCCATTCATTCAGCCTGCCCAGGTCTTTCTGGAGGGTAACGCTCCCTCCTGGAGTGTCAACTTCCAAACTTCATTTTGTGTCATCTGCAAACTTCACCAGGGTGGTCTTGATTCCAACATCCACATCACTTATGAAAATACTAAACAGCTTTGGGCTCATTACTTATTCCTGGGCACCCCACTTGCGAGCGGCTGCCAGTGTGAGAATGAAATGTTTATTGCCACTCTCTACATATGGCTTGTTAGCCAGTTCCGCACCCACTGCACAGACCACTTATCCAGGCCATAATATATCAGTTTCTCTAGGAGGATGTTGTGGAGTATCATGTCAAAAGCCTTGGAAAAGTTCAGATTGAAAATATCTACTGCTCACCTTGCATTGACCAAGTTACTTTGTCATAGATTTGTCAAGTACAATTTGCCCCTGATGAGCCAATGTTGGCTTTTCTCAGTCACATGCTTCACTTGACTTATGACAGTCCCCAGGAGCATTTGTTAAATAACTTCCACAGGAATTGAAGTGAGGCTAACAGATCTATAACTACCTGGGTCCTCCTTAGAACTCTTCTTATAGATGGGGAGGAGGGGGGGTGGCATTAGCCTTCTTCCAGTCTCCAAGGATGTTTCTTGATGCCCACGACTTCTCTTAGATTATGGAGAGCAGCCTTGCAACAAACTTCAGCCAGCTCTCTTAGCAGCCTCAGGTGGATGGCATCTGGGTCCACCAAATTGTAAGTTCCAAGCTCCTGTAGTAGTCAACACACCCACTTCATTCACTGAAGGTGGGTCTGTGTCTGCCTTCTCCTGCATTATTGTTCCCACATGGCCTGGAATCCAACAGAACTGGATCTGGCTGGGATGCAGTGAATTTTCTTCATAGTGGCCTGTATGGTGCTGGTTTGGATTAGTGGAAAATCATGTTGAAAACATACCGATGTTTTAGCCAGTACCGGAAAGTGACTGCATAGCATCTTTTTTTCCCCCATTGTGTACAATGATTAAGTAGGTTGAGGTTTCAGAGGTTGGTAGGGGACAGTAGATCACAGAATGCCAAGGGGATATCCCGTACAGTACAACAGTACTCAGCAAGTTGGGTATAGGAATAAGGAAGCAGGGAACACTTGTGGGGATGATGTTTGTTTTCCCAAAAACCCATTATGCATTGTCCCAGAAAATGGCTGAATATTTGATTGTCAACAGAACATAATGACAGAATTTCTTTTTTTGCTTTGCTCTTGTGCATGCAACTTTGCATTACCTATCAAACTGTCTATATATTAACTCTAGAGTTTTTCACTTTTGCCATCCTAATTTATTATAATCCTGTTTGCAGCTTACATAAAATCAAGCAGGATGTGGCATAAACTGAATGTAATCACTTAATGGAGGGAGTGGCTAAGAAATGTAGGGCAGGAAGTACCTGCACTCCCTATTGGACCTGGAGGGGAACACGGTGACTGAAGACGAGGAGAAGGCTGAGGTCCTGAACACCTTCTTTGCCTCAATTTTTAACAGCAAGGCAGGAGGAGTTCAGGACGAGTGGCCTCCGGAGCTGGGCGATGGGGTTGGGGAGCAGTGTAATGCCCTGGAAATCCATGAGGAATTAGTTCAGGACCTGCTGAGCCACTTGGATATTCACAAGTCCATGGGACCAGATGGGATCCATCCTAGGGTGCTGAGAGACCTGGCGGATGTGCTAGCTAGGCCACTCTCCCTCATTTTCCTCCAGTCCTGGCTCACAGGTGAGGTCCCAGATGACTGGAAAGTGGCCAGTGTGGTCCCCATCCACAAGAAGGGTCAGATGGAGGAACCTGGAAACTACAGGCCAGTCAGCCTGACCTCAGTGCCAGGGAAAGTGATGGAGCAGATTATCCTGGTGGCAATAACTGTGCACCTGAAGGATGGCCAAGGGCTCAGGTCCAGCCAATATGGGTTCAGGAAGGGCAGATCCTGCCTCTCCAACCTGATCTCTTTCTATGATCAGGTGACCCGTCTGGTGGATGTGGGGAGGCCTGTGGATGTGGTCTACCTGGACTTCAGCAAGGCCTTTGACACCGTCCCCCACAGCAAACTGCTGGCTAAGCTGTCAGCCCGTGGATTGGACCATTACACTCTGTGCTGGGTTAGGAACTGGCTGGAGGGCCGGGCCCAGAGAGTGGTCGTGAACGGTGCCGCATCCAGCTGGAGGCCAGTCACCAGTGGTGTCCCCCAGGGATCAGTGCTGGGCCCTGTCCTCTTCAACATATTCATTGATGATCTGGATGAAGGGGTAGAGTCAGTCATCAGCAAGTTTGCAGATGACACAAAGTTAGGAGCAGATGTTAGTCAGTTAGAGGGTAGAAAGGCTCTGCAGAGGGACCTTGACCAACTGGACAGATGGGCAGAGTCCAATGGGATGGCATTCAACAAGTCCAAGTGCCAAGTGCTGCACTTTGGCTACGGCAATCCTCTGCAGAACTACAGGCTGGGGTCGGAGTGTCTGGAGAGCTCCCAAACAGAGAGGAACCTGGGTGTGCTGATCGACAGCCACCTGAATATGAGCCAGCAGTGTGCCCAGGTGGCCAGGAGGGCCAATAGCATCCTGGCCTGCATTAGGAATAGTGTGGCCAGCAGGAGCAGGGAGGTCATAGTGCCCCTGTACTCTGCTTTGGTTAGGCCACACCTTGAGTATTGTGTCCAGTTCTGGGCCCCTCAGTTTAAGAAGGACATCGAAACACTTGAAAGTGTCCAGAGAAGGGCAACAAGGCTGGGGAGAGGCCTTGAACACAAGCCCTATGAGGAGAGGCTGAGGGAGCTGGGATTGTTTAGCCTGGAGAAGAGGAGGCTCAGGGGTGACCTGATTGCCCTCTACAACTACCCGAAAGGTGGTTGTAGCCAGGAAGGGGTTGGCCTCTTCTCCCAGGCAACCAGCACCAGAACAAGGGGACGCAGTCTCAAGCTGCGCCAGGGTACGTTTAGACTCGAGGTGAGGAGGAAGTTCTTCACCGAGCAAGTCATTCGTCATTTGAACAGGTTGCCCAGGGAGGTGGTTGAATCATCGACCCTGGAGGCTTTCAAGGGGAGATTGGACGTGGCACTTGGTGCCAAGGTCTAGTCATGGGGTCTGTGTTGATAGGTTGGACTCGATGATCCTCGAGGTCCTTTCCAACCTAAGTGATACTGTGATACTGTGATACTGTGGTATATGAGAAACAGAATTTGGAAACCAAATGTCCAATACCATGTGGCATCATATATGAAAAGCATAAGATTCAAAAAGTATTTTTCATGTTTTTCATTGTAGGACTAGGGGGAATGGAATGAAACTGGAGGTGGGGAGATTCAGGCTGGATTTGAGGAGGAAGTTCTTCACCATGAGAGTGGTGAAGCCCTGGAATGGGTTGTCCAGGGAGATGGTGGGGGCGCCATCCCTGGAGGTGTTTAAGACCAGGCTGGATGAGGCTCTGGCCAGCCTGATCTAGTGTGGGGTGTCCCTTCCCATGGCAGGGGGGTTGGAACTAGATGATCCTTGTGGTCCCTTCCAATCCTGACTGATACTATGATACTATAATATTAATGAATATTTGCCTTAAAGTCAGGAATTGGGATACTAGATTTTACCTTTTTACTGTCTTCTCAAGAGGATAAAATATAAGAAATAAAATGCTTGGGTTTTTTTCTGCAGTGTTTAGTAATTCTTTTCAGCATAATAATCTGACACTGACACAGACCTGGTATTGTGAGAAACAATTAAAACCAAATTATGTTCTAATGCCTCCCAAAGACACACTATAGGTATCAAGTGTGGGTGCTACACTATCCACATACCTCTTAGGAAAAATACATACCTACATTCTACACATTTTGTGGAAAGAGCCCACATTTATGACATTTTGTCTCTGAAACTCAATATGAATATAATAAGATAGTTGGGATCACAATCTAGCCTTCAGGTAGAATAAACTTGAACCAAGGCCTGAATGGCATTCCTCCTCCCCAAGACATAAAGTCGACAGTTTGTTTTTTTTTCACCATTCTCTGAAATACTTGAAGTTGTTTCTAGCTAGAAACAAGGTAGACATGAAAGGAAAAAAAGTGAGCTTATGCTTCTAGAAGCACGAAAAGTCCTTAGGTGCCTCATCAATTAGTACTGAGGGCTAGCTCAGCTGCAAAATCAAATTTGTTATCAACATGGAATTTTCATATTTACAAAGATTATTGGACATTGTTGTTCTCTTCTGTGAGGTAGGGTTCCTTCTAAGGATTACCCCATCACAAACTATCTGCTTTGTCAAACTTCATGTAGGTCTCCTCTGTTCTGTGGAGAATACTATCTTGTGATTTTACTCTTTAATACTTCAGACCTTTAGATTGTTACAGCCTGTTGGAAACTAGTGTTATATAGGATCATGTGCCGCAGCTATTCCTTTGACAACTGATATATAACCTTTTTTGCATTTGTCTGAAATAGAGGGGCTGGCATCAGTGCCCATGTTGACATTGAAAAATAAAGAAAACAGTGCTGCTCCAAGCGCTTGGCATCCATACAGTTTATGGCTACTGTAAAGTTACTGAATGTATGATAATAATATTGTTCTGATGTTGTAATAGTGTGTAGCCTCTGTTTAACTGAAGAAAATGACTACAAGCAACAAACAAACAAAACAAAACAATGATGATGTTGCAACCAGAACTCCCAGGGCTATAAAAAATTACCTCAGGGCCCCAGGAGATCTGGTTGAGGGGCCAGGTGCACAAATAATTTTTTCATCAATACCCTTAGTTGCAGGGGGGAATACCATAAGGAACAGGTCAGCAGCTATAGTTAACAAGTGGCTTAGGGGTTGGTGCAGTCAAAAGAATTCAGGGTTTTCCGATCTTGGAGAACTTTTACTGCACCAGGTCAGCTGGCAACAGAAGGAGTACATCTGTCCCAGAGGAGGGGAAAGGTCACAGTATACGAGAATGGCCTGTCCCCCAAAGGTAAAAAGATTCTAGGAAGGGAATTGGCAGGTCTCATTGACAGGGTTTAAACTAGTTTCGAAGGGGGAAGGGGCTGAAACTAGTCCTTCCACGCAGGAGTCTGGGGGTGATAAGCTAGAGCCAGAGGTGAAACCAGCAGCCCAACTGCAGTGCATGTACACTAGTGCATGAAGCATGGGTAACAAGCAAGAGGAGCTGGAAGCCTTGATGTAGCAGGAAAGTTATGATGTAGTTGCCATCACAGAGACATGGTGGGACGACTCACATGACTGGGGTACTGCAGTTGATGGCTACAGGCTCTTCAGTTCTGGGCCTCTCTGTTTAAGAAGGACATCAAGACACTTGAACGTGTCCAGAGGAGGGCAACGAGGCTGGTGAGAGGCCTTGAGCACAAGCCCTATAAGGAGAGGCTGAGGGAGCTGGGATTGTTTAACCTGGAAAAGAGGAGGCTCAGGGGTGACCTCATTTCTCTCTACAACTACCTGAAAGGTGGTTGTAGCCAGGAAGGGGTTGATCTCTTCTCCCAGGCAACCAGCACCAGAACAAGGGAACACAGTCTCAAGCTGTACCAGGGGAAGTTTAGGCTTGAGGTGAGGATAAAGTTCTTCACAGAGAGAGTCATTCATCATTGGAATGGGCTGTCCAGTGAGGTGGTGGAGTCGCTGTCCCTGCAGGTGTTTAAGAGGGGATTGGACATGACACTTGGTGCCATGGTCTAGTCATGAGGTCTGTGGTGACAGGTTGGACTCAACGATCTTTGAGGTCTCTTCCAACCTTAGTGATACTGTGATACTCTGATTCAGGAGAGACAGGCAAGGAAGAAGGGGTGGAGGGGTTGCCCTGTACATCAGGAAGGCACTAGATGCCATTGAGACGGAGATTAGGGACGATGGGGTTGAGTGCTTGTGGATAAGAATTAGAGGGAAGACCGGCAGGGCAGACATCCTGGTTGGAGTCTGTTATAGACCACCCAACCAGGAGGAAGATATTGATGAGTCATTCTATAGGCAGCTTAGGGCTGTCTCAAGATCGCCTGACCTTGTTCTTATAGGCGACTTCAACCTGCCTGACATCTGCTGGGATCTCAGCACAGAAGAGAGGAGACAGTCTAGGAGGTTCTTAGAGTGCATGGAGGACAGCTTCTTATCCCAGGTGGTGCACGAGCCTACCAGGGGTAAGGCTATGCTTGACCTCCTCTTCACCAACAGGGAAGGGCTGGTGAGTGATGTAGTGTTTGGAGGGTGTTTGGGGTCCAGTGACCATGAGATAATTGAATTTTCTGTATTTGGTCAAGCTAAGAGGGGTAGCAAGAAGACCTCCACTCTGGACTTCCAGAGGGCAGACTTCAGGTTACTCAAGGAACTAACTCAGGTTGTTGCTTGGGGTAAAGCCATTAAAAATAAAGGGTTCCAGGAGAGCTGGACCTGCTTCAAGGAAGAACTCTTAAAGGTGCAGGACCAGGCTGTGCCAATGTGCTGGAATATGAGTCACCGGAGCAGATGTCCAGCCTGGGTGGGAAATGAACTCTTAATAGAACTAAGGGAAAAAAAGAGGGTGAGGCAACCCATGGAATGTTTAAGGATGTTGCTAGGTCTTGTAGGAAGAAAATTAGGGAGGCAAAAGCACATTTGGAGCTTAAACTGGCCTCTACTGTGAAGGACAGCAAAAAGTCCTTCTATAAATATATTAATAGCAGGAGGAAAGGCAAGGACAACCTCCACTCCTGGGTGGACATGGAGGGGAATGTTGCAACAAAGGATGAGGAAAAGGCAGAGATACTTAACACCTTCTTTGCCTCATTTTTTACTAGCAGGACAGAACGTCTTCCAGACAACTGGACTGCAGAGCTGGAGTCAGGTAGCAATATACTTTCCCTGTGATCCAGGAGGAGGTAGTTAGAGACCTGCTCAGGCGCTTGGATTCCCACAAGTCCATGGGATGGGATGGATTCCATCCTAGGATGCTAAGAGAGCTGGCAGAGGAGCTGGCCAAGCCGCTCTCCATCATTTTTCACCAGTCCTGGCTCACTAGGGAGGTCCCAGAAGACTGGAAGCTGGCCAACGTGGTGCCCATCCACAAGAAGGGCCAGTTGGATGAGCCAGGGAATTATAGGCCTGTCTTGCCTGACCTCAGTGCCAGGCAAGATTATGGAATAAGCCATCTTGAGTGCAATCACACAGCACATACAGGATGGCCAAGGGATCAGGCCCAGCCAGCATGGTTTCAGGAAGGGCAGGTCCTGCCTGACCAGCCTGATCTCCTTCTATGATCAGGTGACCCGCCTGGTGGATGTGGAGAGGCCTGTGGATGTAGTCTAGCTGGACCTCAGCAAGGCCTTTGACACCATCCCCCATAGCAAACTGCTGGCCAAGCTGTCAGCCCATGGCTTGGACGGGAGCACACTGCAATGGGTTAGGAAGTGGCTGGAAGGCTGAGCCCAGAGAGTGGTGGTGAATGGTGCCACATCCAGCTGGCAGCCAGTCACTATTGGTGTGCCCCAAGGGTCAGTGCTGGGCCCTCTGCTCTTTAATATCTTTATTGATCTGGATGAGGGCATTGAGTCCATAATCAGTAAATTTGCTGATGACACCAAGCTGGGGCAGGTGTTGATCTGCTGGAGGGTAGAGAGGCTCTGCAGAGAGACCTCGACAGGCTGGCCAGATGGGCAGAATCCAATGGCATGAGATTTAACACATCCAAGTGCCGGGTTCTGCACATTGGCCACAACAACCCCATGCAGTGCTACAGGCTGGGGTCAGAGTGGCTGGAGAGCAGCCAGGCAGAGAGGGACCTGGGGGTACTGGTTGATAGTAGACTGAACATGAGCCTGCAGTGTGCCCAGGCAGCCAAGAGGGCCAATGGCATCCTGGCCTGCATCAGGAACAGCATGGCCAGCTGGAGCAGGGAGGGCATTCTGCCCCTGTACACTGCACTGGTTAGGCCACACCTCGAGTACTGTGTCCAGTTCTGGGCTCCTCAATTTAGGAAGGATGTTGACTTGCTGGAACATGTCCAGAGAAGGGCAACAAAGTTGGTAAGGGGTTTGGAACACAAGCCCTGTGAGGAGAGGCTGAGGGAGCTGGGGTTGCCTAGCCTGGAGTGGAGGAGACTCATGGGTGACCTTATTGCTCTCTGCATCTCCCTGAAGGGAAGTTGTAGACAGGAGGATGTTGGTCTCTTCTCCCAGGCAGCCAGCACCAGAACAAGAGGACAAAGTCTCAGGCTGCGCCAGGGGAGGTTTTGGCTGGATTTTAGGAAGTAGTTCTGTACAGAGAGAGTGACTGTCCATTGGAATGGGTTGCCTGGGGAGGTGGAGGAGTCGCCATCATTGGAGGTGTTCAGGAGGAGACTTGATGGGGTGCTTGGTGCCACAGTTTAGTTGTTTAGGTGAGTTGGGTTGGTTGATGGGTTGGATGCAATGATCTTGAAGATCTCTTCCAACCTGGTCTATTCTATTCTATTCTATTCTATTCTATTCTATTCTATTCTATTCTATTCTATTCTATTCTATTCTAGACTATTGCCAGCCTCTGCTAATTAGGTATTACTTAGTTTATACTAATTTTAGAGAAACTACTGAAAAGCTTCTGATCTTCCCACTACTGAAAGCCAAAATGTCATGAGGTCTTCTAAATGAAAAAAATAGTTGTGTTGGAAACTTACTGTTTAAGCCTAGGAGAATATGGATTTTTAACTCGAGAAAAATGTGATGTGAGGATGTCAACAAATCTTTTCTCTTTGGTGAATGGAGATATTCAGTGCAAGAAGAACTGGAAGACAAGAAGAGGCAGAGAACAAAACACTACAGAAAACTTTCTTGTACTTTGTTGAAACAGCAAATGTGAGATTCAGATCTAATTGACATTAACATTGGAATTTAAGCCACATTTTGCAAAGGTAAAATTAACAGCATTTAATATGAATAGAAGAATATGGTAAGATGCTAGTGGTAAAGTGTAGACATAGAATTAATCAGAATATTTGCTATAACTGAGGTAATTGTGTCCATAAGTTATATTTTAAGATGAACTAAGAGATTAGGGAAGAAAGACCACAAAGACATAGCTAAGGACAAAGACAGATGACTGAGATTATGGAGAAGAAATGTATTTTGGAAGTTGTTATAGTATCATAAGTATCAGGAAAATAAGGGCTGTATGTATGGTACATGAAGAGAGAAAACTAACTGGCTGAGCAGCAGTCTTGCTGAAAAAGGATTATGAGAGTTACAGTAGACAGCAGGTTGAATATGAGCTGAAAGTGCACTCTCAATAAAGCAAACTACTTACTGGACGGTCACAATGGTGCAATTGATAGGAGATAATATACTTAAAATCATTCCTCAAGATAAGGGGAAAATAATACACTTGGAGACCTAATATTCATTCAAAAATATCTTTTTGGTCCTGTTTTTCCACCAACTCCAGTTATCTTTATTCACTGGCTGTCTCAAATGGGAATAGAGTAATATTTCTTGGATGGTTTCAATAGCATAGTTGTAGATCACATCAATCCTGTTAGATCCACTGGTCTTATGTTATTACTAATAAGTTTTTAATCTGATTATAATATACAGCTTCATCTTTCTTTCTGATTTAGAGGGAGAAAAAAAGTCCAACTAAGAGACCAAACTTAGTCAGTAATCAGTAGCTGTTGTTTTACATCACCCCACAGCCTGATTCTTAACACTATCTTGTAAGCAAGCTTCTATGATGACTTAGTGAACTACAAGCCTCAGAGCCTTCATGTCAATGCACCAAACTAGAGCTACTGTACTACTAATCTCATAAAAGACGTGTGCTTTGCAAAAGAGCCAGACAAAAACCTCTGAAGTCCTTCTCCCTTTATTTCAATGGATCCTTCTTCAATTCCTCTTACTACTGTGCACCACTCACTAGTGAGCCCAATTAATTTGTTCCCTTTAGCAAATCCTTTTAAGCATACTGTAACAAATAGAAGACCAGGAAAAGGAAGTGTGAGAGACTAAAAGTTTGTCTCTCTTGGTGTGAGTCAACAAAGATAAAATCACTTGCTGCTTGCGCAGACAATAGCTGACAGAGCCACTGGAATGACTCTTGGAAGGTGCAAAGATAACATTGCTCACTGGGCCACAGCTGGCCTACAACAATGACCCAGCCATTCACGCCTTCAGGACAAGATAATCTCCACCCTGGAAAGGGTAGACAATGATGTGTAATGAGTGTGGGGGGTTTTGTCTGGATGGAGGCCAAGGAGGCGGAGGGCCCCCCTCCACCCCCCATCCAGATCTCTTGCCCACACACACAGAAATGCACAGAAAGATCTCCGGGGGAACGATACCTGGATATTTACATAAGGATTATTTCCTGCCCCTGGAATTCCTGAGGGACAATACTTGGATACATACCTAAGGACTAAAAACTGTATAAAAGACTGGAGCCACTACTGGCTACTTTTCAGAAAAACAAGAGAAGAAAAACGCAGAAGGAAAATGTGGGGGACTGTGTCTCCTGGACTGGATGATTAAAGGGAGAAAAGCGGAGATGAAGGAAAACACAGGAGACGGACCATGCTGCTGAGAAGGGAAAGCCAGGACAATGATGCTCCGTAGAAAAAAGGCTGCCCAGAGGACCACAGCTCTTCTCCAGCAAAAGCCTCAACACCGTTTCTCTACAGACCCAACATCTCCTGCAGCACCTTTCCTCCACAGACTCAAACTGTCTTGGGGGGGATGAGTGGTATGGTAATATAATTCCTTTCCTCTTCTCTCTCTCCCTCTCTATTTGCTCCCTCTCCCGTTCTTATGTCCACTTTATTTATGTAATAAATAGTCTAGCTGTTGATATTTTGGTCCCTTGTCTAATTTGTTTCACTGAAGCCACATAACAACACTGCTGTCTTGACAGGACTTTTTGATGGGTGAGTATTACACAAAAAAATGACTCATTGATCTCACTTTGCAGAGACAGAATGAGTCTGTCAGGCTGCTTCAAAGGAAATGGAGAGACAGAGCCTCTTATAGATCACAATTAACCCCTTTTCCAAGCAGAGTAAACTTTTAAATAAGTCAATCCATGTTCTAAATGTGTTTGTTTCTTTGAAAACATATGTAAAATGTTAAGTGTTACTTGTTCAAATATGTATGTCTACATTATAGACATCTAAAGCTAGATAAGATATATGTGTATCAGAGCTTTGTACATTATATAATATTGACTGGAATGTTATTGTGGAGATTGAAGAGAATGAAGACCAATATGGAAATAAATAAAATTCTATACGATTTGGAAGATTGTCCGTTGGTTATGCCAATTTTGGAATTGAAAAAGAACTGCTGAAACAGGAATTTATAGATCTATGTAAATTATACTGTGACTTTTGAAGGTTGAACCCTGATGTTAGTTGATCTCATTATATGTTTGCCAATGATTTCTTATAAGAGTTTCAATCCATAGACAGACCTACACCAGGTTCTGTGAAACAGCAAGCAAAGAGGTAAAATACTCAATCCTGATTTTCACAGTAGTAACATATACTAAGATTTATAGAACTACTCTTAGATAAAGTACAGAAATTTTTAGAGAAATTATATGCAAGAACGTAACAGCTTCCAGAAATTGCACAATAGTTTGAGGTGACTTGAATAAATATCAATAAAAAAAATAGATTAAGATGTTAATTTATAATTAGTTGAAGTGTAAAGAATAGTTTAGTCCAGCAAAGAGACTTAGAACTAAATCAGCTGTGGTGAAAGAGTCTTTCACAGACATAAATGTCAGAGCAGCAGTTTTGTATCCATGAAGCTCTGAGGTAAGACCTATATAACTTGGCATTCATAGGGCAGGTTTCAAACATTTGTTCAAAATACCAACAGAAGAAAATACAAATACAGAACTGGTCATTCTTGTATTGGACGTTGCTATGTAAATGAGCAAGCATGAATTTATTATGAAGACATAAATTACTTACAAGCGTGAGATGACAGTCCTCTGTAGTTGCTTGGGACTGAAAACAGAACAGTGTTCATGTTTAGAATAGAATAGAATAGAATAGAATAGAATAGAATAGAATAGAATAGAATAAACCAGGTTGGAAAAGACCTTCGAGATCATCAAGTCCAACGTATCACCCAGCACCATCTAATCAACTAAACCATGGCACGAATTGCCTCATCCAGTCTCTTCTTAAACAGCTACAGTGATGGTCACTCCACCACCTCCTTGGGCAGCCCATTCCAATGACCAATCACTCTTTCTGTGAAGAACTTCTTCCTAACATCCAGCCTAAACCTCCCCTGGCACAGCTTGAGGCTGTGTCCTCTTGTTCTGTTTGTTGCCCTTCTCTGGACACATTCAAGAGTCTCAATGTCCTTCTTGAATTGAGAGGCCCAGAACAGGGCACAGTGCTCAAGGTGTGGCCTAACCAGTGCTGAGTACAGGGGCAGAATTACTTCCCTGCTCCTGCTGGCCACACTGTTCCTGATCCAGGCCAGGACACCATTGGCCTTCTTGGCCATCTGGACACACTGCTGGCTCATGTTCAGTCTACTATTGACCAGTATCCCCAGGCCCCTTTCTGCCCTGCCACTCCCCAGCCACTCTGACCCCAGCCTGTAGCACTCCTTTTAGATACACTGATGTAAATCCATATAAGTGACATTAAAATAAATTGTTACATCATTAAAACTAGAAGCAGAACATTATTCTGTGTTTTATTGAAACAATTGTAAAGCGTAAAATTAACTCTTGCATAAACATGCTACTTCTGCAGAAACAAATAAACAAAAAGTAATTATGAGAGCAATGATTTCTAGGGAAATGACTATATGTGTGAAATCCAAAGCAGATTACTTCCAAAACTTCTAAGTCATGTAGAATTTCCATTCTATGTGAACTGCTGTGGCACAGCCTATATCAGGTCCCCACACCATGTTTGTCTTCTCTGTGTCTTCCTTAAGGACTTTTAAGGTTGAGGGTGCAGTTACTGCTGTGCTGACAACATGCATGTCTCATCAGCTTGTCCTGTGAAAGCTGGCATCTTCTGATTGGTCTCTCCATTCCTCCGGTGCTTCCCTAACAAGGGAAAAATCATAGGAAAACCCTTGTACACTGGTATCTATCTTTCCACTGCTGGCTAGGCTTGCTCCAAAGCTGCTGCTCTTGGTGACATAAAAACAGCAAATGAGTATGTCCTGTCCTTTGAATAAAAAAAAAAAAAAAAAAAAAAAATCAGTTAAAACCCCTATTCCAGGTCTTGTGTTTGATATTAACACAGTCTGGAGACTTTTACAGACAGCTACAATCATTAAATGCTCAGGAGGTTAATCCTTGTTGACTCTCAGGTGTCAGTTTCCAATTTATAACTAAAACACAGAGAATAACTGATAGTTCAAGTTTCTAACTTGTTTCACTTGGAACAAATGCTTACATGGTCAGTGCCAAATCTCTGTTATTGTTTACTGAATAACAGATGAAAAATGTTAAGAAAGATACACTTCTCAGTTAAATCAACTATGATGTAGAGCTCCACTTCATCTTTTCATAGCCACATTCTAAGAACAATCTGTTCAGTATGAGGGCCACTACCTTTCCTCTAAACTTGATGTCAAAGTTATCCACTCATAAGCATTTTCTGTGGAGGTGCTCAGAGAATTATGCCTTGGGCACTTCAGTATTGTATATGAAGACACATCTCTTGTTCTCAATACAGAATTCTGTGTGTGTTATAGCAAAAATCTTGTTTATTCAGATGGAAAAGCCATCAAAATAAAAATGCTAAGCAAAGTAGTGGAAATTAAGGGTTTGTTCCTGCATTACAGGAACAGTCAATTGATATATTAATGTAAAATTGACTTTGTAAAATCCTTCATTGAAAGAAATATCCTGCTAGACTATCAAAATCCTTTAATATTTTGGTGCCTTCATCTCAAATTATTGAATACAGGATTTTTTGTTGTTCACATGTATTTTGAGTTACCAGATTTTACTTATACCTCCATCCATTTAAAAGTTTTTCACAAAAATATGGTTTTATCTGTTATTAAACTTAAAATTACATAGATTTTGGCTCAAGAAGTAGCATAGCTTTTGGGACATGTTTTGTAAAGTCTACATTTATGTGGCTTTATTTATTCAAAATTAGAACTCACTGAATAACCCAAGTCCTAGGAGAAGCTACTGATTTTGCAAAGAGAGTACTGAAAATTTCTTCCAGGTCTTACCTGAAGTATGCAGTATAGGTATGGAACATCCTAGGAAATAAAAAATAAAACATTCTATCATCAATATAGTGTAATGGAACATAGTGTAATCTAGTCTGCTTGGTATCCCTGTGGAAAGAGTTAGAGTTAGGTCAACACTGTAGATATTTCCAGAAGGAGATGTAATCATATCTGGTTTATGCAACTATATCTAATGGAATGAAACAATAGTAAACTGCAGTTCCTGTGGATGAAGATTAGCAGTATGTTTTGTCCGTTTAGATTTCATTCCTGAATGGCCAAAAAACTGACACCACTAAGAAAACCCGAACCCAAAGTTCTGAGAGTCTTTTCTTCTACAATTAAAAACTATATTCTACTTATTACTTAGATTGCCTGTGAGTAGCCGATATTATTCTACGAAAATATACTATTGTTTTATCTGGTGCAAATAACAAGAAGAAAAAGAAAAAGGAAGAGGAACAGGACAAAAAAAGGTGTCTGGGGGATTAATCAGAAGTATATCTCAGTAGCAGTCTGATATTTTTAGTGGATGAAGGAGTAGTTGACAAATACTATGTTTTTTGAGTCAGTATACTGCTTATATAATCACCCTGTTGAAATACTAAACCATCAATATTAAATATTGTTTTCAATGTATTTAAAGTAATTGGCTCCATAGTGTTGTGGGTTTGAGAGGAAGGCCCAGCCTTCTCCCCCCCACAAAGAGAGGAAAAAAAAAAAAATGAAAGAAACCACAGCTAACCACAGCCGGATGAGCAAAGGAACGCTGCATTTACAAGCAGTTTTAGGGGCTGCAGGGTATATATACAAAATTTACAGTATTTACAATATATACACAGAAATATACAGCAAAGTAACACAGGAATGAGATTCCCCTCCCCCTACTGGAGGAGGGTTCCCCCCCTGTACCCCTTTCTCTCCCCTTTTTCCCCAGAGAGGGTTAGAAAGAGAGGAAAGGAGCAGATGTTAATTAAAAGCAGTCATAAATTATAGCAAAATGTTAGTAGATTTGCAGGCCTCACGCTTATCAGTCAAAGGTCAGTCTGGCAGACAGCCTAGAAGCCACAAGCTGCAAAAAGGGAGGAAAGAAAGTGCAATAAGAAAAGTCTCAGCTGGACTCAAAACTTAAAGCTGCACTCTACCAATCCACCAATGAAATTAGTTTAGACCTGTCCTTTGTTTACGAAACATTCAGCCATAATGTCCCTTTCTTAAAGGCACCGCCTCAAACGGTCACACATAGGCAATTCTATACATGTGAACTATTACAGGCATATGAATTTGGAACCATTTTAAAAAGTGAACAAAATAATAATTATAGTTCAAGGTTAAGAAACTGAACAGTAGCAAAGTCTTCAATCTCCGGAAAGAAATTTGAGAAAAAAATGTCATAAAATATCATTAAACTATACAAAATATTCAAATAGTTTCAAGGGAAAGTTTGCCATGTATTTAAGATGCCCACAAATTGAGTTAAAAGAAATAAACAAGATGAATTAAAAGTCAGTGTGTAATCAGTGCTGTGGCTTGGTATCACATATTATTACTGGGACAAATTAAAATATGAGATCACTGTAAAACCACATTTGCTGCTCTCCAGTCCACTGGGACATCCCCAGACAACCAGGACTACTGATAAATGGTAGAAAGAGGTTTGGTGAGTAAATCCACCAGCTCCTTCAGTACCTAGTCCCATAAACTTGTGCATGTTTAAGTGGTGTAGCAGGTCATTGACCATCTTCTCTTGGATTGCAAAGGTCTCATTCTTCCCAGCTCTGGGTGACGAGGGAACAACTAGTTCTACTGCTAAAGACTGAGACAAAGACGGCATTAAGTACCTCAGCCTTTTCCATATCCTTTGTCACTATACTGTGCCCTGCATCCCATAAAGGATGAAGATTCTCCCCAGTCCTCCTTTTGTTGCTAATGTATTTATTGAAACATTTTTTGTTGTCTTTAACAGAAGTATGTAGGTTGAGTTCTAATAGTCATTAAAAAGCTAAGAAATCATTGAAAATCAAAGATTCCAGCCAAACTGGGTTCACAGGATGTCTCAGCTTGAAACATTACTGGCAAGTTGAGCAACTCAAGCACAAGTAGGTTCTTGGCTTCACATTTAGCTGTCTTTCAGGTCTGAGCTGTGACAAAATGAACAATCAGGAAGTCCCAAATGACCCTACCTATAATTTTATATACAAATCATACAGAACAGATTTTATTGTTGTCCTGACTCTAATAAATGTGTACTGCCTGCAATCAAATCTTACTTATTCCTATAAGAACACAAAAAAAAGGAAACAAAAAGTCAACTTTGTATTATATAATACCAAAATTTCACATTTCAGCACAGATTGAATATCTCCAGGTAATACTAGTAGCATTTCAAGGTAAAATAATCTTGGAAGATGCACACTAAAGAGAAAATTGAAAAGGATGCCTGAGGAAGGGAGATAGGAATTTAGTTGCAGAACAGATTGCTCTACATGATGAATTTTAATGGGTTAAAACATAGATATCAACTGACTTCTGAAGATTTTCACATTACAGAGAAGATGGGAGAAGTCTCAGATGATAATGCCTTGGGAAATGAACCTTCCCTTTTCACAAGGGAAGAGGGTATTTAGAGATACAAAAATACAATATAATATATTTATGTATATAAATATATTTAGATATATAAAATGCATTTAAATTTAGAATATAAAGTATCTTCTATAATCTAATAATATTCTATAAAATAATAGCATATTTTAATATGGTCTATAATGGAAGAAACCAATGTGCTTATTAATAAAAGGAAAAGCCATAGAGAAAAGAAACCATAGCTAAGCTAAATAGAGGACTTGTCAACCAAAGAGAGTAAAATAAGTCTCTAATGCAAAACAGGGATTCCTTAAAGTTCCTCTGAAAAAAATATTTTTATTATTATCACAGTATCACAGTATCACTTAGGTTGGAAAGGACCTCGAGGATCATCGAGTCCAACCTATCAACACAGACCCCATGACTGGACCATGGCACAGAAAATGCAACAGTCTGTTAAAAATAACTGTGAGAAATTCAATCACAAAATTAATAACAATCAACTGTGTGTGTGAGTGCAAATCTCAGTAAGGCTTTAGGTAAGTAACTTTCCTATGCTTTGGAGCACAGTAATTTTTGATAAATGCTTCTTGATGAAAACTGTTTAGTGATGCACATTTTACCTGTTAGGTGATACGAATATTATAAGTTATAACATATTATGCATATAAGTGGATTCTAGTAACAGCTTTGTGGTTCTTGGAGGGAATTTTTTTTTACAGACCAATAGTACTTACTAGACAGGTCACCAAACCTATGTTCACTGTTGAGTCCTTACTTTGCTCCTTGCCCAGACAATAGCTGATGTGGATTGGGCAGACACCACTGGATAATGACTCTCTGGAATGTGCTTTGACAAGATCATCTCTACCCATCAGCTACCCTGGAAAGGGAGGATAGTGAAAAGGACAATGTTTCATCACTTGGACACATACCAAAAAAAATATAAAAAAGACCTGAGGAACTAGTGGCTCAGAAGAAGGAAAAGACCTGGGCAATGCTGCTCTGAAGAAAAATAAAAGAAAAAAAATACCAGGAGAGAAAAAGACAGACACAGGAGCATGTTGCCTGGAGGCAGCAGATCAGGAGGAATCCTCTCTCCATGTCCTAAGTTCTGCCTGCTGCAACTCATGGAGCTGAAGAGGCTTCTCAGAGAAGGACCTGGACTTTGGGATCTATCCATTCCCTCCTCCAGCAGAGGACAGCACAGCCAAAAAGGATGGCATGCCAAAGCGGCAGCACTCTTCCTCCACAGACCCAAACTGCTGGGGAGGGGGAGGGATGTGGTAATATAATTTCTTTCCTCTTCTCTCTCCCTCTTCTCCCTCTCTCTCTCTATTTTTTCCTTCTCTCTCTTCCTTCTTCTATTCTGTCCACTGTACTCTGTTAATAAATAGCCTCGCAGTTGATATTTTGGACTCGTTTGTGCCTCTAATTTCATAACATGGGAATATTCAAAAGAACAGAGTCTCTTACCCTCTCTGGACTGAGACATGGGTCTGGACCACAAGCCTTATGAGGAGAGTGTAGTGAATGATGATTATGGTCAGGATTGTGCCCCAAACATTTCTAGGATATACTTCTCTGTGTGTTAACCCTACTTTGTTCCCCCTCCTTTCTGGAGGTGGCAGGGGGAGATCCTGGTGCCTCTGAGTCCAGGTAAACAGCCTACCTGGGCGTGGTCTCACCCCAGTAGTACATAAGAGGCAGGATATATGTTTGTTTCCCTGGGTATAGCATACCAAAGCAGAGTTTGAGTAGCCAAAGCAGAGTTTGAGTAGCCAAAGCAGAGTTTGAGTTGAATCTAGCCAGGGAGATTAAAGGGAATACTAAGAACTTTTACAGGTATATTAATGGGAAGAAGAAGACTAGGGAAGGTGTGGGCCCCCTCAGAAAGGAAAATGGTGACATGGTCACATGTGATGAGGAAAAGGCTGAGGTACTTAATAACTTCTTTACCTCAGTCTTCACTGCAAGGGCCTCTAGCCACACTCCTGATGTTATGGAAGTCAAAGCCAGGGACGGGGAGGAAGAACTGCCCATTGTAAGTGCAGATCAGGTTCGTGATCATCTGAAGAACCTGAAAGTGTTCAAGTCCATGGGACCCGACGGGATACACCCACGGGTACTGAGAGAACTGGCAGATGAAGTTGCTAAACCCCTCTCTATTATATTTCAAAAGTCCTGGCAGTCTGGTGAAGTCCCCACGGACTGGAAAAGGGGAAACATTGCCCCCATCTTCAAAAAGGGCAAGAAGGAGGAACCAGGGAACTACAGGCCAGTCAGTCTCACCTCTGTGCCTGGAAAGATCATGGAACAGATCCTCCTGGAGTCACTACTCGCTCAAAAGAATAGTGAAGAGGTGATTGGGAACAGTCAGCATGGCTTTGCCAAGGGCAAATCCTGCCTGACCAACCTGGTGGCCTTCTATGAGCAGGTGACAAAATTAATAGACGAGGGGCGAGCAACTGATGTCGTTTACCTGGACCTGAGCAAAGCCTTCGACACTGTCCCACACCACATCCTGGTCTCCAAACTGGTGACACATGGGTTTGATTGGTGGACTACTAGATGGATAAGGAACTGGCTTGATGGCCGCACCCAAAGAGTGGCTGTCAATGGCTCCATGTCCCAGTGGAGGCCAGTGACAAGTGGGGTCCCTCAGGGATCAGTCCTGGGACCTGTCTTATTCAACATCTTTGTGGGGGACATGGACAGTGGCATTGAGTGCACCCTCAGCAAGTTTGCTGATGACACCAAGCTGTGTGGTGCAGCAGACACGCTGGAGGGAAGGGAGGCCATCCAGAGGGACCTTGACAGGCTGGAGAGGTGGGCACAGGCCAACCTCATGAAGTTCAATAAGAGCAAGTGCAGGGTCCTGCATCTGGGTCGAGGCAATCCCAGGCACAAATACAGGCTGGGCAGTGACTGGCTGGAGGGTAGCCCTGAGGAGAGAGACTTGGGGGTGCTGGTGGACAAAAAGCTCAACATGAGCTCTCAGTGTGCACTTGCAGCCCGCAAAGCCAATCAGATCCTGGGCTGCATCAGGAGAAGTGTGGCTAGCAGGTCGAGGGAGGTGATCCTCCCCCTCTACTCAGCCCTGGTGAGACCCCACCTGGAGTACTGTGTCCAGTTCTGGAGCCCCTATTACAAGAGGGATGTGGAGGTGCTGGAACGTGTCCAGAGAAGGGCCACGAGGATGATCAGAGGGCTGGAGCACCTCTCCTATGAGGACAGACTGAAGGAGTTGGGGCTGTTCAGTCTGCAGAAGAGAAGGCTCCGAGGAGACCTAATTGTCGCCTTCCAGTATCTGAAGGGGGCCTACAGGAAGGCTGGGGAAGGACTTCTCAGGATATCAGGTAGTGATAGGACTAGGGGGAATGGAATGAAGCTGGAGGTGGGGAGATTCAGGCTAGATGTGAGGAGGAGGTTCTTCACCATGAGAGTGGTGAAACCCTGGAATGGGTTGTCCAGGGAGGTGGTCGAGGCCCCGTCCCTGGGGGTGTTTAAGAGCAGGCTGGATGAGGCTCTGTCCAGCCTGATCTAGTGTGGGGTGTCCCTGCCCATGGCAGGGGGGTTGGAACTAGATGATCCTTGTGGTCCCTTCCAACCCTGAATGAAACTATGAAACTATGAAACTATGAAACTATATACTTAGGCCATATTTGGTAAGTGTCAGTTCATTGGTTAATCTTTGCGTTAGCAACAGATGCTTATTGGACCAGTATTCACTGGGGCAAATGGTAAATAGGGGTCATCTGGTAAATGAGCCCCCCCACCTAGGTGTTGGAGCCTGTGTGTGTGCATGTGTGCCAGTGCTTCAAGAGGCCTCGTGGTCCTTTGCCACCGTCACCCAGCAGCGTGCAGTGTCGTGGACAACACCCCGTGAGATCAACCACTGCGTGATCCATCGCTGTAGGAGAAAACCTGGTAGCCCGTGCAAATCAGCGTTGCTGACCTGTCACAGCCCCCACTCTGAGTGAGGAAACCTTTGTATCCAGGGAGAGAACAGAAGCCATACGGTGCAGCCACGAGGCCGGCGCCATTTCCTGTCTCCTTATTATGGCACATCCATGCCACGTTCTCTGGACTATAAACATTATTAAGGAAAGACTTCACAAAGTTCTCAGCTTGTGAGTAAGCCAAGCCCTTCTTTATAAGGCTTCAATTAGGGTAGCATTTAAATTGCTCCGGGTGAAGGGTGGCCGGTTACTGACCAACCCCTCCCCCACCACTCTCTGACTCAGTTTTGATTCTAAGTTCTGTGAATCATTTGATTTAAGTGCCCATACATAACATTCTGTAAAGATAGTTCCACTAACTGAATATTGATACCTGTGAAGGGTGACTGTAAATACCCCATTACAGAGTTTGTGCATATATATATCAATAAATAAACTTATCTTTTCATTGATATACCTGCCTCTCGTTTCTGAGGGCATATCCACTACAGAGAGGATGAGAGAGCTGGGATTGTTCAGGCTGAAGAAGAGAAGACTCAGGGGAGACTTTATTGCTGTCTACAACTACCTGAAGGCAACCACAGTATCACAGTATCACAGTATAACTAAGGTTGAAAGAGACCTCAAGGATCATCGAGTCTAACCTATCACCACAGACCTCATGACTAGACCATGGCACCAAGTGCCACGTCCAATCTCCACTTGAACACCTCCAGGGATGGTGATTCCACCACCTCCCTGGGCAGCCCGTTCCAATGAATAGAATAGAATAGAATAGACCAGGTTGGAAGAGACCTTCAAGATCATCGCGTCCAACCTATCATCCAACACCACCTAATCAACTAACCCATGCAATCAAGCACCCTGTCAAGTCTCCTCCTGAACACCTCCAGTGATGGCGATTCCACCACCTCCCCGGGCAGGCCATTCCAGTAGGCAATCACTCTCTCTGTGTAAAACTTCCTCCTGACCTCCAGCTTGAACCTCCCCTGGTGCAGCCTGAGACTGTGTCCTCTTGTTCTGGTGCTGGCTGGCTGAAAGAAGAGACCAGCCCCCGCCTGTCTACAACCTCCCTTCGGGTAGTTGTAGAGAGCAATAAGGTCACCCCTGAGGCTCCTCCTCTCCAGGCTAAGCAATCCCAGATCCCTCAGTCTTTCCTCATAGGGCTTGTGTTCCAAACCCCTCACCAACTTCGATGCCCTTCTCTGGACTCGTTCCAGCAAGTCAACATCCTTCCTAAACTGAGGGGCCCAGAACTGGACACAGTACTCGAGGTGTGGCCTAACCAGTGCAGTGTACAGGGCCAGAATGCCCTCCCTGCTCCAGCTGGCCACACTGTTCCTGATACAGGCCAGGATGCCATTGGCCCTCCTGGCCACCTGGGCACACTGCAGGCTCATGTTCAGCCTACCATCGACCAGTACCCCCAGGTCCCTCTCTGCCTGGCTGCTCTCTAGCCACTCTGACCATAGTCTCTAGCACTGCAGAGGGTTGTTGTGGCCAATGTGCAGAAACTAGCACTTGGATGTGTTAAATCTCATGTCGTTGGATTCTGCCCATCTGTCCAGCCTGTCAAGGCCCCTCTGCAGAGCCTCTCTACCCTCCAGCAGATCAACTCTTGCCCCCAGCTTGGTGTCATCAGCAAATTTACCGATGATGGACTCAATGCCCTGATCCAGATCAATAAAAATGTTAAAGAGGATGGGGCCCAGCACTGATCCCTGGGGGACTCCACTACTGACTGGCCGCCAGCTGGATGTGACACCATTCACCACCACTCTCTGGACTCGGCCATCCAGCCAGTTCCTAACCCAGCTGTCCAAGCCATGGGCTGACAGCTTGGCCTGGAGTTTGCTATGGGGGACGGTGTCAAAGGCCTTGCTGAGGACCAGGTAGACTACATCCACAGGCCTCCCCACATCCACCAGGCGGGTCACCTGCTCGTAGAAGGAGATCAGGTTGGTCAGGTAGGACCTACCCTTCCTAAATCCATGCTGGCTAGGCCTGATCCCTTGGCCATCCTCTAAGTGCTGTGTGATTGCACTCAGGATGACCTGTTCCATAATCTTGCCTGGCACTGAGGTCAGGCTGACAGGCCTATAATTCCCTGACTCATCCAACCAGCCCTTCTTGTGGATGGGCACCACATTGGCCAGCTTCCAGTCCTCTGGGACATCTCCAGTGAGCTAGGACTGGCGAAAAATGATGGAGAGCGGCTTAGCCATCTCATCTGCCAGCTCTCTCAGCACCCTAGGATGGATCCCATCTGGTCCCATTGACTTGTGGGGATCCAAGTGGCTGAGCAGATCACCAACTACCCCATTCTGGAACAGAGGAAAACTATGCAGCTCCCTGGCTCCTTCTGCCAGCTCTGCAGGCCAGCTGTCTGGAAGACATTCAGTCCTGCTAGTAAAAATTGAGGCAAAGAAGGTGTTAAGTATCTCTGCCTTTTCCTCATCCTTTGTTACAACCTTCCCCTCCATGTCCACCAAGGAGTGGAGGTTGTCCTTGCCCTTTCTCTTGCTATTAATGTATTTATAGAAAGAGTTTTTGTTGTCCTTCACAGCAGAGGCCAGTCTAAGGTCCAAATGTGTTTTTGCCTCCCTAATTTTCTTCCTGCAAGACCTAGCAACATCCTTAAACATTTCATGGGTTGCCTCACCTTTCTTCCAAAGATGATACACCCTCTTTTTTTCCCTTAGTTCTGTTAAAATTTCATTGCCCATCCAGGCTGGCCGCCTGCCCCAGAGGCTCATCTTCCAGCACATTGGCACAGCCTGTCCCTGCGCCTTTAACACTTCTTCCTTGAAGTAGGTCCAGCTCTCCTGGACCCCTTTGTTTTTAAGGGCTTTATCCCAAGGAACCCTCTGAATTAGTTCCTTTAGTAGTCTGAAGTCTGCCCTCCGGAAATCCAGAGTGGAGGTCTTCTTGCTACCGCTCTTAGCTTGACCAAATACTGAGAATTCAATTATCTCATGGTCACTGGCCCCTAAGCACCCTCCGACCACCACATCACCCACCAGCCCGTCCCTGTTGGTGAAGAGGAGGTCAAGCATAGCCTTACCCCTGGTAGGCTCACGCAGCACCTGGGATAAGAAGCTGTCCTCCATGCATTCTAATAATCTCCTAGATTGCCTCTTCTCTGCTATGTTAAGATCCCAGCAGATATCAGGCAGGTTGAAGTTGCCCATTAGAACAAGGTCAGGCGATCTTGAGACAGCCCTAAGCTGCCTATAGAATGACTCATCAACATCTTCCTCCTGGTTGGGTGGTCTATAACAGACTCCAACCAGGATGTCTGCCTTTCCGGTCTTCCCTCTAATTCTCACCCACAGGCACTCAACCTGATGGTCCCTGATCTCCAGCTCAATGGCATCTAGTGCCTCCCTGATGTAAAGGGCCACCCCTCCACCCCTTCTTCCTTGCCTGTCTCTCCTGAAGAGCCTGTAGCCATCAATTGCAGCACTCCAGTCATGTGAGTCATCCCACCACGTCTCTGTGATGGCAACTACATCATAACTTTCCTGCTGCATCAAGGCTTCCAGCTCCTCTTGTTTGTTACCCATGCCTCGTGCATTAGTGTACATGCACTTCAGGCAGGCTGCTGGTTTCACCTCTGGCTCTGGCTTATCACCCCCAGACTCCTTCCTGGGGGGAACTGTTTTCATCCCCTTCCCCCTTTGAAACTAGTTTAAAGCCCTATCTATGAGACCTGCCAATTCCCTCCCTAGAATGTTTTTCCCTTTGAGGGATAGGCCATTCTCGTACATTCTGATCTTACTCCTTCTCTGGGACAGATGTGCTCCATCTGTTGCCAGCTGGCCTGGTGCAGTAGAAAGGTTTTCAAGATCAAAAAACCCAAAATTCTTTTGACTGCACCAGCCTCTAAGCCACTTGTTGACTATAGCTGCTGACCTGTTCCTTATGGTATTCCCTCCTGCAACTAAGGGTATAGACGAAAAAATTATTTGTGCACCTGACCCCTCAACCAGATCTCCCAGGGCCCGCAAGTCATCTTTGATAGCCCTGGGAGTTCTGGTTGCAACGTCATCATTCTCTAACTGCATAACTATCAAGGGATAATAGTCAGAGGGCTGCACCATACCAGGCAGTCTTCTGGTAACATCTCCAACCATAGCTCCTGCAAGGCAACAAACCTCCCTGTGACTAGGGTCTGGCCTACATATGGGGCCCTCTCTTCCCCTCAGGAGGGAATCACCTATTACAATTGCCCTCCTCTTTTTTTTAAGGGAGCAAGTACTGATGACGGGGGAAGGCTGTTTAACCTTAGGCTGTTTAACCTTAGGCTGTTTTGCCACAGGGAAAACCCTAGATGGTGTGTCCTCCGATATCAGAATCACCTCACCCGCAACCTCCAATGCCCCGTACTTGTTTTCCAAGGGCAGTAGGGGGGGTGAGAGGAGGCAAGGAGGTTTAACCTTGCATCTTTTGAGAGGAACCTCCGTCCATTCCCCTCTGCTTTTTGGATAACCAGCCTCTGCTGGGGAGGCCTGCAGATCCTGGTTACTCAGGTTCGTCACCCTTCTACAATTGCTTACATCTCTAAGTCTAGCAACCTCGTCCTTCAGTCTGGCCACCAGGCTAAGCAGACAGTCGATCTGCTCACACCTAATGCAGGAGCTGTCTCCACTACCCTGCATCTCAAGTGCCAGGCTCCAGCACTGTCTGCAGCTAGATGCCTGGACACCTACCTCTTGCTTATGAAACCTACCTGCCTGCTTATATTCCCCCTCAGTCTGAGTCGGGACTGACTTTTTAAAGGAGTTATTGTGACAAGTTGCCACCATGGCTAGCCCTGCCCATGGGACCTACTGGAGAAAGGTTTTAAAAAAAAAAAAAAAAAAAGTGTGGCGGCGCACGCGTCCGAGCGAGAAGCCGGGCTGAAACGGAAGCTGCCGCGAGGTGCCGCGGGCTTTTAAACTGCCGCGGCACGCAGGGGAGCCCGAACGATCCCAAACACAATGACTAATGACTCTCTTGGTGAAGAATTTTCTCCTCACCTCGAGTCTAAACCTCCCCTGGCACAGCTTGCGACTGTGTCCCCTTGTTCTGGTGCTGGTTGCCTGGGAGAAGAGGCCAACCCCTTCCTGGCTACAACCACCTTTCAGGTAGTTGTAGAGGGCAATCAGGTCACCCTTGAGCCTCCTCTTCTCCAGGCTAAACAATCCCAGCTCCCTCAGCCTCTCCTCATAGGGCTTGTGCTCAAGGCCTCTCCCCAGCCTTGTTGCCCTTCTCTGGACACATTCAAGTGTCTCAATGTCCTTCTTAAACTGAGGGGCCCAGAACTGGACACAGTACTCAAGGTGCGGCCTAACCAATGCAGAGTACAGGGCACAATGACTTCCCTGCTCCTGCTGGCCACACTATTCTTGATGCAGGCCAGGGTAGCTGACGGGTAGAGATGATCTTGTCAAAGCACATTCCAGAGAGTCATTATCCAGTGGTATCTGCCCAATACCCATCAGCTGTTGTCTGGCCAAGGAGCAAAGTTGACTTTATCTTTGTTGATTTACATCAAGAGATACAAGAGTTAGTCTCTTACAACCAATCATCAGCTTGGTTGCCCTTCTCTGTCCACGTTTCAGCATCTCAACATCTTTCTTAAACTGAAGGGCCCAGAATTGGACACAGTACTCAAGGTGTGGCCTAACCAGTGCTGAGTACAGGGGCACAATGACTTCCCTTCTCCTGCTGGCCACACTATTCCTGATACAGACCAGGTTGTCATAGGCCTTCTTGACCACCTGGGCACACTACTGGCTTGTGTTCAGCCTACTATCACCCAGTACCCCCAGGTCCTTCTCTGCCTGGCTGCTCTCCAGCCACTCTGACCCCAGCGTGTAACACTGCATGGGATTGTTCTGGCCAATGTGTAGAAGCTGGCACTAGGTGTTTTAAATCTCATCCCACTGGACTCTGCCTATCTATCCAGCCTGTCAAGGTCCCTTTGCAGAGCCCTCCTACCCTTGGACAGATCAACACCTGGTCCCAGCTGGATGTCATCTACAAACTTACTGATGATGCACTCAATTCCCTTGTTCAGATCATCAATAAATATATTGAACAGGATGGTGGCCAAGACCGATCCCTGGGTGACACCACTGGTGACTGGTTGCCGACTGGAAACGGCATCATTCAGCACCACTCTGGGCACAGCCCACCAGACAATACTTAACCCAGCAAAGAGTGCACCTGTCCAAGCCATGTGTAGTGAATGATGCTTATGGTCAGGATTGTGCCCCAAACATTTCTAGGATATACTTCTCTGTGTGTTAACCCTACTTTGTTCCCCCTCATTTCTGGAGGCGGCAGGGGGGGATCCTGGCACCACTGAGTTCAGGTAAACAGCCTACCTGGGTGTGGTCTCACCGCTGTGTTACACAAGCGGTAGGCTATATGTTTGCTTCCCTGGGTATAGCATATACTTAGGCTGCATTTGGTAGGTGTCAGTTCTTTGGTTAATCTTTGCGTTAGCAACAGATTCTCATTGGACCAGTATTCACTGGGCCAAATGGTAAATAGGGGTCATTTGGTAAATGAGCCCCCCCACATTTGTGTTGGAGCCTGTGTCTGTGTGCGTGCCAGTGCTGTTGAGATCCACCTAGTCTGGGACTCAAACCAGTGCTCCAAGAGGCCTCGTGGTCCTTTGCCACCATCACCCAGCTGTGTGTGGTGGCATAGACAGCACTCCGTGGGATCAACTGCTGCATGATCCATCGCTGCAGGAGAAAACCTGGTAGCCTGTGTGAACCAGCATTGCTGACCTGCCACAGCCCCGCCCCCGAGCGGGAAACCTTTGTATCCTGGGAGAAGCAGCAGCCACCTGGTGGAGCCATGTGGTCGGCGCCATTTCCTGTCTCCTTATTACGGCACATCTGTGCCACGTTCTCTGGAGTATAAACTTTATTAAGGAAAGACTTCACAAAGTTCTCAGCTTATGAGTAAGCCAAGCCTTTCTTTATAGAATTTCAATTAGGGTAGCGTTTTAATTGCTCTGGATGGAGAGTTGCCGGTCACTGACTAACCCCTCCCCCGCCACTTTCTGAAACAGTTTCGATTCTAAGTTCTGTGAATCATTTGATTTATGTGCCTATACATAAACATTCTGTAAAGATAGTTCCACTAACCGAATATCGATACCTATGAAGGGTGATTGTAAATATCCTGTTACAGAGTTTGCTTGTATGTATGTATATATATATATATATATATATATACATATATATATAAAAAAAAATTTATATATATTTTCATTAATACATCTGCCGCTCATTTCTGAGGGCATATTCACAACACCGTGGTATACCAGCTTGGCCAGGAGTTTGCTGTGGGGGACAGTGTCATAGGCCTTGCTGAAGTCCAGGTAGACTACACCCACAGCCTTCCCCACATCCACCAGGCAGATCCACCTGATCATAAAAGGAGATCAGGTTGGTCAGGCAGGACCTGCCCTTCCTAAATCCATGATTGCTGGGTCTCATCCCTTGGCCATCCTCTAAGTGCTGTGTGGTTAGAATAGACTAGAATAGAGTAGAATTAACCAGGTTGGAAAAGACCTTTGAGGTCATTAAGTCCAACCTATCATCCAACATTATCTAATCAATTAAACCATGGCACCAAGTGCCCCATCCAGTCTCTTCCTAAACACCTCCAGTGATGGTGACTCCACCACCTCCCTGGGCAGACCATTCCAATGGCAAATCACTCTTTCTATGAAGAACTTCTTCCTAACATCCAGCCTTAACCTGTCCTGGCACAGCTTGAGACCGTGTCCTCTTGTTCTGTCACAGGTTGCCTGGGAGAAGAGACCAACCCCCACCAGGCTACAACCTCGCTTCAGGGAGTTGTAGAGAGCAATAAGGTCTCCTCTGAGCCTCCTCTTCTCCCGGCTGAGAGACCCCATCTCTCTCTCAGCTTCTCCTCATAGGACTTGTACTCCAAACCCCTCACCTGCTTTCTTGCCCCTCACAACTCAACATCTTTCCTAAACTGCACACAGTACTTAAGGTGTGGCCTAACCAGTGCTGAGTACAGGGGCAGAATGACTTCTTTGCTTGCACTAGTTGCCCTAATACACAGCAGCATCACTCCCTACTTGGGTGGAATCAGTGAGTAATTAATACATTTCCTCTTTGGCTCAACAGTTGTTATCAAGTCTCTTCCCATGTGGCTGAGTGCCATATTGCACCCATGGATTCTCTCCTTCCCTGTTATTCCTACTGGTTTCCTTAAAATTGTTTAAATTGTTATATTTGCCCAAATACTGTATATTCCCACTTTAAATATATATTCTAACGTTACATTGAACTTATTTAATATACTTTGGCAATTTTCCATATTAATAAAAAGTTATTACTATTTTTATTAATATTTGTCAAATCTTAATTATAAATACATTACATTCCTTAACACAAATCCATTGATTATTTTCAGGAATACAGAAAATTCAGCTTAAGTAAGATTTTTCTTTCCTTAAAACTCAACTATATGTAGATAAAACAAACAAACAAGTCAATCATTTCTAGTATAATGGATGAGATTTAAAAGATTGTTAGTTTTGCTTTTGCATATATTTAATGATTTATAATTTATTAATCTTATTAATGCTTTTCTTCAGGACCTTCATAAGTCAGGCATCTAATCCAGGTTTACTGCACTTTATACCAATCTAATGAAGCAGAATTGGATTATTTTGAAAGAATGTGTGACCCATGTCAATACAAAACTTTATTAATTTGTTTAAGCATTATTGCAATAAGCTACTGAAAGGTAAGTCAAGGATATGGTTCCAGAAGTGAAATAAAAAAAATCCTTTGAGACAATTAGGTATAAAAGATTTAAAGACCTTTTTATTGCTAGGATATACTTGAATAACAACATTTTCTAGATATTTATTACATTAAATTAATTTTACATTATCTCATTACTTGATCAGGGTAGATAACTTTTTATATGACCTTTTCTGGTTGGTGAGTGGCTTTAAAAATAAGTGTCAACGGTGACATTATAATTGTAAAAGACATTCTTAATTGATTTCTCCCTTAAGATGATTGCAGTTTGGTAACCAAGGAAATAGTCCTTTATTTTTGCAAATGATTCAAAATAACACACTTCATAGTTTAAATGAAAGAGAGTCTTGAGTATTTCTGTAAATACAAAATATGTATATTTATATTGATAAATATAATGTAACCAGTTCTAATTAAATATATATTTTTTAAATAAATTTGTAGTAATAATCTAAATTCATACAATCTGATGATATTCAGAAGAGGGTTTTTTTTTATGTTTATAATTTTGTTTTCCTTTTGTTTCTACCTTGTTCTTGTTCTTTTAATTCTGGCATTGATTTTCTTGGTTTATTTCCCATTTCTGGTTCTACCTTTACATATGTTAGCTGATACATACAAACAGTATGTTACCTGTTAAACACTAAAACCAGGCATCTGAGAAGCTGAATAATCTTTCAGCAGCAGGAATCTGCAAAGCAGAAGAATGCAATTTTCACCATGATTTTTAGTAGTGTAGTTCAGTTAATATCATTAAGCAGACAACTCTTACAGCTGCAGTGAAAGTTTGGCATAATCAGAGAAATGCTCTCCCCCTGCTCCATATTTGTCATAAAATCTGCAGTCAGCCAGAGTTTAAAGGGGAAGGACATTTTAAATTCAGCAAATAAGAATCCAAACTACATTAGTTACAGAGGGTTCATCTGATAAACAAGCTCAGATATATTGAGCTAAAGTCTGTTTAAATATTACACCCCAGATGAATTTGTTACTTAAAAAGCTGCAAAAAAATGAAGTATAGGAAACCACTACCCCTTTCACCTAATAAAAAATGTAACAGAAATAACATGGACCTGGAGTGATCAATATCTATAAAGGGTACTGGGGCTCAAGGCTGCAGCAATACTTTCATCTCAACAAGGAATTAGTTCAGCAAAGAATGACCTTGGGGCAAGCATTGTTCAACAGAACTTTGGATGTTTTTTACCATGGGGAAATTTACTTGGGACTAGGTCTACTGACAACAGATAGACTTCACCTGTCCCATAATGGGACAAGAATCCTTGTGCATGAGTTGGCTGGGTTCACTGGCAAGGTTTTAAACTTTGGGGAGATTACTTGAGGGCTCAGGAGCACAAGTTCTGTTCTTCTCAATCCCTCTAATGACAGGAAGTGATACTAAAGGAAAGAAAAAAAATCTGTGTGATATACACATGGCTTAGATGTTGGATTTTTTGACCATGGGGAAGTTTTCTGGGAACTGGGTCTACTGGTGACAGGTGGAGTTCATCTGTCCTATAATGGGACAAGAATCCTTATACATGAGTTGGCTGGGTTCATTGGCAAGGCTTTAAACTACTTTTAAAGGAGGACTGGGGCATAGCTGTCCTTGCCACTGAGAACTCTGGGTGTAGTAGTGTGAGACTAAATCTTGTCTCTCTTCATGTGACTCAACAAAGATAAAATCACCTTTGCTGCTTGCCCAGATAATAGCTAATGTGTATTGGGCAGATGACACTGGAACGACTCTCTGGAAGGTGCATAGATAAACCAGACTGCAGCTGCCCTGAGAACAATGGGCAGAGGCCACTACTGTCAATGTTCTCTGGAATATACATACCTAAAAAACTGTAGAAAAGATCTGAGTAAGTACTGGCTCATAGGGGGAAAACACAGGAGAAGGAAAACACAAGAGAAGGAAAAGACCAGGACAATGCTGCTCTGAAGAAAAACTGAGAGATTACCAGGAAAGAAAAATGACAGAGACATCACCATGTAGCCTGGAAGAAGCAGACCAAGAGGAACCCTCTCTTCATGTCCTAAGTTCTGCCTGCTACGACTCATGGAGCTGAAGAGGCTGCTCAGAGGACAGCACAGCCAACAAGGACAACATCTCCTCCACACCAAAGCTGCAGCAGCCTTCCTCCACAGACCAAAACTGTCTTGGGGGGTGAGGGGTGTGGTAATATAATTCCTTTCCTCTTCTCTCTCCCTCTTCTCTCTCTCACTCTCTATTTTCTCTCTCTCCTTCTGATCCATCCACTTCATTTGTGTAATAAATAGTCTAGATCCTTGTGGATGTAGCATGAAGAAGGATCAGGCCTGACCATGTGGCAGAGAAGCAGGAAGGCAGCTGCAGTAGCTCTAGTCCAGGAAAGGCAGGAGCCAAAAAGGGAGCTAATAGCTGCAGTGTCCTCCCTTTTATACTTTAGCTGGGCAGGGAGGGGGAGTGGAATAGACTCAGTTTCCCAGGGGGAAAACACCCTGCCGGGAGGGCAAAGCACTCACAAGACCCCCCTGATTCCAGGATAGGTGTTAACCCATCACATTCAGCAACCCTATTTACCCTATTTATTCCCTGAAATGTTACATATGCATCGAGTTTCACAATGCGCCTATACGTATTCATTTCCTAGCCCTACCTAATCTTGCTTCATAATATAATGAGCTTGAAGTCCTTTTGCGCTTATGCAGCATTCTCTGGTGGTCCCTGGTGGTCATACAGGATGAAGTAAGTGGTCTTCAGAGATGAACTTTTCACCTTTCTTCTTGCACATGTTCCCTGACCTTCTAGCTGGTTTTGTAAGCACTTTCTCCCTTATCCCAGCAGTCTTGCATCTTGCATCTTGTTCCTCCCTTATCACAATAGCCTTGTATCTTCTTATTGTTTTTGCAAGTAGTTAAGCAATGAGGCCTTATATCTTACATCCTTCCACCCTGTTTTTCACAAGCAATAGATGTCAAGGATATATTGTCCACTCAGCTGCCCCTTAATCAATCAATCCTTCTTTAACTCCTAATTCTCTTGCATCACAATAGAACAGAACTTCAGGTGGCCTCTTTCTCTTTTGATCAATTTGCCAGGTTGATGTTTTTTCTTATGCTATTTTTAATCTATGATCATTTGTGATTTTAAATTATCTTTAAAAAAATGCTCCTTGAATGTCAGCGTGGCCGTTCACACCCACTCCACACAACAGAAATCTCATTAAAACTCAACTTTATGTTTAGTACATGGAGCTGCTAATAAACCCATTGATAAAAGAACAGGAAAATCATTTTTTTTACAGTATTCTGTTTTCATTACCAGACTTCTGTCATGGGTTAGTGATTGAATTATGTTTTATTTATTGTGTTCTGTTAGTGTTCCTTCTTTTTTATCAGGGCCCAAAGAACATTTTTGTGAAGTTTGAGAGTCATCTGAATAATTTTATAAAGAAAATTAATTTGTCCATTTGAGAATGACTTATAACACATGCACTATTATGTCACACAACTGTATCATCACATGCAAGAAAATACCAAGCACAAACTATCAACATTCTTAAATATTTGCTGTGTGATTGTGTGGGAAATCTTGATACAGCCTGAAAGATAAGGTGGCAGCTGTCAAAAGCTTAAATTGTAGAAGTCAGCCACCGCTCTTTTTAGGGCTTTTTGAAGACAGGAAAAACAGCTTTATGTGCCAGGGGCTGGCAGCTTATAGGCAGGCTGCTGAGCTAGAGTGGGCATGATGCCGAATTTTGCCCCAAAAGGCGAGAATAACTGCCTAAGAGACTCAGTTTAAGTCAGATAGACAGGAGGTATTTTTATTGGCAACGCGTTGGAGAAATCACTAAATGGATTTCTGCCTTTCCCATAACAAAAGCATGTCTTTTATACAGTTTTGGATGTAGTATTACATCAGATCATATACATAATCATATCTTTGCATACATATTCATATGGGGCGTGGTGTAGGTGGAGCGTGGGCGGGGACATCTCTTTTGAGGATCTTCTTGGTGGTCATTCCGGTGGCCTTCATCATGGGCAGGGGTCTCCTGATGAGTCTTCCTCCTTAAACTTTTGAACTCCTTTCCTAATTTGGTCAATTCCCGGTGTGCCTGGCTTGGTTCCGCTGACTTGACAAGGCTCTTAGGGTCAGTTTGACCTTGTTGGCTCTGAATCATGCTTGCCCTAACAGTTCTTATCAGTCTTTATTCCTTATCTCCTTTTTCTGTCACAGTGTCCCATGCCTTAGCCGATTTATTGCTCTATCTGGTTTATGCTTTCTTCAAATGCTCCACATTCTATGTTTTAACCCATTATTTCTCGAAAGCTATCTGTTTTGGGGCTTCAGGCAGAAGCAGCACCTCCTGGTAAACCTAAACGGGGATTAACACACCAAATGGCCATCTGCTGCAGAGATCAGCAGCACCCATCACCCACCTGTGTGGGCAGAACCCTTACCACCCATCCTTGATCAGATGATAAGAAGTCTCTAGGACATACAGCACAGGCAAGCAAACAGTGATTGTGTGCGCCCTGGGGGGTGCCTCAGCTGTTTGTAGCTTGTTGGGATCTGTGATCCCTGCATATACTGGACAAAGTCATTCAACAGGCAAGGTGAGTCACCTAGGTGTGTCTCAACAGCCTGTGAAGCCAGACAGTAATAGAGACCTATCCATGATAACAACCAGGCTGAGGGCTGTTGTCAGTACAACTGTGGGTATCAAAACAGCAGTTCTACGCAGACTTGTAGGTGTCCAGGCCTCTGGCTGTGGAGAGTGCCAGAGCCTGGCACTTTCAATGGAGAGTTACAGAGACAACACACGTATTAGATGTGAAATAGTGGCTGAACTGAAGCAAGAAGGTTGAAGGCTAAGGACTAAAGGGGATATGCAGAGGACATAGACTTCTGGAACTAGGCTCTGCCTTCCCTGGAGAATGGGTAGCAGATGTGGGTGGCAAAAGAAGGAGAGGATGCCGTGTCCTATCGACACCTGGAAAAAGAAAGAAACCTAAGAGATGGGAGGGAATGGAGGCAGGCCCCTCTCCAATCCCCCCAGTCTTCCCAGTTGTCCACACACAACAGGTACAGGGCCCTTAAAACAAAGGGCGACATGAACTAGGATGGTGATGAATATTCATGCACCCAGGACTTGTCAGCCAGTCCCATGACTTAGGACTAGTGCACTATTACTTAAAAGGAAACTCTACAGGAAGTGGAGAGAAGGACAGGTAGAACAGGGGGTATATAAGGAAGCTGCTCGAGCAGCAAGAGTCCTGGTCAGGAAAGCCAAAGCAGAGTTTGAATTGAATCTAGCCAGGGAGATTAAAGGGAACACTAAGAACTTTTACAGGTATATTAATGGGAAGAAGAAGACTAGGGAAGGTGTGGGCCCCCTCAGAAAGGAAAATGGTGACATGGTCACAAGTGATGAGGAAAAGGCTGAGGTACTTAATAACTTCTTTACCTCAGTCTTCACTGCAAGGGCCTCTAGCCAAACTCCTGATGTTATGGAAGTCAAAGCCAGGGACGGGGAGGAAGAACTGCCCATTGTAAGTGTAGACCAGGTTCATGATCATCTGAAGAACCTGAAAGTGTTCAAGTCCATGGGACCTGATGGGATACACCCACGGATACTGAGAGAACTGGCAGATGAGGTTGCTAAACCCCTCTCTATTATATTTCAAAAGTCATGGCAATCTGGTGAAGTCCCCACAGACTGGAAAAGGGGAAACATTGCCCCCATCTTCAAAAAGGGTAAGGAGGAACCAGGGAACTACAGGCCAGTCAGTCTCACCTCTGTGCCTGGAAAGATCATGGAGCAGATCCTCCTGGAGTCACTACTCGCTCAAAAGAATACTGAAGAGGTGATTGGGAACAGTCAGCATGGCTTTGCCAAGGGCAAATCCTGCCTGACCAACCTGGTGGCCTTCTATGAGCAGGTGACAAAATTAATAAATGAGGGGCGAGCAACTGATGTCATTTACCTGGACCTGAGCAAAGCCTTCGACACTGTCCCGCACCACATCCTGGTCTCCAAACTGGTGACACATGGGTTTGATGGATGGACCACTAGATGGATAAGGAACTGGCTTGATGGCCGCACCCAAAGAGTGGCTGTCAATGGCTCCATGTCCCAGTGGAGGCCAGTGACAAGCGGAGTCCCTCAGGGATCAGTCCTGGGACCTGTCTTGTACAATATCTTTGTGGGTGACATGGACAGTGGCATTGAGTGCACCCTCAGCAAGTTTGCTGATGACACCAAGCTGTGTGGTGCAGCAGACACACTGGAGGGAAGGGAGGCCATCCAGAGGGACCTTGACAGGCTGGAGAGGTGGGCACAAGCCAACCTCATGAAGTTACATAAGAGCAAGTGCAGGGTCCTGCATCTGAGTCGAGGCAATCCCAGGCACAAATCCAGGCTGGGCAGTGACTGGCTGGAAAGTAGCCCTGAGGAGAGAGACTTGGGGGTGCTGGTGGACAAAAAGCTCAACATGAGCTCTCAATGTGCACTTGCAGCCCGCAAAGCCAATCAGATCCTGGGCTGCATCAGGAGAAGTGTGGCTAGTAGGTCGAGGGAGGTGATCCTCCCCCTCTACTCAGCCCTGGTGAGACCCCAGCTGGAGTACTGTGTCCAGTTCTGGAGCCCCTATTACAAGAGGGATATGGACGTGCTGGAGCGTGTCCAGAGAAGGGCCACAAGGATGATCAGAGGGCTGGAGCACCTCTCCTATGAGGACAGACTGAAGGAGTTGGGGCTGTTCAGTCTGCAGAAGAGAAGGCTCCGAGGTGACCTAATTGTGGCCTTCCAGTATCTGAAGGGGGCCTACAGGAAAGCTGGGGAAGGACTTCTCAGGATCTCAGGTAGTGATAGAACTAGGGGGAATGGGATGAAGCTGGAGGTGGGGAGATTCAGGCTAGATGTGAGGAGGAGGTTCTTCATCATGAGAGTGGTGAGACCCTGGAATGGGTTGTCCAGGGAGGTGGTCGAGGCCCCGTCCCTGGGGGTGTTTAAGAGCAGGCTGGATGAGGCTCTGTCCAGCCTGATATAGTGTGGGGTGTTCCTGCCCATGGCAGGGGGGTTGAACTGTCTTGGGGGGTGAGGGGTGTGGTAATATAATTCCTTTCCTCTTCTCTCTCCCTCTTCTCTCTCTCACTCTCTATTTTCTCTCTCTCCTTCTGATCCATCCACTTCATTTGTGTAATAAATAGTCTAGATGTTGATATTTTCGCCTCATTTGTGCCTCTAATTTCATTACACGGGAATATTAAAAAGAATGGAGTCTCTTTCCCTCTCTGGACCAAGACAATTAGCCCAACACTTGTGGAAGAGTGTGCTAGCATCTTAGATAACCAGAAGGCCTACCCCCACTCAAGGTTGAAAACTATGTACTTAACTCCCTTCCTGAAATATTTATACACCAATGCATGCAGCATGGGCAACAAGCAAGAGGAGCTAGAGGTCATTGTGCTACAGGGAAACTATGATACAGCAGCCGTCATGGAAACCTGGTGGGATGACTCCCACAACTGGAGTGCTGCCATCAATGGGTACCGCCTTTTCAGAAGGGATAGGCAAGGAAGAAGAGGTGGTGGAGTGGCCCTCTATGTTAGGGAAACATATGAAACTATGCAAATTAATGCAGGTGATGATAGGGTTGAGTCCTTATGGGTAAGAATCAGGAGTAAGGCCAGCAAGAGTGATATTGTTTTAGGAATCTGTTACAAACCAGGATGAAGAGGTAGAGGAAATTTTTTATAAGCAGTTAAGAGAGGCTTCACAATTGCTACCCCTTGTTCTCTTGGGTGACTTCATCTTCCCGGGTGCCTGCTGGAAATACAATACAGGAAGGAGAGAACAGTCCTGGAGGTTCCAGGAATGTGTGGAAGGTAACTTCCTGACACAACTGGTAAGGAAGCCAGCCAGGGAAGGTGCCCTCCTGGCCCTGCTTCTTGTGAAAAGGGAAGGACTTGTGGGGAAAGTAAAGGTTGGAGACTGTCTAGGGCTCAGCAATCATGAAAGGATTGAGTTTTCTGGTTTTGGGGAAACAAGGAGAGGGGTTAGTAAAACTGCCACCTTGAACTTCTGGGGGGCAAACTTTGGCCTGTTCGGGAGACTGATTCTCAAAGTCCCTTGGGAGGCCACATCTCATGTATTGCATTCAGTTTTGGGCAACTCATTACAAGCAAGATGTGGAGGTGCTGGTGTGAGTGCAGAGGAGGGCAGTGAAGCTGGTGAAGGGCCTGGAGAATAAATCCTATGCAGGTTGACTGAAGGTGCTGGGGCTGTTTAGTCTGAAAAAGAAGAGGCTGCGGGGAGACCTCGTCACTGTCTACAACTACCTGAAAGGATGTTGTGGAAAGTTGGTGCTGGTCTCTTCCTACAGGTAATTAGTGCTAGAACAAGAAGGAATGGCCTCAAGCTGTGACTGGGTAGGTTTAGACTGGACATCAGGAAATTTTTTTTTCACAGAAAGAGTGGTCATGCATTGGAATGTGCTGCCCGAGGAGGTGATTGAGTCACTGTGGTGGGTTAAAGTCCATTCTGAAAAGAAACAAAACAGGGTGGAGTGCTTGCGGGTGCTTTGCCCTCCCTGCAGGGTTTTTTCCCCCCTGAGAAACTGAGTCTGTTCCACTCCCCCCTCCCTGCCCAGCTAGGGTATAAAAAGCAGGGCATTGCAGCTATTAGTTCTCCTTTTGGCTCCTGCCTCTCCTGGATGAGAGATACTGTGGTGCCCTCCTGCTCCTCTGCCACGTAGTCGGGCCTGATCCTTCTCCCCGCTGCCTCCGTGCCTCTTTAGAGAGAGACTGGTTTTGTATTCTTCTTCTTTGTCCCCCTCCCATCCGTCCTTGTTCCTTGCCCTTGTGAACCATACCTGTTATCGTTATTTTTATATATATATATATATATATATATATATATAGTTTATATTTATATGTATATATATATATATATTGTTTAAGGAAAACTCTTTACCTCTCTGCTTCAAGCTGACTCCAGCTGGGAGGGAGGAGGGGGGAGTGGGGGAGAGATTCTCAACCTTGCCCCCGTCTGAGCTCTTAACTCCCAGTTAAGGCTTAAACCACTACAGTCACCAAGCGTGGATGTGTTTAGAGATCATTTGGATGTGCTGTTTCAGGATATGGTTTAGGGGTGAACCTTGTAGAGTAGGGTTATCGGTTCGACTTGGTGATCCTAGGGGTCTTTCTCAACATGAACGTTTCTGTGATTCTGTGGTAGTCATCAGGATATCTGACAACAACTTGATGAAAGGAATTTATAGAAAGGGAATCTTGAATCCTAGTTTCTCAGTCAAGTGTTCTTCATTCCTTTGTGGATATCCCTATAGTGATCACTACAGAGAAAATGCATACCTTCCCCAGAAGCTAGGAAATTGAAGGAATTAAAAATAATAGAGTCATATTGTATCTCTACCCTTTTAGTTAAAGTACTCCTCTGGGGTGTGAAAACTCAAGGATCAAACATGTAAGCTGAGCCTGAAGTGTTGTCTTGAGCTTCTAAGGTAAATGACTCAGAGATGCAGTTTCTTTATGTAAAAGAAACTACTTCATCTATTTCCATCATAAACCATGAAAGCTGAAAGTAAAGTAGAAGGCAAACCTACTGTGTTACCATTTGAAAACACCTACCAGTGCCTTTTTGTTTTTTTACATATGCCCTGATTAAAAGGAACATTAAATCATATTACTGTCTTGGTTCCAGGCCTAGACCATCTGAACTGAGGTCTAAGGTCTGAGGTATTACCAGAGAAAATTGCTTCTTAAAAATTTCATTGTTAACTTTGCAAAACCAAAATTTTATTCTGGTAACTTAAGAGAACCAGAAAATAATCATGCAATCACAAGACATTTCATGCTGGAAAAGATCTGTGGAGGTTTTTCTCCAACCTTCAGCTTTAATCAGATAAGTTTGGACAGTGCTTGAATTTGTCAGATCTTGGAAACTTCCAAGGATAGAGTCTGCACAATGTTTCAGGGCAATCAGCTTCTCTGTCTGACTGTTCTCATGGGGCAAAGGTTTCTCCTTATAACTAATCTGAACCTGTCTTATTTCAATGTATGCTGGTCACTAGTCCTGCTACCCTGCACCATTGTGAAAATTCTGGGTCTGTCTTCTTGGTGACCTCTGTGTAGGCGTCAAGAGCTTAGCCACTGTATCAGCTGGTCTGTCTGTTAAGTGTCAGCTGTAAACTTTATGGTCAAGGCCTCTATTTGCTCATCTGGCTTCTTGATGAAGATACTGAAAGGGTAGTTCCCAGAATGGACTAATGCCTTCAGAGCTTCTTCCCCTGGGATCATAGTTCTCTGGATAGGATGAAGTTTGTTTGCCTGTTGTCCAGGAATAGTAAATTTCTTCTTACCTTTCTCAGAGACAAGAAGTCCCATTTCAGAATCAAATTGAACTCAGTCCTTACACAATTGGTCTAAGCATCAGTTCCATGAAGTACTTTAAACACTTCTTCTTAACTCTTCAAGTTCTTTAGCAGTCTGCCAGGGTCTTGTCTTGTGTTGTGTCATGTCTCCCCTTCATTATAATGAGATATGTACATCGTTGTAAAGAATATTCATAAAACAACTTGAAACACAAAAACTTGAGTTACTGTAAGAACCCTCAGCTGTTTTACTCTCAAAGATTCTCATAGCCTGTGGTTCCTAACTTCAAAGTGAACATAGCCTGTGAACCTTGCTGAATCCTGGGGAATTCTCAGCCTTAATAATACATTAAGATTCATTTCAGAAATAATCACAGAATGCAGAAATCCTTTGAGTTATATACTCAGGTTATCTTTATCTCAAAACAATTTAAAAACTGGTTTTGGAACTTTATTCCCAAAGAAAGTCACTAACTTTGATGGATTTTCAATAAGGACCTAAGTGAAGTGTCATCTAAATTCAATTCAGCTTTAGAGGGTATTTCAGTGAAATAACCTCATAGTAGAAAGATAGGGAGAGTGAAAGTCTTTTGCTAGTTATTTGAAGAGTCAGAATACATCCAGTAAGAATTAAACTGTCAGCTTGGGAGAATAGTCTTAGGAAAAAAATATTTTAAAAATTCCTTAATAAGTATCAAAAAGTTTATTTTTTTTCTGAATTGTAATTAGGAAGTACAAATAAGTTTATGCATGTGTTTGACTTACATGACATCTTCAGAATATATTTTAATGTTTCAAATAAAAATGAATATGTGAAAATGCATAATTCATAAGCAAAATACTGTGCATTTCCCTGTGGAGCCCTAAGTGAATCCAGTGGTTACCTAGACAAAAGTGTGATTGACATAACTTAATATTTTTTCTGCAGTTTTAGACTATACCCTTGAAAATCCAGAGATTTTTACAGTTTGCCATCTATTAGACATCTGTGCTCCTCTAAAGCAACAACAACAAAATCATATAGCTCTTGGAAAAACTATTTAAAACAAACATTATATCTGAAGTTTGGTGAATTTAAGAGTGAAATTTCTTTTTTCAAAGAAGCTGACTTTTAAATATTATAATTTTTTAGTTAGTAGTTGTATAAATTACTAAAGTGAGTTTGTTAAGGAAGGTAGCTTAACTAAGACAACTTCTGCTACTTAGTATTGCAGAAATTTAATGGAAAAAATGAATAATTAAAGTGGGCTTTTTTCTTCAGTGATACCAATGTCTCACATAAGATAGGAATGTCTAAAGTTAAGTTTGTGTCACCATTCATATTAGTGTCACTTTATTCTAAAAAATTTCCACCATTGCTTGAAAGCAGCAAGGAACAGGTCTTCCTTGGCCACCTCTTTCTGCTACAGGGCCTGCTCTATATCCTACAGCAGCTATGTCATCTTCCAGCTAAGATGCTCTGCACCCTAATGCATCCAACTTGGCACACAACTGCAGTAGGTTCTGGACAATGCCCAACACAGCTAAGGTGAGAAAGACAAGGACAGCCATAGCTGTCATTTGCTCTAACATGCCTAAGAGAACAAAAGATTTTCAAGGAAGCTTCAAAAGTTTTCTGCTCTGTACGCATAAGTTATGGTGTGTCTTGCAAACAAAGACAGATTACTTTGGAAAGTAACTTGTATGTAAAATAGGAAAACCAGCAAGTAATAGTGCTGTTCCACTTGTCCACTGTTTATTTTTGGAAAGACACGACATCTGTTTTAAAAAACATGATGTCTTTAAACAGAAAAGTAAACAATTGTTTTGTTAGGAATTTCTTTACAGGGCTGTAGATAAAATGTGTTAGAGATACTGACATAAAAATCCAGAATATATCAAGATTCTCTACCAGTATTTTGAACTGGACAGATGAGAACAAGCTAGGATTAAAGACATCTAAGGTTATGTCCCAGTTTAAACTGGTTGCCCTTAAGAAAGCCGTTAAGTTGCAGTCCTCCAGAAGGTACGGAGTGTGCAGGAGGTGTCCTGGAACATGTAATATTTGTATTTCCTCCCATAAAACCTGGGTCTCTATAAATTTGGCTTCAAAATTATTTTCTTCCTCTTTCTTTCCTTTCTCTCTCTTAGACGCAGTGACCTTCTTTTATCTGGTGTGGAAGGAGGATGGTTCCAGTTGTACCTGTGGCCTTGAAGGCCAAATTAATTTTTACTGCACAGTCTTGGCCTGTTTAATTCTAATGCCGGAGAATAAGGGAATGCAATTTCAGGTCTGGCTAGCCTGAATCCAGCCTAGCAACGGCAGGAGGAGAATAGTGAGCCCTGGGGCATATGTCAAACCCCAGGTGGGGAGAAAAGGAACAGCTGGGTGCTTTAGTCCAGTTGGGAGAAGGTTTTGGGGAGCTTTTGTGTATCCTGTTGTGAGAGACTAAAAGTTTGTCTTTCTTGCTGTGACTCAACAAAGATAAAATCACTTGCTGCTTGCCCAGACAATAGCTGATATGTGTTGGGCAGAGCCATTGGAATGACTCTTGGAAGGTGCAAAGATAACATTGCTCACTGGGCCACAGCTGGCCTGACAACAATGGACCAAGGCCACCCTCGGGAATATGCATGAGACAAGATAATCTCCACCCATCAAGTACCCTGGGAAGGGTGACACAGTGGATTCACCACCTGTTTTCCTGATGTGTAATGAGTGTGGGGGCTTGTCTGGATGGAGACGGAGGAGGAGGAGGGCTACCCCCCACCCCGCATCTAGACCTCTTGCCCAAACTCACAGAAATGCACAGAAAGATTTCCTGGGCAACAATACCTGGATATTTACCTAAGGATGATTTCCTGGCCTTTGAATTCCTGAGGGACAATACTTGGATACATACCTAAGGACTAAAAGATGTATAAAAGACTTGAGCAACTACTGGCTTTTTAGAAGGAAAACGCAGAAGAAAAATGACGGCACCACACGCTGGAAACATCTTGGACACATCTTGGACTCTCTCCACCCCTGACCGTTGGTAATATAATCTCTTTCCTACTTTCTACTTTTTCTCCCTATTCTCTCCCTCTCACTCTAATTCCTTCCCTCTTCTCTCTCTCTCTCTCCCTCTCCATTTTCTCCCTCTCCCCTTCTTATTTCCACTTTGTTTATGCAATAAATAATCTAGCTGTTGATATTTTGGCCTCGTTTGTGCCTCCAATTTCACAACATGGGAATATTCAAAAGAATTGTGTCTCCGGACCGAGACACCTGTATATGTATTAGATGTTAAGGATACATGTATTCTGTATTTTCCTGTAATTATTTTAATAGAAATTTTGTATTTCTCTCCAATTCAATGAGACCATCTTTAGTTTACTTCATTTTGAAGTAAAATAATTTCTGTCCCCTCTTTAAAACAAGAGAGGTTATCTTAAGATTTAATATAATATGATCTTAGTTAAAGCTTTACAATAAAGTAGAGCATAGCTTATAGTTTCATAGTTTCATAGTTTCATTCAGGGTTGGAAGGGACCACAAGGATCATCTAGTTCCAACCCCCCTGCCATGGGCAGGGACACCCCACACTAGATCAGGCTGGACAGAGCCTCATCCAGCCTGCTCTTAAACACCCCCAGGGACGGGGCCTCGACCACCTCCCTGGACAACCCATTCCAGGGTTTCACCACTCTCATGGTGAAGAACCTCCTTCTCACATCCAGCCTGAATCTCCCCACCTCCAGCTTCATTCCATAATTCATTATCTGGCTTCTATTCATATTTTTACCTGAAGATACAATATATTGGAATCTGTATGCAAATAAAATCTTTATGCCTTTTACAGTGAATTTTTGACCTTTCATATTTTTCCTTTTGTCTATTTTTTTTTTTTTTTAATTTCTTTCTTCTGGGTGCCTAAGTTTAAGAAGGACATTGAGACACTTGAACGTGTCCAGAGAAGGGCAACGAGGCTGGTGAGAGGCCTCAAACACAAGCCTTACGAGGAGAGGCTGAGGGACCTGGGATAGTTTGGCCTGGAGAAGAGGAGGATCAGGGGAGACCTTATTGCTGCCTACAACTACCTGAAGGGGGGTTGTAGCTAGGAAGGGTTTGGTCTCTTCTCCCAGGCAACCAGCACCAGAACAAGAGGGCACAGTCTCAAGCTGCGCCAGGAGAAGTTTAGGCTCGATGTGAAGAGAAAGTTCTTCACTGAGAGAGTTGTTAGGCATTGGAATGTGCTGCCCAGGGAGGTGGCGGAGTCACCAGCCCTGGAGGTCTTCAAGAGGGGATTGGAAGTGGCACTTGGTTGGACTTGATGATCTTTTAGGTCTCTTCCCACCTTGGTGATTCTGTGATTCTGTGATTGAGAATTCTAGATATATTGCATTTTTCCTGCATAATTCAATAGCTTTTAAAAAACTATCGTAGGTGTGTATATATATATATATATATATGTGCATGTATTTATATGTAACATACAATTTTTAAAAACTTAGCTGTGGTAGTTCAATGAGAAGATAACATAAAATCAAGACTTAGGAATCATATCTGTCTGAGTTACTGAATTTTTTCTTTACAAAATAAGTGAGAAAATTTGTTCACTCTTTAAGCCATTAAAGTCTACTGAATATTACCTACTGTTGCTGTTATGGTGATGGGCAGAAGCGACACACACTCGTAGTAAGCGGAGTACAGAGTACTGTTTATTACTTCAAGAAACACATATTTGTATGTTTGTTATGCCAGTCTGGCTACTTCTAATTGGCTAATAAGTTGTTTATAAGATTCTTATTGGTTAGTGATACCATTTTTTACTCCATTTTTACTCCTCCTATCATACTGATTTCTTGATGCTCCGCTTCTATTGTTCCTACCTTTGGCCTAATGTTATTTGTTTTTTCTTTCAAATTTCTCCAAGCTAAAACCTCCAAAATTTTTATATCCTCCATAATTTTTTTTAAGACACACTTAAAAACACACATAAAGTGAAAAATTGACAACATAACATGCTTTAACTATTCTTTCTTGTGACATAATATCTGAATTTTCCCTTTTTTTCTGTTTATAACCTTCCTTTTGCTTTTTTGACCTTCCCTTTAAATATTTTACATTATTACTTAACTATGACAGACTGTTACCATATAAACCCATACAAACATATTCCCTAATCACACAATTAAGTAACCATGATATTCAGCCCTAATTCAGATTTATGCTGGTGACATTTTTGTGCAATCAGCCTCTGATTGATACTTTTGATGTCAGATTATCATGACAGTCATTGCAGTCAGTGTTAGGTAGGTCTGCTGATTTTCAGTTTCATGGGCACTGCTGTTTGTCCCATTCTCTTGATTCTTGTACTGTCTTTTGCTGATTTGGTGTGGCGGGTTGAAGTTTCCCATTCACATTAACTAAGCATGACTAAATCAGTTGGAAGCAAATGGAAGATGTATTTACAAGCAAAAACTACACTCTGCAATAGAATGCAATGAATATGTACCGATATACAGTATTTACAATATATTACAGATGTTTACAATTAGAAAATATCATGGAAACCCCCTTGCACCCCTCCCGGTTTTCCCAGAGAAGCAGTACCACGAATAAGAGACAGTGCTCAGCCTGATTCAGGCCAGGTGTCCACTTTATTATGCAAAATCTTTTCTTTATAAAAGCTAACATAACAAAGAAGCAGTTTGTGATTTGTTACAGAAAATGCATCACATGGGTCCCTGTATCTTATGAAGATTTTAGCAAGCATCAAAGGAAAATTAAGAGATCAGGGACTATGTTGTAACAATCTATGATATGTGTGAAGTCTTACACTTTCAGGTCATAATAACCGTTTGTAATCAGGTATCTGTGCTCTTTCAACTACATTGCTGCATTGTGTTCCCATGGTTTAGGAGCCATCAAGGCTAACACTGTCTCCTCTTATCAGTCCAGCAGTGCTTGGAGTTCTGCTTTCCAAGTTTTAACCCTTCAAAGCAGGGAAGCTTCTCCACTGAATTATTTATATTTTTCTACTTTCTGCTCAAAATCTGCAGCCAATTTTAAAGGCATAGCCTAAAACTGCCACAGATGATTGCATCACTGAGTTGCAAAATTGGTGTTTCCAGGTCATGACATGGGCTCGCTTTTTCTTGCTGGTATCACTAAAAAGCCTGTAGGTGATAACATATACATCCCTTTCCTAGAATTTTTCTTTTCCTAGGAGAAACTTCTGTGTGATGTATCAAAAATTATCCTTTTTTTTTTTTTTTTTTATAATTCTTACACTAATGCTTAATGTGAATACAAAGAAAAGACCCAAACCCCCCATTTTATAATATTCATATATCAAACACCTAACTTATGCTGAATACCAAAAATCCCTAAAAAAACTTAAAGAACTAAGTTAAAATTAAATCATCAAATCAATGCCTAAAAAAGAGCTGTTTTGAAATGCTGTAGCACACAAGAAGGTTTGAACCAGAGGAAAAAAATTAACTTATGAACTCCTAGAAAAAAATATTCTACTTAAACTTACCCATTATCACTTATATCTTATTATTATTACTTATTATTTGACATACCTTATTATAACTAAATACTAAATACCCATTGTTCATTATGCTTACTATTAAAACTTAACTACTAAAAACATCAAAATAACAAATCTCCAAAATCCATAACAATCATAAATCATGCTAAAATCACTATCCATATCAAGTTTGCCCTTACAAAATGTTGAATATTTTTCTTAACAAAACTTAACACTGTAACTTTAAATCAGAACACAGCTTTTGCAGGCAAGGGAGAGATAACAGAGACAGAAGGCTGGAGGGGTGGGGGAACTGGCTGGCTCAGCAAAACTGATGTAGCCATGGAGGGGGGGAGGAGGGGAGGGAAAGTGAAATAATTCATTCCTTATTCCTAAGGTTGGAAGAGACCTCAAAGATCATCAAGTCCAACCTGTCACCACAGACCTCATGACTACAGTAGTGAGGACACTACTGCCCACTGCAGGCTTGAACTCATGACCTTCCCATTAAAAGTCTGATGTGCTGTTTTCTGTTCCAAAGTTGCTTTTACACTAGTTTCTTGGTGATGAAAAATAGTGTTTCTTTAAATAATCAAGAGCTGATAGCTGCCGCTGCTTCTGCTGCTGTGGGAAGCCGTCACTGCTACTTGGGCTACAGGAGGGGCCCGGCAGCCATCACCACAGAAAACCTCTTCTGCCAGGCTGTCATCATCATGCTGAATCTTGAGATGACCAGAGCAAAACCTATTGCTTCTATCTTGCTCCATACCACTGTCCACACTGTTCAAAACACCAAAGGCTGGGAGAGAAGCTGCAAAAGTTTCTGCTACTGATCCAAATTCTCTGTCACCATGGATTGTTAGTTCTGTTTTGGAAATACAACTCAGAAAAGGTACAAGTTGAGCAATTCAAGTCCCTTTACTGTTACAAGTGGTGTTGCAGTAGATACCAAGGCACAAATTTTTCCCACATCATCAGTATCAATTATCCCTACATGTACCACCAGTCCTTGAAGGCTCTACTTGATCATCCCATCAAAAGAGCACTAAGTCCTCCGCCAATTGGTCCCCACACATACAAAGGCACCCCATGCACCCCTTTTGTCTGAGATAATTATTACATCTGCTGTGGATAAATCCACCCCAGCTGATCCCCTTGTTTTGGCCAACAATTTGTCACACAAGGTGGGACCTGATGAGCTGGGTATGTTCCAGTCAGGAATGGATTGCTGACCTTTGGGGGTACTTGTGTCATCAGAAACACACAGGGAGGAATAAACAGATAGAGTACATCTGTCCCAGAGAAGGGGGAAAGTCACTGTATATGAGAACGGCCTGTCCCCCAAAGGTAAAAAGATCCTGGAAAGGGAATTGGCAGGTCTCATCGACAGGGCTTTAAACTAGTTTCGAAGGGGGAAGGGGCTGAGACTAGTCCCCTCAGGCAAGAGTCTGGGGGCAACAAGCTAGAGTCGGAGGTGAAACCAGCAGCCCAGCTGAAGTGCATGTACACTAATGCACGAAGCATGGGTAACAAACAAGAGGAGCTGGAAGCCTTGATGCAGCAGGAAAGTTATGATGTAGTTGCCATCACAGAGATGTGGTGGGACGACTCACATGACTGGAGTGCTGCAATTGATGGCTACAGGCTCTTCAGGAGAGACAGGCAAGGAAGAAGGGGCGGAGGGGTGGCCCTTTACATCAGGAAGGCACTAGATGCCATTGAGACGGAGATTAGGGACGATCGGGTTGAATGCTTGTGGGTACGAATTAGAGGGAAGACCAGCAGGGCAGACACCCTGGTTGGAGTCTGTTATAGACCACCCAACCAGGAGGAAGATGTTGATGAAGCATTCTATAGGCAGCTTAGGGCTGTCTCAAGATCTCCGGACCTTGTTCTCATGGGCGACTTCAACCTGCTGGACATCTGCTGGGATCTCAACACAGCAGAGAGGAGACAGTCTAGGAGGTTCTTAGAGTGCATGGAGGACAGCTTCTTATCCCAGGTGCTGTGTGAGCCTACCAGGGGCAAGGCTATGCTTGACCTCCTCTTCACCAACAGGGAAGGGCTGATGGGTTGGGAGACCAATTCTCCCACCACAGGCAAAAGAAAGACTCGGACAAAACGTATTGCAAAAAAAGTGGAATGTTTAAATGGAAAAACAATGAGTTTTACAGAAAACCACATGCACTGTGACAAAGAGAGAGAGATCCCAGAACATACCCAAGAACATCCCATTCCCCACCTGGGGGGTACACCCAAACACCACCCCCCCAGTGCTCTTTCTTCCCCCCCAACCCAGCCTTGGGCCTGGGCAGGCCCAAGGGAGGCAGCTCATACCATTTTACCTAGGCCACTGAGAGTGAGGAAAGAGAGAGAAAGGACCCTGCGCTGGTGTTTTATACAGGAGCAGGGCATTATGGGAAGAAAATACCTGGCTTCCTGTGACCACCCACTGGGCTGGGCCCCCCTTTGGAACATCCCAGGTATGGCCTATGCAATGGCATCAGGGGCCAACACCCAGCCCAAACCACCACAGGCACTCTTGTAAACGACTAGCTTCAGCTTATAGGAAGCGTGAAGCTAGAATTATGCCCATACTTAGTATTTGCACAAGCATCCCATGCTCTGGGTGTGTGCAGTGATCTGTGCCAGACTGGCTAATGCCTTGGCTTTTGTCTCCCTCATGAAAGAGGGGCAACTTGTCCACATGCTGGGACAAGATTCAATATCTGGGCATAATGTGCCTTCACCACAGCAGAGTACAGAATACTGTTTATTTCTTCAAGCAACACTTATTCGTATGTTTGTCATGCCAGTCTGGCTACTTCTAAGTGGTTAATAAGTTGTTTATAATATTCTTATTGGTTACTGATACATTGCTACAGCTGTTTGCTGGGCTAGACCAAGTTTCTTCTGCGATTCTTCTATCTCAATCTTGGGGTTTCTCTGTCTCAACAAGTTACATGGTAGTCTATCACAAGCTATATTTTCAGCTCAGGGACTTTCCAGACATTCAAGGGTACACATATTCATCACAGTTTCCCATGACCTACAACGTAGAGATGTACTTGAGGACATATAGATTTTTCCTGCTCCGGAGGCAGCATCTAGTTTAGAAACTGCATATTTTAGGAATTCCTCTGAAATTTTTATTTTGTACTTATTGATAGATTCATCTATTAATACAAGCCACAGATGCTCATTGTAGTCACTAATTTTTCACACATCCATTCCAAGTGTGAAATAAGAGGCAAAATTAATTTAATTTATTACAATGTGCTCCTTAAACAAATAACTGGTTTATTTTGCTCTGACAGCACACTACTAAAAAAACCCAAACAACCAAAGAAAACCCTCCCAAAAAAAAAACAAAAAATTGAAACCAAACCTATGTTGCTCAACAGAATAAGCAGTTTATTTTTGTATATTTTACATTAACTAATGAATGAAATACCTATTAGTTACTAAATTCTGAATATCAAGTCAATTTTTATAAATTTCTAAACACTTAGGAAAAACTATTGACAATGTGGTAGGCTTATAGGTGGTGAATAAAAATGAGATGTTTACTAGGGTTTGGGTTTTTATCAGGCAGGGGGAAGAATGGCTGCAGAGTGGCCTGGCAGAAAGGGACCTGGGGGTACTAGTTGATAGTTGGCTGAACATGAGCCAGCAGTGTGCCCAGGTGGCCAGGAAGGCCAATGGCATCCTGGCCTGTATCAGGAATAGTGTGGCCAGCAGGAGCAGGGAGGTTATTCTGCCATTTTGCTCAGCACTTTTAGGCCATACCTTGAGTCCTGTGTCCAGTACTGGGCCCCTCAGTTTAGGAAAGACATTGAGTTGCTGGAACGAGTCCAGGGAAGGACAACAAAGCTGGAGAGGTGTTTGGAGCACAAGCCCTATGAGGAGAGGCTGAGGGAGCTGGGCTTGCTTAGCCTGGAGAAGAGGAGGCTTAGGGCAGATGTTATTGCTCTCTACCACTCCCTGAATGGACGTTGTAGCCAGGTGGGGGTTGGTCTCTTCTCCTGGGTGGCCAGCACCAGAACAAGAGGATGCAGTACCATGCTGCACCTGGGGAGGTTTAGGCTGAATGTTAGGAAGAAGTTCTTCATGGAAAGAGTGATTTCCCATTGGAATGGGCTGCCCAGGGAGATGGTGGAGTCACCATCATTGGATGTGTTTAGGAAGAGACTGGATAGGGTGCTTGGTGCCATGGTTTAGTTGATTAGATAGTGTTGGGTGATAGGTTGGACACGATGATCTCGAAGGTCTCTTCCAACCTGGTTAATTCTGTTCTGTTCTGTTCTATTCTATTCTATTCTATTCTATTCTATTCTATTGAGACCTGCTTGTCAGACATTTATAAGCATTGATAAAATTCCCTCTCAGTCTTCTCTTTTTTTCAGACTAAAAAGCCCCAGGTCTCTTAGTATCTTCCCCCTAAATATTTTGTATTTGGTTTGGCTGAACTGGAGGTAATTCTCCTCAAAATATCTTTCTAGTGCAGGGATGGAGCTGAGGCTGACTCTACTTTCCTGGGTCCTCCTTCTTGTCCTTTTTGAATACTGAAGTGATACTGGCTTTCCTTGGATTCTCAGGCACCTCTCAAATTCTCCATGACCTTTAAAAAGGATGATGGAGAATGGCTTAGCAATAACCTTGTTCATCTCTCTCAGCACTTGTGGATACATCCATCAGGCCCCATAGATTTGGAGGTGTCTGGCTTGTCTAGACGATATTTAACCAAGTTCTTCTTGAGTAAGGGAGCGACTTTCTTTCCTTCAGACTTTCTATTTTGCCTCTAGGGGATGAAAGTCCTCACAACCAGACTTAGCATTAAGGACTGAAGCAAAGGCGGCATTCAGTAACTCTGTCTTCCCTCTACCTTGTCACTAAAGCTCTCACCTCATTGTTGTAGGTTTAGGGATTAATTGAAAACTATCGAGATTAAAAAGTCCTCCAAGAGACTAGACAGTCCAGATGGAGGTACAGGATATTGTAATTCCCTTTTCCTGTATCTTTCTATATAAGGTGCAGACCTGCCAGTCTCTTGCCCCTCTCCTCCAGGTGCATGAAAGCTGCTGTTGTCTTCGGCTGTGTGACAGTGAGGCCTGGCTGTTGGGAATCTATTTCTGCATAGCTAAGGCCTGCTCTGGGCCTATCTTGGGGGGAATCAGTGAGGCCTAGCATGGGGGAGGTTTGGCTGGCTGGGGGATAGTTTTGGTGTGTCACTGAGGCCTAGCACAGGCCTACTTGAGGCCTGGTTTGGGGCTTAGCCAGCAGTGGGGGATGGTAAGCCATGGCTGATTCTGAGTATGTGTGTATATACATATATATAAAAATATATTTAAAAAAAAAAAAATATATATATATATATATATATCTCCTTTTGCCTTGGGACCTTTTGTATTTGGTTTACTTTTGAAAATAGTATTTGTATTTAACCTCCAATTCTGTGTGGGTGGGTGTATTTACTCCTTTGGGGTAAATTCATCCTGTCCTCAGTCCAGAGCTGTTTCAGCTAAACCCAAGATACTTAGTCATCAGTGGGACACATTTTCTCTTGTCCTCTTTTTTCTGTTGATGTACTTGAAGAAGCCCTTGTGGTCTTTTGTATACTTTGCCAGATTTAATTCCAAGGAGGCCTTAGCTTCCCACATTGCATCCCTACATGTTATGACAATGTTCTCAGATTCTTCCTAAGTGCCTTTTTCCACATAATATAAAATTTCTTTTTCCATTTGAGTGTTTCAAGAAGCTTCTTGCTTATGCAGGCAGGTCATCTATCAGATGTCTAAAGCAGGAGAAATGTTGCCTGTAAGTTGCTAAAGGCAACCTAGGCAGGAAAAGAAGGCAGTTAAGTTGAATATTGTATGGTGCTTAAATTCTGGCAGCTAGTAAATTAAATGTCCTAGTACATATATAATATTGTTCCTAGTTTTAATTCTACCCTCACTGAAGTGAATTGTAAACCTTACAAGGCTCCCTAGTGTGTTCAAACAAATGTATGAATGTTTTATTCTATGTGTTTGTGGTTTTCATTTTTCCACGTCAGTTTTGATTTGTTTCCAAGAGATTTGTCTTGCTTTGTTGTGATGGTTGGTTATTGGAGCAATACTATTTCCTCTTGCCTGATTTCTTTTCTGTCTTTTACTTATACATTTAGCATTTCTTTTTTTTTCCCCTTTTTCATTTTTTCTTTCAGCCGTTCAGCAGAATTGGAGATTATACTGACTATTGTCTACACAATGCTTCTTACCTGTCCTGTGCTCTCATAAATGGCTTTCCTAACTGGTCAATAAAAATTCTTTCTTGTCAGCACAAAACAAAGCCTAAAATATATTTAGACCTCAAGAGAAGACTGCGTCTGATAGGTTGTTGCAGTTTGGGCTGGGTGCCCTCTGCTACGTGAGGTGCTTCCTGTGTCCAGAGGTCCAGCCCTGTGGGCGGACACAGGAAATTAGGTATTTTCTACCATAATTCTCTGTGCCACTATAAGATCCAGTGCGGGGTCTAGCACTTCCTCTTTCTTCCTCACTGTCACCCAGTAACTGGGGAAGATGTCTCCCGGCCATGGGCCTCGCTAGGCCCAAGGCCGGGGGGATGGGCAGTCTCAGATCTGGCCAGCTGAGACTAGTCTAGCAGTTTAGTGGGAGGAGGAGGGGGAAGAAGGAGCCCTGGGGGCCTTGGGTGTACCCTCAGGTGGGGATGGGATGTTTCTGGGTCTGCTTTGGGATTTCTTTTGTCACTGTGCTTCTGGCTCTCTGTAAACATTCACCACTTCTCATTTAAACTTTCCATCACTTTTTCAATCCATTTGAGTTGTTATTTTTGCCCATGGTGGGGAGGGGGTCTGCCTCAAACCGTCACATAGGTCAATTATCAAAGACATCAGAGTTCACAGAATCACAGAAAAAATCAGGTTAGAAGAGACCTTCAGTATCACCAAGTCCAACTGATAACCCTACTCTACATAGTTCACCCTTAAACCTTATCCCCAAGCACCACATCCAAACAACCTTTAAACACATGCAGGGTTGGCAACTCAACCGTCTCCCTGGGCACATTATTCCAATGTCTCACCAGTTTCTGTGAAAAACAAATTTTCCTAATGTTCAGTCTAAACCTACCCAGTCACAGTTTGAGGCTGTTCTAGCACTAATTACCTGTGATAAAAGACTAGCACCAGCTGGACTTTTCAGGCAGTTGTAGATAGTGACGAGGTCTCCCCTCAGCCTCCTCTTCTTCAAACTAAACAGGCCCAGCTCCTTCAGTCACTCTTCATAAGAGTTATTCTCCAGGCCCTTCACCAGCTTCATTGCCCTCCTCTGCACTCACTCCAGCACCTCCACATCTTGCTTGTACTGAGGTGCCCAAAACTGGACCTAATACTCAAGGTGTGGCCTCACCAGAGCTGAGTACAAGGGAACAATCACACTCCTACTCCATCTGGGCACAGCATTTCTAATGCAAGGCAGGATGCCATTGGCTTTCTCGGCCACCTGGGCACACTGCCTGATCATATTCAGTTGCTTGTCAATTAGAACCCCAGGTTCCTTTCTGCTAGACAGCTTTCCAGCCACATTGCCCCAAGCCTGTAGCATTGTTTGGGGTTGTTGTGACCCAAGTGCAGGACCTGGCATTTGGCCTTGCTGAAGCTTATCCCATTAATATTCACCCATTGATCCAATCTATCCAAGTCCCTCCGTAGAGCCTCTCTAGGCCCATGCAGATCAACACTCCCACCTAAATTGGTGTAATCTGAAAACTTACTGATGACACACTCTATGTCTTCATCAAGATCATCAATTAAGATGCTAAACAGAAGTGGTCCCAACACTGAGCCCTAAGGAGCACCAGTTGTGACTGGACACCAGCTGGATTTCAGTCCATTGACCACCACTCTTTGGGCCCATTTGCCCAGCCAGTGCTTTATCCATTAGAGTATGTGCTGATTGAAGCCATGAGAATTCTGTGGGGAACAGTGTCAAAGGCTTTCTGAAAGTCTAGGTAAACAATATCCACAGCCTTTTCCTTGGCCAATAGTTGGTCATCTTGTCATAGGAGATCAGCTTGGTAAGACAGGACCTGCCCTTCATAAACCCATGCTGACTGGGCCTGATCCCCTGGTTATTCTCTATATGTTGCTTAATGGTGCTTGAGATGACCTGCTCCATGACCTTCCCTGGTACCAAAGCCAGACTAACAGGTCTATAGTTTCCCAGATCCTCCTTTCTTCCTTTCTTGTAGATGGGCATTACATTTACTACCCTCCAGTCCAGTGGGAACTCCCCAGTTGTCCAGGACTTCAGGTAAATAATGGAAAGTGGCTTGGCAAGCACATCTGCCAACTCCTTCAGTATCCTTGGGTGTAACCCATCTGGCCCCATAGACTTGTGTGTGTCTAAGTGGTGTAGCAGATCACTGACCACTTCCTCATTTACTGTGATGACCTCAGTCTGATTCCCCTCCCTACCTCCTAGTTCATGAGGCTGGGTGCTCAGTGAAGTGCTGGATCCAGTGCAAAAGACTGAGGAAAAGTAGACATTGAGAACCTCAGCCTTCTCCTCATCCTTAGTCACTATGCTTCCCCCTGCATCCAATAAAGGATGGAGATTTTCCCTAGTCTTCCTTTTGTTGTTAATGAACTTATAGAAACAGTTTTTATTATCCTTAACAGCTGTAAATAGGTTGAGCTCTAGCTACATTTTGGCTCTCATAATTCCCTCCCTTCATAGTTCACTACATCATTATAGTCCTGATGAGAGATTTGTCCCCTCTTCCAAAGGCCATAGACTCTCCTTATGTTCATGAGGTCCAGCCAAGTACCCTATTTAGCTTTTCCCGACAACTCATTTTTCAGCACACAGGGACAGCCTTCTCCTCTGCCTTTAAGGCTTTCCTCTTGAAGTATGCCCATCCTTTTTGGACTCCTGTATACTTCAGGGAGGCCTATCAAGTGGAACAGACTCAGTTTCTCAGGGGGGAAAAAACCCTGCAGGGAGGGCAAAGCACCCGCAAGCACTCCACCCTGTTTTGTTTCTTTTCAGAATGGACTTTAACCCACCACAGTGACTCAATCACCTCCTCGGGCAGCACATTCCAATGCATGACCACTCTTTCTGTGAAAAAAAAATTTCCTGATGTCCAGTCTAAACCTACCCAGTCACAGCTTGAGGCCATTCCTTCTTGTTCTAGCACTAATTACCTGTAGGAAGAGACCAGCACCAACTTTCCACAACATCCTTTCAGGTAGTTGTAGACAGTGACGAGGTCTCCCCGCAGCCTCTTCTTTTTCAGACTAAACAGCCCCAGCACCTTCAGTCAACCTGCATAGGATTTATTCTCCAGGCCCTTCACCAGCTTCACTGCCCTCCTCTGCACTCACACCAGCACCTCCACATCTTGCTTGTAATGAGTTGCCCAAAACTGAATGCAATACATGAGATGTGGCCTCCCAAGGGACTTTGAGAATCAGTCTCCCGAACAGGCCAAAGTTTGCCCCCCAGAAGTTCAAGGTGGCAGTTTTACTAACCCCTCTCCTTGTTTCCCCAAAACCAGAAAACTCAATCCTTTCATGATTGCTGAGCCCTAGACAGTCTCCAACCTTTACTTTCCCCACAAGTCCTTCCCTTTTCACAAGAAGCAGGGCCAGGAGGGCACCTTCCCTGGCTGGCTTCCTTACCAGTTGTGTCAGGAAGTTACCTTCCACACATTCCTGGAACCTCCAGGACTGTTCTCTCCTTCCTGTATTGTATTTCCAGCAGGCACCCGGGAAGATGAAGTCACCCAAGAGAACAAGGGGTAGCAATTGTGAAGCCTCTCTTAACTGCTTATAAAAAATTTCCTCTACCTCTTCATCCTGGTTTGTAACAGATTCCTAAAACAATATCACTCTTGCTGGCCTTACTCCTGATTCTTACCCATAAGGACTCAACCCTATCATCACCTGCATTAATTTGCATAGTTTCATATGTTTCCCTAACATAGAGGGCCACTCCACCACCTCTTCTTCCTTGCCTATCCCTTCTGAAAAGGCGGTACCCATTGATGGCAGCACTCCAGTTGTGGGAGTCATCCCACCAGGTTTCCATGACGGCTGCTGTATCATAGTTTCCCTGTAGCACAATGACCTCTAGCTCCTCTTGCTTGTTGCCCATGCTGCATGCATTGGTGTATAAATATTTCAGGAAGGGAGTTAAGTACATAGTTTTCAACCTTGAGTGGGGGTAGGCCTTCTGGTTATCTAAGATGCTAGCACACTCTTCCACAAGTGTTGGGCTAATTGTCTTGGTCCAGAGAGGGAAAGAGACTCCATTCTTTTTAATATTCCCGTGTAATGAAATTAGAGGCACAAATGAGGCGAAAATATCAACATCTAGACTATTTATTACACAAATGAAGTGGATGGATCAGAAGGAGAGAGAGAAAATAGAGAGTGAGAGAGAGAAGAGGGAGAGAGAAGAGGAAAGGAATTATATTACCACACCCCTCACCCCCCAAGACAGTTCAACCCCCCTGCCATGGGCAGGAACACCCCACACTATATCAGGCTGGACAGAGCCTCATCCAGCCTGCTCTTAAACACCCCCAGGGACGGGGCCTCGACCACCTCCCTGGACAACCCATTCCAGGGTCTCACCACTCTCATGATGAAGAACCTCCTCCTCACATCTAGCCTGAATCTCCCCACCTCCAGCTTCATCCCATTCCCCCTAGTTCTATCACTACCTGAGATCCTGAGAAGTCCTTCCCCAGCTTTCCTGTAGGCCCCCTTCAGATACTGGAAGGCCACAATTAGGTCACCTCGGAGCCTTCTCTTCTGCAGACTGAACAGCCCCAACTCCTTCAGTCTGTCCTCATAGGAGAGGTGCTCCAGCCCTCTGATCATCCTTGTGGCCCTTCTCTGGACACGCTCCAGCACGTCCATATCCCTCTTGTAATAGGGGCTCCAGAACTGGACACAGTACTCCAGCTGGGGTCTCACCAGGGCTGAGTAGAGGGGGAGGATCACCTCCCTCGACCTACTAGCCACACTTCTCCTGATGCAGCCCAGGATCTGATTGGCTTTGCGGGCTGCAAGTGCACATTGAGAGCTCATGTTGAGCTTTTTGTCCACCAGCACCCCCAAGTCTCTCTCCTCAGGGCTACTTTCCAGCCAGTCACTGCCCAGCCTGGATTTGTGCCTGGGATTGCCTCGACTCAGATGCAGGACCCTGCACTTGCTCTTATGTAACTTCATGAGGTTGGCTTGTGCCCACCTCTCCAGCCTGTCAAGGTCCCTCTGGATGGCCTCCCTTCCCTCCAGTGTGTCTGCTGCACCACACAGCTTGGTGTCATCAGCAAACTTGCTGAGGGTGCACTCAATGCCACTGTCCATGTCACCCACAAAGATATTGTACAAGACAGGTCCCAGGACTGATCCCTGAGGGACTCCGCTTGTCACTGGCCTCCACTGGGACATGGAGCCATTGACAGCCACTCTTTGGGTGCGGCCATCAAGCCAGTTCCTTATCCATCTAGTGGTCCATCCATCAAACCCATGTGTCACCAGTTTGGAGACCAGGATGTGGTGCGGGACAGTGTCGAAGGCTTTGCTCAGGTCCAGGTAAATGACATCAGTTGCTCGCCCCTCATTTATTAATTTTGTCACCTGCTCATAGAAGGCCACCAGGTTGGTCAGGCAGGATTTGCCCTTGGCAAAGCCATGCTGACTGTTCCCAATCACCTCTTCAGTATTCTTTTGAGCGAGTAGTGACTCCAGGAGGATCTGCTCCATGATCTTTCCAGGCACAGAGGTGAGACTGACTGGCCTGTAGTTCCCTGGTTCCTCCTTACCCTTTTTGAAGATGGGGGCAATGTTTCCCCTTTTCCAGTCTGTGGGGACTTCACCAGATTGCCATGACTTTTGAAATATAATAGAGAGGGGTTTAGCAACCTCATCTGCCAGTTCTCTCAGTATCCGTGGGTGTATCCCATCAGGTCCCATGGACTTGAACACTTTCAGGTTCTTCAGATGATCATGAACCTGGTCTACACTTACAATGGGCAGTTCTTCCTCCCCGTCCCTGGCTTTGACTTCCATAACATCAGGAGTTTGGCTAGAGGCCCTTGCAGTGAAGACTGAGGTAAAGAAGTTATTAAGTACCTCAGCCTTTTCCTCATCACTTGTGACCATGTCACCATTTTCCTTTCTGAGGGGGCCCACACCTTCCCTAGTCTTCTTCTTCCCATTAATATACCTGTAAAAGTTCTTAGTGTTCCCTTTAATCTCCCTGGCTAGATTCAATTCAAACTCTGCTTTGGCTTTCCTGACCAGGACTCTTGCTGCTCGAGCAGCTTCCTTATATACCCCCTGTTCTACCTGTCCTTCTCTCCACTTCCTGTAGAGTTTCCTTTTAAGTAATAGTGCACTAGTCCTAAGTCATGGGACTGGCTGACAAGTCCTGGGTGCATGAATATTCATCACCATCCTAGTTCATGTCGCCCTTTGTTTTAAGGGCCCTGTACCTGTTGTGTGTGGACAACTGGGAAGACTGGGGGGATTGGAGAGGGGCCTGCCTCCATTCCCTCCCATCTCTTAGGTTTCTTTCTTTTTCCAGGTGTCGATAGGACACGGCATCCTCTCCTTCTTTTGCCACCCACATCTGCTACCCATTCTCCAGGGAAGGCAGAGCCTAGTTCCAGAAGTCTATGTCCTCTGCATATCCCCTTTAGTCCTTAGCCTTCAACCTTCTTGCTTCAGTTCAGCCACTATTTCACATCTAATACGTGTGTTGTCTCTGTAACTCTCCATTGAAAGTGCCAGGCTCTGGCACTCTCCACAGCCAGAGGCCTGGACACCTACAAGTCTGCGTAGAACTGCTGTTTTGATACCCACAGTTGTACTGACAACAGCCCTCAGCCTGGTTGTTATCATGGATAGGTCTCTATTACTGTCTGGCTTCACAGGCTGTTGAGACACACCTAGGTGACTCACCTTGCCTGTTGAATGACTTTGTCCAGTATATGCAGGGATCACAGATCCCAACAAGCTACAAACAGCTGAGGCACCCCCCAGGGCGCACACAATCACTGTTTGCTTGCCTGTGCTGTATGTCCTAGAGACTTCTTATCATCTGATCAAGGATGGGTGGTAAGGGTTCTGCCCACACAGGTGGGTGATGGGTGCTGCTGATCTCTGCAGCAGATGGCCATTTGGTGTGTTAATCCCCGTTTAGGTTTACCAGGAGGTGCTGCTTCTGCCTGAAGCCCCAAAACAGATAGCTTTCGAGAAATAATGGGTTAAAACATAGAATGTGGAGCATTTGAAGAAAGCATAAACCAGATAGAGCAATAAATCGGCTAAGGCATGGGACACTGTGACAGAAAAAGGAGATAAGGAATAAAGACTGATAAGAACTGTTAGGGCAAGCATGATTCAGAGCCAACAAGGTCAAACTGACCCTAAGAGCCTTGTCAAGTCAGCGGAACCAAGCCAGGCACACCGGGAATTGACCAAATTAGGAAAGGAGTTCAAAAGTTTAAGGAGGAAGACTCATCAGGAGACCCCTGCCCATGATGAAGGCCACCGGAATGACCACCAAGAAGATCCTCAAAAGAGATGTCCCCGCCCACGCTCCACCTACACCACGCCCCATATGAATATGTATGCAAAGATATGATTATGTATATGATCTGATGTAATACTACATCCAAAACTGTATAAAAGACATGCTTTTGTTATGGGAAAGGCAGAAATCCATTTAGTGATTTCTCCAACGCGTTGCCAATAAAAATACCTCCTGTCTATCTGACTTAAACTGAGTCTCTTAGGCAGTTATTCTCGCCTTTTGGGGCAAAATTCGGCATCATGCCCACTCTAGCTCAGCAGCCTGCCTATAAGCTGCCAGCCCCTGGCACATAAAGCTGTTTTTCCTGTCTTCAAAAAGCCCTAAAAAGAGCGGTGGCTGACTTCTACAATTTAAGCTTTTGACAGCTGCCACCTTATCTTTCAGGCTGTATCAAGATTTCCCACACAATCACACAGCAAATATTTAAGAATGTTGATAGTTTGTGCTTGGTATTTTCTTGCATGTGATGATACAGTTGTGTGACATAATAGTGCATGTGTTATAAGTCATTCTCAAATGGACAAATTAATTTTCTTTATAAAATTATTCAGATGACTCTCAAACTTCACAAAAATGTTCTTTGGGCCCTGATAAAAAAGAAGGAACACTAACAGAACACAATAAATAAAACATAATTCAATCACTAACCCATGACAGAAGTCTGGTAATGAAAACAGAATACTGTAAAAAAAATGATTTTCCTGTTCTTTTATCAATGGGTTTATTAGCAGCTCCATGTACTAAACATAAAGTTGAGTTTTAATGAGATTTCTGTTGTGTGGAGTGGGTGTGAACGGCCACGCTGACATTCAAGGAGCATTTTTTTAAAGATAATTTAAAATCACAAATGATCATAGATTAAAAATAGCATAAGAAAAAACATCAACCTGGCAAATTGATCAAAAGAGAAAGAGGCCACCTGAAGTTCTGTTCTATTGTGATGCAAGAGAATTAGGAGTTAAAGAAGGATTGATTGATTAAGGGGCAGCTGAGTGGACAATATATCCTTGACATCTATTGCTTGTGAAAAACAGGGTGGAAGGATGTAAGATATAAGGCCTCATTGCTTAACTACTTGCAAAAACAATAAGAAGATACAAGGCTATTGTGATAAGGGAGGAACAAGATGCAAGATGCAAGACTGCTGGGATAAGGGAGAAAGTGCTTACAAAACCAGCTAGAAGGTCAGGGAACATGTGCAAGAAGAAAGGTGAAAAGTTCATCTCTGAAGACCACTTACTTCATCCTGTATGACCACCAGGGACCACCAGAGAATGCTGCATAAGCGCAAAAGGACTTCAAGCTCATTATATTATGAAGCAAGATTAGGTAGGGCTAGGAAATGAATACGTATAGGCGCATTGTGAAACTCGATGCATATGTAACATTTCAGGGAATAAATAGGGTAAATAGGGTTGCTGAATGTGATGGGTTAACACCTATCCTGGAATCAGGGGGGTCTTGTGAGTGCTTTGCCCTCCCGGCAGGGTGTTTTCCCCCTGGGAAACTGAGTCTATTCCACTCCCCCTCCCTGCCCAGCTAAAGTATAAAAGGGAGGACACTGCAGCTATTAGCTCCCTTTTTGGCTCCTGCCTTTCCTGGACTAGAGCTACTGCAGCTGCCTTCCTGCTTCTCTGCCACATGGTCAGGCCTGATCCTTCTTCATGCTACATCCACAAGGACTCCAAAAGACTGGTTTTGTATTTCATTTTTTCCCCCACCCATCCTTATCCCTTACCCCTATGAACCCTACCTGTTATTGTTAAATATATATATAGTTTAAAGAAAATTCTTTACCTTTACTTCCAAGCCGACTCAAATTATTTCTTTGTGGATTGGCTCCTTCCCTTACTTTTTCCTCTCTACTGGGAAGGAGGAGGGGGGAGCAGGGGAGGGACTCTCAGCCTTGCCCCCATCTGAGCTCTTAAGTCCCAGTTAAGGCTGAAACCACTACACTGAAATTGTGCGTGCTTTGGAGGAATTATCCCCATGCGTCTTGATGCTGAATAAATACATATATACTTTACAAATTTCAAGTTGTGGATTTTTTCTGCATATCAATTGAAACAAAATAATGCACAAGAAATACAGAGGCTGTCCAACCCATCCTTCTTCTGAGCTCAACATGGTAGGAGGCAGATGCACACTCCCGCTAAAATCAGGAAACAAATTTTGGGTAACACTATCTTTCTCATTGAGGAATTGGTGGGGAATGAACCATTTCCTGCTCTACATATTTGTAAACATCTCAGATTAAGTCCTATGTTCAGTCAATTTGAGGATATTTTCAGATGGAAGCTTTTCTCCTTGTTCCACTTGTCTACTTCTTTTCTTGATGCAGCTTGCTTATAGTCACTCTTTATTTTGTCAGCATAGCATTAAATCTTCTTATACCAAAGTTACTGAGAGTCGTTGGCATAACCATTTCAAGCTGTGATCTTAACATGAACTTTTAATAAAACCCAGTGCTTTTGTCAAGATGAAGGCTCCCACCTCCCTTCCTCATTCTTTGTCTTGTCTCCATGATTCAAAACTTAGTGTATTTCCAAGTGACTGACATCAGCTCTTTGAGGGTTCAGTTCCTCCAGTTCACTGAAACATGTCCAGCAGGTGAAAATAAATACATCCTTGGAGACCACATAATTATTTTTATAGCCCAGTAGTAGAAAAATTAAAGACAGCTGGATGGAAGGCTCCAGTCTACACTACAAATATTTATGGATATAGAATTCCATTCTACTAGATCAGAATCAGATGACATACTTATTTGTTGGTATTTTTTTCCTGCCATATACACCCCTACAGATGATTTAAGGGATAAAGAAAATGTTTTAAAGACTTGCTGCATCTGTTTTTATTATATTGTACCATGAAAGTATGAGTAAAAATGTCATAATATAGTCAACATATACTATTTCATAATATTGATTGAGAAAATCTTTGTTAATTAATAAAGGTTTGTCTCAGCAAGGAATGCACACACATTACAGCCTACAAATTTAGAGGCAAACTTTTAACTGAATCACTTACACTATGCAAGTGCTAGAGCTGAATTTTCTTATGAGATGTCATGAGAGTTTTTATCAGTAAGGATGAAAGGGGAGAGGAGAAGAGAGGAGAGGTTCGGAGAGGAAAGGGGAGGGGAGGGGAGGGGAGGGGAGGGGAGGGGAGGGGAGGGGAGGGGAGGGGAGGAGAGGAGAGGAGAGGAGAGGAGAGGAGAGGAGAGGAGAGGAGAGGAGAGGAGAGGAGAGGAGAGGAGAGGAGAGGAGAGGAGAGGAGAGGAGAGGAGAGGAGAGGAGAGGAGAGGAGAGGAGAGGAGAGGAGAGGAGAGGAGAGGAGAGGAGAGGAGAGGAGAGGAGAGGAGAGGAGAGGAGAGGAGAGGAGAGGAGAGGAGAGGAGAGGAGAGGAGAGGAGAGGAGAGGAGAGGAGAGGAGAGGAGAGGAGAGGAGAGGAGAGGAGTTTTTATAGTTCACTTGCATTTTCTTTATTGTATAACAAATAAATGGTAGTGCACATTTTAGATGTTTATTTTAAATAAAATAAATTAGATCACACCCTCTAACCCAGTTACAGCTCTATGGTTATAATTTCATTTGTCTTGCTGACATTTTCCTGATTTAGAAGAGCTATTCAGGAGTGCACACTGTCTTTACTTCCAGAAATCTCCCAAAGGTGCTATAATTGCTTATAATGAATTAGACTTATTAAATTTTCAATTAATGATAGAAACAGAGAGCAAGTAAAGGGACAAAAACATTTATGGACATGTGTTGTGTTTTTAAGCCCAGCTGAAGCTGAGCACCATGCAGGCACTCACATAACCACCTTCCCCAATCCCTTCTCCTGGTAGGATGGAAAGAAGAAATTTGGAACAAAATGCAAAACTACACAGGCTGAAATAAGAAGAGTTTAATGGAACAATATAGAGAATGAATGAACAGGAATAACAACAATAATAAAAAAGTACTATATAAAAATGAACAACATAAAATGTGACATGTTCAACTGATGCCTGGTGAATCCACAAAAAACCATGCTGTGCTGGATAATTGCCATGACCAGTACCACTCTTATATAGCTACATAGCAGGCATGAGGTTGTATGGTATTACATACTCCACTGGCAGGTACAGCTGACCATCCTGGGTGTGGCCTCTCCCAACTTCTTATGAAGAAGATTAGCCCTATCCTCATTCACAAGATCACAGGATGTTAGGGGTTCAAAGGAACCTCTGGAGATCTTTGAGTGCAACCCCTCTGCCAGAGCAGGTGACACAGAAATCGATCCAGATAGGTCTTGAAAGTCTCCAGAGAAGAGACTCCACAACCTCTTTGGGAAATCTGTTTCTGTGCTCTGTAAGCCTCACAGTGAAGAAGTGTCTCCTCATGTTGAGGTGGAACTTCCTGTACTATAGTTTCCATCCATTGCCCCTTGTCCTATCACAGGGCACAAGTAGAAGATGCTGTCCCTTCCTCCCTGACATGTAGCTCTCATACATTTATATGCATTTATTAGATCCTCTCTCAGTCTTCCAGACTGAAAAGCCCCATGTGTCTCAGCCCTTCCTCATAAGACAGTGCTCCTGTAGCATCCTTGTAGCCCTCCATTGGACTCTCTCCAGTAACCCCCCATTCCTCTTGAAGTGGGGAGCCCAGAAATGGATGCAATATTCCAGGTGGAGCTTCACTAGGGGAGAGTAGAGGGAAAGGAGAACCTCCCTCAATCAGCTGGACACACTCTACTTAATGCACCCCCCGGATACCATTGGCCTTCTTAGCCACAAGGGCACATTACTGTCCCACTTGTCCACCAGGACTCCCAGGTCCTTCTCCACAGGGCTGCTCTCTAGCAGATCACCTCCTAACCTGTGTTGGTGCAGTTTATTATTCCTTCCCAGGTGCAGTACTCTGCACTTATCTTTGTTGAACCGCATTAGATTCCTCTTTGCCCAGCTCTCCAGTCTGTCCAGGTCTCACTGAATGGCCACAGAGCCTTCAGGGGTATCAGCCAAGCCTCCCAGTTTGGTATCATCAGCAAACTTGCTGAGCAGACACTCTGTCACCTCATTGATAAAGACATTTGACAGGACCGGACCCAACACTGATCCCTGGGATACTGAACTAATTACAGCTCTCCAGATGGACTTGGTGCCATTGACCACTACTCTTTGGACTCTATTGTGAACCAGTTTCTAATCCATCTCACTGTCTGTTCTTCTGTCCCACACTCCCTGAGCTTGCTCACAAGAATGTTATGACAGACAGTGTCAAAAGCCTTGCTAAGGTCAAGGTAGACTGCATCCACTAGTCTCCCTGCATCTACCCATTCAGTTCTGACATTATAGAAGGCTATCAGATCAGTCAAGCATGATTTTGTCTTAGTAAATCCATGCTGACTGCTCCTGATAACCTCCTCCTCTTCCAAGTGCTTAGAGATGACCTCTGGAATGAGCTGCTCCATTGTTTTTCCAGGGATGGTGTTGTCGGACAAGAGGGGACATGGGTCCCAGGAACACCTGTGCAATTCAGGCCTTGAAGAATTCTCTGTTGATAATATACTGGCGGAGAGGAGATGTGAGAAAGTGCTGATTGCTTGGTATGCTGAAGTCCAGCTGCCCCTGAGATGGGAGGCAAGCAAGATAAGGAGGAGGTGAGATCTGGGAAAGAGAGCAATTAGGCCGGATGGAAGAATTCCACAGAGTTGTGAAAACAATGATGTAACCTTTTAGAGAGCAACCAATAGTATGTTGCCAAGTGGGCATAATTATAGCAAACTGTATATAAGATGTGTCTGATGCTCAATAAAGTGGAATCCGCTGATCAAATTGGTCGTTAAAGCGGCCCCCTTCTTGCAGTAGGATGGAGGTGCACCATCTATGTCATGTCTCATAGAGTTATTTAACAATTGTACAATTTAATTCACAGGCTGCTTTCACGCAAATTTAAATCACCTTGTGGTATACAGTGGAGTTCTTCATCTTCTTGCACACCTGGTGTGTCCAGGTCCCTGGGTGAAAGCAATCTTGTGGATGAGTTTGGCTTTGCCTGAAGCAGGACTAATGCAGACCATCGTCCTTACTGTATTCTTCATTGGCAATATGGGGACTTTATCCCTTTTCACAGTATCTGTGAGTTTGGAATGTTCAGGGCCAGCTCAATTGTCAGATCCTCTGGTGTTTACTAACCAGGTGTCTTGTGCTAAATGCTTGTCCCAGATTTTAAAGGTACCACTCCCTGTTGCTTTCAGAGTATTTTTTTATCAGTACATTAAAGCTTACAATCTTCCTGATGGTTGGTGCATGATAGATGTGATACACCCCCTCAGCGTCATGCTCCTCGACCCAGCTGTCTATGAGGCTGTTCTGAAAATGAATCCAGTTGTCCAACTCAATTATTTCAGGGGTGTTATGTTTTTCAAGGCGCAGGATGGCCTTCCAGACTATGGGCCACAGGGTAGGTTTCCAGCCATCCAGTGGTTACTTTCACTATTGTGAGCTCATGGCACTTGCTTTGGTGGGTTTGTGGGAGTGATGTAGTCAATCTGCTGGGTCTCTTCATATATGTGTTGCAACCATTGTACTCCATACCACAGAGGATTTACCCACTAGGCTTCTTTGACTGCAGCATCTCTTTCATGTTTGTGGATAAATATGGTTAACTCCCTTATCTCAGGATCTTTTCCCTGATGGCCTGAAGTGTCGTAGGCCCACTGAGCTATAAATAATTCACCTTTACATTGTCAATCCAAATCCACCTAAGCTACTTCAATCTTAGCAGCTGCTAAGCTGTTGATTGTATAAGGTCTTCAATGTCCTTACTCCTGACTGTATGGGCATCCACAAGATGTACTTTTACCACCAGGTAAAAGCAGCAATATCTTACTGTAATTCAGCAGCCCAGATGAGTTTACCTCTATGCTGCCCGTTACTTTGCTTCCATTGCTGTAACTATCCCCATAAGTCATTTGCCAACATCTATGAGGCTGTATAGAGATAGAGCACCGGCCAGTTTTCCTGCTCAGCAATATCTAAAACCAGTTGGATGGCTCTCACTTCTGCAAAATGACCCGACCGACCTTTTCCCTCAGCATATCTCATGACTCATTGCATAGGACTCCACTCAGCAGCCTTCCACTTTTGGTGTCTTCCCACAATGAAACAGGAGCCATCAGTAAACATGGCATATCACTTCCAATTATCTGGCAGTTTGTCATATGATGGGGCTTCTTCAGCACATTTTACTTCTTCTATCTCCTCTGATGGCATCCAATTTTTTTTTTCACTCTCAATAGTTTGTGATTACTTCCAGAATTCTTGTTTGAGCCTGTTGTGTGATCAATGCAACCCACTCCACATGTCACCTGCTGTTTGATGTGTAGAGGAAATCCTTCCTTTAACATCCATCCCAGCACTGGCAAAGTACCAGAAGGAGCAGGGTTTCCTTTTTATAGGAGGGCAGAGACATAGCTGCCATTTGTTAATCATATCCATTGGAATATGATGCCTGCCTTGTCATTTCCACCCCATTCTTATATAGTGGGCATGGCATTGTATAGAATCAAATATCCCATTGGCTGGATCAGCTGGTGTGATAGTTTCAGGCTGAATGTTTTGGTGTAAAAAGGAAAACAAAGATAATTTTAAACAAATTTAATTGGTAGATCAGTGGGAATGTAACTTTAAAGTTTTAGTCCCTGTAGTCAGTTGGAATCTGTTTCAGTCTCAGTCTGGACAGCTGCTTTTTCTGTCTTCTGTGCCTGGAGGTGACCTTGAACTAATGAGATAAGAAACTAAGTCTTTTCTTCCCTTAACATATGCTTTGGATTAACAGAATTGCCCCTTAATAATTACTTTTCTCTCTAACCCTTTTTGGGAAAAAAGGAGGAAGGGGGAAAAGGCGGTTTTGGGGGGAACCCTCCTCTATCAAGGGGGGGAGTTTTCTATGTTACGTTCTTTTCTGTGTATTTTTGTATATACTGTAAATACTATATATTGTGTATATATTCACTGCATCCCATTCTGCTTGTAAAATACATCTCTTTTCCATTTTGCTTCTCTGACTGAGTTAGCTGTGCTTTGTGTGGGGGGGGTAGAATTGAACTTTTCTCACTACCACAGCTGGCTATCCTGGATGGGGCCTGACCCAGCCCCTTGTGATGAAAATTAACTCTGTTCTAGGTAAACCCAGGACAACGTAAGAGTCATAAATTTTCTGGGGGTGTCAGCTAGACCATGATGGGAAAAAGTACAAATGTTTAGCAGTTGATAATATATCAGCATACTTTAGTTCCTGAATTTCGGGTAGATCTGCTGGCTTGGTTCTAAGATCTCACTGGCTCTCAGATGCTCGTGTACACACAGTCCCACTTTATCTATTTACTTATTTTTAATACTTTGCTTGTTCTGTATAAAGATTTAAATGTTGAATTTTATTTTCACAGCATCATGGAATGACAGGTTAGAAGGAAACCCAAGGATCATCTAGTCCATTATATTATACTATTATATGAGGTAATAGTATAGCTCAAATGACATGGGCAAGCACCCTGTCAATCTGAGTCTTAAAACTGACCAATATGGGGGAATCCACTATTTCTCCTGGGAGATTATTGCAACATCTAACTGTTCTCATTGTTAAGAAATTCCTTTTGGAGTCTGTGATGGTTTGAGCCTTAACTGGGGCTTAAAAGCTTAAATGGGGGCAAGGTTGATAATTCCTCCCCCGTTTCCCCACCTACTCTTCCCCAATAGAAAGAGACAAGAATGGGAGGGTAGCAAATCCACCAATGTGACCATTTGAGGCTGTGCCTTTAAGAAAGGGACAGTTCTGGGACACTCTGGTTGAATGTTTTTTCAATAATAACGAAAACAATCAAATATTCTAAAATAATTTAATTGGTAGATTGGTAGAATGCAACTTTAAGTTTTGAGTTCAGTTGGAATTTTTCTCAGTTTCTCTGTCCTGCTTTTCCAGCCTGTCTACTTCTGAGCAGCTGAAGTTCTGACCTTGGATAAAGATAAGCACTAATTCTGCACTAATAGGCCTACTAAAATTCTTCTTTCTAAATAACTACCTTTTTCTCTCTTTAACCCTCTTTGGGAAAAAAGGGAGGTAGGGGGAGAGAGGGGGGTACAGGGGGGGAACCCTCCTCTGTCTGGAGGATGGAATTTCGTTCCTGTATTTTTTTTTTTTTTCCCCTTGCTGTATATTTCTGTACATATATTGTAAATACTGTATATATTGTATATCTAACTTGCCTTTCCACATTGCTTGTAAAATATAGCATTCCTTCTGCTTCTCCGACTGAGTTAGTTGTGGGGTTTTTTTTTCCTCTTTGTGGGGGAGAGAAAGCTAGGCCTTCTCTCTCAACCCACTGCAATCAAGAAATAAATTGGGTTCAGCTTGAAAGTAGAAAGGCAAAGAATTTTTCTTTAAACAGTATATATATATATATATATATTTATGTAACAATGACAGGAAGGGTTCACAAGGATGGATGGGAAAAGGAAAAGACAAAAATTTGAGATATAGAACCAGTCCTTTGCAAAGTGTGGAAGCAGCAGGGAGGTGTAGAGGAATGGTCAAAGGAAAAAGGCCTGCAGGACTGTTTAGCCTTCTCTGATAAGGATATAGCATGCCACAGAACACAATGGATTTAGCAGAATCATCAGGTAGTAACACAAGGGCACTGTAACCTTGAGGGTCGTAAACAAGTAGGGGACAGCAGCACCGGCAGGAAAGGCTCAGACAAAGAGGGAGCCTGGCTGACAGCCGAAGACATCGTGTAAGCCTAGGAGACTGCCTTAGCGCGCGCAGGTACTAACGCTTAACTTACAGGAAGAATGGAAAGGCAGGCGGCGTACGATTTGCTTAAGTGTTTTTTAGAAATATGAAAGGTTACAGGTATTGACCTAAAAAAGGAATTAGAAGGGCTGTTGTGTATAGCCCATCAGTGGGGGTTCTTTCAGGACCCTAATGAGGCGTTTGAAAGGGAAGAATGGAGAAGATTAGGTGCTAAGCTATGGGATAAGGTGATTGATGACGATAAGGTAGCTGCTGTACGAGCACCGGACGATTGTCTTGTAGGGGTCACCAGAGATCAATTGTTAGGCACAGGGGGTAATACGCGTTTAGAGATTCAGGCTGTTTTGGCTCCAGTCATACTGCAGGCATCAGTGGATATAGCAAAAATGGCCATAGAGAAAATAAGGGATCCAGCGCAATCACCCTATTATATGGGAATTAAACAGGGGCGAGATAGCCTGGGAGAGTTCGTTGACAAGCTAACGTCAGCTCTTAAGGGTGCCCAAGTGTCAGATGACCTACATGAAGCTATCTTGAAACAGTGTTTATTGCAGAATGGTAATCAACAGACAAGGGGAATAATTGCCACCTTAGGGCCCGATTGGACGGTAACAGAAGTATTACAAAAAGCCCAAAATTTACCAGAGGGTCCTGTAGCAATGTTAGCAGAAGCTGTAAAAGATTTAAAGTTGGGATTAGAAGAACAGGCAAAGGGAATGATGATGGCACAGCAACAAGTATGTGCTGCCTTAGTACCTCTGCGCCAAAAGGCATGCCCTCAGCATCCCCACAATCCACCAAGTCAGCAACAGAGTCACGTCCAATGTTACCAATGTGGAGGATCTGGACACATGAGGAAGACTTGTCATGCTGTGGGGGTCTGGTACCAAAACTGTCAAAGTGCCTCTCATGCCGAAAGCGTCTGTGAATGGCGTCAGGGAAACTACAAGCAGAGCGCGATGTCAGGACCCCGCGCGATGATACAAATGGCGGTCCCATCACCGGAACAACAGAACTCCAACCAGCAACAGCAGGCAGCCTCGGGTTGGACCTAGCAGCAGCAGTAAATGTTACCTTGCTAGACACAGTACCTCAAAAGATACCGACAGGGGTAAAAGGACCGATCATGATAAAGAGTACAGCCGTAGGATGTTTGTTAATTGGGAGATCTTCAGCAAGCATGTCGGGACTGAATGTTATAACAGGACCGATAGATGCAGATTATCATGGGGAAATATTTGTAATGGTGCAAACTATGTTACCACCTATGATCATCTCTAAAGGACAGCGGCTAGCACAGCTGATTCCCTTGCCACACTTGGCAGCGGGACTACAACTATTTAACAGACAAGATAGAGGTGATGGGGGCTTCGGTTCCTCCATGGCACCTCTGACTTTGTTGACTGTGGGTATGAAGTCCCGCCCCCAGCAGTCTGTAATGATAACTTGGCAAGGCCAGCAGCAGTACCTTTGTGGGCTGTTGGACACCAGAGCCGATGTTACTGTCATTTCATCTTTGTGTTGGCCATCTGCTGTTGGCACAAGAGGCCAAATTTACTGATGGTCAGCTTAAAATTCTTTGTACTGCCATGCAACGGAAAGGATTACAAGTAGCACCTGAGAAAATCCAGCGGACATGTCCATGGAAATATTTAGGATGGAAAATTTCAGAATCATTTATTGAACCACAGAAATTGTCTCTTATGTCTGAGCCTAAAAACCTGAATGAAATGCAAAAGCTTATGGGCGACATACAGTGGCTGCGACCTGTCGTGGGCATCCCCAATGACATGTTGGAACCGCTGAGGCCCTTGTTGAAGGGCTCAGACCCAACCACCCCAGTGACTATGACTCCATACCAAAGGGCTGCAGTGGACTCTGTCCTGACACTGATAACATCCAGTGGGGTTGCACGACGGCTGCCCGAACTAGCAATCGACATTACCATCTTGATGGGCACAAAACACCTTACGGGGGCCTTGACTCAAGCTTTAAAGAAAACGGGGGAAAGGGGTCAGGAGAGTGTACAGACCCGAGTATTGGAATGGGTTTTTCCATCCTTACAACCACAACATATCATTTTTCAAACAATTTTTGCAATTGCTGATTTAATTAAGCGTTGCTGCTTACGGTTGTATCAGCTTATGGGTCTGCCTCCAGCAATAATATATCCTCCATGCAGCAATCGGACCTGCAGTGGTATTTAGGCAACAGCATGGAATTTGCCACTGCATTGTTAGAGGAAGGTGCTCTCATTAAGACTGCACCTTTGCAAGATAAGATCCTAGGCTGGATGTCGCAGCAATTGTGGATTGGTATACCAAAATATAAGGAGCAACCAATTGTGGGTGCTCTGATGGTATTTACAGACGCAGAAAGCATTCCCGAAAAGCTGCAGTGACTTGGCAAGATAAGAGTATTAGCCAGTGGAGACATGTGATGTTAGAGGCAGAACCACAGGACTCACTTCAAACTTTGGAATTGTTGGCAGTGTTGTGGGCCTTACAGCATTGGATGAGCCAACCTCTTAATATAGTGTCAGATTCCATGTATGTTACAGGGGTTGTACAACGGATAGAGGATGCCCTGATTAAAGATGTAACAAACAAGAGATTGTATGAGTTGATGTTGAGGTTACAACAAGCCATAAGATGTAGGTCAGCATCATATTGTATTTTGCATGTTAGAAGTCATAAGTTTGATGTTGGCCTGGGAGAAGGAAACGCTCGAGCAGATAAGTTGGTATCCTTATCTGTACCGGTCTCAGCCTCAGTAAAGGCCCGAGAAGCACATATGACCTTTCATCAAAATGCAAAAGGATTGGCCAAGGAAGTTGGTTTAGTTGGTTAGCACCATTGGCCAAGGAAGCATTGCGCTTTTTGTTTATTGTTATTATTATTATTATTATAGCTGCACGAATAATATTTAGATGTGTAATGAAGCAGTTTAATCATTTTACTGAATCTTTTGTAGTTGTTAAAGAAAACGGGGGAATTGTAGAGGAATGGTTAAAGGAAAAAGGCCTGCAGGACTGTTTAGCCTTCTCTGATAAGGATATAGGACGCCACAGAACACAATGGATTTAGCAGAATCATCAGGTAGTAACGCAAGGGCACTGTAACCTTGAGGGTCGTAAACAAGTAGGGGACTGCAAAAACAGGATGTTTGTGACTAGCTGAAGCAGGATGCTAAAACCGCAGGAGGTGGGGTTGACATGTAACCTGTAACCAATAATATGTTGCCAAGTGGGCATAATTATAGTAAACTGTATATAAGATGTGTCTGGTGCTCAATAAAGTTGGATTTCACTGATCACATTGATCGTATGTCAACCCCTTCTTGCAGCAGGGAGGACCACGTGGCAGGGGAACAGCAAGTCAGCAGCAACTCTCTTTCATCCCCACGAAGGAGAAGGAAAGGAGAGCAATGGCAACAATGTCCTCCCTTTTATACCCCTGCTGGACAAGGGTGGCGGGAGTGGAACAGACCAAGTTAGTTTCCCCCTCCCCCCCCCAAGTCAGGGGGGAAAACACCCTACAGGGAGGGCAAACTCTCACAAGCCCTCCCTCCCTGTTTTCAGGATGGGCGTAGCCCACCACAATCCACCCCTCTGTTCCATTTCCACTCCCCTGTCCAATCTTGACACATGGTATTTGAATACTCAATGCAAGTCCCTTGTTATCCTGGCTCGCTCTCTCTCAGGGCAGTCTCTCCCTCTCTGGTGCTGGCCAGTGTAGGTCGTACTTGCACTGGGCAGGAATGTACAGAAGAATCAGGAATCAGTCTGTCTTTGAAAGGGAATGAAAAAATCTGGAACAGTCCATTGTGGTAGGGACATCAGGAACAGGTGCAGATGAGGTGACGCAGGAGCTCTGTGGGTTGGTGTGTGGTGTGTTCATGTTGAGTGCTGGATGCTAGGCTGGATTTAAGCTGGGAGAGAGAAAAACAACTCACAACAACTTATATAATACAGTGACTATAATACATTGATTTGTGCTGCCCCCTCTGAGTTCATCCCCTCTCAGACAGTCATTCTGCTGTGGAATACACTGAATATCCCCAGTTTCTAATGTGACCCAGTATGTGTGACCAGGCCCCTCAGCCGAGACCACCCCTCGGGTTGGTTTACCCCCACCAGCAGCAGGGAAAACCTACACTGACTTCCCCAGCAGGTTTTTCTCAGAAACTACAGGAACTTCATCTCTATCCACTGTTTGCATCAGGTTGGATTGGGCAGGACCAGCTCACAGATCCTCTGCTGTTCACTAACCAAGTGGCTTGAACTAGGTGTCTTTCCCAGTTCCTAAAGCTTCCACACCCCATGGTGTTTATGGTTTTCTTTAGCAAGCCATTGTAGCATTCAACTTTCCCTGCAGCTGGTGCATGGTATGGGATGTGGTAAATCCACTCAATCCCATGTTCCTTTGCCCAGTCCCTTATGAGATGGTGTCGAGGGTTGAGGGGAAGGCCAAGCTTTCTCCTGCCCCATAAAGTGAAGGGAAGAAAATTGAAAGGAAAAAAAAAAACCACAGCCGGATTAGCAAGGGAATGTGCTATATTTACAAGTGGGGCTGCAGGATATATATATATGTACACAATTTACAGTATTTACAATATATACAGAAATATACAACAAAGTAACACAGGAATGAGATTCCCTTCCCCCACCAGGAGGAAGGATTTCCCCCTGTACCCCCTTCTCTCCCCTTTTTCCCCAAAGAGGTTTAGAAAGAGAGAAAAGGAATAATTGTTAATTAAAACAGAATATGGTTAGAGCAAATGTGTTAGTAGAGGCCTTATCTGTTCCAAGGTCAGTCTGGCCGAAAGCCCAGAAGCTGTGAGCTGCAGAAGATGGGGGAGAAAAGTGCAAGACTGAGATTAGTCTCACTGGGAATCAAAACTGAAGGCAGTGCTTCTGCTTCTCCACCAATGAAATTAGTTTAGACCTGTCTTGTTTATAAAACATTTGGCCATGGTGTCCTTTTGCTAAAGGCACAGCCTCAAACGATCACGGATGGCTCTTGAAGAGGGTTCCATTGTCTGATTCAATCCTCCCGGGGGTGCCGTGTCTCCACAGGACATGTATCTCTAGGCCCAGGATGGTGTTGCGAGCAGTGGCATGAGGTACTGGGTAGGTTTCCAGCGACCCTGTACTTGCCTCCACCATGGTCAGCCACCCCCACAAGGTGTTGGCTACCATCCAGGAGTCAGTGTAGAGGTACAGCACTGGCCAGTTCTCTTGTTCTGCTATATCCAGGGCCAGCTGGACAGCTTTTACCTCTGCGTACTGACTGGATTTGCCTTCTCCATCCCTTGCTTCTGCCATTTGCCTTTTTGGGCTCCAGACAGCTGCCTTCCATCTCCGCTTGCATCCTAAAAGCCAGCATGACTCATCTGTAAATAGAACATAGCCCTTCTCACTGTCAGGGAGATCATTATATGGGGGAGCCTCCTCAGCACAGGTCACTGTCTGATTTGGTGGCATTCCAAAGACAGCACACTCTGGCCAGTTGGTGATCACTTCCACTATGCCAGGGTGTTCAAAGCTCTCCATCCGAGCTTGCTCAGTTATCAGGGCTTACTCCAGGTGGCATCTGTGGCATGATGTGGGGTTGAGCCTCTCCCTTTGAACATCCAGGTCAGGACTGGTAGCCTTGGAGCTAGAAATAGAGGTAACTCAGTCCAAATAACATCAGAGGCAGCCCAGACACCCTCAGTAGGATTTCCTTCTCTGTTGTGGTGGAGTTGGCCTCAGAGCCTTTTTACCCCTTAATCCAGAAACCTAGGGGCCTGCCCCTGGTTTCACCAGATGCCTTCTGCCACAATTTCCATGTAGGACCACTCTCACCAGCCACAGTGTACACCACATTCTTGATCTCTGGCCCAGTTCGAACAGGTCCCAGAGCCATAGCATGGATCACCTCTCATTTTATCTGGTCAAATGCTACCTGCTGCTCAGGTCCCCATATGAAATAATTTTTCTTCCATGTTACATGGAAGAGAGGTTTCACAATTTGACTGTACCTGGGAACGTGCATTTTCCAGAAACCCACAAGCCCCCAAAAGGACTGTGTCTCTTTCTTATTGATGGGTTGCACCATAGTAGCTACTCTGTTCACCACATCCTGAGGGTTGTGGCAAAGGTCATCTTGTAATTGAACACCCAGGAACTGGATCTCCCTGGCAGGCCCTTTTACCTTGCTTCTCTTTATGGTAAAGCCAGCCTCCAACAGAATATCAATTATCCTCTTACCCTTCCGGTAAACTTCCTCTGCTGTCTCACCCCATACAATGATGTCATCAATGAACTTCAGATGTTCAGGGGCTCCACCTTTCTTACCTTTCTTTAAGGCAGTCTGGATCACCTCATGGCAGATGGTTGAGCTATGGACCCAGCCCTGTGGCAACCGATTCCATTGGTACTGTACTCCCCTCCAGGTGAAAGCAAACTGTGGCCTACATTATTCTGCAATGGGAATGGAGAAAAAGGCATTAGCAATATAAATTGCAGCATACCACTTGGCTGCCTTCCATTCCAGCTCGTACTGGAGCTCCAACATGTCTGGCATGGCAGCGCTGATTGGAGGAGTCACTTCATTCAGGCTGTGGTAGTCAATCTCTATTCACCATTTGCCTTCTGTGATGGCCGTATCACAGGCTGTTGAAGGGTGAGTGAGCCTTGCTGATCATCTTCTGGCTCTCCAGTTGTCCAATCAGTTGGTGTATGGGTGCAGAGAGTCTCAGTTGGTCCTGTATTGCCTGCGATGTACTATGGAAGAGGCAATAGGTAACTTCAAATCCTGCCTCTTGTGGCTGCCCACTACAGAGGGGTCATCCGACAGCTCGGGCATGGTAGACAGCTGTTCTTTGCCTGCAGTCTCCACAGCTGCTACCCCAAATGCCCACTTGTGCCTGCTAGGGTCCTTGAAACATCCCTCCCGGAGAAAGTCAATGCCAAGAATGCAAGGTGCATCTGGACCAGTCACTATGTCGTGCTTTCCCCATTCATTCCTGGCCAGGCTTATCTCAGCCTGCAGTACAGTCAAGTCTTGTGAGCTGCCTGTGACTCCCTGAATGCTTATGGGCTCAACCCCTTTGTACATCAATGGTATCAGGGTGCATTGGGCCCCTATGTCCACCAGAGCTCAGTACTTCAGGGCTTCTCAAGTGCCAGGCCATTTCACACAGACATGCCAGTACACTCTGTTGTCTCTCCACCTGGCTGGAGGTAGGACACCTCTAATGTTGGCGATGATGCTCACACTTGTCACTGGGTCCTGTGTTACTAGGGGAAGAGTCTCTTGAGTGAGAGGGACCACTCCAGGAAGCTGGGGCAGCCCTTCTCCTGGATGAGTTATGCCCCTTGTGGCCACCTTGCAGTTCCCACACTGTTCCAGAAGGCAGAGGTGGGTTGGCCATGCCAGGTGTCCATGTCCTCTCCATGGTCACAGAGGATCCTCCAGAGACCCCCTTGACATCCCCCAATTGGCTTGGGGTGATCTCCTAGGGCAAGGTCACCTGTTCCTGATTGCTGAAACCTGGACTCATTCTGAAGGAAAAGGGGAAAAAGTGTTATTGCTCCCCTTTCTCAGTTCAGACATGGAAGTCTTAAGCTCCTTGAAAATGTCTTTAGTCATAGTTTCTATGGCTGAGATTAGGGGGTTCTGATTTACACTGTCCTCATAGTCCCTTAAATCGTTAGCAAACTCACAGATAGTTTTAGGACTTCCATCCTGTTCAGTCAGGAGTATCCCTCCTAATGTGGGAGTATAATTTTGAGGGGCACCCTGGGAGAGTTTCTTTACGAAGAGCTGTCTCATAGGCACCTCATCTGGGTCCGAAGGGAGGTGGCCATCCCCATAAATTATTTCCAGCACAACCATCTGCCTCAGATACTGAATGCCCTGTTCCATAGTTGCCCATCTAACTAGGGCCCAGGGTAGGTCATCCCTTGAGCAGTGCCAGCTCTTTATGGCATTGAGGATCTGGGCACAGAGAGTGTGTGTTCCATTGAGTTTGGCTAACTCTTTGTCCAAGCCAGCATCATGAGTCAGGAAGCCTAAAAGCTTTTCCTCCCTCTTATCTAGGTACACTGTGTCCACCCCCTTGTCCCAGCATCTCAGGGCCCAGCTTAGTATTGGCTCACCCTCTTTCCTTGTGTAATCCAGATGAGTTTGCCTTAACTCCTTTCTGGGTAGAGATGTAAGAGTTATTGTTTCATGACCTGAATAATCTCCATCCACTGCTGGGTTCTGTGAGGTGCTGGGCCCCACTGACATGCCTTCCTAATCATCTGTGCTTGGAGATGATTTTTGCCTTCTTTTCCTGCATGTGATGACAGGTGCTAGAGAAACTGCATTGGCAGGAGCATCACGGGTTAAGTGTGGAACTGCTGGTAGTGGGGCAAACCCTTGTGGCTGGGGCTGAGATCTGGCACACTCACTACAACCTGACCCCACCCTCTTTGTGTTTACACAGTGCTCACAATGCTCAGAGCACACACACAGGGGCCACTCCTCAAAGAGTACAAAGGATTGCCTCATTACCCTCCAAAGAACTCTTAATGGGCTAGCTCTTCCCCCACCCAACATGGTCACAGCGAATGCCCCTATAAGGATTACATTTAAGCATATAGAGCATATTGCAATGTAAGGCAATTTTCTATCCCAGATATTTCTATCTACACGGTTGGTTTCATAGCTTGATTCAGGAGAATTTTTTATGTTAGAGAAATTACCACTGCCAGTAAAATTCAAGGAATTCAAGAGGTACACGCCCAACTGCATCGGTAAAGTTTTTATCCAGTTGAGCAGCATCTCTATCAGTAACCACACCACATGGTGGGTTATTAATTTGTATAGATGTGTGAGAAACTGGTTATAATATTTGGCTTTCGCAAGGGGAATTGCTGGGGACCGGGCGGGCCCCATCGTTGTGCCTGGATCGTTGGGCTGATGGGTCTGTATTGTCTGGGGTATTGAGAGAGAAAGGGGAGGTGCCAACAGGTCTAAAGACTGGCCAGGTCAAGGGTGCAGGTTTTGTCTGTCCTGATGGAGAGGGGTGGGAGCGTGCTGGGGAATATATGAATATGTACACTTTAATATATTAATATGTATGTTTGCCGTCTATATCAGTTCAACTCGTGTTCTTAGGGTGCGCCTCTAGCAAACTCGCTATGCGCCCAGCGCTCTGTTGCCTTTATTTTATAATAAACTGGTTATAAATTTTCAGCAGTGAGTTCATTTCTCACAATTTGGTGACCCCGACGTGATTACCCTGTCTGCAACGGCTTTCAGGACCCTTCAGAAGGGGGGACGCCCCCGCCTATTTCGGCGGCCCAGACGGAGGACCCTGGAAGCCTCTCAGAACACGGGTAGATGATCCAGCTGACATTATAAGATAAAGGCAGGGGAAGGAGCTCCCGGAACTAGCCTGTAATTCCAGTGCACAAAGAGCCGGGCAAGAAAAGGACTGTAAGTATTGTCCAGTTGGGCGGGTATTGAGGTCAGTGAGAGTGTGTGAGTGTGAGACGTGGACTGGACAGTCCGGATTCACGAAGCGATAGTGGAGTTCTTATAACTGCGTTTCCAAGCACCCGCGAGGGACTTGGCCAGTGAAGGGACAAAGCGGTTGGTGATGGAATGCGTGGACGTCGGGAAATGGGGCAAGGGTCAGATGTAGACCAGCCCCAGGAAACATGGGAGCAACAAGGGTACCCAGGGATATACCCCCGAACAGTCCTCTGGGGTTGCGTGTTGGAGGCACAATACACAGGATAAGGATAAGGCAAAAAGGAAAAGTAGATTGTGGGAGAGATCTTAAGGGTTTGTTTTTTTTTTAAGCTTAGTTGGATCGGCTCCGGGCGGGCCTGGAGCCGGGGCCATTAGGGTAGGGGGCTGCACGTAGAGCAGCCGGAGCTGCAAGTCAGTGTTTGCACCAGCACCTGCGATAGTGCGGCGGGCAGAGCAGGAGCTGTTGCGGGGAGAGCTGTAGTGGCTGAGCTGTGCCCACCAGGGACTGGTAAAGGATCAGGCCCAGGAGGTGGCCAGGCTCAGGTCGGAGAAGGACCAAGGTTCCTGGCTGGGGAGGGGGCAAGCTGCCTGTCCCCTCGGCTCTGCTGTGACTCTGCACTCCTCTCTCGGCTGTTGCAGCGGGTTTAGGCTTCTCTCCTCGTGCCAGGGCTTGGCCCTGGTGAGGTGCCCATTAAAATAGGTTTAAAGTCCCGGTAGCTAGGTGGATAGTCGTTTTTTTTTAGTGAAGAATTGGTGGGTGTGATGTATGGAGAAATAATTCGTGTCAATCAGGGTGCATAGGATCCAGGCCGTTCGGTGAGTTTTGCCTGGGTAGGGGTCCTGGCTACGGGGTGCTGGAATTTCACTGTGGGTGAGGATTCTGGCTGGTAGTCAGGTGGTCTTCACAGCCCTGGAGGATTCGGGCTGTGAAGGGGCAGCGTTGTTTCTACGGTCTGGGGGCTGTGGAGAGTGGTCGTCCGTAGGGATCGGGCGACCAGCGCTGCGTCCCGGTGTCCGGCGTCTCGGTGGTGAGGGGCCCGGTCTCGGGGTTCTGGTATCCTGCGGTCCGGTTTCTGGAGGGGCCGGGGCCGTGGGGGCCCGCGTCGCGGTGGCGGTCGCGGGTTTGGCGTCCTGGTTTCCGGGGTTCCGTCGGTGGGGGACCCGGGTTCAGGAGTTTTTCCGTATCCTGCGGTCGGTTCCTTAGTGGGACTTGAACTGTGGGGGCCCGTGGCGCGGTCACGCTCGCGGGTCTGACGTCGCGGTTTTTAAGGGGGGACCTCGGTTTGAAGGACCTGCTTCGGGAAAGTTTTTTTTCCGTGGTTTCAGGTCTCCGCAAGAGGACAGGGACCTGGGCTGCGGCGGGTGAGGTTTTTTTTTGCGGTTGGACTTTGCAGGAGATCGGCACGGCGCGGGGGGGGGGGGGGGGGGGGGGGGGGGGGTGTGGTCGGACGTTCGCAGGGAGCGGGCTAGTGGCTCGGAGCCGGCGCTTCAACTGCCGCCGCTTGGTTTTGACCCCCGGGCAGAGATTAGTGATCAAGAGAATGGGACAAAAGCAAGTCATCAGAACTCCCTCCCATTCCCATCTCAGAGAGCGCCTTAGGGATCATATTATAGTATTGGGATGATGAGTTGAGAAAAGGGAGCCAAGCTTTGAAAAATGTTTTAGTAGGGAAGAAGCTGAATATGCTACTGCTTGGATTAGGGCTTCATGCCCTACCCCTGTTCCCGTATTTAAGGACAAAGACAAGGAAAAGGCAGACAGGCTGGTGTGAGAATTATGGGAGAGGTAAAATCAGAGTGGGGGGGCCACCAAGAAATCAGAAGTGGCCTAATCAAGATCCTCAGTGGGGGACCATCAACAGACAGAACATGGGACAAGAAATTGAAGAAGCTGTGCCCAGAAATTTTGATAAAGCCTATAGTGAGTATCAGAAGAAGCCGCCTATGGAGTGGATGGTAAGATTAAAGAGAAGTTTGCAGCTCTAATCTGGAATAGATCCCAGTTCTGCAGCTGGGGTGGCAGTTTGTGGCAAAACCATGGGCAGATATTAGAAACTGGAAAAAGATTGAGGATTGGCAAGACAGAGTTTTAGAAGAATTACTACGTGAAGCTCAGAAGGTGTTTGTAAGGAGGGATGAAGAGGAACAAGGCAAAAGCTAGAATGTTGGTAACTGCTGTAAGGGTACTGGTTATTATGCATAGAGAGGAAAAAGAGGTAAAAGTCTTATATGATCAATTAGCCCTCAATAGTAATATTAAATGGAGTCCAGAAGATGATGAGTGATTGGATAAATAAAAAGAATGTTGATTGATGTTTTAAATTTGCCTGACGTGGATCTTTTTGTACATCTATATGGGGTGTTGACCCAGGACTGGACTGGAAGTAAAAATCCTGTAGGGTATTGTTCCAAGTTACTAGATTCTGTAAGTAGGTGAGGGCCAATTTGCTTATCAGTGGCCTTTATTAGTAGAGGAGGCCCAGAAAGCAGCTTTTTGTTTTGTTATGGGATTGAAGCTGGGGGTAAAGTGTTAATAACAACTTGGAAAGGAGAGTCACTAATTTCCCCCTGGGAAGGATCTTTTCTTGATTTTGTTAACAACAGATACAGCTGTCCATACTGCAGAACAAGGGTGGACACATGCTTCGTGAGTAAAAGGACCACTTCAGGAACACCTCGGTCTGAAAGCTCTGGAACTAGCGAGACAAACCCACCTTGTGAAACATGTGAATCTGCATTGCACCAAGGATATCATTCTGTGTATAAAAGATCCTGGGACTTGATGTCATTGGGGATGGGTTAAGTGTAATAGTAATGGTAAACTGGTTATTTAGAAAAGTGATGGTAAATTTTTCTGATGCACTACAATGATGTGCTGAGAGTGTGTGTATAAATGTATGCTGTTGTAGTTATAATTTGAAGTGATTAGGACAGAGGAGTTATCTGTGTTCTTTGTGTTAAAGTACCAGAAACTGTCTTCAGCTAGTGGGACCACAGAGACTGCAATACAGACAGCCAACATGCAACCAGAGTTAAAGGACTGGTGGATCCATCCACTGAATGGACCGTGGTACCCCAAATGGAGGACATGAGGATGAGTTCCAGTATCAGAATAGGAGTGGTAATGGTCCTTGCCTGAAAACATCACAAACTAGAAACAGGTCAGGGTTCGAAATTGGTACAACCTCCCTGGACAAGGGAAGGAAACACTGTCCGAGCAGAGCATTGGTGGGATTGAAGGAGGCAAGGCCGGGTAGACCTCTGCAATTGCCACAAAGAAGATATAGAACCATGGCTGTGGGCAGCAACCCCATAGGCCATGTGAGTGGAGTTGCAAGTCAAACCGGACTCCTAATTCCCAGGATTAACCGCTCGGAGGGAGAAAGGTGTCACCCAGATAGTACCTATTAAAGTAAAAGAGGAAGCATTTTCAGGCAAGGAACATCAGTTGTTATCGCATTCCCTTTACCAGGAAGTTGAAATTGGGAATCCTTTTGCTGTTTGTAGAATTATTGCTAAATTAGGTTATGATGGCTCAAGCCAAATGTAGTAAAAAAAAAAGGGAGGGATTGTGAGAAACTGGTTATAATATTTGGCTTTCGCAAGGGGAATTGCTGAGGACTGGGCGGGCCCCATCGTTGTGCCTGGATCGTTGGGCTGATGGGTCCGTATTGTCTGGGGTATTGGGAGAGAAAGGGGAGGTGCCAACAGGTCTAAAGACTGGCCAGGTCAAGGGTGCAGGTTTTGTCTGTCCTGATGGAGAGGGGTGGGAGCGTGCTGGGGAATATATGAATATGTACGCTTTAATATATTAATATGTATGTTTGCCGTCTATATCAGTTCAACTCGTGTTCTTAGGGTGCGCCTCTAGCAAACTCGCTATGTGCCCAGCGCTCTGTTGCCTTTATTTTATAATAAACTGGTTATAAGTTTTCAGCAGTGAGTTCATTTCTCACATATGGGTCCAAAAGATCCAGCCAAACACCCATGCAAAAACTCGTAACATCAGATTCTTCAAAATTGACCACTCTACTTCCAATCCCTTTCTTTCAGGCAAATTATTACTTTCCAAATACAGTATTAATCTCCACACCCCATATTGGGAGTGCCAAAAATTGTGGTGGTTTGAGCCTTAACTGGGGCTTAAAAGCTCAAATGGGGACAAGGCTTTTTCCCCACTGCCTCTTCCCCAATAGAGAGAGACAAAAAAAGGGAGGGTAGCAAATCCACCACGAAATAATTTGGGTTCAGCTTGGAAGTAGAGAGGCAAAGAATTTTTCTTTAAACAGTATATATGTATATTTATGTAACAATGACAGGCAGGGTTCGCAAGGATAAGGAACCAGGATGGATGGGAAAAGGAAAAAAAATATGAGATGCAGAACCAGTCCTCTGCAAAGTGTGGAAGCAGCAGAGAGGGCCACGTGGCAGGGGAGCAGCAAGCCAGCAGCAACTCTCTTTCATCCCCATGAAGCAGAAGGAAAAGAGAAGAATGGCTGCAATGTCCTCCGTTTTATACCCCTGCTGGACAAGGGTGGGGGGAGTGGAACAGACCAAGTCAGTTTCCCAGGGGGGAAAACGCCCTCCAGGGAGGGAAAAAAAATCTATCTCAAGCCCTCCCCCTCTGTTTTCAGGCTGGGCATAACCAATCAGAATCACTCAAGGACTAACTTGTTCCCACTACACTCCCTGTCTTTTCCAGGTGACTCCTTGTGAAAGGGGAGTCTCCATCATCATAGTGACCAGCCTTTATGTACTAGTATGTGGTAATAGGGTCTCCCCTAAGCCTTCTCTTCTCAAGGCTGAGCAAACCCAGCTCTCTCAGCCCTTCCTCACAGAGCAAGTCTTCCAGCTCTGTGATCATTTTCATGGTCCTTCTCTGGACACTTTCCAGCCTGTCTGGGTATTTTTTGTACAGCAGGGACCAAAACTGCATGCAGTACTCCCGGTGTGTGCTGACATGTGCTGAGTGGAGTGAGATGGTGACTTCTTTGTCTCTTCTGGCAATGCAGATACTGCAGAACACTTTTTCCTCATGCTGAACTGGTTATCCAATAATACCCCCAGGTGCCTTTCTGTGGGATTACTGTCCGAGCTTCACTCCTGAGTTATGTATTCCCAGGTGTAAGACCCTGCACTTGTCAATTGGAACTTCATAAGGTTCTTCCTAGCCTACTTATTCATCCTATCCAGGTCTTCCTGAAGGGTGGCTCTCCCTTCTGAAACATTAACTTCCCCACTCATTTTCATGTTATCTGCAAATTTCATCAGGGTACTCACGATCCCAACGTCCACATCACTTACAAAGATATTAAACAACATCAAGTGTAATACTGATCCCTGGGGGATCCCACGTGTGAGTGACTGCCATGTTGAGAAAAAACTATTTACTACCATTCTCTGGGTCTGGCCAGTCAACCAGTTCCCTACCTCCTGCACAAATCACCTATCTCAGACATAATATGTCAGTTTCTCTAGAAGGAGGTTGTGGGGTACTGTGTCAAAAACCTTGGAGAAGCCCAGGTAGACAATGTCAGCTGTATCGACTGAGCGAATTACTTTGTCATAGAAGATCAGGTTTGTCAAGCACAATTTGCCTCTGGTGAATCCACCCATCTTGTAACAGTGTATATGGTAATTTTATAATCATAATAGTATAGGTGGTCACTATAATTTATTCTCCCTTTTAGGAAAAAGGCTAAACACTTCTGTTTCTATGAAAGTTTGCATTTTTAGTAAAAGTAATGCTAAATTACAAGTCAGTTGAAAGCTCCAGAAGGGCTTTATCTTCTCCATTTTGATCACTGTAAGTTTAGAATTCAAAATTAAGTTAGTATGTTTTGTATCAGTTCAATTAACTACAAGGCAAGGTTATTGGAAAAGTTAATTAAGATCTGTCTCCAATAACTGTAAGGAAACACTTTCCGGTAAGTACTTTAAGAGGGATTGTTTCCTATAAAAGCAATCAAGCACTTTATATTTAGTGGTTTGACAGTAAAAGAGAGAAAAAAATAAAAGATTTTTTTTCTGATTTACTTGAAAGCCTGGTAATAATAAATATTGCGTTGCCATTTACCAGCAAGAAAGATGAAAATAAATTATTTGTTGTGTTTTAGCTGGAAAGTTTCATATTTGTTTCAAGGCACTTGCCCTGTGCCAGCTAGATATTGGCTGATTATTTGAGTGATTTTTATAGTGATAAAATTGAGCTGATGAGACTAGACAAAAACTGATTCCCTGGCACTGCACCAGCAGACAACAAAAGTGCATGTCAAATATACAGCTTTTAATCTTTCAGGAAGTTCATTGTCAAAGGTAACTTTATTCCCAAAGAATACAATAATTAAGCAAATAATTATGTTACTGGCTAACCTTCTGAATTACCAGGAAACAGCATGTTATCTAAAAATTACTCCTCTGTAACCTTTAAAAATGTTAGAAGGGAATTAGAAAAATATTGTTTGCAACTCATATTATCAACTACAAATGATATTTAAATTCTGAGTCACTTTCAAGCATTCAATTAATGTAATCAACACAATACTAACATATTGTGGTGGGTTGAGAGATAAGGCCTAGCTCTCCTTCCCCCACAAAGAAAGAAACCACAGCTAGCCCAGTCGGAGAAGCAAAAGGGTAGAGCTATATTTACAAGCAATATGGAATGCAGTTTGTATATACACAATATATACAGTATTTACAATATATATACAGAAATATACAAGAAAAAATAATCAGAACAAAACTCCCTCCTACAGATAGAGGAGGGTTTCCCCTCTGTATCCCCTCTCTCCCCCTACCTCCCTTTTTTCCCAAAAAGGGCTATAGAGAGAGAAAAGGTAATTAATAAGGATGAAATTTTGTTAGGCCTCAAAGCACATGCAGAGACTAGTTCTTATCTATTATCCAAGGTCCTTCCGGCTACTTGCTCAGAAGCAGACAGGCTGGAAGGCAGAACAGAGAGGAACTGAGGAAAATTCCAACTGCACTAAAACTTTAAGTTGCATTCTACCAATCTACCAATGAAATTCCTTTAGAATATCATGTTTTCATTTTGATATCAAAACATTCAGCCAGAGAGTGTTCCAGCACTGTCTCTTTCTTAAAGGCACAGCCTCAAACGGTCACACATATATATCTAACATTATGTTCTAATGATGTATTTCTTCAAAGGGTGATTTCTGTTTTGAAATCACTTTAAAATACTGCATCAGAGCATGAACCCATATCATATAACTTAACACATACAGTATACGGGTTTACAGCTAAGTTGTCTACCTTCTTTTTAAATTAAATACTGTGAAGATAACACTTGGATGGTGAGATTCATCTGCTTTATTTGCAGAATCTAACATAGGATGAGATAATTTGCATCATTGTATTGCCTAATGCAATGTACACTAATGCAGGAAGCATGGGTAACAAACAAGAGGAGCTGGAAGCCTTGTTGCAGCAGGAAAGTTATGATGTAGTTGCCATCACAGAGATGTGGTGGGATGACTTGCATGACTGGAGCGCTGCAATTGATGGCTACAGGCTCTTCAGGAGAGACAAGCAAGGAAGAAGGGGTGGAGGGGTGGCCCTGTACCTCAGGAAGGCACTAGATGCCATTGAGATGGAGACTAGGGATGATCAGGTTGAATGCTTGTGGGTAAGAATTAGAGGGAAGATTGGCAGGGCAGACACCCTGGTTGGAGTCTGTTATAGACCACCCAACCAGGAGGAAGATGTTGATGAAGCACTCTATAGGCAGCATAAGGCTGTCTGAAGATCTCCGGACCTGGTTCTCATGGGCGACTTCAACCTGCCTGACACCTGCTGGGATCTCAACACAGCAGAGAGGAGACAGTCTAGGAGGTTCTTAGAATGCATGGAGGACAGCTTCTTATCCCAGGTGCTGCGAGAGCCTACCAGGGGCAAAGCTATGCTTGACCTCCTCTTCACCAACAGGGAAGGGCTGGTGGGTGATGTGGTGGTCAGAGGGTGTTTGGGGTGCAGTGACCACGAGATAATTGAATTTTCGTTTTTTGGTCAAGCTAAGAGCGGTAGCAAGAAGACCTCCACTCTGGACTTCCGGAGGGCAGACTTCAGGTTACTCAAGGAACTAATTCAGAGGGTTCCTTGGTATAAAGCCCTTAAAAACAAAGGGGTCCAGGAGAGCTGGACCTACTTCAAGGAAGAATTGTTGAAGGCGCAGGGATGGGCTGTGCCAATGTGCCAGAAGATGAGCTGCCGGGGCAGAAGGCCAGCCTGGATGGTTAATGAACTTTTAATAGAACTAAGGGAAAAAAAGAGGGTGTATCATCTTTGGAAGAAAGGTGAAGCAACCCACGGAATGTTTAAGGATGTTGCCAAATCATGTAGGAAGAAAATTAGGGAGGCAAAAGCACATTTGGAACTTAAACTGGCCTCTACTGTGAAGGACAACAAAAAGTCCTTCTATAAATATATTAATAGCAAGAGGAAGGGGAAGGAAAACCTCCACTCCTTGGTTGACATGGAGGGAAATGTTGTATCAAAGGATGAGGAAAAGGCAGAGATACTTAACACCTTCTTTGCCTCAATTTTTACTAGAAGGGCAGAACGTCTTCCAGACAGCTGGCCTGCAGAGCTGGCAGAAGGAGCCAGGGAGCTGCATAGTTTCCCTATGTTCTATGAGGAGGTGGTTGGAACTCTCCTCAGCAGCTTGGATCCCCACAAGTCCATGGGACCAGATGGGATCCATCCTAGGGTGCTGAGGGAACTGGCAGATGAGCTGGCCAAGCCACACTCTATCATTTTTCAGCAATCCTGGCTCACTGGAGAGGTCCCAGAGGACTGGAAGCTGGCCAACATTGTGCCCATCCACAAGAAGGGCTAGATGGATGGCCCAAGGAATTATAGGCCTGTCAGCCTGACCTCAGTGCCAGTCAAGATCATGGAACAGGTCATCCTGAGTGCAATCACACAGCACTTAGAGGATGGCCAAGGGATCATGCCCAGCCAGCATGGATTTAGGATGGGCAGGTCCTGCCTGACCAACCTGATCTCCTTCTATGATCAGGTGACCCACCTGGTGGATGTGGGGAAGGCTGTGGATGTAGTCTACCTGGTCCTCAGCAAGGCCTTTGACACCGTCCCCCATAGCAAACTGCTGGCCAAGCTATCAGCCCATGGCTTGGATGGGAGCACACTGCGATGGGTTAGGAAGTGGCTGGATGGCCGAGCCCAGAGAGTGGTGGTGGGTTATGCCACATCCAGCTGGCCGCCAGTCACTATTGGTGTGCCCCAAGGGTCAGTGCTGGGCCCCATGCTCTTTAACATCTTTATTGATGATCTGGATGAGGGCATTGAGTCCATCATCAGTAAATTTACTGATGACACCAAGCTGGGGGCAGGAGTTGATCTGCTGGAGGGTAGAGAGGCTCTGCAGAGAGACCTCGACAGGCTGGACAGATGGGCAGAATCCAGTGGCATGAGATTTAACACATCCAAGTGCTGGGTTCTGCACATTGGCCACAACAACCTCATGAAGTGCTATATTCTGGGGTCAGAGTGGCTGGAGAGCAGCCAGGTAGAGAGGGACCTGGAGGTACTGGTTGATGGTAGGCTGAACATGAGCTTGCAGTGTGCCCAGGCAGCCAAGAGGGCCAATGGCATCCTGGCCTACATCAGGAACAGCATGGCCAGCAGGAACAGGGAGGTCATTCTGCCCCTGTACACTGCACTGGTTAGGCCACACCTCGAGTACTGTGTCCAATTCTGGGCCCCTCAGTTTAGGAAGGATGTTGACTTGCTGGAACGTGTACAGAGAAGGGCAATGAAGTTGGTGAGGGTTTTGGAACACAAGCCCTACGAGGAAAGACTGAGGGATCTGGGGTTGCTTAGCCTTGAGAAGAGGAGACTCAGGGGTGACCTTATTGCTCTCTACAACTACCTGAAGGGAGGTTGTAGACAGGTGGATGGTGGTCTCTTCTTCCAGGCAGCCAGTGCCAGGAAAAGAGGACATAGTCTTAGGCAGCACCAGGGGAGGTTTAGGTTGGATGTTAGGAAGAAGTTCTATACAGAAAGAGTGATTTCCTATTGGAATGGGCTGCCCAAGGAGGTGGTGGAGTCGCCGTCATTGGAGGTGTTCAGGAGGAGACTTGATGGGGTTCTTGGTGCCATGGGTTAGTTGTTTAGGTGGGTTGGATAGGTTGATGGGTTGGACGCGATGATTTTGAAGGTCTCTTCCAACCTGGTTTGGTTTATTCTAAAGTTTATTTATTCTAATTATTAAGAGTAAAAATAAAGAGACTGTCACATTTGATCAGATAAATCCTACCCATATGTTCCCATTGAGCTTATGTTCCAATTATCTGCTAGTTTTGACATGTATGATTCAAGTTGAAAAGCTAGTATTTTTCTAAGACCAGTCTGATAACATCTAGATTCTCTAATTCCAGATTTCTACTGAAGGAAACTATCATATATGGAAATTGGTGGTCCATCAAGTTCAGTTTATAAAGTTCTATCAGACTGGCACTTTGTGAAGTGTGTAAGAGGAAATGTAGCTAGAGTGTTGGGTGATGGGTTGGACTTGATGATATCTAAGTTTTTTTCCAAACTGGTTAATTCTATTCTATTCTATTCTATTCTATTCTATTCTATTCTATTCTATTCTATTCTATTCTATTCTATTCCATTCCATTCCATTCCATTCCATTCCATTCCATTCCATTCCATTCTATTCTAGAGCAACCGATAAATAAAGCAGCTAAGTAAACCCTTCATTAAAATATTTTTGTCACCATATCATTTCCAAATTACCCTAATTCCTTTTTGGATAGCATAACCTATAAATTTATGCAGTTAATGATATAATATTAATTATTATACTCATGAGAGTTATGACTATAACTTGAGCAACTTAACATTAATTCAACCTTAGGCTACAGAGTATGAACTACACTGTGACAAATAGATACTAGGAGAATGTATTACTTTTTCATTTTACAGTTAAACTTTATGTGCCAATACATGAAAGTACAGGATGACTCTGTGTGTGTCTCAGAATTCAACTCTTTTTGCTCTCTACCTTCTCTCTTTTTGAAGTCTTCTTTTACATGATTTCAAGAGATTTTAAGTCTTCTAGTATTAAAAGTTCAAAAGACATGCATATTAATACTGCTTGAGATCAGAATATACTATTTGATCTCAAACAACTTGTGGCTTTAGCAATGACACTTCATATTAACTTTTGAAGAAGTACCAGAGGAGTGAGTACTCCAAGTTTTTATCTCTGTTTCAGGTTTTTTACCCATCAAAACACAGTCTTACTAAAGGTTCTGAAAGAAATGCCAGCACAGTGGCTTTTTTGTAGGAGTCGTCTTCTTCAGCAGTCTTCTGAAAGTCGTGCTGGCCTGCATCTAAGCTCAAACGAACCCTCATTCTCTCTTTTTTTTTTTTTTTTTTTTTTTGTTCCTCACATATTTTTGAAGCTTGCCTTGATCTTTTCAGTAGCTAGAGACACACCACAAGGAGCTTATCTCTTTAAGAACTAGAGTCTTCCTCTATTTTTAAGTTACAGAGACTGGAATGTACTTTCCCGAGAGCCATTGAAAAGCTCCCATGAAAGATTCCTAGGCAGTGAGAAGAGAACCTCCTAGATAATGCACGAGGATATATTCTGTTTTCTGTACTCCCTCAACACTTCCAATAAAGTATAGAAGCCTACATCCATCTTAATTTTTACTTATTTCATGCATTTTCATTATTTTAAGCTTGAAAACACCAAATACAGAATTTTATATGGATATCACAATTTAACTGTCAAAATATTAAACACTTTTTTTTCTTTAAGATGTGATATCAGGCATTGTCCATGACACCAAAAAAGGAAGAATTTTGCCATGTAGTTTTTTAATTAGCACATCCTAATTCTGGATGGATGTTATAATAAAGCAAGGTTTAATCATCAGTTACAACTTTATTGTTTCTATGTGAAGATATGATTGATTGAAGTTTTTCCTTACTGTGACAAAAGAATTAAAAAGGATTTGTGCCCTTGAAACACAAGATGTACAATCACTGCAAGGGACAGATTTTAAAAAAAAAAAAAAAACAGTAAAAAAGGTGCATCATCCTTTTGGCTGGCTATGCAGCCATTTCCTCATTAGTCAAGAAAAAAAAACCAAAATGTGCAAGTCTTAGCAGCCAATAATTTGTCATTTATTCATTTAGTGTACAGTGATTGTTCCACTGTCTAGATGGAGTTTCATTGCTCTCTATAACACTCACTTGGGGAAGAATGGACCCAGGCCTTAGTCCCACTGTTGATTTGTGGTGTCTGTCATATACTTTAAAATTCATGCTTTTCTTATGCTTATTGTAGTTTGGGCTGGGTGCCCTCTGCTACAGGGGTGTTTCCTGTGTCCAGAAGTCCAGCCCAGTGGGTGGACACAGGAAATTAGGTATTTCCTATCATGATCCCTTGCACCACTATAAATTTTACAGCAGGGTCTGGCACTTCCTCTTTCCCTCCTCTCTGACACCTGGTAACTGGGGGAGAGATTCCGGCCCAACGCCATGGGGGGATGGGCAGTCTCAGATCTGGCCAGCTGAGACTAGCCTAGCAGTGGGGAGGGGGGGAACGAGGAGCCCTGGGGGTTTTGGGTGCACCCTCAGGTGGGGATGGGATCTTTCTGGCACCGTGTCTCTAGCTTTCTGCACACACTCATTGTTCTCTATTTAAACTTTCCTTCACTTTTGCAATCTGTTTTGTTTGAGTCGTTATTCCTGCACTTAGTGGGGAGGGGGTTTGCCCTAACCCATTACAATGCTCTAAAAGGATAATCCCCAAAAGGGAAAGACCAATGACATACTGTGAAAAGACAGAACATGAACTACTCATCTGTAATATTTTAAGCTGCCAGGTTAACATGTAGATATTAGAATAAAGAGCAGAGAACTCTGTAAAATAACTAAAATACAGGAACGAGAGTGGGGATAGAAAATGAGAGAAAAGGAAGAAACGGTGCAGAGTGTCATAGCTCTGTCTGAAAATGGAGTGAACTGCATTCAGAAAGAGAAAAAAATAAGTTTAAGACGTGGTACTCTTCCTTAATAAGCAAAAAAAGAAACGAACGAGAAAGCACATATAAAGAAGAATGTAATCAGGTAAAGGAGAGACTCTAAGTCACCAGACAATGTGAAGTATAAAGCAGAAATTATAGAAAGACCAGTGAAAGCAAAGAGCTGTATCACTTGTGAGTAACTGGGCAGAGAATTTTTTTTTTACGCTGAAGAAATACTGGCCTTACTTTGCTCTCTCTACCTGACAAGTGGAAATTACAAGGAGGAAGACAGGCATCTGGGATATCAGGTGTATGTCCTGTTTGTGCTTATGTTATAGAAATAATGGCTTTAGATTCTGTGGGAATCTGTGTTCTTCTGTCCCAGCTCTTGCAAAGGGTACTTGTATTTAAATACTTTTTCTATCCTTCACATAACTATCATAGTATCATAGTATCATTCAGGGTTGGAAGGGACCACAAGGATCATCTAGTTCCAACCCCCCTGCCATGGGCAGGGACACCCCACACTAGATCAGGCTGGACAGAGCCTCATCCAGCCTGGCCTTAAATACCCCCAGGGACGGGGCCTCGATCACCTCCCTGGACAACCCATTCCAGGGTTTCACCACTCTCATGGTGAAGAACTTCCTCCTCACATCTAGCCTGAATCTCCCCACCTCCAGCTTCATTCCATTCCCCCTAGTTCTATCACTACCTGAGATCCTGAGAAGTCCTTCCCCAGCCTTCCTGTAGGCCCCCTTCAGATACTGGAAGGCCACAATTAGGTCACCTTGGAGCCTTCTCTTCTGCAGACTGAACAGCCCCAACTTCTTCAGTCTGTCCTCATAGGAGAGGTGCTCCAGCCCTCTGATCATCCTCGTGGCCCTTCTCTGGACACGTTCCAGCACCTCCACATCCCTCTTGTAATAGGGGCTCCAGAACTGGACACAGTACTCCAGGTGGGGTCTCACCAGAGCTGAGTAGAGGGGGAGGATCACCTCCCTCGACCTGCTAGCCACAATTCTCCTGATGCAGCCCAGGATCTGATTGGCTTTGCGGGCTGCAAGTGCACACTGAGAGCTCATGTTGAGCTTTTTGTCCACCAGCACCCCCAAGTCTCTCTCCTCAGGGCTACTTTCCAGCCAGTCACTGCCCAGCCTGGATTTGTGCCTGGGATTGCCTCGACTCAGATGCAGGACCCTGCACTTGCTCTTATGTAACTTCATGAGGTTGGCTTGTGCCCACCTCTCCAGCCTGTCAAGGTCCCTCTGGATGGCCTCCCTTCCCTCCAGCATGTCTGCTGCACCACACAGCTTGGTGTCATCAGCAAACTTGCTGAGGGTGCACTCAATGCCACTGTCCATGTCACCCACAAAGATGTTGTACAAGACAGGTCCCAGGACTGATCCCTGAGGGACTCCGCTTGTTACTGGCCTCCACTGGGACATGGAGCCATTGACAGCCACTCTTTGGGTGCGGCCATCAAGCCAGTTCCTTATCCATCTAGTGGTCCACCCATCAAACCCATGTGTTACCAGTTTGGAGACCAGGATGTGGTGTGGGACAGTGTCGAAGGCTTTGCTCAGGTCCAGGTAAACGACATCAGTTGCTCGCCCCTCATCTATTAATTTTGTCACCTGCTCATAGAAGGCCACCAGGTTGGTCAGGCAGGATTTGCCCTTGGCAAAGCCATGCTGACTGTTCCCAATCACCTCTTCAGTATTCTTTTGAGCGAGTAGTGACTCCAGGAGGATCTGTTCCATGATCTTTCCAGGCACAGAGGTGAGACTGACTGGCCTGTAGTTCCCTGGTTCCTCCTTCTTACCCTTTTTGAAGATGGGGGAATGTTTCCCCTTTTCCAATCTGTGGGGACTTTCCCAGACTGCCATGACTTCTGCAATATAATAGAGAGGGGTTTAGCAACTGCCAGTTCTCTCAGTACCCGTGGGTGTATCCTGTTGGGTCCCATGGGCTTGAACACTTCCAGGTTCTTCAGGTGATCACCAACCTGATCTGCACTTACAATGGGCAGTTCTTCCTCCCCATGCCTGGCATTGTCTTCCATAACATCAGGAGTGTGGCTAGAGGCCCTTGCAGTGAAGACTGAGGTAAAGAAGTTATTAAGTACCTCGACCTTTTCCTCATCACTTGTGACCATGTCACCATTTTCCTTTCTGAGGGGGTCCACACCTTCTCTAGTATTCTTCTTCCCATTAATATACCCGTAGAAGTTCTTAGTGTTCCCTTTAATCTCCCTGGCTAGATTCAATTCAAACTCTGCTTTGGCTTTCCTAACCAGGACTCTTGCTGCTCGGGCAGCTTCCTTATATACCCCCTGTTCTAGCTGTCCTTCTCTCCACTTGCTGTAAAGTTTCCTTTTAAGTAATAGTGTGTCCAGTAGCTCCTTGGTCATCCAGGCAGGCCTCCTAGCATTCTTACCTGCTTTTCTCTTTGTTGGTATACAGACCTCCTGGACACACAGGAGGTGGTCCTTCAATACTGACCAGCTGTCCTGGGTCCCTCTTCCCTCCAGGGCTTTGTCCCACGACACTTTGTCTATCAGATCCCTGAAGCAATCAAAATCTGCACGCCTAAAGTCTAGGGTCGTAAGCTTGGAATACTTCCTCCTGATTGCCCTGAGGATATTAAATTCAACTGCTTCATGGTCACTGCAGCCAAGGCCGTCTATGAGCCTCAATTGCTTACCAGCCCTTCCCTGTTGGTGAGAACAAGGTCCAGCATAGCACCATTTCTTGTTGGTTCCTCTACCATTTGGAGGAGGAAGTTGTCTTCTATGCAGTCCAGGAACATCCTGGATTGCTGGTGCCTTGCTGTGTTGTCCCTCCAGCAGATATGGTTGGAACAACAAGGAGACACACAGGGTCAATTCCATAGTCTCAAATTGATTTTGACTTATTCAATATGCAAGCTGAATGACACAAAAATCATACTGTCTTACAGCAGAAGAAACTGGCAATTTTTTTTTTTTTTCTACAGGTTTTAACAGCATCCTTTTTTTACTATACTAGCTCTACATGAGCAGCTTTTTTACATGGTGAAAACTGATATAAAAATTTGATGCCAAAGAGAAGCTTTTTCTGCATCTGGATGCAGATGAAGTTTTAATTGATGTTGTTATTTAAAAATATTTACCTAAATGTATTATTGGTGATTGCAATGGATTTTTATGGTATTTTAATGAAGTTCTTCATACCATGTCATTTTAATCTCTGGGGTGTACCTTACCTATTGGGCAGTTGATGGCTGATATTTAATTTGTACCAGTATACATGCTGAAAACATCGCTGTTGCTGTTACTCTTATGGATGTTCAAGGGAGATGTTTAAGCACTTGAGACCTTTGTTTATCACTTGAATCCATGAAGTTTTGGATATGGTGAGGTTAACTATGAAAAATAGTATACAAATAATTCATTATCTAGCTATAAATGCCTTTTTTTGTTGTTGTTGTTGTAGACAAATATCTTAACATGTTATAATTTTGTAATAAAGAAAGCCTAGATTATCAGTAAACTGAGAAGGCTGAACAAAAATCTCATACTCCAGAAGGTGAGACAGTATTTAGTCTCAAACTACAATTCTATGAGACTTCTATTATCTTGTAGTTGAGCAATGAAATGTTTTCCCTTGGAATTTCAACTAAATAATTTGAAGTAAACTAAACTATATCCATTGATATCTTAAATATAAAAAAGCCAAGTAGATGCTGACTTTTTTAATCTGATGAAGGATGCTAGTACATCTCTTAATTTTCCAAAGTGTTTGACAGCCTTACTAGATGTTGTTGATGACCTAGGGGAGCACAAATGGTATTTCAGGAAGAGTATTTCTGATAGGACTGATAACTGAAAAACGATTTTACATGCTAAATTGATGTCAAAGAAAAGGACAACATTCACCATTTATCTGATGACTGAATAATTGTGGTGGTTTGAGCCTAAACTGGGATTTAAGAGCTGAGATAGGGGGACAAGACTGAGAATCCCTCCTCCTGCTTCCCTCCCCCCTACTAAAAAAACAAAAAAAAAAAAAAAAAAAAAGATAAGAAAGAAGGATAAGGAAAAAAGGAGAGCAAATGGCTGCATTATATTCCTTTTTATATGCTTCCTGAACAGGGAGGGGGAGTGGAAGAGACCAACTCAGTTTTCCAGGGGAAAAAAACCCTCTGGGGTGAGCAAGATTCTCACCCCCCCCTACACCCCATAAAACTTATTAGTGTTTGACAAATCATAGCATGAGCTGCAAGTTGTAATTGTAGGATGGTACTCAAGAGGAAAATTACTTTCACAGTGGATAAGTGAAAGCCTGGAGATGTTGTCAACTTAGACTTTGGTAAGTAGAAAGTCCTGCCTGAGCATCCTAGTGACTTTCAACAATGGTGCAACTACATAAGTGGACAAGGGAAGACCAATAAATGTCATCTATCTTTGTAAAGACTGTGACACAGTCTCCTACAACATATTTCTCTCTAGACTAGAAAGGTATGCATTTGATGGGTGGACTGTTCATTGCATACAGGGGGTAGTAATCCATAGGTTGATGTCCAGATGGAGATAGGTGACAAGTGATGACAAGGGTCTGTACTGGGACCAGTGCTGTTCAATATCTTCATCAGCGATATAGACAGTGAGACTGAGTACACCCTCAGCAACTTTGCAGATTATACCAAGATGGCTGGTGTGCCCACACTTCAAGTATTGTGTTCAGTTCTGAGTCCCTCAGTATAGGAAAGATATTTAGGTGCTGGATCATGTCCAGAGAAGGGCAACAAGGCTTGTGAAGGGCCTGGAGCCCATGACCTATGAGGAGTGTTTGAGATAGATGGGGATATTCAGTCTAGAGAAGAGGAGGCTGAGGGGAGGTCTAGCTGTTCTCTACAACTACCTGAAAGGAGATAGGAGCGAGGAGGGAGCAGCCTCTTCTGCTTGATGACAAGCAATAGGACTTGGTTACAAACTGTGCCAGAGGAGGTTTAGGCTGAATATTAGGAAATATTTCTTCATTTAAAGGGTTATCAACCACTGCAATGATCTGCCCGGGGAAGTGGTGGACTCATCATGCCTGGGGGTGTTAACTAGTGTGTGGACCTGGTGCTTACAGACATATTTTAGTATTGACAATTCAGCACTCAATTGAGGGTTGGACTGGGTGATTTTTGAGGTCTCTTCCAACCAGATATATTCTGTGATTCTTTGTAATTTGCAGACTGGCTCAATTCCACTGTCCATATCACCAACAAAGATACTAAATGGCAGTAGTACCGATCTCAGTGCTTGAGGTATGTCATTTGCCACTGGTCTGCATTTGGACTTTGAGACATTGACAGCAATTGAGTGTGGCCAACCATCCAATTTTTTGTCCAGTGAGTGTTCCACCCCTCAAGTCCATACTTTTTCAATTTGGTGACCAGGATGCCATGCAAGACAACATGAAATGATTTACAAAAGTTCAGGTAGGTGACATCAGTTGCTCTTTCCTTATTCACTGATGCTGTAACTCCATCATAGAAAGCCATCAAGTTTCTCAGCCATGACTTGCCCTTGGTGAAGCCATGTTGGTTACCACCTTAATTTCTTCACTTCTTCATTTTCTGCATGTCTTCAAAAAGCCTTCAGGAGAATCTGTGTGGTGTGTTGAAATTATGCCCCAACATAAAATTGCCACACCATCTCACTTAGAAAGCAAATGATGCTGTATTTACAAGTAAAACTACAATCTAAATATGAAATGCAAGGGATATGTACAAAATATACAATATTTATAGGTATTTAAAATTTATAAACAGCACAAGAACCCCCCTGGAAAAAACAGGGGACTACTAATAGCTTCCCCTTCCCTGATGCCTTCCCTCTCTCTGTACACCAGACAAGAGAAAGAGCAGAGCTGCTGTTAGCATTTAACCACAACAAGAATGCATTCAAGGTCAGCAAAGCCACCAGAAGCACAAATTAGTATCTGCCAGAGTAAGGAAGCTGAAAAGGCAGAAAGTTAGTTTACCAAACTAACTTTTATGTTAGGTATCTGTCCAACAGACCTTATAATTATTTTCCTTTTTTCATCCAATAGTGATTTATTTACATTCTGCCACTTTCTGTTCAAGATCTGTAACATTTTTTCTAGGCATAGCCTAAAACTACCACAATCTGTTTCATGATCTTGCCAGGCACAGAGGTGAGACTGACTGGTGTGTAGTTTCTAGGGTCTTCCTTTCATCCCTTTTTGAAGATGGGGGTTGTGTTTCCCCTTTCCCATTTAGCAGGGACTTCATCAGATTGCCATGACTTTTTGAAGATGGTGGACAGTGGTTTAGCAACTTCATCCGCCAGTTCCCTCAGGATCCATGAGTAGAGCTCATTGAGCCCCATGGATTTGCGCACCTTCAGATTATTTAGATGGTCTCAGACCTGATCTTCATTTACAGTGAGCAGATCTTTATTTTCCCACTCCCCATTTGTGTTTTCTGGAACTTGGGTGGTACAGCTTGAGTCCTTGTCAGTGAACACTGAGGCAAAGTAGTTGTTGAGCACCTCAACCTTCAACATATCTGTCATGACTGAATCTCCATTCCCCTTTTGTAGAGAGGCTTCGCATCTTCTGTAGTTGCCTTTTTGTCCCTGATGTGCCTGAAAAAAATTATTCTTATTCCCCTTTATATCCCTAGCATTTTTTCTTTCCTAACCTGATGGCCAGGTACTTGGACAATCTCTTTGTAGTCCTCCCACGTGATCTTCGCTCCCATCTATTGATTATAGATTCTCCTGTTTTTTGCCCAAGTAAGTCCAGGAGAAACTTGGTCATCCACGCTGGCCTCCTTGCACTTTTGCCTGCCATTTTCCTTCTTGGAATGCACTGCTTCTGGGCTTGGAGGAGATGGTCCTTGAGTATTGACCTGCTGTTTTGGGCCCCTCTTCCCTCCAGGGTTTTATCCCATGACACTCATCCAAGCAGATCCCTGAAAATGATGAAATCTGTCTTGTAATTCAGAGTAGTGAGGTTGCTTTGCACTGTCTTTGGTGCCTTGAGGATCTGAAAATCTACAATTTCATGGTTGCTACAGCTAAGGCTGCCCTTACGTTTCACATCACTTACCAGTCCCCTCTTGTTAGTGAGGGCAAGATCCAGCACCTTTTCTTGTGAGTTCCTTTACCACCTGGAAGAGGAAATTGCCAACCATGAATTTCAGGAACCTCTTAGATTGCTTGTACCCTGATGTGTTGTCCTCTCAAAAGATATCTGGGTGATTGAAATCTTCTATGAGGACCAGGGCTTGTGAAGACAATGCTGCTCCTATTTGTTTATAAAGGGCCTCATCCACTTGGTATGGGGGTTTGGAACTAGATGTTCCCTTGTGGTCCCTTCCAACCCTGACTGATTCTATGATTCTATTCTATGATTCTTTGTCAGGAGGCCTGTGGGAGATCTCCAGTGTGAAGTCACCTTCCCTTGCTTTCCCTTTAATCCTCACCCATAAGCTCTCTGTTACCTCTTCTTCTATCCCCAGGTGGAGCTCCACTGACTCCAGTTGGTCTTTGATGTAAAGGGCCACACCTTCTCACCTTCTCCCCCAGTCTTTTCTAAAGAATTTATACCCATCTAAACTCACACTCATAAACTCACAGTCATAGGACCCATCCCACCATGTTTCAGTAATGTCAATGACATCATAGACCTAAAGGCATGTGCAGGCTGTTCAGCCTGAGAAAAGAAAGGCCTGGGGAGATCTTGTAACTACATTTCAGGGTACCTACAGGAAGGCTGGGAAATGACTGTTTAGAAGGGTTTGTAGTGATAGGATGAGGAGTAAAGGTAAATAACATTGTTTCAATTAATTCTGAAGGAAGAGGAGAAAGACATCTAATATTGTAGAAATACACATACAGTTTTGTAAAACTGCTCTATGCTGTACCATTTTCTGTGGTACTCTGATGATAAACCAGAATAATGATAAACTGTAACTATAATGTCATGTGAGATGCTAATATCTATAATTACAAAATTACTGTTCCTAAATTGTGACTTTGTAATGGTTAGTGTATCTAAACAAAATCCACACACATTGATGTGATTAAAAAAATAAACATTTCAATTACCACTTCAAGTGATTGAGGCCTTTGATATATTTCTTAAATTTCCAGGGGGCTATCAAATTTCCAGGGGGCTACCAAATTTACAGGGGGCTATCAGAATAGAATCTGATATTATCTTAAAGATATCAAAATGAGTAAAACATACAGAGTGCTCATCTCTTAAATGCTTTTCTACTATTCTAATGACATGTTAGTCTTTTCTAAAGAAGAAGGTTGAGTAGTACAGCTTTCTAAACTGGATGGAATTGTGTTCAAAACAATTTAAAAGCATCAAAATTTGTCCATAACTTCACCCCTGCCTAGCTGCTAATTCTACAACAAATGAATCTTCTTAATCCAGTCACAAAATCAATATAAGATTTAAGATTATGGGCTAATTTCAGATTCCTCAAACTTTCTATCTCAGCCATTCTGGGCTTTTTCAAAGCCATGTTATTATTAATATTGTATTGTGTTTAAATTGTCTGAACATGGATTATTAGGTAAAAGTAATTTGGTTTGTTTCATAAATGTAACAATCTTCACATGACTTTTCTCACCACACACATTAGGCTGATATATACCTTCTTAAAAGCAATTACAAGCTTGCATGTACTCATATTTTTTTTTTACTTAGTCTCCCAACAGACATAGGAACACAGTAACCTCTGTAACAGCTATATTTTTTATAAAATATCCCCTAAGTTGCTGACCTCCTAGTAAATCTTACAGTAAGTCAATTAACAACTTAAGTTGGCATCCAAAGTAAATGTCTAATATTCTTATAATCTAGAATCACAGAATTGTTCTATTGGAAACAACATTGAAGAACACTGAGTCTATTAGCCTCATTCATCCATGCCCTGAAGTGCAACGTCTACATGTATTTTTTAACACCTTCACAGATGGTGACTCCACCACTTCCCTGAGCACCCTGTTCCAGTGTCTGATCACTCTTTCAGTAAAGAAAGGTTTCCTAATATTCAATTTAAAACTCCCGTGGCGCAACATGAGGCCATTTCCTCTTGTCCTATCACTTGATACTAGGGAGAAGAAGCCAATACACGCTTCAGTACAACCTTCTTTCAGGGAGCTGTAGAGAGAAATGTGGTCACCTCTCTTTTCTTTATCCTTGATCACTGTGTTCCCTCCTGCATCCAACAAAACAAAGAGATTCTCCTTAGTCCTCCTTTGGTTGTGAATTTATTTGTAGAAGGAGATTCTGTACTCTTTAAAAGCTGAAGACAAATTCACTTCTAGTTGGGCTTTGGCCCTCCTAATTTTCTCCCTGTGGACAAATGGTCACATGGAGTGGTATTGATTGTGTAATTCATTACGTTATTTTTTCATGAAGTATCACTAAGAGCACTGACTAGTGACATGTTTAACATAGTATCAGTAGTGGAAAAAGAGGAATTAAGTCGCCTTGCTGAAACTGATAAATGAAAGAAATCTAAAGGGTCATTTATTAAGGAAAAATATGACAGTAACCCTCCACGAAAGATTGTATTCTTATGAACAGAACTTTTGTGCATTTAATAGTGTTGAATTACAGAGCTTGCAAATTTGCACATATTTGGATACACAGTACAAAAAGCATATGGTTGATCTCATTTTTGCCACACAACATATTTTAGGTTTCTTTTTCCTTTGAATTTTCCTGATCTAAAACTTGACATTCAAAGTATTATATCATATGAGTTTACCTGGAAAGTGATCTTGCATAATTTAATAAATGTTTTCCCAGAGAGACATTAGGGTTTAGAAGTTGGGTGTTTTTTTTTGTTTTTTTTTTTTTTTTTTGTTTTTTGTTTTGTTATTCTTTTTACTTAAAATCCTAAGACAACAAAATGGAAGTGAAGATTGGAGAAGCACAGTTTTTATGTAGAGCAGTGATGTCCTTCTTCACTTTCTTCTGCTCATATTGAGTTTTAATTCTGCACTACAGAGTTGATTTTCTACTTTTTTTCTTTTTTTTTCTTTTCATTGCCTGCTAGTCTTGACACTCCCCAGCTGGCCCTCCAGTGTTCCCTTGGTAAATTAACCGTCATCTCCTGGGCTAATGGCCAACACAGTCCAACTATTCCTGAACAGAACAACATTGTGTTCTGCAGCTATAGAACCAGAAACAAGACAATTTCTTGCACTCACTAAAACACATTTTGGAGATAGCAAATGACATTCTCACAAAAATATAAATGTGGTGAAATTTTGATAGTCCCTTATCATTGTTAATAATTAAGTTCCTTTCATGGGCCCATTCAATCAAATATGGTGTCCTTAAAGAGACAAATAAAACTGAAGGTCCCTGGAGATGGACCCATCAGGGCAGTCTTCAAATTGCTAGAGTTTCATTTAGTTTAGCTTAATTTATGTGCCCACAATTGTATAAAGGGAGTTTTCATGACTCAAAATATTTACTTGGTAAGTTGAAACTAGTCCAGTGAAATAGAAAATTCTTTACCAATACATTTAGAAAAAAAGAAAAAATCATCACAGGAATTTAAGGATTGTCATAACAGCTGTCCTTTTAATTTTTCAAGGGAATTATGCTGTAAATCTTTATATATATTTCTATACTTTTTTCCTATAGTATTAGAAAAATAATAAATATTTAATTAATTTCATAGCATGAAGATATATATCACTGGGGAAAGAGAAACAGCTGCTGTGGCTGAGATAACAGAACAGTATAAAAAAAAAACAACTTAATATTTTTGTTGATATACAAACTTTAAGAATGATATGCCAGTGGCCAGAGAAAATAAATATGATGCACTGAAATAACTAAAGCAGATAAGATGATGGTTATAACCTACTACAATCATACAATCATCATAGTGTAATTTTTTAAAGAATACCTGTTTTTTTCTGAAGTAAAACCTTCTAGACTTCACTATTTAAATTTTGTACTGCTTCAGATTCTGAAGATAATTGAAGCTTTTCTGTGGGTGGATTTTTAGATATATGTTAATGCTAGAATTAAAATTACTCAAAAATCTTAATTTTTCAAGTTAATGAGCTATATTAATATATTAATCAGGAAAGGAAGTAGTGACTACTTTAAATAAACTACAGTATCAAGAATAACTCCTATTATACAATGTTGTAGTAGTTTACAGGGTATACTTAGTAAAGTTGTGTGCGTGTATATATATAAGCCAAACACTGCATATTGAGTGCTTTTTTCTCAATTATAGCTTTTAATACTCTGTTATCAACAGAGAATAAAACTGTGGTGGCACACTGCCAGTCACATCTGTCTTGATAATGAAACAAGCTACGGAAACCTTTCCAGCTTTGATGTTCCACTTTGAAAAATAAAGGAGAACAATAAATGCTCCAAATGACAGTGAGCTATTGTATGTTTTTTTAAAGATCTCCATCACATGAGCATAATGTTACAAGATGAATTGTTAGGTTGTGACATTGCATTTCAAACTAATTCTGTTTTATGGAAAATATAATTACACTTTTTTTTCTATTTCCCTTTACTAAGTAAGAATAGCTTTCATAAGAAAGAAAGTGGGGGAGGGGGGACAACACGTCATTTTTAGAAACCGTTGCACTACTGAAAAACAAAGTGGCTCTAAGGTTTATGATGTTTTGTGCTTCTCATGCAGTGAGGGACCAATAAAGGGAAATCCTGATCCACAATTCCTGCAAGACAATTACAATGTTCCCACTGACTTAATTTTCCTTGGATAAGAATAAGATATCAATTAGATTTATTTCTTTATAAATACTAAACAAGTATTTATACAATTTTCATTGCTGAATCAGATAATTTGACATACAGTCCAGAAAATTGAGCAAAAAGCTTTATATATGAGCTCAGCATTAGGAAGACATAGAGTGGACTTGGTTTTTGAAAAGAAAAGAAAGTCCTTCATGCACAATATTTTCATTAAGAAAACCCATACCCTTTTCTTGCCCTACCAGGGGTAAGGCTATGCTTGACCTCCTCTTCACTAATAGGGAAGGGCTGGTGGGTGATGTGGTGGTCGGAGGGTGCTTAGGGGCCAGTGACCATGTGATAATTGAATTTTCAGTATTTGGTCAAGCTAAGAGGGGCAGCAAGAAGACCTCCATTCTTGACTTCCGGAGGGCAGACATCAGGCTACTCAAGGAACTAATTCAGAGGGTTCCTTGGGATAAAGCCCTTAAAAACAAAGGGGTCCAGGAGAGCTGGGCCTACTTCAAGGAAGAAGTGTTCAAGGCACAGGAACAGGTTGTGCCAATGTGTCAGAAGATGAGCCGCCAGGGCAGACGGCCAGCCTGGATGGGCAATGAAATTTTAACAGAACTAAGGGAAAAAAAGAGGGTTCATCATCTTTGGAAGAAAGGTGAGGCAACCCATGAAATGTTTAAGGATGTTGCTAGGTCTTGTAGGAAGAAAATTAGGGAGGCAAAAGCACATTTGGAGCTTAAACTGACCTCTGCTGCGAAGGACAAAAAAAGTCCTTCTATAAATACATTAATAGCAAGAGAAAGAGCAAGGACAACCTCCACTCCTTGGTGGACACGGAGGGGAAGGTTGTAACAAAGGATGAGGAAAAGGCAGAGTTACTTAACACCTTCTTTGCCTCAATTTTTACTAGCAGGACTGAATGTCTTCCTGACAACTGGCCTGCAGAGCTGGCAGAAGGAGCCAGGGAGCTGCATAGTTTTCCTCTGTTCCAGAATGGGGTAGTTGGTGATCTGCTCAGCCGCTTGGATCCCCACAAGTCCGTGGAACCAGATGGGATTCATCCTAGAGAGAGAGAGCTGGCAGATGAGCTGGCCAAGCTGCTCTCCATCATTTTTCAACAGTCCTGGCTCACTGCAGAGGTCCCAAAGGACTGGAAGCTGGCCAATGTGATTCCCCATCCACAAGGGCCGGTTGGATGACCCAGGGAATTATAGGCCTGTCAGCCGAACTCAGTGCCAGGCAAGATCATGGAACAGGTCATCCTGAGTGCAATCACACAGCACCTACAGGATGGCCAAGGGATCAGGCCTAGCCAGCATGGATTTAGGAAGAGCAGGTCCTGCCTGACCAACCTGATCTCCTTCTATGATCAGGTGACCCGCCTGGTGGATGTGAGGAGGCCTGTGGATGTGGTCTACCTGGACCTCAGCAAGGCCTTTCACACTGTCCCCCACAGCAAACTCCTGGCCAAGCTGTCAGCCCATGGCTTGGATGGGAGCACACTGCGATGGGTTAGGAACTGGCTGGATGGTCAAGCCCAGAGAGTGGTGGTGGGTGGTGCCACATCCAACTGGCAGCCAATCAGTAGTGGAGTCCCCCATGGATCACTGCTGGGCCCTGTGCTCTTTAACATCTTTATTGATGATCTGGATGAGGGCATTTAGTCGATCATCAGTAAATTTGCTGATGACACCAAGCTAGAGGCAGGAGTTGATCTGCTGGAGGGTAGAGTGGCTCTGCAGAGAGACCTCGACAGGCTGGCCAGATGGGCAGAATCCAACGGCATGAGATTTAACACATCCAAGTGCCAGGTTCTGCACATCAGCCACAACAACCCCATGAAGTGCTACAGGCTGGGGTCAGAGTGGCTGGAGAGCAGCCAGGCAGAGAGGGACCTGGGGATGCTGGTTGATGGTAGGCTGAACATGAGCTTGCAGTGTGCCCAGGCAGCCAAGAGGGCCAATGGCATCCTGGCCTGCATCAGGAACAGTGTGGCCAATAAGAGCAGGGAGGTCATTCTGTCCCTGTACTCTGCACTGGTTAGGCCACACCTCGAGTACTGTGTCCAGTTCTGGGCCCCTCAGTTTAGGAAGGATGTTGACATGCTGGAGCATGTCCAGAGAAGGGCAACAAAGTTGATGAGGGGTTTGGAACACAAGCCCTATGAGGAGAGTCTGAGGGATCTGGGGTTGCTTAGCCTTGAGAAGAGGAGACTCAGGGGTGACCTTATTGCTGTCTACAACTACCTGAAGGGGGGTTGTAGACAGGCAGAGGTTGGTCTCTTCTCCCAGGCAGCCAGCACCAGAACAAGAGGACACAGTCTCAGGTTGTGCCAGGGGAGGTTCAGGCTGGAGGTCAGGAGGAAGTTTTACACAGAGAGAGTGATTGCCCATTGGAATGGGCTGCCTGGGGAGGTGGTGGAGTCGCCATCGCTGGAGATATTCAGGAGGAGACTTGACAGGGTGCTTGGTTGCATGGTTTAGTTGGTTGGGTGCTGTTGGATGATAGGTTGGACGCGATGATCTTGAAGGTCTCTTCCAACCTGGTCTATTCTATTCTATTCTATTCTATTCTATTCTATTCTATTCTATTCTATTCTATTCTATTCTATTCTATTCTATTCTATTCTATTCTATTCTATTCTATTCTACTCTACTCCATTCCATTCCATTCCATTCCATTCCATTCCATTCCATTCTAAAATATATAGACTATATTTGCTTTTTTGCTCTTTGGGGAATGTTCTAATATTAGATCCCTTATTCTTACACAAATGTCTGCTGAATATGTACTTTCTTAACTTTAAATGTATATGCAACACTAAAAATGATCTTAAATACTGGAAATATTGACCTAATGGAATAATAATAATTTTTTAAAAAAAACAACAAATCCAGAAAACATTTAATTATAAGGTAAATAACTGAAAGGATATATGACTCAATGCTATAAACCAAAGTATTGTAAGCTGCACAATTTTCTATTTGATCTCCTTGTTTCAGTATCTCTAACAAAATTATGCTGCATGAAGTGAAAGGTAAGGGTTAAAATTTCACTGCAGTTCCTAAAATATTCTTGAAAACTATTTCTAGGGAAGTATTCAGATAACAGAAGGTTGAGCAGATGGTAATTTCCAACTTTGTAGTTCCAGAAAAATCAAAGGCTCTCATTGTTGCTGACATCTGAAGTTGAATCAAGAAGATGCCTGCCACGACAGACAATAAATGTTACAGCTAGTCAACCTAATGATCAGGCAACTTGGCAATTGGTGATAGTATTTTGTCCATGTGTTGAAATCGAAAGAAAATTTAAACCAAAAGCATATGATTGCTTAGAAATCTGTTAATTTATTTTCCTTTTTCTTATTTAATTTCTTTCAGAAATGAACAGACACACCAAAAATATATTTTAGTTTTAGAAAGAAAAAGAGAAGCACTGCAATCAAAAATTTTACTTCATGATCCATATTTGTAGATCTAAAATTGTAGTAAGAGTGTTGTAAGGAAAATATTTCTGCAATATTCCAAATTAAAGTTCTGTCAGTTCCTTACCTTCAGACATAAGTGAGTGTAAAACCGTACAATATTAATGAAAATATTTTCAATAATGCATTAAAATCTAGTATTTAAGAGACAGAACTTCATTAGTCTCTTTTAAAGGTGAGATATATGTTTTACATTGGAACAAGGTAGTCCACCATTCTAAGAAACTACAGCTAGGCACAACTATAGATAAACATATCTGGAACAATAGTATTCCCTCACTGAAACATCAGGTTTTGCTACTACCACAAATAATACATGACAATCAGAATATCACCTTACCTATGTTCCCCCTAACTGCTTTCTAATATGCACTCAAGAACTATTCTGAAGCTGATAGCTTCTCTCTCACTCAAAGCTTTAGTACAAATTAGATTATCATAGACAAACACAAAGGACTACCGTGGTGGTAGCAGTTGTTCACATCTGTGTAAATTTCTAACCAAAGTGTTCTGAACTCTCTTTAGCCCAACATAAATCAAGCCACATCTCCTAATTCTAGGAAAGCACCTTAATCAACTTGCCACCATAACAAAAAGAAAAGTCTTGTTTTACTACTCCTTGAAGAAAGCTAGAAAGATCAAAAAGGGAAGGAGAAGGCAGTTGTTCAGGGATTTGATTCAATGGATTAGAGCACATTGAGAAAGAAGACATTAAAAGAAGATGTTAAGCGCATACACCTAGTCAAAGAAACTGAGACTGAAGCATCAGTCCTTTTCCCCTGGAAAAGTTGGAGTTTGGAAGAACCAACTTAAACTATATGTTTGTCCCTCTCCTCAATTTGTCAAATGAGTTATTCTGAAGGGAAAGTCAGGAGATAGTAGTATTCCCAGAACAAATTTTCAACTACTTAAAAACAAAACAAAACATAACAAAACAAAACAAAACAACACAACATTGAGAGGTTCCAACATTACATTGTTCTGTCTGTTTCTCACCTTTGTACTAGCTCTAAAACTAACAAGCAAATGTTCATTTCTCCACTGGAACAGGGATAATTGTCCTATTTTTATTACAGAAAATCTGAGACACTTGATGGTTTGGCAGTTCTCAGAGGTACTGTAGGAAATACATTTAAAACAAGAACATCACCTGTATAAGCATAGAACTCAGAACTCAGGGGCAGTTCTCTCCTGTGTCATGTTAACAGTCCCTTTCATAAGTATACTGAAGTCTGGCACTTGTCACTACCTGATTTAAAATTTATTCTAGAATCAAACTGCAGAAATTGTTAGAAAATGTTTTCTTGTTTCAATGATAACTGTATTAATCCAGTTTATATCTTTGTATCTTTGGACATTCTGCAGGGGGGATTTTATTATGACAATGGGATTCCTCTTCCTCTGCAAATTGCACTGTTTTAAGGGATAAAACAGCTCATTAATTGCCCTTCTCCTTTATCTTGTTTGAACGCCAGATAGGTAAATGCTTATTCATTCCCTTGTACAAATAATTTATATTGTTAAAATAAGGTAAAACACAGATATAATACTTTTAATTTCTTAGAATACTAACACAGGAATATTAGTAGAGAAAAAAATTGCAATTGCAGTTTAGTTGCTTTCCTAAATGTTATATATTGTGCAAATTGTATTGGTATTTACTAATTAAAGCTCAGAATGATTTTACCTTGAGTTTCAACAGAAATCATTGCCTGTCCTTAGCTAAGAGTATATAAGAAAAAAATAATAATTTTGAAGAGGTACTCTGCAAACTAAATTGATTGCTGTAACACTCATGAAGTGCTACTATTGTGATTATTTAATATGTTTTGTATTACGGTAAGCTAGGATGAGGATTTCTAGAAACAACATATTTTACTTTTGTGAGCAATGCCACTAGACAAATGGGAAAAATTTTAGCAAATATGGACAAATCAGCACACCAGAAGCTATGTGGCCTGGTTATAGACGCTGAAGAAAATAGTGGCATATGGGAATAACACTCATAAAAATATTTCTAGCCATATGCTTCAGTAAGACAACTCAGTAAACAAAATTCAAAAGATCTGCTAATGCTGAAACTGACACTGATTTCCCAAGTATAAACAGATGAGGTACAGAAGGGTAACTCAGTTCTTAGGTACTGGCAGTGAGTGGTCTGTGTGAAGTTTCTGTATTCTATTATCACCTTCTGTGTCAAACTAAGCAAATTATTTTAAGGTGTTTTCATTAAAACTTTGAATTTCTAATGTTACAAATATTTTTGAGTACCATATCCTGAGATCTGATCATCCAATGTATTTACCTACTCAGTATAATATTTTAAAACCCTTTTTCTTGTCTTTTGCCATTCTGGATGACATAAGAAAAAACAAATAAACAAACAAATCCACCTTTGTTTGACACTGCTTTTAGGGAATTATAGTTATATGGCATTAGAAAATAGGTTTCATCAATCTGAATTCTTTACTAAAAAAAAAAAAAATCAGTTTATGCTACTCCATAATCTATTAATCAAATTTTGTTACTCCATAAAGTGTTGATAAATTGGTTCAATCTACCCTTTATTAGACAAAACAAGAAAATTAGAAAAGTTTCTTACAAAAAAAGAGGATGTGTGCTCACCATCTTTTCATTTGAACAAGAAACAGATTCCAGACTTGAGGTTTTCTAAATTCTACTGAAGATGTATCCTTTAATAGTCCCCAAAAATAGGACTTGGTTTTGGTCATGGCTAGGAGTCAAGTTTTCTATGCTAGTTTCATCTTCTTGTTGAAAGCCATACAGTCTTAATGAAAAAGAACAAAGGTTAATTTAGCCAGAAGGAAGGGCATAATTAGCTAAGAGTGAAAAACAAATAATTAAAAGAGAAATAATTTTAAATGCAATCCTAACATATGCTTAGCTGTAGGACTGATTCCTGGTATTTCAATATCTTTTACCTTTAACTCTGTAATATTCTGTTAAGCACTAGCTTTTAGGGTTGAAAATAATGTTTGGGGAGTTTTCTAATTCTTCAGTATCTTTCACCAGAACTCATATCCCTCTCTTAATGTGACGAGAGGCATTTATTACATATAACAATGCAGTTTATAGCTCTATCAGGAACTTCTTTAAAAGTAATTTCCCATTTCAGCTTTGCAAATAGCCAGTCATTAATGTATGAACTGCTGTGCTATTAATGGCTCTTATTTTGTAGTCTGAATTGTTTATTTTCTATTTATTCGATAATTTCAAATTTCATATTAGACATGCACATTTTAAATTGGTTAATGTTGAAACAATACCAGCTTTATAATGAAAACTATTCCTTAACAGATGAATAACTCAAATACTAAGCATTGTCTAAATTGTGAGAGCTATTTCTCATCCAGTAGCCTTTGCTGTGGTGACACAGAGTACCTGTGACTTTCCAGGCATGTATTTTTTTAATCAACCATAAGCAGACTCTGAAATGTATGTTACCCACATACATTACATCTGGACTAAATTGGTATATAATTGGTTTTGTGACCAACTACTGATGAGTAGTGCTTGTGGAGTATGGAGTATGAAAATTTTATCTTTTTCCCACATGCATGTCCCCAGTAAGTAGGCTGAAGGTATACAAGAAGGTGGGAGGGAATACAGCCAGAACAGGTGATCCAGACTAGCCAAAGGTATATTCCACATTGTATGACATCATCCTCAGTAATAAAAGCACAGAGAAAGGAGGAGGGAGAAGGATGTTTGTGGTTATAGCATTTGTCTTCCCAAGTAATTGTTGTGTGTGCTGAGACATTACTTTCCAATAAATAGCTAAACATCTGACTGTTGATGGGAAGTAATACATTAATTCCCCTTTTTGGTTTGCTTGTGCATAGAACTGTGTTTCGCTTATTATACTCACTTTATGTCACATGACAAGCTCCAGCTTTTGCTCCTATTTGCTCTACTGTTTTGCTGATGGGGGTTGATCTAGCAGCTAAGAGATTGGCTTCTGACTAGTGTCAAACTACTACAGCAAAGATTAATCTGAATGGACAAGTTTGGATATATTTGGTACAACAGACAAATAATAATGACAATGGTGATATAGATGCTGTTATTTTAGTTTGCAAATAAAATAACTCAGTATTTTAAGGTTTTCATATTCCAGGTTTTCTTAAGTAATCAGATTCAATATATAATATACATAAACAAATTCTAAACAACAAAATGCAAACCAACTAAAAGACAAGTCCAAGTAAGTATTATAGGGATTAAAATTACATTTTAAAATAAACATGAATGAAAGAGATGATATGTTTTAGAGTATATTCACTATGTTCCAAAGAAGAGATAAAATGTTTAGATAAATAACATAATTTTCCATGACTGCCAGAGATTTCAGAAAATTCATTAACTGAAAGAGTACATAATTATGGGTCAAAAGCTATAAAATATCAAACAACTCTAACTACTTCAGACAATTCCATTGCGTTTTGTGTGTATGCAATTTTAAAAGAAAAGCAGTATCCACTATAGTTAGGTTTTCTGTAGATGATATTTAAAGAACTTTGTCATCCTATTACATGACAGAAAAAGTGGCATGAAAGTTTATATGTAATCTTTCTCTCAAATATTTTGTACAGTCTTATTTCAGTTCAATTTAAATTAATAATTATTGAATTGTGTATCAGCAAATATAAATACATGGTTAATTTCATTTTTGGTTTCCTATATGCAGGTTCAACATCAATGTTGTGTTCTAACCTACCCTCAATGTGTTAAGAAAGCTTTTACACACATTTCACTCACACTACCACCCATGCCTTAAAATACTCTGAACTCCTGATTTAAAGGGTCAGCCTGCAGCAGTCTATATGTCAGTAATTGAAAGTGGGTCACCATGAAACCAGAAATGGAAGATTAATAAATTTATAGGGACAGACAAAGGTCTGGAGTAATTTTAATCACCACTCCATTACTGAAAAATTGGCTGCAACTACAATATTGCTGAATCCAAGGCCATCAGCGCTAAGGACAACTTACATGTCTATAGAGGAGTCATGGTCTGCCTCTTAAAGGAAGACAAGTGCTTTTTATCATGAAAAGGGCAAATCTTGGAATACTCGGACACCTGAAGTATGGTGCTTGTAAGACTTAAAGGGCAAATTGACAGAAATTGGCAGAGATAGGGCTTTAAATTATATTTGAAGGGGGAGGGGAGTCGTTAATTTCATGCTTGCCTGTGACAAACACGGGGGCAGCTCACCAGAGGCAGAGGGATGGAGTGTTAGCAAGGGCCCTCCCCTTGTTGCCCTGAGGCAAGAAAAGGATGAAGCACTGGGAGACCCCAAGGGAATCAAGGGGAATTCACCTAACAGGGTGGCATGGCCAGAACAGCCGAAGTGCCTCTATGCAAATGCACACAGCTTGGGCAACAAACAGGATGAATTAAGGGCCACTGCATTAGAGTAGAATAGAATAGAATAGAATAGAATAGAATAGAATAGAATAGAATAGAATAGAATAGGATAGGATAGGATAGGATAGGATAGGATAGGATAGAATAGAATAGAATAGAATAGAATAGAAAGAATAGATTCAACCCCCTTATCCAGATCGTCAATGAAGATATTAAAGAGGATGGGGCCCAGCACTGATCCCTGGGGGACTCCACTACTGACTGACTGCCAGCTGAATGTGGCACCATTCATCATCACTCTCTGGGCTCGGCCCTCCAGCCATTTCCTAACTCAGCAGAGTGCTCCTGTGCAAGCCACGGACTGACAGCTTGACCAGGAGTTTGCTGTGGGGGACGGTATCAAAGGCCTTGTTGAAGTCCAGGTAGGCTACATCCACAGCCTTCCCCACATCCACCAGGAGGGTCACCTGATCATAGAAGGAGATCAGGTTGGTCAGGCAGGACCTGCCCTTCCTAAATCCATGCTGGCTAGGCCTGATCCCTTGGCCATCCTGTAAGTGCTGTGTGATTGCACTCAGGATGACCTGTTGCCTATCTTGCCTGGCTCTGAGGACAGGCTGACAGGTCTTTAATTCCCTGGGTCATCCAACCGGCCCTTCTTGTGGATGGGCATCATGTTCCACTCATCTGGGACCTCTGCAGTGAGCCAGGACTGCTGAAAGATGATGGAGAGAGGCTTGGCCAGATCATCTGCCAGCTCTCTCAGTCATGGGTTCGAATCCTACAGTGGTCATTGGAATTATCTTAGAAAGAATGTTGTAGGGTTGGGGGAAAGGCTGGGCCTTCTCCCCACCCTGTAAGTAAAGGGAAGAAAAAAAAATTGAAAGGGAAAAAAAAACACACAGCCAGATTAGCGAAGGAGTGTGTGCTGTATATTTACAAAGCAGTTTAGGGAACGCAGGGAAATATATACAGAATTTACAGTATTTACAATATATACAGAAATATACAACAAAGTCACACAGAAATGAGGGTTCTCTCCTCTGCTGAGGGAGGTTGCCCACCCTTGCTCCCCCTTCTCTCCCCCTTTCCCCAGAGAGGGTTAGAAAGAGAGAAAAGGAGAAACTGATAATTTAAGCAGAATTTGTTAGTAGAGGCCTCACGCTTTTTATCAGCTTCAAGGTCAAGTCTGGCCGAAAGCCCAGAAAGCTGCGAGCTGCAAAGGGGAAGAAGGAAAGTGCAGGACTGACCAGAAAACTGCTGTACTCCCAGTTCAAAAGGTGCTTTCTCCCAATCTACCAATGAAATTAGTTTAGATCCGTCTTTTGTTTACAAACATGCAACCACAATGTCCCCTTTCTTAAAGGGACAGCCTCAAACGGTCACACCTAGGATGGATCCCATCTGGTCCCATACACTTGTGGAGATCCAAGCAGCTAAGGAGATCTCTAACTACTTCCTCACGGATCACAGGGAAACTATACTGCTCCCTGCCTCCATCTGACAGCTCAGGAGGCCACTTGTCTGGAAGACAACCTGTCCTGCTATTAAAATTTGAGGTAAAGAAGGTTCCTTTTCCTCATCTTTTGTTACCATGTTTCCATCTGTGCCCACTAAGAAGTGGAGGTTGCCTTTGCCCCTCCTCTTGCTATTAATATATTTGTAGAAGGATTTTTTGTTGTCATTCACAGGAGTGGCCAGTCTAAGCTCTAAATGGGCTTTTGCCTCTCTAATTTTCTTCCTACATGACCTAGCAACATCCTTAAACATTTCATGAGTTACCTCACCCTCCTTCCAAAGATGATACACCTCCCTTTTTTCCCTTAATTCACCCAGAAGTTCATTGCCCAACCAGGCTGGCCATCTGCCCCACATTGGTGGCTTCTGGCACATTGGCACAGCCTGTTCCTGCACCTTCAAGAGATCTTTCTTGAAGTAGGTCCAGCTCTCCTCGACCCCTTTGTTTTTAAGTGCTGTTTCCCAAGGAACCTTCTGAGTTCGTTAATTGGGTAACCTGAAGTCCACCCTCCAGAAGTCCAGAATGGAGGTTTTCTTGCTGCCCTTCTTAGCTTGACTACATATTGAAAACTCAATTACTGCATGGTCGCTGGACCCTAGACAGCCTCCAACCACCACATCTCCCACCAGCCTTTCCCTATTTGTAAAATGGAGGTCAAGCAGAACCTTACCCCTTGTAGGCTCATGCAGCACCCGGGATAACAAGCTATCCTCCATACACTCTAAGAACCTCCTAGATTGCCTCCTCTCTGTTGTGTGTGTTCTCAGCAGATATCAGGCAGGTTAAAATTGCCCATGAGAGCAAGGTCTGGCAATCTTGAGTCAGCCTCTAGCTGCCTATAGAATAATTCGTCAAACTCTTCATCCTGGTTGGGTAGTTTATAACAGACTCCAACCAGTATGTCTGCCTTGTTGGTCTTCCCTCTAATTTTCACCCACAGGCATTCAAACTGATCATCCCTGATCTGTAGTTGTATGACACCTAGTGCCTCCCTGATGTACAGGGGCACCCCTCCACCCCTTCTCCCTTGCCTGTCTCTCCTGAAGAGCCTGAAGCCATCAATTACAGGGCTCCAGTCATGTGAGTCATCCTGCCACATCTTTGTGATGGCAACTACATCACAACTTTTCTGCTGTAACAAGGCTTCCTAATAGGATGCTGTGACACAGTGGCTGTTATTGAAACTTGGTGGGATGATTCCCATGACTGGAATGTAGGAAGGACAGGCAGGGTAGGAGGGGAGGAAGTGTTGCTCTCTGTATCAGTGATCAGCTGGAATCCACCTGGGCAAGGATGATGAGCTGATTGAGACCATATGGGTGAAGATTAAGGGGAACACAGTGGAAGGTGATGTTACTGTAGGAGTCTGCTACAGGCCACCTGACCAGCAGAGCCAAGCAGATGAGGCACTGCACAGGCAAATAGAAGTGGCTTCACATTCACAAGCCCTGGTCCTCGTGGGGGATTTCAACCACCTTGACATCTGCTGGAGAGACAACACAGCTGGGCACCAGCATTCCAGCACTCCACATTGTCCTTCTCCTGTGTTTTTCTTCATCTGTGTTTTCCATCAACCAAGCCAGTACTTGCTCAAGTCTTTTATGCAGTTTTTAGGTCGATTTACCTCTGCCCATTTCCAGGACACCCGCAGTCCAGTGAGCAATCATTATACTTTGTTGGGGCACATCTCAGTTCATGATACAATCACAAGGTGATTTGCATCCAGGAATGGTCCTGATGGGTGGAGATGATCTTGTATGCATATTACCAAAGGTATAGATGGCTGTGGCCTCGGTCCATTGTTGTCGGGCCAGCTGTAGTCCAGGAAAGCAGCAAAGGTGATTTTGTTATGTCACATCAGAAGAGACAAGATTTTAATCTCTCACAGCCAGTGACAAGTGGAGTCCCTCAGGGAACATTGCTGGGACCAGTCTTGTTTAACATCTTCATCAGTGACATGGACAGTGGCATTGACTGCACCCTCAGCAGATTTGCTGACAACACCAAGCTGTGTGGAGCAACAGACATGCTGGAGGGAAGGGAAGTCACCCAGAGGGACCTTTACAGGCTGGAGAGGTGGGCCCATGACAACCTCATGAGGTTCAACATGACCAAGTGCAAGGTCCTGCATCTGGGTTGGAGAAATCCCAGGCACCGATATAGGCTGGGCAGCGGCTGGCATGAGAGCAGCCCTGAAAAAAAGGACCTGGGGGTGCTGGTGGATGAGAAGCTCAAAATGAGCCACCAGTGTGCACTTCCAGCACATCCTGGGCTGCATCAAGGGACGCATATCCAGCATATCAAGGGAGGTTATTGTCCCACTCTACTTTGCTCTGGTGAGACCCCACCTGGAGTACTGCATCCAGTTCTGGAGCCCCTATTACAAGAAGGATCTGGAGGTGCTGGAACGTGTCCAGAGGAGTGCCACGAGGATGGTTAGAGGGCTGGGGCACCCCTCCTATGAGGACAGGCAGAGAGAGTTGGGGCTATTCTGTCTGGAGAAGAAGGCTTTAAGAAGACGTCTGTGACTGGTTGAGGCTATCCCCTTAAGAAAGGGAATATGGTGGACAGAAGTTGGTAAACGAAAAGATGGATCTAAACTAATTTCATTGGTAGTTTGGGAGGAAGCACCTTCTGAACTGGGAGTGCAGGAGGGTATCCTGGGCATTCCGGCACTTTTCTATCAGTCTTGCTTCCCCCTCCCTTGGAAGCAGCAGCTCTCTCTGTTCTGGGCTTTCGGCCAGGACTTGACCTTGAAAACTGATAAACTGCAAGGCCTGTATTAACTGCTTTCCAATTAACACATAACTGCTTCTATCTTTTTTCTCTTTCTCTCTCTTTCTAACCCGCTCTGGGGAAAGGGGGAGAGAGGGGAGAGCGGAGGTGGGGAACCCCCTCAGCAGAGGGGGGAACTCTCATTTCTGTGCTACTTTGTTGTATATCTTTGTACATATTGTAAATATTGTAAATTCTGTAAATTCCCCTGCATATCCTATATTGCTTTGTAAATATACAGCTCCACTGCTTTGCTAATTCAGCTGTGAGGTTTTTTTTTCTTTCCCTTCAAATTTTCTTTCCCTTTACTTTACAGGGGGGAGGGAGGAGGCTTTTTGGCCTTATCCTTCCAACCCTACGACAACGTCATTGTGGCCTTCCAGTATCTTGAGGGGGCCTAGAAAAAAACTGGTGAGGGACTTTTTAGGGTGTCAGGTAATGATAGGACTAGGCAGAATGGAAAAAAATAGAAATGAGTAGATTCAGATTGGATGTTAGGAAGAAGTACTTCGCCGTGAGAGTGGTGAGGTACTAGAACAGGTTGCCCAGGGCGGTGGTGGAGGCCCCATCCCTGGAGGGTTTTAAGGCCAGGTTGGATGTGGCTCTGAGCAACCTGATCTAGTGTGAGGTGTCCCTGCCCATGGCTGGGATGTTGAAACTAGATGATCCTTGAGGTCCCTTCCAACTCCTGAACAATTCTATGGTTCTATGAAATTGGGAGATATGTAACTGACTTCAACCGTAGGCAGTGCCTGAACTGCTGTTTGAAATTTAGATGGGTTTAGATGGATTTCAGTTTCATTAGTAAGGGTGCTGGTACTGTGACCTAGAGAACAAAAGGTTGGAGGAGGAACATCTAATAAACACGTATAAGTACCTGAATGGATTCTGTGATTCTGCGGATGATGATCCTCAGCAAGCTTGAAGATGACACTAAAGGGGGGGAAGCCTTGTCATTTTTAAGCAGAAACCTGATAGTTACCTGTCCTTTTCATCTGTTGGGACATGCTTTATGGTAACATTAAGACATTATTTAGCATGGATGTTTAAAACGGTTGAGCTGCAGAGCATGCTGTCTCTCTTGGATTTTTGCCCCCCATATGTGCTTATTATAAGTAGCAGCAGTTCCAGGAGGACCAGAGAAATTCCCACAATTGGCAAGCAGCATTTTGAGTAATTTGACATAGTCCTAGAGCCTCCAGGAATTTGTTAGTAAGGATAACATACTGCTTTTGGATTTATCTTTTCCAAATACCATTTTCTCAAACTGTTTGTAACCACTCCATTATTCAGAAGACATTTTTCAACAGAATATACCAAATCTGTACATTTCATAACTTTTGCAGATAGTTACCTAGGTGGCAAAGTTAAATTAATAAATAATTTATATTTTTATTAATTCCCCACCTTAACCCTCTTCATGCATAGCACCATTATTCACTGACACAGTCACTTTATCATGGAAAGTCACTCGGCTGGCCAGGCAGGACTTGCCCCCAGTAAAGCCATGCTGGCTGCCTTGAATCGCCTCCCTGTGTGACCGTTTGAGGCTGTGCCTTTAACAAAGGGACACCATGGCTGAATGTTTTATAAACAAGACAGGTCTAAACTAATTTCATTGGTGGATTGGTAGAAGGCAACTTTGATTCCCAGTGAGACTAGTCTCAGTCTTGCACTCTTCCCCCCTCCTTCCCGCAGCTCACAGCTTCTGGGCTTTCGGCCAGACTGACCTTGGAACTGATAACCGCAAGGCCTGTACTAACTGCTTTTAATTAACAATTGCTCCTTTTTCTCTCTTTCTAACCCTCTTTGGGGAAAAAGGGGAGAGAAGGAGGTACAGGGGGAAACCCTTCCTCCTGGTGGAGGAGGGGAATCTCATTTCTGTGTTACTTTGTTGTATATTTCTGTATATATTGTAAATACTGTAAATTGTGTATATATTCCCCTGCATCTTCCTAAACGGCTTTGTAAATACATCACACAATCCTTTGCTAATCCAGCTGTGGTTTTTTTCTCTTTCAATTTTTCTTTCCCTTCACTTTAAGGGGGGGGAGAAGGCCTGGCCTTCCCCCCAACCCTCGACACCCTGTCTTCCATGTGCCTCAGCATGGCATCTAGGAGGATCTGTTCCATGATCTTCCCAAGCATATAAGTGAAGCTGGCAGGTCAGTAGTTCCCAGGGTCCTCCTTTCTACCCTTTTAAAATATGGGTGTAATGTTTCCTTTCTTCCAGCCACCAGGGACTTCACCTGACTGTGATGACTTTTAAAATATGGAGAATGTCTTGGCAACTACATCAGCTAATTCCCTCAGGACTCTGGGATGTATTTCATCAGGTCCCATGGACTTAGAATAATAGAACATTAGAGGTTGGAAGGGACCTCCAGAGATCATTGAGTCTAACTTGTATACCTTGCGTGTCTTCAGGTTCCGCAGGTTATCACACACCTTGTCTTTGCTTACAGTGGGAAAGACTTTGTCTCTCTGGTCTCCATCTTCTAAGCCATCAACATGAAAGCCATGAAGACAGGTATGGTATAATTTAGCAGTCAAATTACTTTGAAACACTCATTTTTTTTCCTGAAATGTAATTTCACATTACCTTAATGGTGTAGCTAGTGTAACAATTTGCAAGCTAAGATCCTACTGAACAAAATATTATTAAAATCCAAATCAAAGGGATTTACTGTAGCTTTCACTGAATAATACAATCCTTACAAGAAATATCAGAAATAAGAAGATGGGGGGAAATGCATGCAACTGCATACATCTGTAGATTTATTACCAATTTCATTTTATTTTTATGTAAGCATAATGCAAACTTGAGAAGACTATCATTGTCAGAGCTGTTGAGAATATACTGTTCTCTTTATCCTACATAAAATCAGAAGATAATTAAATTGTAAAATTAAAGGATAAAAATTGTCTTTCTGAGTATTATAGCCTATGAAAATTCTGTGAGACTGCAGAAAAAAAATGGCACTTTTATTATTTCAGAGTTGTCATCTGGAATTCTTGGTCTATAAGAGTAAGACATTTACAGAGACTACATCATGAATGACACTGTGTAGCTAAACTATTTAGCTCCAATTTACCACAAAAATCAGTCAGGATCACCTAAGGATAGGGCTAATATATTTTCATAAATATAAATTAGAGTACAATTTTGGTGGAAATTTCCATGATAGCCACATTAATAGCTCAGAATGAATTAGTAATGATCACTATTATTACAGTGAATATCAAATGTGTTGATAATGATAGGACACTTAAAATTAAATAAAGACATAATAAAATAAATTCTGACATTATGAATTCATGTGATGTTAATAATGGTAGTTAATTCATTTGGTATTTTCACAGGTGGAAGATATGCAATATAAATATCAGTAACAATATCAGGTGAAAATTGTTTTCATTAAAGAACATAAAGTATTTTGAAAATTATTGATAGAAATCAATTTCTCAGTAAATAGAATGAAGTTTGCCTTTAAATGCAGAACTAAACAAAAACAACAAAAAAAAGAAATGTAACAAAACAGGAAAAAAAGGGATACATTTACGTTTATGAATTAAATTTACGTTCATCTCTAACTGAGTGTGATATCCATTTCTGTATAAAGTCTTCACATAAGCAGAAGATAATGTGTCCCAGGATAGGCAAAATGAAAAGCAGAATGAGAAGGTCAGTTGTCAAGGAGAATTGCTCTGGAGCCCACCCAGCCCACAGCAGAGTGGCAGATAATGGCTCACAGTGGCGTTTCCTGAGGTAGAGAAATGTCAAGGCAGCAGACACCCGTCAGGATCCAGCAGCTCTCTAAGGAGGTGCTGATCAAGTGTAGGTGCTGCCAGAACAAAGGCAACCACTCTCATGCCTGTAAGAAAAGCTCCTTGGGGCGTACTGTGTTCAGAGCATACAGAGTGTAGCACATCAGCCAGAGCATGGCATGGCAATTTGTTCAAGAGGACACAAAGAAAGGCAATACCTTCTTTTATGTTTTAAAATGCAACAAATGATGGCTACTATCCTGCAAGTAACTATTTTTTTTTCATTTCTAAACTTTAATGAGGCCAGTAGGTTAGAAAAATCCAAGTGGAATCTTTGTTTTAGTAGATCAACACTGATGCAAAATACCATGAATAATTATTCAAAACATATTGGGTTTTTTTTGTTGTTGGGTTTTGTTTGTTTGTTTGTTTTTAATTGAAATATCATGATAGAAACTGTAATGAGCTAACAAAATACCAAATTGTAATGATCAGTGTTTATTGGTCTACATATTACGTGCATATTTTTATTTCATAAATGTCAGTAAAAGTCATGCCTTAGATGTTCAGCAATGAGTTTAAAATAAAGTATGGCTGAAGAGTCCTTTTATTGACTGTGATGATTACAAGGTGTTAATTTTTTATTTCAGTCTGTTTTTATACCAGTTTATCCTCAACAAGCCTCACAAGCACTAGAAGCTTACCTCTATGTCTACTTTCCGTTCACTAACAAAACAAAGATCTGAAAGGAAGGGGCCTGTATTTCTTCATGTTTCTTTTTAAATGGATTAAATGGATTTTTAAATGGCATATCTTTTATTATTTGATTTTTATACTTGCTTGCTGTATAGGCTTGTCATTTTGATAGGGAAAGCTTGTTTGATTAGGTGATGTTACTTGTTTCAGGGCATCTAGGTTTAAACCAATTTTGTCATGTATGTTTTCCAAATTTGTTTTGAATAATGCATCTTTTAATTTTGCACCCATTTATTCTAAAGGTCTTGCTCTTCAGAATAACACATTTGAAATAGCAGAGAAAGTAGAGGGAACTAAATAAAAAAAAAAGCCCAAACAAATGTAAACCCATAACATTTTTTCTGGAAAGCAGCTTCTGTGAACAGCCTTAGAAGTAACACCAGTTTACCATTTAAAGAGAGGAGGCAAGCCACTTAGTGCTTATTAAAAGTAATTTGATCTATTGTGATTATTCTGTTTTGTAGTAACTATTCCAGTAAAAGCAATTTAACTGGATGTCAATTAAAGGTCAAATTTTGTTCCCACTGAATTCAGTGTAAATTTAATCCATAATTTCAGCAGGATTAACATTTCATTTTAATAGTTATATGCTAGTATAGATAACATAAATCTAAAAATATTGCCATAACTTACACATAGCCTGCTTTTAAAATTATGATGGTCTCAAGGAAAGGATTTTAAGACAGTTTTGTATCTGTGTATTTGCTTCTGAATTTTTAAATAGTGTTTGATTTTAATCGCATTTTGCATGGTTTATCTTTGCTTTCTTGAAAAAAAAGAGGAATGTTTCTGGAAGGGAAAAAAGAAAGAAAAAAGATAAAATAAAAGGGTCAAAATTGATAGGAAATCAAGTGTGTTTTTATGTCATTTCCCTCCCTTGAAGTTTAATACTAAAAATTATTAAAGTGAAGTTATGATTATATGTTTCTCCACACAGATTTAACTTTAAAAAAAACAATTTCTGATCGTCCTTATGATGCCTGGATCTCTGTTGTGCTGTTGTTTGTGTGAACACTTAGGGGCATCTTAAGAAGCTAGATCTATGTACAGATCTATGCAGGTACTGAATGACTCTGCATTACAATTACGATTTTATAGTATTGCATGACAGTCACAGAGTATGTTGGTTTGGTTTTTGTTAATATCCTACAGATGTGCAAACAGCTAGGCAATTCAGATGCATCTGACACTGTCAGCATTTGGCCAACTGCACACTGACTGCTGACTAAGTAGAGCCTCTTTTCAAAATCAGGATTCAGAATTTTGAGGTCCATGGCTGCATCTACAGTACTAAACACAAACAGCTCATAAAGTGCCTTTTGTCTCCAAGACAAAATGCTAACCCCAAAAATGCTGAAGGAGAGCATGATCATATCCAGAGCATCTAACACATACTTTTGATCATTTCTAGTGATGTCCTTGGGGTATTAAGACATCACAGTTATTTCCTGTGAAGTATATTTTTTTCTTTTTTTTTTTTTTCCTCATTTTTTTCTCTTTCTATTGCAAAGTGTGTGAACAATACCAGAGCTGCATGATAATCATCTGTGCCATGCCACTGTAAATTAATTTTAGGTCATGTGTTTCTTATACCTGTAATAGAGAGGTTATGCTAAGTCTGATAAAAGTCTATGTGAGTAGAACATGAGGCAGAGGGGGCAAATGTTAAATACTTCTGACTAAATTACCTTTTACAAAATAGTGCATCTTAACCCTTCAACAATAACTGGGCACTGGATCAGAGCTGCACAAAACCACAGCAGTAAATGCATTAAAATAAAATATAAACATTTTTTATGATGTCTTATAAATGATCAGTGAATCACTGCTGGTGCTTCTTTCCTAATACTTCTTCATCTAGCAATATAAATAAAGGTGTTCTGTTTTCCACTTTTCTTAGCTCACTCTGCTTACATAAAAAACCCTATAATAACAGATTTATTAACTACATGATATTATGTTTTAATGACTAAAATTTTCTCTTTCCATTGTCATTGTTTTGCAATATGAATGAACAGAAATAGTCTCCAACAAATAAAAATCCTTTCCTAGGTATATCATGAAGATTTTCGCATAGCAGACCATTATGCAAAAATAAATTAAGCAAATGCAAATCAAATAATTATTAAAATTCAGAAAATAAAGTTACTATAACTTTCATACAAGATCAGTTCACAGGTAACAGAGGAGGAGAGGAGCTAACAGAAGAATAAATAAGTGGCGAGCAAATTCTACCTTTTGCAAAAATGGATATTGTTCTCATAATTAGTAATTTCTGTTTTTATAGAAGTGAACAATAGATCAATGTATCAATAAGGATAATCTGTTCCTCATATATAGTACAATAGGCAACACCACAACATTTTCTATGTGCATTTGATAATTTCTATTCAATACGAATTTTTGGACATGTTGAAAAAAACAGTTGTAAAGAACTGAACTATGCAGAACTGCTATAGTATTCAATAATAATGCTTTTTTTTTTTAAAAAAAAAAAAAAAAAAGCAATAAATGCCACAAGCACTACTATGTATTTCTTTGTTGTATTTATATATTCTTAGTTCCATTGGTAGTACTGAAAAAAAAAAATAGTTGATGGCAGTGGAGATCTACTAAAAGGTAAATTCTAACCTTAAAGCAGTTATTAACTAGTTCTAACAGGTATATGGAAGAAAGTCTAATGCTAATTCCTCCAAAACAGAATGTTAGGGGTTGGAAGAGACTTCGAAAGATCATCTAGTCCAACCCCCCTCCCAGATTAGGATCATCTGGAGTAGATCACGCAAGAATGCATCCAGGTGGATTTTGAATATCTCTGGAGAAGGAGACTCCACAACTACCCTGGACAGCCTGTTCCAGTGTTATGTCACCCTCACAGTGATATTTTTTTTTTTCCTTGTTAACAAAGTATCATTTATATTCTAGGTAAACAGTATCTGCAGACATATGACATTACTGGATGAAGGAGAAAACACCTAAGCACCAGGTCAAGTATAAAACTAGGCCACTTATCTTTGTAGTCCTACATGATGTATGTACTTCAACAATTTTGATTGCTAGTCTGATGTATAAAATGAATTGGTTGTTTGTTTTTATTTCTTTAAAGTCTCTAATATGATGATACATGATGTATTTTCCAGAAGTGATAATTTTCACAATGGTTGATATGAACCTCCAGTGAAAGGAAGAATGGGCCATTATTGTGTCTGTAGTATAGCACCATGGCTTTAACAGAAAAAAAAAAAAAAAAGAAAAACAAAAAAAATCCAACCTAGTAAGCAAAAAACTTTTATAATTAAATTTTCTTCATGGCACACATGCACACATGAAGACTTTGATTATGGAACAGAGAGTTGTAAAGATTTGCAATTTTAGCATTTTAGTGTGTGGAAAAATAGCTTGTTTCATGTAGTGCTAATATGACATTCATCTGAAAACATAAATTACTGCACTGCCTGGTAGGTAGCCTAAACAAAAATTGAGACAGGATAACTAATGGTCTGTGAAAAATTATAAAGCTAGTGAAAGACAATTTATAAGTAAGTCTTACACTACTTTGTGATTTCTCTGTGTTTCAATGTCTAGAAAATCTTCTTTCATCATGATCTTTCTGATATTCCCTAATATTTTTTTTAAAACTATTGACAGGCTCTGCTTGACCTGCTGTTCTGCAATAGGGAAGGGCTGGTGGGAGATGTGATCGTGGGAGGCTGCCTAGGGTGCAGTGACCACGAGATAGTGAAGTTTTCAATATGCAGGGAGATTGGGAGGAGCACTAACAGAACCTCCACCTTGGACTTCCGAAGGGCGAACTTCAGCCTATTTAAAAAACTTGTCTGCAAAGTCCCCTGGGTACCAGCCCTCATGAACCAAGGGGTTCAGGAGGGTTGGACCTACTTCAAACAGGAGCTCTTGAAGGCACAGGAATTGGCGGTTCCCATGTGCCGGAAGGCAAGCCGGCGGGGAAGGCGACCAGCCTGGATGAGCAAGCAGCTCCTGGAGGATTTAAGGGGGAAGAGGAGGCTGTATCACCTTTGGAAGGAGGGGAAGGCTTCTCGAGGTATGTTCAAGGAAGCTGTTAGATTATGTAGGAATAAAATTAGGGAGGCTAAGGCCCAGCTGGAACTGAAGCTGGCCACCTCAGTCAAAGATAATAAAAAGCATTTTTATAAATATATTAACAATAAGAAGAAAAGCAGGAAGAACCTGAACTCCCTAGTGGACCTGGAGGGGAACATAGTTACTGAGGATGAGGATAAAGCTGAGGTCCTGAACACCTTCTTTACCTCAATGTTTAACAGCAAGGCACGAGTTCAGGACGAGTGGTCTCCGGAGCTGGGCGTTGGGGTCGGGGAGCAGAGTAATACCCTGGAAATCCATGAGGAGTTAGTTCGGGACCTGCTGAGCCACTTGGATATCCACAAGTCCATGGGACCAGATGGGATCCATCCTAGGGTGCTGAGAGAGCTGGCGGATGTGCTAGCTAGGCCACTCTCCATCATTTTCCTCCAGTCCTGGCTCACTGGTGAGGTCCCAGATGACTGGAAACTGGCCAACGTGGTCCCCATCCACAAGAAGGGTCGGATGGAGGAACCTGGAAACTACAGGCCAGTCAGCCTGACCTCAGTGCCAGGGAAAGTGATGGAGCAGATTATCCTGGCAGCAATAACTGCACACCTGAAGGATGGCCAAGGGCTCAGGTCCAGCCAACATGGATTCAGGAAGGGCAGATCCTGCCTCTCCAACCTGATCTCTTTCTATGATCAGGTGACCCGTCTGGTGGATGTGGGGAGGCCTGTGGATGTGGTCTACCTAGACTTCAGCAAGGCCTTTGACACCGTCCCCCACAGCAAACTGCTGACTAAGCTGTCAGCCCGTGGCTTGGACCACTACACTCTGTGCTGGGTTAGGAACTGGCTGGAGGGCCGGGCCCAGAGAGTGGTCGTGAACGGTGCCACATCCAGCTGGAGGCCAGTCACCAGTGGTGTCCCCCAGGGATCAGTGCTGGGCCCTGTCCTCTTCAACATATTCATTGATGATCTGGATGAAGGGGTAGAGTCAGTCATCAGCAAGTTTGCAGATGACACAAAGTTAGGGGCAGATGTTAGTCAATTAGAGGGTAGAAAGGCTCTGCAGAGGGACCTCGACCGACTGGAAAGATGGGCAGAGTCCAATGGGATGGCTTTCAACAAGTCCAAGTGCCAAGTGCTGCACTTTGGCTACGGCAATCCCATGCAGAGCTATAGGCTGGGGTCGGAGTGGCTGGAGAGCTCCCAAACAGAGAGGGACCTGGGGGTACTGATCGACAGCCACCTGAATATGAGCCAGCAGTGTGCTCAGGTGGCCAGGAGGGCCAATAGCATTCTGGCCTGCATTAGGAATAGTGTGGCCAGCAGGAGCAGGGAGGTCATAGTGCCCCTGTACTCTGCTCTGGTTAGGCCGCACCTTGAGTACTGTGTCCAGTTCTGGGCTCCTCAGTTTAAGAAGGACATTGAGACACTTGAGCGTGTCCAGAGAAGGGCAACAAGGCTGGTGAGAGGCCTTGAACACAAGCCCTATGAGGAGAGGCTGAGGGAGCTGGGATTGTTTAGCCTGGAGAAGAGGAGGCTCAGGGGTGACCTTATTGCCCTCTACAACTACCTGAAGGGTGGTTGTAGCCAGGAGGGAGTTGGCCTCTTCTCCCAGGCAACCAGCACCAGAACAAGGGGACACAGTCTCAAGCTGCGCCAGGGGAGGTTCAGACTCGAGGTGAGGAGGAAGTTCTTCACCGAGCGAGTCATTCGGCATTGGAATGGGTTGCCCAGGGAGGTGGTTGAGTCATCGACCCTGGAGGCGTTCAAGGGGAGATTGGACGTGGCACTTGGTGCCATGGTCTAGTCATGGGGTCTGTGGTGTCAGGTTGGACTCGATGATCCTCGAGGTCCTTTCCAACCTAAGTGATACTGTGATACTGTGATACTGTGAAATGCATTCTAGATGTGCCATCTTCTTTCTAGAATAGGGAGAGAAAAGACCCCTTCATATAAGACATATTTACCTTCTTCCACTCTTCTCAGAGTAGTTTTATTTCTTGTGATCTATTTATGTATTTATTTATTTTGCAGTAATCACTATCTGGAGCTTACAGTTATGTAAGAATGTTTTTTGTGTGGACTAGAGCACATTTTTAATGTATTTATGCACTTTTGTGAATCTGTAGGAATTCAAGAACTATAATGAATGTCACCTAAATTTGAAGCTTACATGTCCCAAAATATGTCTTCACTATTCAAGGGTGTTTTGATGAATGTCTTTCTAAGACAGAAGGAGTTTGAATCCATTTCACAGAAGTATAGATGCCATGAAATTATAGATGTCATATAATTGTAGATGTCATGTCAAGACTCACAGTAAAAATGTCTTCTATTCTAATGTATCTATTAATTTATTATTATTTTTTATATTTGTGTCTCAATCTACAACAGAATTGTAGACATAAGGAATTCTCTGATTAAAAAATTATGTTTGTTTGAGCTTTTCTTCTACAAGACCTGCTTGAGCCAAAGTGTGTATCTTCACTATCCATAGTATACAACAGCATCAGCTGCCAATTAAAGTAGGCTTTTTAGATGAAAAAGAATTCATAATGAAAAGTATATTTCACAAGTAATTCAAAGCATTTCAGCCTCTTACAGGAAACAATCAAAATTATAGAAAGAACAGTTTTTCAGGAAGAGCTAGGAATGGATAAGGCTAGCACAGCAAAAGTGTCACTTGTGTGCTATGAACTCCACAAGAGCTGGTGGACTGCTGATGAACATCTTTTACCATAGAACTTTTACGCTGCAGCTGCTACTGCTCTATCAAGCATATACACAATATTAGGCAATATCCAGCTGAATAACTTTGTTAAAGTATACCATTTATTTGTTTAAGGACTTTATTGGATCAGGGCCAGAATCATGAGTGACTTACAGGGGTAAAAAATCATGCATGCCACAAAAAAAACCAACCAACCAAAAAAAAAAAACCCCAAAAAAAACCCCAAAACAAGCAAAAGCCTCTTTTTCTAATTTTTGGCAGCATTGTATTCCTGTGCATTGATAACTTTGTTTAAAAAGAGTGACTAACAAATTTGTCTTATTTTTAGACAGATGAATCATTGGCAGTGTAGTAATCTAAATTTGTATACTAATGAACTTAAGTCAGCAATAATGGCATCTATTACTGATCCCAAAAGCATATCAATACATCACAATTCTTTTGATTTTATGTTGGATTTGGTTTCGTTCTTGATTAATTGGCTGGCATATCTCCAATCCAGATAGGTCTTTTATATTTCTGAAAGCTTTCATTAACTTAGTTTTAATCATCCATGTAATGACATTAATCACCTTACAGTTCTATTTTATCAAAACAAACTAACAATTAGACTTTTGTAACAATGAGATCTATAAAATAAGGCCACCCTGTAATTTGATTTTTTGATTTTTTTTTTTCCTTTGTAAAAATTCTGTGTGACCTTAACTTATTTATGATCTCTTTCCTCATTAGTTTCAACTTCAGTGAACTTTACTGGGATCTTTCAAATGCAAAATTAATCAAATGTAAGCAACATCAGCAGGGTTTCTTTTGTTTTCTTTCTTTTTTTTTTTTAATTCAGAAAAATTGGAAAATAGTTTGATTAAAAGGTGTATTCATTATTAAAACTATTCCAATTGTTTTTTCATTGTCTAAATCACAATTTAGTGACTGTATTTTAAAAATACATTCTACCTTTATGATGTGAAAGAGAAAAAATTCAAAAGGATTGCATACTGATTAGGAAAATAAATATTACCAGATACTGTACATTTTATAAATTAGTATCATCTGGTATATGGGTTAGAAATTTTAGTACCTGAGTACACTGCCATTTTGAAGGAGATGAGGAAAAGTAGGACTGGATATTTGTTTTGTGAATGTCTTAAAAGCTTCAGTTTATTTAAAGCTGACAATCTGGGCAGCAATACATTCTGTTTTACTTTATCCATGTTTACATGGCGATTTGCAAACAGATACAAGCAAGCTCATGCAGTGTTACAGACCAGGCTGTTGCTAACCAGATGCTTGTCAGCTCCAACCAGGAAGCCTTGAAGGCAAGTTATCTTGGTGCTACAGCTGAGCTTCTGCTTCTGTGCACAGCTTGTTCTGGGTTTGGCACTGCTGTATTTTTGACTGAACAGCTGTTTGAACTAAAAATAACTGCGGAAAAAATGCTGAATCCTGAAGGACAGGGAAAAATATAAAAGCTATACATGAAGACCTACTTGCATCCTGATTTGATCACTAATGTTGCCACATTTGGAAAAATGAGGGCAGCTTTCTATGGTCTGCATGCAAAAGTAGCTCAGTTTGGCAGAGATGAATGGTGGCAAATCTTATACTAGATGCGTGAGCCTAGCACAAGCAGATGCTTTTCATTTAACAGATTAAAGTAGAATTTGTATCACTTTGTAAATTCTAAATGTGATTGACTAACTTCAGGCATCTTTCATGTTTTTGTCCTGAAGCTCACTATTCTAATTTGTTCTCAACAGTGCAAAAAGCACATACAACTTCAACACCAGCGGCCAGGATACTAAACATATTATTAAATCAGGGTGAGGATTTAATATTATATATGTGGCTATTATAAACATGTGAAAATACAGAATTATTGTTCTTCTAAATTGCATTGTCATGCTTCTTAAGGTTATTCCTTAAATATTTTAAAAATTAAGAGTCAGTTAAGAAAAGGCTTAACACAGTAAGTCTGCCAGATATCTAATTTCCTGTTCTCAGGTACAGTTTAGTAATAAGTGGACAATCTTATTATCCTAATCAATTCCAAAACTGCGAGGTGTCTCAGTTAATGTATTTCAAAGACACAAGTCATTGTGCCGCTGTACTCAGCACTATTTAGGCAGCACCTTGAGTATCATGTCCAGTTCTGAGCACCTCAGTTTAAGAATGACATTGAGACACTTGAACGTGTCCAGAGAAGGGCAACAAGGCTGGTGAGAGGCCTTGAGCACAAGCCCTATGAGGAGAGGCTGAGGGAGCTGGGGTTGCTTAGCCTGGAGAAGAGGAGGCTCAGGGGAGACCTCATTGCTGTCTACAACTACCTGAAAGGTGGTTGTAGCCAGGAAGGGGTTGGTCTCTTTTCCCAGGCAACCAGCAGCAGAACAAGAGGACACAGTCTCAAGCTGCACCAGGGGAAGTTTAGGCTCGAGGTGAGGAGAAAGTTCTTCACTGAGAGAGTCATTAGCCATTGGAATGTTCTGCCCAGGGAGGTGGTGGAGTCACCATCCCTGGAGGTGTTCAAGAGGGGATTGAACATGACACTTGTTGCCATGGTTTAGTCATGAGATCTGTGATGACAGGTTGGACTCGATGATCTTTGAGGCATCTTCCAACTTTGGTGATTCTGTGATTCTGTGAATTTTCATGAAAGTACATTATAATATTGTGATAGTAAATTTCTTTGTGGTAAAAAATGTTCTGTATCTTGTGTTTTAACTACAGAATAGAATCACAGAATAACTTAGGTGGAAGGGGCTTCTGAAGTTCTCTAATCCAACCCTTACTCAAAGCAGGTTCAATAAGAACCATTTTCAGCTATTTCTTGGAAAAACTTCCAGGTTGAAAATCCCACCATATCTCTGAGCAGTGACTTCCCATATTTTACCACCTTCATTGGTTTCTTCTTACATGTAATGAAAATGTCACAAACTGTATCCAGTACTCTCACATCTTAGTCCACATTTTGCTTTTATTATGACTGTGTTTATCACTGATTTAATCTTCTCTTACTTCTATGTATTTTCTTTATTAAAACTAATATTTTCTTTATTAAAACTAATTATTTTGATAAGCTGATTTTCAGCCTCTTGTTACATTACTTATGACAGTCTTTGAACTCCATTCATAAAGCAAAGATATAATTAAGACTTACAAATCACTTGAAAGAATGAAGAAACAGACTTGGAAAGTGTCTTGAGTTGACCCCATCCAGCAGTTAAGTACCCACATATCCTGTTACTCACTCCCCTCTCCATCAAAAAGAAGAGGTAGAGAATACAAAGAGCAGAAGCAAGGAAATTCATGGTCCAAGATCAAGACACTTGAATAAGTAAAGGAAAGAGAAAAAAAACCAACAAACCAACAATAACAAAAAAAAAAAAATTGAAACACTGTTCCTCTCAAGTCTGTTATCACAGTTGTCTTCTATTCTTTGTAGATATTAATTCAGTTTGAAAGACAAAAAGATTAATCATGATGAAAGATAAAATAATAAACTAGACATTATCAATAGGATTTAATGCCTTATCACTAGTCATAACAAGAACTTCATCTTATCTGAATTTGTCAATCATCTGTGATTGAGATCAATACAATTTGAGTACCAAGATTCAGATGCTTTTAGGACGATATTAACTGCAGCTAAGAAGTGTAAGGCTCTGTAAGGCTGTGCCAGGGGAGGTTTAGACTCAAGGTGAGGAGAAAGTTCTTCACGAGCGAGTCATTTGTCATTGGAATGGGCTGCCCAGGGAGGTGGTGGAGTCACCGTCCCTGGAGGTGTTCAAGAGGAGATTGGATGTGGCACTTGGTGCCATGGTCTAGTCATGGGTCTGTGGTGACAGGTTGGACTCGATGATCCTCGAGGTCTCTTCCAACCTTAGTGATACTGTGATACTGTAATCAGTTAAATGACTTTGATTTAAGGAGTCATTTTGCTATATCTGATAATGTAATAAAATAGCAGTCCTTCACTATTGGTTGTTTTCAACAAGGAAAAGCTAACAAAAATTGTTTATATGAGTTGTCATATTATCAAAGTTAAGATAAAATTTCCTCCTAATACTTCCTTAATCTTTAAGAAAAATTGCAATGTTCATTTCCTCAGAATGATCCCAAAGAACCTTGGAAACAAATTTGAGAAAGCATTCTAGATAGATATTGAAACAGTAATATGTCATCTGGAAAATAATCAGCAGGAGAAAGAAGGGATGCTGTTTTGCCAAGAAACTCAAGGAGAAAACAACAAATGAAGCTATAATCATATAAGGCACATTCTACTACACTAGACAAAACATGTATCTCTTAAATTGTTCATATTGGCTGACAGACATAGATAATTTTCTGATGAAAAAAGATAGGTATCTGAGTTTTATTAGCCGATGGAACTGTTACTGAATTCTATTTTGCACTAGATTTTCAGATAATAAAAATTAAACAAAATTTTTCTATGAAAAGTGGACATAAGCGCTTGTCATGGTAGGGCTAAATGGCCCCAGCGTAAACCCAGACAGACCCTAAGGTGTCTAGACATAGTCCCACTCTCCCCACTCTTTCCTGCAGAAAGTCAGGGTAACACCGTGTGGTAAGTTGAAGAGAAACAAAGGGGCCAGGACCATGCGTGTCTGGGTGTGACAGTTTTAGGCTGTGCCTTTAAGAAAGGGACAGTGACAGAATTCTCTAGGTGAATGTTTAGGTGTAAAAAACAAAACAAAGATAATTCTAAATTAATTTCATTGGTAGATCAGTAGAATGTAGCTTTAAGAACTTACAGTCTGTGTTCAGTTTTTCTTTCTGTTCTTGGCCAGCCTGCATGCAACTGACCTTGGACTGAAACTGGTGAGATAAGAAAACTTTCTTAACAACTGCTTTGAACTAACATATTCCCTTAATATCCTTTTCTTTCTTTTCTCCTTTTTTTCGTCTAGTTAGCTTGGACAAAAAAGGGGGGGAAAGAGAGCGTTTTTTGGGGGAACCCAAGGGGGGAATTCTCCTTGGGAGGGTTTTTCTGTGTTAAGTTCTTTCCTGTATATTTTTGTATATACTGTAAATACTGTAGATTTTGTATATATTCATTGCATTTCATTCTGCTTGTAAAATACAGCCTTTCATTCGCTTCTCCAATGGAGTGAGCTGTGCTTTATGTGGTGGGAGGATTAAACCTTCATACTACCACACTGGTAAACAACCTGTATCTGTTGTAAGGGCATGTGTTCTGGCCATATCCTGGCAGAACCCCTTCTCATTGGGTAGCTATGTGTTGTTTTCCATTGCCTTAATGGCCCAATTGAATCTCAGGCAAGATTTATATACAGGCTGATTTCTAGTTGCCTGTGCCTTGCTCAAGCCTTGCACAAGCATTTGCTCAAGCCTTGCATGCTTGAATCTGCTTGGACCTTGTCTGGCATGAAATTGCCTTGCATAGCCTCGAGTTGCCAGGTTCAGAGCTTGGAATAAAGCCATGACCCTACATACCGCAAGCTATGAGAGAAGCCACAAGCTTAGGAGTCAGAGCCAAGCCTGCTTCCTCTTGTGACCAGGATTTTGCTGTGCCTCATTTTCCCCAGGACAAAGAAATTGTCTCTCGTGAGAAGTGTCCTTAACAGTCTGCCATCTGCTGAAGACAGACCAGCCCTTGATGACCACATGGCATTCCTGCCGGCAACCTGATGTGCCTGGCGCATGAGTGCCCCAAAGCCTCTAATACACAGAAGCAGCATTCCTCACCTTGGGTACAACCAGCTGTGAGTAATTAATTCATTGCCTCTTTGTCTTAATGGTCTTAATGGTTCTTGTCGAGTCTCCCCTCCACTGTGGTCAAGTACCATCTTGCTCCTGGTGTATTCTCTTTTCAGTTATATTCCTCCTGGTTTGCATCAAATTGTTAAATTGTTATAGCTGCCCAAATACTGTACATTCCCATGGTAAATATATTCTAACTGTACATAAAATATTTTGATACATTTTTGCAATATTCATATTAATAAAAGGTTATTAATATCTTTATTAATATTGTCATATTGTTTATAAGTAAAGGAACTACTATATTCTTCACCAGCACTAGAGATGGAATTGCCCCCCCTTTTTTTTTTTTTTCTTCCCCACAGAAACTGGCTTTAAAATTACCTAAACTTATCTGCTAACTGAAAAGATAGCATGGAGAGACTGTGTATATCAGCTATCAGAACTCTTCGCTAAGGTGAGTTTTCTCAAAAATTTCACCTTTAATTTCTTCCAAAGTACAGTCATAACTTAAATGACATAAAAATAAAAACTTTTTTTAAAAAATTTATTTATTTCTTTTGCAACAGTTGCAATGGGCTCCAGTAGCTCCATTTGATTGAAATTAAATAGTTCAACCACTCCAGTCATTGCATTTATTATCTTGTTAAGATTCACATGAAGACACAGGTTCATAAATTTAAAAAATTTGTGTAGTGTCCAAAGTTAGAACTTTGTTTAAACCAAGATATAAGATTTTAGTTCATCACACTGTCATGGTCTGATGAGGCTTTTCACACTCTGACTCCATTAGGGATATTGCAACAGAAAATAACAGAAAATGTTCAAAGTGAACTTCAGATAATTTACGCTTTATCATCTCAATTGATATTCCTAGCATTCTGTGAATAAAATGTTTTGATAATCTGCAGCATACACAAATGAAAAAGCATGTAATTTCTAGTGGCTTGATTTGGGAATGCATGTGAAAGAAGTTCTTTAAAAGTGCCTTCTATTTTTCAGCTTTTGGTTATGTGGGAACAAATAAAGATCTGTGAAGTTAATTTAAACAGAGATTTAGGAGTCTATATGCCCCTTGGTTTTGCCTTGTTTCAAATGTTCCCTAAGTCTCCAGGCAACTGTCTGTTATCTTGAGGTCTCCTTGCTTAAATGCCTATTTTTCAAAGTACTTTAAGAATGTATTAACCTCTTTCTTACATAAGGTCTGTTATATTTCAGAATTTGTGAGAAACCTGTTCTTCTGTGCATGACATTTAATTTTTTTCATACTGCATTTTGAGTTTAGGGATGCTGATCATTTATACGTAGGAAATTAATAGTAAGAATGCTGCCCTGGGTCCAAGATGAATATTTTTTAGGTATTAAAGAGATGTCCTCTACATTAAAAAAAAACATAAAATGCCATTTAAAAAAAAACAACAAACATCCCAGGTAAATGAGAAAAGTGATGAAACCTATCCCCTGAGCAATCAAGTATACAGGAAAAATTAACACTAGAAAAAATTCAGGAAAGAGGAACCTTTCTACTTCAGAGCAGTGACTTCTTTAAAATGTAATACTTTAAAACAAACAAAATGTTTAGTATGTCCTTATAAATGACTCATGAAATTCTGGCTAAGGCATTCACATACAAAACAACAGTTCAGACTTCTTTTGGGATCTGGGTTTTTTTTTTTTTTTTTTGTTCTTTTGTTTTTTAATAATGGTACAATAGAAAAATGCTCAAGGTGCACTTACTTGCCATTTCCTTTCCCAGAAGGAAACTCGAATCTTTTATGCAAGTGTTTTTCTGTAAATTTTCTAGGTCCTGATTAGAATTTCTGATTAAATTAAAAGGAATTTCTGAGATTAATTATATAAGACTGAATTTACCTGCACCTGTCCCACATACTCCATAGCACAGATTGAGCAGAACATGTATCCAAAACATATATTCCCAGGAAAATAAAGGAAATTACTATAAACCTAAAGAGCAAGTGTTTTGAAGCAGTCAGTAACTCTTAAAGGATCTAGAATAGTAACCTGATTTTCACCTTCAAAATTCTCCTCCAAATTTTCAATGCACATTGTGGTTGCAATACATTACCCCTCAGTAAACCTGTTAATATTTTTCCTATTTTCAAGACATCACAAGTCTACATTGTTAAATAATAGAGGGCCATAGAGCTAACTCAATTTCTGGATCTCTTTTTGTTCTCACTGGTCCATTGTTAACTCAGTCTGTTAAGAGTGAGGGAACTCTTGGGAAGGAAATCTGTTGAGAAAAATCAGTTAGAGAAGATGTTTAGTCCAAGTAGTTTTAAAACAAAATGTGTGACCTCACCAGTGCTGAGTACATTGGAATAATTATCTCCCTTGACCGTCTCACAATGATCCCCATAATGCAGCACAGAACTGTTAACCTTCTTTGCTACAAGGCTTCAGCTTGCTGTCCACCAGGACCTCAGCAGAGGTGCTTTCTAGCCAGTCAGCTTCAGGTATGTACTGGTGCCTGGACTTATGTCTCCCTGAGGGCAGGATTTTGCCTTTGCATTTGTTTAACTTCATGAAATTTCTGTGTGCTGTTGTATCCAGTCTTTTGAATTCCCTCTGAATGATAGCACAAGAAATGGTTGCATCAAATAATTCTCATAGGTTTTGTTGTGGGGTTTTTTGTGGTGTTGTGGGATTTTTTTGTTGTTGTTGTTGTTTGGTTTGGGGTTTTGTATGGGGGGATGTTTTTGTTTGCTTTGTTTTGCTTTGCTTTGTTTGGTTTGTTTTGTTTTTCCCCTGAAGACTTGCAGAAAATGCACATCATCCAGATCATTGATGTTAAACAATACTGGATTATGTGCTAAACACCAGTATAACACTTTATCTCAGAATGAATAATTTTGGTGTGCTTGGAGTATTTTGTCCTACTCCAGAATGTCATTAATTTTGTATGGTCACAAAAACCTGCGGAAAGCTATACAGAATATACTAAAAGCAGGGTCTTTCCTCAAATTATTACTGTGATGAGTACTCATGATTCCACATAATCTAACCTACACTGAGCTTGCATCAAACTTCTTATTACCAAAATTTTTGTTCAGGCACAGACTTGTAATTTCAATTGCATTCTAAGTGATGGTGTACTTATATTTGCATCCTCTTCATTCTATGCAGAAAGGAATTTCTTTGATACATGCAAAGAAAGTTGTGCGATTTTAAGCCAACATACAGATCTCTGAACTGACATCTTAGATTTGTTTCACTGAGTACTTAATATATCTCAGACACCACCAAAGGGACTGACTAAAAGTGGGTTTTGTTGTTTGAGCATAGACTGAAAAATTTATGGATGCATATGTTTATATGCCTGCATATGTAAACATAAACATAAGCATTTTCTTATTTATTATCAGTATCCTGTATCAATGTTTATATAATGATGATTAGTCTTTTTACATTAAATAGTATCAACATTTTTTATTCTGTTCCTACTTTGATGACACTCCAAGGGTATTGGTGTTTACTCTCTTTGAAAGAAAATAAGTTATTATCATGGTTCATTTTTATGTGTTTTTTCATATTTCACTTTTCATCCATCTCACTGCCTTATTTTGACAAGTTAATAGGGTGTGGTCATGTCCTTTTTTCAATATTGCCTTTAGAAGTTGTGCTTGCAATATAAATTTTCAGTTGTCAGGTTTCTTTGTTCTTCAAGTGGTCCAAATTGAAGAAAAACAATCCTCTTCTAAGAGTGTTGCCTTGAACCATATGACTTGGAATACCATTAATTTTCTCCTGGTATTGTGGGTTTTTGTTGTTTGGGTTTTTTTTGCTTTGGTGGTTTTGTATGTTTGTTTGTTGTTAGTTTGTTAGTTTGTCTTACTTCTTTTAATAGCATTACTCTAACCAAAAAGTCACTGGGTCATATCTTTCCTTTAGAAAGTCTTCATTCTTGCTTCATTACATCACTTTTCCATCTTGATGTCCCACCATCTCAATATTGATTTTATTTCTTCCATATCACTAAAACTCTCTTTGCAGGAGCTGAAACTGAGCCATCAATTACAGCAAAAGATCCATGATCCATAACATGCCTAACAAAGCAGATTTGTATTATTTTTTAAATTATTATTAATTTTCTTTCTTTTCCTGGTTTTCTAAAATTAGCAGCAGAGATAAGAAGATACAAATCTGATCTTCACTGGTGTCATTGCAGAGTTTAAAGGAAATATATACCTTTCTGGGAAATGAGGAGAACAAACAAACTGGCCTTGTGCAGCTAGAGCCACTTGACAATCTCAAGTGTTCTGAGAAATGTGGGTGGCTAACATTCTTCAGTGACTTCTAATGTTCTACTCCCATTTTCAAAATTACCAGTGTAACATGTCAGAGCTTTCTATATGATTGCAGTACAATCATGTTTCACTACAACTTTGTGCTGTCAAAGCTCTGTATTGGAGTGTGGGAGGAATCCAAAGCAACTATATATTAAAGTATATGCTTCAAATTGTATTTCCTCTTCCCTCCCACATTATTTCCTATCACAGTCAGTGCATAAGAACCTAGATAACTATGAATATCTAAAATGTACCCATTAAAAAACATGTCAAAATAAATAGAGCTTGGACAGAGTAGCACATTCTAATGAGATCTGTCAAAAAAGTTTTGTCTAGCTCCGGTCAGTACACTCAAAATAATCCTCATTGCTTCTCTGTGATAAAAGAAGCATCTTTAGTAGTCTTCCCTTGCCCTTGCCCTTGCCCTTCCCTAATAGTGTTGCTGGTTGGTTTGTATGATCATCTCTCATTAGTCATTGAGCTAAAGAGTGGGCAAGTACTTTATATGCCAAGGCTTGTAAATTGTTACAGCTGTGCTGCAAGGCTGCTGTATTAATACATTGATGAGACACAGGAATTGTTTCAGTTTGTGATCAAGGCTTCTGGGACTGATTAACCAGCTGGAATAAATCAATAGCCTCTATGAAGGAAAAGAATGTTTTATTTCTCATACTTGGAAGGAAGGCAATGACTGCACATACCTTGAATATCTGTAGGCTGAGGACTTATATATTTATATATTTTTTCCACTATGCCTAGAGTTCTCGATTCCTGATTCCTATTAGGGTCTCTTACTGGGTATCACAGTTTAATAGTAGAATAAATTATTTCAGTCTTTGCTAAACTACTACTCATCTGTTTGAAAGACATGATGCAAAAGAAAGGAAGGCTTTGGAGTTAAGAAAATAATGGAAATTATAAAAGCTTATGAATTCTGGGGGGGGGGGAAAGAATGTTTGAACTAAGTTATTGGTTGTTTTTTGTTTTGATCTTGGACTCTTAAGAATCCACTTTTAAAGGACAATGCACATAATATATTGCAATTTTTTTTGGTGTTTAAGAAAAATCTTAAAAAAAATGAGGCATACATAATGTGTTTTTCTGTTCTCAGAGAATTATAAAATGTTTTCCATTGAAAGAAGAGAATCTGACTTGTGATACAGAGAGAGTGAACTAATTCTGAAATACAAAGGATAAAGAAACAAGATGTCACCATCATACATGCAGAAAAGACATAAGAATATTTTACTGGATTACTTCTCCCCTGGTCCAGGGGAGCTGAATGTAGTTGTAGACACCTTATAACGAGGTGCCATTGGGTGCCAAATGAAAGCACAAACCTTGTTGCCATATATGTTCCAAAAATGCAGAGAACAGAGAATCTCAGAATTTCTTCAAGAAGTTCTTTATTACTGCATTTTAGAATCCACAGCATTACATAGTCTCGGTCCCACTTACAGAAGAAGTCACAGAAGCCCTTAACAGATGAAGCAGCTAACAGAAGTCCTGAGCATATCCTTAGCAGCATCCCTAAACTGAAGCCCTGACCTGAAGAGGAGCCACAGAAGCAGAAGTCTCTAGCAGTCCTAAACCAAAGGAGTCCCTAACTGAAGTCCCTAACTGCAGTAACTATTGCTCAGAGTGTCTTTTTTTTTTTTTTTATATACTGTTTTCAATCACTTAACGAGTAAAATTCAACCACATATATAAGCTAAAATTTTTCCCACTAAGAAGTGCCAGAATGTCAAGGTGGTGGCTTCTGCAGCATGTTCCAATCAAAAGATGCCAATGTGAGGATGTTGTTCTTGGCACACAGAGAATGTTATTGTTTTGCTCTACATAGTGTGTTAAGGAAGTGGTCAGCTACAGAATCATGCACTCTGCATGCATCCCACAGCTTCCCTCAAAAGAGTGGCTGCAAGACTGGATCTTGATCCATCATGAAATGTATTTTCATATCTTAAATGTCTTGAAATACCACTTTATTTTTAAATCAATTTTCTTTTTTCTGACTCATAGAATTTTGAGGACTGTTTATTTCACAACAATCTGAAAATAGGCGGGTGATATGGATATTTCCAATACAAATTAATGTAGTCTCTAAGAACCACTATTCATTACTACAAGGATATTTTTAACATTCATTTTAAATCTGGAAAAAATTATTAGTGCTATTTTTAATTTGTTATATTGATAATAATATCTGTTTATTTGTTTGCTTAAACACACAATTTTCTGGGATTTAACACACAACCTTTGATTCTTTTGGCAATATTACATTTTATCTTCTATAAAAAAAATGTGACTTTTTAAGGTTATGGTTAATGAGGAAGACTAAGAACAAAAAAAACTGACAAGTCCAAAAGTTCAATTATTATAATATCTTGTCCTGACACAATTATAGCACAAGTAACTGTAGCTTATATTCACAAAACAGAAAAAAAAAAAAAAAAAAGAAAGGTCAACATATATAGAAATATTTCTGGTACAATCTTTCATCTTTCATCAACATGTTGTTTAAGATGAAAAGAAATTAAACATGAAAACATTTTTGTTTATACTGTAAATAAGAACTAACGTGCCCAAACTGAAAAACTGAAATCTTGCTCCTGTGGTTCCTGTTCTGGAAAACTATACAATTTAAACTTAAAACAGATGCTTACTTTATGTCCTAATCTCTGCTAAACACCTAAAATAAATGGCCTCCAGTCCTGAAGACTGTCAAGCTATGGCTTCCCTAAGAAAGAGAAGACATCCTGTCTGCATAGCTCAGTCAGACACCACTTTCTATGCAGGAGAAATTAGAAATGTGAAAGCACTTCTTTTGTTTTTAGGACTTTCTCCATTAGCCATATTGATTTTTCCTTCTGAAGAATCAATGCCTTGAAGACTGCCAGACAGACTTCAAGTACCATTTTCTTCAGTTATTATGTTATGGTCTGCACTATGTGTTTGCTAAATTGGTTTCAATCTTTGTTTCTCACACCATTTTCTACCCACCACACAGTAAACATTACTGTTACACATACTTCATGTATATAGCCAGCTGAACACCTGTTGAAGATGTTAGGCAGATATCTAAGGAGAACCCTTTTGATTGCTAAATTGATCACTTTATTTGAGGTATGAAGCCCCCCAAAATAATACTTAAAACTGCAATATAATTGTTGCAATGTTAGTTATGCCAGTAAAATAGCCTTGATATGCTCCATTTAACCAGAACAAGATTCCTTGTGCTCTGGTTTAAAGCTGTGTATTTGGTGTAGGTGTCAAGATTTTGGCAGTGGGGGAATGCAGTGGTGACCACTTTGAGAAATGGCCAGGGGCTACCCAATGCTAGCCACAGTTCCAATGGATGAGTACACAGGCCAATATGGTGGCATCCTGGGGAAAATGTATTTAAGAAAAGGTAAAACCCATTGTGCATTAGTTGTGAGAGAGAGGAAGGAATAAAAAACCCATAAGATAAAAACCCAGTGAATCTCAAGGTTAGTGAAAAAGAATGGGTGGGAGGAGCAGAAATTCCCGTGCATCTCATGGTGAAGACCATGGTGAAGACCATATTGAAGCAGTGTTCCTTCAGACAAGGGAATATCATGGTGAGGCAACTATACACACTGCATCCCATGGGGGACCCCCATGCCAGAGCAAGTGGGTGTGTCCTGAAGGGAACTACAGCCTACGGAGAGCCCACAATGGACCAAGTGTTCTGGCAGGACCTGCACCTGAGGGAGATGTATGCTGAAGCAGTGTGTTCCTCCTGGACCATACTGTGTGGAAAGGACCTATGTTAGAGCAGATCTTCAAGGAACCCACAGCCTGTGAGAAGGATCTCACACTGAAACCAGGAAAAGTGTGAGGACAAAGGAGCATCAGAAAGGAAACACTATGAACTGATTGCAACCTCTGTTCCTCAGTCCCCCGTGCTACTGAGTAGGGTGAGGCAATAGAGTTAGGAAGAAAAAAATTAGGGTTGAGTGAAGTGCAGAAGGGGTGATGAGTTTTAGCTGTGTTTTTTAACACCCTACTTAATTTTTAATTGGCAATAAATTGAATTAATATTACCCAAGTTGAGTCAGTTTTGCCTGTGATGGTAACTGGTAAGTAAGTATCCTTTCTTGATTCATGAGCTTATCCATCATATTTTCTCCCTCATTTCTTTTGAGGAGGGGGCCTGAGAGTCCAGTGGGTAGAGCTTTGGCTGGCAGCCAAGTGCAACCTAAAATACCACAGTGTCCTAGAGGATGTTCTTTCCTATTAACTATGATTACCATTGTTTCAGTAAAAAGACTTAACTCAGTGAGCAGTCTGTTAAAGCTGAAGGTTGAGTTTAGAAGGTATTCCTAGAATATTGATGTTGCAAATCTATTTTCCAGATACATGCAATAACCTGTATTTTAAGATTTACTTGAACTGTAAGTGATTTCACATCTATATGTTCTGTAAAGATGCCTTTCAGGAATTTGTCTAATGCCTGTGTGAATCCTAGATTTTAACATCCATGACATCCTGTGGCAATGAATTTGAAGTGACAATAGAATATTTTGTATTTCCTGTTTCCTCCTTTTTTTTTTTTTTTTGGTTTGATTTGATTTGTTTTTTTCAATCGCTAATTCTCACCAGGTCTTAAATTGTTTAATAATAATCTCAATTGTTTTCCAGAAACTTTTTTACATTTGAAATTTGAAAGTATGAAATATTCATGTGAAGAAGAGAGGAAGAAAATGTAGAAATTCAAATGCCATGAAACATTACAGTGAGAAAGTTAAAATAAATTCTGGTAGTTCTGAGCAAAGAATTATTATCTAGTCTAATTTAGATATCCACACACTAAGAATTTAAGGATCTAAGTCTCAGTGACGCACTGTATGATCTTTTAATTGTCAATGGTGAAAAGTAGGCGCCTCCAGTTAGGAATGTCTTTGATTCTACTGCAATTACCTTCAGAAGCTTGATACTTTCCTGAGTGTCTATTTCTCTACATTGGCTATCTAGGTGAAATGGACATTTCTAAATTTTACATTAAATAAATCCAGCTGAATAGGGACAGTACAGCTGTTTTCAATACTTGGAAGGAGAATAGAATAGAATAGAATAGAATAGAATAGAATAGAATAGAATAGAATAGAATAGAATAGAATAGAATAGAATAGAATAGAATAGAATAGAATAGACCAGGTTGGAAGAGACCTTCAAGATCATTGTGTCCAACCTATCATCCAACACCACCTAATCAGCTAAACCATGCAACCAAGCGCCCTATCAAATCTCCTCCTGAACACCTTCCAGTGATGGTGACTCCACCACCTCCTCGGGCAGCCCATTCCAATGGGCAATCACTCTCTCTGTGTAAAACTTCCTCCTAACCTCCAGCCTAAACCTCCCCTGGTGCAGCCTGAGACTGTGTCCTCTTGTTCTGGTGCTGGTTGCCTGGGAGAAGAGACCAACCTCTGCCTGTCTACAACCCCCCCTTCGGGTAGTTGTAGAGAGCAATCAGGTCACCCCTGAGTCGCCTCTTCTCCAGGCTAAGCAACCCCAGCTCCCTCAGTCTGTCCTCATAGGTCTTGTGTTTTAATTTGTTTTAATCTCTTAATCTTTTTCTTTTAATCTCTTAATCTTTTAATTTGTTTTAATCTTAATTTATTTTAATCTCTACTAGTGTCCTTAAACCAGGTTTCTTTAGTCACTTCAAATCCAATAAAACCAGAGATATTCAGCCAAATAACACTGAGCATATAATGGAAAAGCAAGCCTTGAGCTTCCTGGAAGACTTTCCCCAGTTTCTTGAGTGGTAGGGATAAAAACATTGATTGCAATTGTCACAGTTGGAAGGGACTTTAAGTATCATCTAGTCCCAACGCCCCTGCCACAGGCAGGGACACCTCACACTAGATCAGGTTGCCCAGAGCCACATCCAGCCTGGCCTTACAAACCTCCAGGGGTGGGGCCTCCACCACTTCCCTGGGTAACCTGTTCCAGTGCCTCACCACCCTCATGGTGAAGAACTTCTTTCTAACATCTAATCTAAATCTACCCACTTTTAGTTTTGCCCCATTCCCCCTAGTTCTTTCACTACCTGACATCCTAAAAAGTCCCTCCCCAGCTTTCCTATAGGCCCCTTTGAGATGTTGGAAGGCCACAAAAATGTCTTCTCGGAGCCTTCTCTTCTCCAGACTGAACAGCACGGACTCTCTCAGTCTGTCTCCATAGGAGAGGTGCTCCAGCCCTCTCTCTGATCATCCTCGTGGCCCTTTTCTGGACTCGCTCCAGTACGTCCATATCTTTCTTGTGATAGGGACTCCAGAACTGGATGCAGTACTCCAGGTGGGGTCTCACCAGAGCAGTGCAGAGGGGAAGAATCACCTCTCTTGACCTGCTGGCCTTATTTCTCTTGATAACCCAGGATATGGTTGGCTTTCTGGGCTACAAGTGCACACTGGTGGCTCATATTGAGCTTTTCATCTACCAGTGCCCTCAAGTCCTTTTCTTCAGGGCTGCTCTCAAGCCAGTCATGGCCCAGCCTGTATAGATGCCTGGAATTGCCCCAATCTAGATGCAGGACTCTGTACTTGGTTTTGTTGAACCTCATGAAGTTGTCATGGGCCCACCTCTCCAGCCTGTCAAGGACTCTCTGGATGGCATCACTTCCCTCCAGAGTGTCTGCTGCACCACACAGCTTGGTGTCACCACTTATCCTCTCCATGGTGATCAATGATAGAATTAGTAATCCCAAGCAGAGTACTCACTATGATGCAGCCTTTGAGGAAATGCCTTAGGAGTGTTACATATAAACAAATAAAAAGTTTCAATCCAGAGAAGATGTTTGGTAACTGTGACTCATTATGTTAACTACAGGATCTGAGGTAAAAAACCCCCAAAACAGCACTGATGTATACATGGTATTGCAAGACCAAATTATCTTTTCTTCTCAGCTTGTGTTCATTGACAATATATCTTTAGAATTTGCTCACTATTTCAGTGCAGCAGCATTGTGGAGCTTCTAGCAGTCATCTCTAAGTTCAGTAACTGAGAATAACCAAAGTTTAATGCTCTGCAGTCAGATTTACTTTCCAGAATATCATACACAACTGCTCCTTTACAACACCTAAGATTTTCATCACAGAGTCACAAAGGAAGTGAGTAAAGTAGTATTTCAAACCCTTTGTTTCATACAGTACCAGGATCAGTTCCTAGATATTTCCACAGTAAATGCACATGGAAATATGTTATTTATGCATTTGTAGAACTGAAGTATCACTTTAGTTTGTTTGAATACCTGTAGATCATGCATACAAAAATTCATTAGAACAAGTTTTGTTTACATTTCTGATAAATAACATGCTTTAAAATATCCATGTTCTATAATGTCCTTATTTGTATTTTATCCTGATGAACAGATTCAAAATATCATGTTCCTTTCAGTGTCACCACTGCTTTGATTACCATAATAATTTGATTTACTATCTCTGGCTTAAACAACTAATTTTTTTTAAATTGTATTTTGCTGAGTGTTCTATAGTTGTTAATAGCATTTTTTTCTCTGTGTTATACCAATATCTTTGACAGATGAGATAAGTAGAATTTAACTTTGAAATCCATAAAATCAACTTCATTTAGATGTAATCATTCCTTGGACAGACAATAGCTTTAGAAAAGTGGATGTTTGAAAATCAGTGACTTGTGCTGAGCCTTTGCAACCAGTTATATATGGAGACATAACATACTCTGAAAGTCTCCAAACCTAGGAAGTCAATAATTTGTCCTTTATTTTGGTTTCTGGTTCAATTCCACTTCAGAATTCTGAAATTAATTTTAAAGACTATTAATATACACATTCCATGTAGTATCTAAAGAGAAATCTGATTATTATTTCTGTAAAGAACTCTTACAATGCCAAGCTCGAAGACACCACAAATGCCTGGAATTTATGCTTCATCTCTGGGAATTAGCTATTACAAATACCCAACTGTATTTTCATTCATACCAGTGTTTGAAGTAAACTCATTTTAACAAAATGCAGTCCTAAAAAGTGATATGTTCAGAAGCTGAACTTTCCTTAAAGAATTTGTTAATACAATTAATCTTTGATTCAACATCTGAAGCATTAAGGTCAAAATCCAGAAAAAAACAAATTAGGGCATTTATAGGTAAAGGATACTTACACTGGCAAAATTAGTTGAGAATACAGTGTCATCAAAAAGGATAAGTGTAAGAGTTCAGAGGGTTTGGTTATTGGATGTTATTCAAGGTCTTTGTAGTATTACTAAGGACTATGCCTTAGAGACATTGGATTTTTTCAGACTTTTTTAAAGGGTTTTGCTGTCTATCTTGACAGCTTTCATTCTTCCACAGATATGATGAAAGAAGTTTCTATAAGGAGAAAAAAATCAGAGACACTTCAAAGAGTGGAAATTGGGAAAAAATATAAATTTCATATGCCAGTGATATGATTAATGTGTTTAAAATATAAAACCACACATTCTGCTTCCTTTATCCCAGAACAATCCCTTACTGTCTGTCCTAGGTCTGTTACTATTCCTTTCTTCTGTATCCCTATTTTGGAAAACAAACAAACAAACAAAAACCCCAAACAACCCAAACAACCCAACCTGATATTTTTGTAGAAATACTGTCAATTAAAACTATCTATTATTATGAAGTATGTTAATTATAATAATAATAACAATATTAACAACAGAGTAATTTCCTTAATGTAAGAGAAATATAATGACTGCAGTTTTGTGTTGATTCAGAATGTAGAGCAAAAAACCAAATATCTAGTGGAGACTTGACTGTTCACAAAACCTGTAGGAATGTGATATTCACTGAAAGGAAGACCTTGAGATAAAGACTAAATAGAATGTAAGAGCTTGATTACCCACAAGACATTCTAATTGCAGGCACATCTGTTGTAAGAAGCTAATATGTTATGATAATTTATGCTCTTGATCTTTTTGTAAGTATGCCTAGGAGCAATGCAATTGATACAGAGTAGCATTCTTCAAAATAAATAAAGGAAATAGTGTAGGTGTGAGAACAGGAAATAGGCCTCTTTTCAGTTCTTCAGGCATCCAACCATTACTATTTTTAGTAGAACTTCCACATACTAGGAATTTTGCATGCACATAAATAATGGTTAAGCCCTAATGCTGCAATATATAAATTATCATTATGAGACAACAGAGTATCAGCCCATCAACTTAATATTTTTGTTTCTAGCCTCTCTCTATATATGTATATATGTGTGTGTATTTATTTATGCATATATTCCTTCCTTTCCGAAATAAATGAAAAATTAACAGTTGATGATGCTACAAAAATTTTTCAAATACCAGTTCATTATTATTCTCTTATGGAAGAAGTGCTTACCAATGCATATTTTATGATCCTGCACACTAATTCCATTATTCAAAAATGCTGAGGTTATATTCAAGATAAAATACAACTCTTCCTATTTCACACTCTAATTAAGGACAGATTTGAATTCACCTTGCAAAATGCATTAACATTCTGACTTGGAGGTACAGGTCAAATGTAAATTACTGGGCAATTATGAGTGCAAGTCCAGAAAGCACCAGCTTAAAGAGCTCGGAGACTATTTTTTGTTGACCTCATTACAAATATTTTAAATGAATGCAGAAACATGATGAAACAAAATAGAAAAGCTTTTTATTTTAGGCTTTCAATTAATAGTGTTAGCAATGTCATGGTCAGAAACACAGACAAAAAAGAAACTTTTAAATAATTAGATTCATTAATAATGTGAGAAAATAAAAAAAATAAGTATCAAATATTTCATACAAAATTACTCATGTTAAAACAAAAAAAATTCCTAATGCTATTTAGTGGTCATAAGCAGGAGCATAAAAGCACATATCTTCCTAAAACTAGCAAGTGGAAAGTACAGAAACAGGTTCATTGTACAGAGTTATGGCATTTTAATTTTATGTATCTATAGTTAGATATAGATACAGATGATATAGCTATAGATATAGACTATTTTTCCTTTTCCCAATATTATCAAGTATTTCCAACTGCCTTGCTTTGCCTATACTGTGCCACTTGCTGTGTTTGTTGCCTCACCTTTTGCATTTTCTCATTTTCTCCTGAAGTCCTGTCAATTATTTTGTGTTTTTCTAGTAATAAATTTTCAAATTCACAGAAGTTACTAAATTAATTATGACATATATTCTCAAATATGTAATAGGAAAATTCTGATTGTTTTGTGACAAAACAGGTCTGGGGAATAAATCTTTTCATAAATATTGACAAATTGAACCCAGTTGAGTTTCTGAACTCAAATGAAAATTTCTTATACTTACTATCATCAAAAATAATTTAAAATAATATGAAGGCAACTACCATTGCTATTGTTAGTTATTGCTTTTTAGAATATTCTTGTCTCATCTGTTACCAACAAGCTACAGCAAATTATAAAACCCCCAACAAATCCTGAAAGCTTCTTTAAAATAGAAATCTATGGAAGTCACAAATGAAGAATCAGTGAATACAGTCAATAAACATTTGAATAAAGCAGTGATGGAACAGGAATTAGAGGGCACTGTAGCCATAAACTAAGTAGATCTTTAATCCAATTTAGAAGGGTTTTATTTCTGTTTAAATGCAAAATTTGATCAGAGATATCAACAGAAATTTATCTTATCTAAATACAGCCCTCCTCAAAAAAGCATGCTACCTCTTCATTACACATGAACATCTTTCCAGCATCACAAACTGTGGACTACAAGCATTCTGTATCAATCTGTAACATCTGTGATAACATTAACAAAATCATGTTATTTGCAAATTTATTTTTGCAAAATGATGTCCTAAAAATAGCATGGTTTTGTTTTGTTGACTATCTCAAAGAATTTAAGGATATCTCTAGCTCAACTGTCCCTGCCCTGTGGGTGATTGTCCTGGTTTAAGTTAGAACGGAACTAATTCCATTCAGTGAGTTTGTTTTCCACCTATGTGTCTTCTAAGTAACTGCACTTTCTGAAGTTGACAACCTATTTTTGCAGACAATGGCTGATTTTACAAGTGATAATGCTTGATGTTTATAGATGCTACCAAGAACTGATATGCAGAAAGCTTACTGTTTATACTTGCTTCTGTGCAGACCAAGGTCACAGCTAAAGATTGTGTATCATGTTGGTGGTGTCATAAGAGATTGCAGCTGTGGGGAAGAATAGGCTGGAGAGGTGACCCTAAACTGTCCAAGACAATATTTCATTCCATATGCATCATATTCAATATAAAGCTGAGAGTGAGGGATCATGAGGTTTAAGTCTCTTCTTCAATGGCTGGCTCAAAGAGGGCTCAGACTGTGAAAAGCCTCATCAGACCATGACAGTGTGATGAGCTAAAATCTTGTATCTTGGTTTAAACAAAGTTCTGACTTTGGACACTACACAAATTTTTCAAATTTATGAATGTGTATCTTCATATGAATCTTAACAAGATAATAAATGTAATGACTGGACTGGTTGAACTATTTAATTTCAGTCAAATGGAGCTACTGGAGCCCTTTGTGACTGTTGCAAAACAAACAAACAAACAAAAAAAGTTTTTATTTTTATGTCATTTAAGTTATGACTGTACTTTGGAAGAAATTAAAGGTGAAATTTTTGAGCAAAACTCACCTTAGTGAAGAGTTCTGATGGAGTTCTCTCCATGCTATCTTTTCAGTTAGCAGATAAGTTTAGGTAATTTTAAAGGCAGTTTCTGTGCAAAAATAAAAATAAAAAAAGGAAGGATCAATACCATCAGTAGTGCTGTTGAAGGATATAGTAGTTCCTTTACTTATAAACAATATGATAATATTAATAAATATATTAATAACCTTTCATTAATATGAATATTGCAAAAATGTATCAAAATATTTTATGTACAGTTAGAATATATTTACCGTGGGAATGTACAGTATTTGGGCAGCTATAACAATTTAACAATTTGACAATTTGATGCAAACCAGGAGGAATATAACAGAAAAGAGAATGCACTGGCAGAAAAATGGCACTTGACCACAGTGGAGGGGAGACTCAACAAGAACTGTTATGCCAAAGAAGCAATTAATTACTCACAGCTGGTTGTACCCAAGTAGGGAGTGAGGTGGCAGGATGGATGCCAACACATTCCAGTGGATGTGGTAAATAGAGTCTCTACCATAGCAAATCCCACAAACAAGAAAGAAATTGTAAATTTCTTGGGTACAGTGGGGTTTTGGAGACTTCACATACCTGGATGCAGTCAGATTGTGAAACCTCTGTATGATGTGACTTGAAAGAGAAACAGTTTCCAGTGGGGACCTGAACAACAAGAAGCCTTTGACCAGGTAAAACAAGGAGTAGTCCAAGCAATGGGTCTGGGACCTGTCCGAGATGGTCCAGTCATTAAGAACATTTTGTACATGGCTACAAGTGACAATGGTCTAACCTGGTGCTTGTGGCAAAAAGCTCCAGGTGAGACATGTGGACATCCTCTTGGTTTCTCGAGTCAAGGTTACAGAGGCTCAGAGGCAAATCATACTCCAACAGAGAAAGGGATTCTAGCTGCCTATGAAGGAGTAAAAGCATCTTCTGAAGTAATTGGAACTGAATCACAACTTCTCTTAGCTCCTATATCGGCAGTTTTGAATTGGATGTTCAAATGTAATGGTTCTACACCACATCATGCCACAGATTACACATGGTCCAAAAATATGGCTTTGATAACACAGAGAGCTCGAATGGGAAATCTTGAAAGACCTGGTCTGGTGGAGGTGATCACAGGTTGGCGTGAAGGTACCAACTGTACTAAACCTCCAGAGGAGAGAGTAACTTGTGCTGATCCTCCTTACAATGACCTTTCTGATGGTGAAAGGAAATATGCTTTGTTCACAGACGGTTCCTGTCCTCTTGTTGGGAACAAGTGAAGGTGGAAGTCTGCAGTGTGGAGTCCAACATACTGAGTTGCAGAAGCAAAGGATGAAGAAGGAGAATCCAGTCAGTTTGCAGAGGTACAAGCTGTCCAGCTAGCTCTCAATGTAGCTGAACATGAGAGATGGCCAAAGCTTTATCTCTCCATCAACTCATGGATGGTAGCCAATGTTCTATGGGGTTGGCTAAAGGACTAGAAAAAGAATGGTTGGCAGCAGAGGAAAGGAAAACCCATTTGGGCAACCAACCTGTGGCAGGACATTGCTGATTGAGTTGAGAGAATTCCAGTGAAGGTGAGACACATTGGTGCTCACATTCCTAAGAGCAAAGCTACTGAGGAACAGCAGCACAACCATCAGGCAGATGTAGTTGCAAGAGTTTCTCAAGTAGACATGGACTCTAATCTTGATCTCGACTGGAAACACCAAGGTGAAATATTCCTAGCTCGGTGGGTTCATGATTCATCAGGACATCAAGGCAGAGATGCAACATACCAATGAGCTCGTGACAGATCCATAGACATTTCCATGGATGCTATCACACAAGTCATCCACGACTGTGACATTTGTGCTGCTATTAAGCAGGCAAAGCAAATTAAGCCCTTGTGGTATGGTGACTGGTGGTCCAAGTGCAACAAGTATGATGAAGCCTGGCAGATTAATTATATCACTCTTCCTCATTGTTGTGCTGGAAAGCAATATATGTTTACTATGACAGAGGCAAACACTGGATGGTTGGAAACTTATCCAGTTCCACAGGCAGATGCACGCAACACCATTCTCAGTCTGGAGAGACAAATCCTGTGGAGACACAGAACTCCAGAGACAATTGATTCAGACAACAGAACTGACTACAAAAACAATCTTGTGAAAAACTGGGCCAAAGAGCATGGCATTGAGTGGATAGACCACATTCCCTACTTTGCACCAGCTGCAGGAATGATTGAACATTACAATGGTTTGCTGAAGACCACTCTTAAAGCCATGGGGAGTGGATCTTTGAAAAACTGGGAGAAGCATCTAGTACAAGCAACCTGGCTTGTAAATAGTAGAGATTCAGTAAATTGAGCTGGATCTACACACTCAAATTTGCTACAAAAAGTAGAAGGTGAGAGAGTTCCTGTTGGGCAAAACTCTTTGGGTATTTTCTCCTTCAGGAGAGGCTAAACCTGTCCAAGGGGTGGTTTCTGCTGAAGGTCCTGGTCACACTTACTGGAATGGTGTAGTTTTGCTTGTAAATATAGCTTCCATTTGCTTTCCCAACTGAGTGAGCCAAGTTTCTTGTTAATATGGTGGTTGATAGATTCTAAACCTTTACAACTCTTTATCTCAACCCAGGTATTTTTGAGTTGATTTTCTTTGCAATCTTTGTGTGTGAGACTTGCTTGTGAAAGAGGGAAGTATTAAACCAGTACAAGTATTTACTAATGAACAATATGACCAAGGGGAAAATGTAATAAACTGTGCTTTCCATACAATGATGACTGTTCTTCACACTTCTGTTGTTTTTATAATACTTCATGAATGCTATACTCCAAATATGATTTGTGAGGTATGTCTTTGTAGAATACCATGACCAATCCTTAAATTCTACTTAAAAAGCTTTTCTTAGACTGAGTATTGCTCTTGGCAAGAAATGCTAGATGCAGTGAATCTGCCTTTAAAATGATAGAATTTACTTTTTTTGTGTATTCCTACATTTAATTATTTCTTCTTAATATAATTTGAAAAATAGATTTAGAATAGCACATTAAAGATAATACCCACAGCATGGTATCAGACATCTCACAGGCTGGGAGGGATTCCAGCAAGTTTTCTGCGTGTTTCATCAACATCACAAATCAAACATGCTTTCTGCTCTGTACTATTTGCCATATATTCTTTGTGCTGTTTGAGTATCAAACTTCTTTAGTAATTAATTATGACTTTTAATGCATTGTAAACAGGGCAAGTAATTAAGAGTTATATAAGCCGCGTATTGTCCCTAGCTACTTTCAGTGTAAAATAAATACAGTAATCTGTATCAGGATATGAAGAATAATTAATTTGTGAATATACCGAACCAACACAGAAAATCTGGACAAGGTAGGAAAGAAGGTAGACTGCCTCTGTCTGCAACTTCACGTTTTATGTGACGGAATGTAAAAATTACAGGAAGACATATAGAATACTTGTATCAATTATGAAGACAACATGAGACACAATGGTTCAGGAAATAATTTGGTAATCATTTCTCTCCTTGGAGGGACAGTAGTTAATCACTTTAGCTGTGAACATAGTCTTAAGCTACCTAGTCAGTGGATGATGCTTGACCCTCCAGGAATTCTGAATTTCTATAACCCTCTGAAGTCATAACTTTCTGACATACGTTGTAGGTAGGAGGAAAGTCTATAGCTGAAATACTGGACTAAAAATTTCTGAAAAAAAAATATTTTGTAATAACTATTTTCATCTCAGTGCCACAAAAAAAAAATGGAAAATTTTCTTTCCATGCTCAATTTTTATAAAAAGGGAGCAAAAGGTCTTACTTAATATGATGTAAGAAGACATTTAACTAATATGTTAAGCAACTTAGGAAAACATGAAAATCTTTGCAAAATGAAATAATCCATATAGTAGACATTGGTGAAGTTGAAGCATAAAAATTTTGATGAACATTTTTATGTTCTTACATAAAATATAAGGGTTTCTTCCCCTTATTCTTTTAGGATTAATTACAAAATTAACCCATGTCTTTATTTCTTGTAAACAATCTAAAGTTCATACCAATAAAAATGTTGAAACATTTTAATAATTAATCACATTTCACAGTATCACAGTATGTTAGAGGCTGGAAGGGACCTCAAGAGATCATTAGGTCCAACTCCCCTGCCAAAGCAGGACCACTAAGGGTAGTCCACACAGGAATGCATCCGGGTGGATTTCTTGTCTCTAAAATGCTTAATTGAAAAACAAAACAAACAAACAAACAAACAAACAAACAAAAAAAAAAGCAAACAAAAACCACACCAAAAGCAACCAACCAACCAAATGAAAACCAAACACCAAACAGCAAAACCACAATAACTCACAAAACTGGTCTCCTGAATATCAAAGTAACTTCAGAGCACATGAAAATTATTTAGGTTAATGAGATTTTTAAATAAAATACGATAACAATCCATTCATTAAGCATATATATAAGAATATAAGAACAGAATAGTTAACAATATAGACATATATTTGTGTCATTCACCTCCTTTTATGATGGCTTTGTTATGACAAAATTATGTGTTCCTTGGAAGAATCATAGTTTGAATGTCAAGGACAACCCCAGATACAGTTGACAGTTACTTGGGATGACAAATGCCATCACTCTGTCCCCCACTTCTTTATTTTCCCCCTCAGATTTATATACTGAGCATGAAATAATATGATATGGAATAAGAAGAATGTCACCACCAGGTCAATGGAGGTTCTCCTCCCCCTCTATTCTGCCCTGGGATCCCCAGTTCAAGAGGGACCGGGATATACTTGAGAGTCCAACAAAGGGCTACAAGGATGATAAAGGGACTGGAACATGGAACACAAGCCCTATGAGGAAAGACTGAGGGAGCTGGGATTGCTTAGCCTGGAGAAGAGGAGACTCAGGGATGACCTTATTACCCCCTACAACTACCTGAAGGGAGGTTGTAGACAGGCGGGTGATGGTCTCTTCTCCCAGGCAGCCAGTACCAGAACAAGAGGACACAGTCTCAGGCTGCACCAGGGGAGGTTTAGGTTGGATGTTAGGAAGAAGTTCTATACAGAGAGGGTGATTGCCCATTGGAATGGGCTGCCTGGGGAGGTGGTGGAGTCACCATCATTGGAGGTTTTCAGGAGGAGACTTGATGGGGTGCTTGTTGCCATGGTTTAGTTGTTTAGGTGGGTTGGATTGGTTGAAGGGTTGGACACGATGATCTTGAAGGTCTCTTCCAACCTGGTCTATTCTATTCTATTCTATTCTATTCTATTCTATTCTATTCTATTCTATTTGGAAAGGCTGAGAGACCTGGGACTGCTTAGTCTGTAAAAGAGAAGACTGACAGGAAATCTTATTAATGTTTATAAATATCAGAAGGGTGCGTGTCAGGAGAAAGTTCTAGTCTTTTTTCAGTGGTGTCCTGTGACAGGACAAGGGGCAATGGATACAAAGTGAAACACACAAATCTCTACCACAAAATGACGAAAAAATTCTATACTGTATGGGTGATGGAATGGAATGGAATGGAATGGAATGGAATGGAATGGAATGGAATGGAATGGAATGGAATGGAATGGAATGGAATAGAATAGAATAGAATAGAATAGAATAGAATAGAATAGAATAGAATAGAATAGAATAGAATTAACCAGGTGGGAGATCATCAAGTCCAACCTATCATCCAACACTATCTAATCAACTAAACCATGGCAACAAGCACCCCATCTAGTCTCTTCTTAAACACTTCCAGTGATGGTGACTCCACCACCTCCCTGGGCAGCCCATTCCAATGGGCAATCACTCTTTCCGTGAAGAACTTCTTCCTAACATCCAGCCTAAACCTCTCCTGGTGCAGCTTGAGATTGTATCCCCTTGTTCTGGAGCTGGTTGCCTGGGAGAAGAGACCAGACCCGCACCTCCCTTCAGGTACTTGTAGAGAGCAGTAAGATCTCCCCTGAGTCTCCTCTTCTCCAGGCTAATCAACCCCAGCTCCCTCAGCCTCTCCTCATAGGGCTTGTGCTCCAAACCCCTCACCAGCTTTGTTGCCCTTCTCTGGACACATTCCAGCAACTCCACATCTTTCCTAAACTGAGGGGCCCAGAACTGGACATAGTACTCAAGGTGTGGCCTAACCAGTGCTGAGTACAGGGGCCAAATGACTTCCCTGCTCTTGCTGGCCACAGTATTCCTCATACAGGCCAGGATGCCACTGACCTTCTCGGTCACCTGGGCACACTGCTAACTCATGTTCAGCCTAGTATCGACTAGTACCCGTAGGTCCCTTTCATAGAATCATAGAATCATAGAAACCACAAGGTTGTAAAATACCTCAAAGATCATCAAGTCCAACCTGTCACCCAAGAACTCATGCCTACTAGACCATGGCACCAAGTGCCACGTCCAATCCCCTCTTGAACACCTCCAGAGACCGTGACTGCCACCTCCCTGGGCAGCCCACTCCAATGCCTAACAACTCTCTCTGTGAAGAACTTTCTCCTCACCTCAAGCCTAAACTTCCCCTGGCACAGCTTGAGACAGTGTCCTCTTGATCTGCTGTTGGTTGCCTGGGAGAAGAGACCAACCCCTTCCTGGCTGCAACCACCCTTCAGGGAGTTGTAGACAGCAATAAGGTCTCCCCTGAGCCTCCTCTTCTCCAGGCTGCTTTTTCTTCTCCCTGGCCACTCTACAGCCACTCTGACCCTGGCCTGTAGCACTGTCTGGGGTTGTTGTGGCCAATGTGCAGAACCTGGCACTTAGATGTGTTAAATCTCATGCCATTGGACTCTGCCCATCTGTCCAGCCTGTCAAGGTCCCTCTGCAGAGGAGCACTGCAACAGGCTTCCCAGAAAGGTTGTGGAGTCTCCTTCTTTGAAGAATTTCAAAACCCCTATTAGTGTGTTTCTTGTGGCCTGCCATAGGTGATTATTCTTTGGCATGGGAATGGGAATCAATGATATCTGGAGGTCCCTTCTAGCCCTTATCATTCTGTGATTCTATGATTCTTTGATTCTAAGATTATATGATTTAAAGGGCTCTACTTATGTGCAAGAGAATTATAGATTACTATTACAGATTACAGAATATTTGAACAAAATCTTGTTGAAATTTTAAGAAAAGAAACAGAAAACTCTGAAATGAACACTTTCATTTCTCAGTCACAGAATCACAGAATAATTGAGGTTGGAAAGAACTTCTGGAGTCCTCCCTCACATCCTTATTGTCAGGATGTTCTTAAGTCTTCATGAGATTAAGTATAATTGCCACTGCTTTGCAAATTCTAATTACCCAGTCAGAATTAATATTAGATTGTGAAATAGTTTTCATAAATATTTTGTCTCACCTCTTATAAGGGACAGAATACATATTTTTCTAATTGCAATGCTGATTGTAAAGTATGAAATAAGTTACAAACTATTTCATTTTTCTGTACACTGCCTAAACAGCTAATGTGTCTAAACTGTTACCTGGAGGGTATATCACATTTAATGTAAGGGTATGTTAGGGTATATCACACGTAATGCAGTGTTAAGAGTAAAGTTTGGCTGCCCAAAATAAACTAAAATTATCAAAGTAAACAAAGTTAGGTTGTTTGTTTGTTTGGTTTTGTGTTTGAGTTTTTTTGTTGTTGTTGGTTTTTTAATAAGACTACTTTTAGATAACTTTCTATTAGCTATCACAGTTCAGCCCCCTTTAAAACTCCCATATCTGGTTTTGATGCATTTAGTTTTGGGGTTTTTTAAAGTTTTATTTTGTTTTCTTTCTCCAAAGAACTTTAGATATCATGCACTCTCTTTTCTTCTCCTCTCGGCAATTGTCTTCTTCTGTACCAGATGTAGCTGAAATGATAATGATTAGTCTATGCCACAGAGTCCAGTGAAACTCTGATTCAGTAATACTTAAGGTGAAATACTGAGGTTAACATATTCTTCATTTCTGCTTCTTAAAGACAGGCTACCATGTTCAAGATTGTAATTTCCTCCCATAGAGAGCAGTCACCAACAGCGGAAAATTCTCACTTGTTCTAAAAATCAAACATCAGATATGAGCATTCCATTGACTTACATTTTAAGACTAGTGCATTGCTTTGATCATCTACTTATCCCTGGCAGTAAGTCAAAGCTAATGGTGCAGCTATTCAGAATTCTGTTCCACAAGCACTTTAGGCATTGACTTCAGTAATTTCTCAGGAGGAAAATAGCAACAATAATAACCTTGTGTACCAACTGCTTTCTATCCAGTAAGGTAAATTAACTTCTCCTGGCTGCCAAGGCTGTTTATGCATATAATAAGAGCAAAACAAAGTGACTTTTGAAATAAAGTGTGCACTCTGTTCAGAGATAACAGGAGATATCTGAAATGAAGTCAGTTATACTAGCAAATTCCCCATACAGGAGGAAAACTTCTAAATTCAGAATAAGATTACTGTCTAGGTTTTGAAAATAAGCTCACTTTAAATGTCATATGTTTGATGAGATTTTAATATTGATATTCCCTTAGTTTCCTAAATTACTTAAGTATAATTGTTTGTAGTTACTGAAATTCCTGGGGAATTTAAGAATAAGTGTACTAGGCTGCATGTGAGTCTTCTATTAATAGCATTCTGTGATGATTAGTCATATTATTCAACTAGAAGTACTCATATCCAGTATCCCAAAGTACAACAAAATCATTCAAAGAGAAGGCAGGTGAGCTGCCAAGTGCCAGAAACTGAGAAGAGGCAGCAGTGCAGCCAGGAATACAAAGCCAAAATTCTCTCTTCCAGATGATTTTCAAATAAATGTAATAATTCACCAAGTTAAGATGTTTGATGGAAGTGAATCATTCCAAAATAAGTACTAAGAATAAGTACTAAGAATTAGAATAAAGAAAGGAGGGACAAAAACACTACATGTTGGGTCAAAACACTAAGCTAAATACTCTTTACAGAAACATGTTTGTCTATGTGAAATGTAAAACAACAACTCCTCAAAACCTTCAGAAATTTAAAAAGAGCAACAGTAACATGATTTATACTAAATGAAATAAACCATTTTTATATAAAAGTCATACATTTGGAATATCAAATGTATTGTTCCCCCCTGGCAAATATGCCCCAACCCTTCCTTTGTGCTTACAAAAACAAACAAACAAACAAACAAACAAAAACCTCTATATCAGAAACAAAAAAACAAGACCACAAAACAAACAAAGAAAACAACCCAGAGGGTTCTGATTCACTAGAAGTAAGGACAGTAAGATAATGTCCTTGGGATTGTTTCTAGAAATGTATTTCAGGTAAGTACCCAAATCTATATCTTGACTTAAAATAAAATAGGAACTACATTAATCTGAACTACTTTTATTCACAAAATAAATGTTGCAACAATTCTTATAAGGACAAACTGAAAAAGGATGTTGAGAACAGGTTCTAAGCACTTAATGTGTGTTTGCATTTATGTGCATATTTTCCTAAGCAGAAATATTATTTCTTTTGTTATGAGTTAAAATATGTCCACTTTTACTGCTGTTTAACATGTTTGTTGGCAATACAGACCGTGGAACTGAGTGTACCCTCAGCAAGTTTGCAAAGGACACCAAGCTCTGTGGTCCAGTCGACCCCCTGGAGGAAAGGGATACCATCCAGAGGGACCTGGACAGACTTGAGAGGTGAGTCCATGACAGCCTCATGAAGTTCAATAAGGCCAAGTGCAGGTCCTACACCTGGCTCAGGGCAAACTCAAGCACAAATATAAGCTAGGCTGCAAATGTCTTAAAAGCAGTCCTGAAGAAAAGGGTTCAGAGATGTCAATTGATGAAAAACTCAGTATGAGCCTACAACGTGCACTTGCAAGCCAGAAGGCAAATCATATCCTGCACTGCATCAAAAGAAGTGTGACCAGTATGTAATTCTCTTTCTCTTCTCCAGTCTTGTGAGACCCCTCCTGAAATTTTGCATCTAGTTCTGGCACCCCCAACTCAGGAATGCCATGGACCTGATGGAGCAGGTCCAGGGGAGGACCCCAAACATGATGAGAGAGCAGAAGCTACTCCCCTGTGGGTATAGGCTGAGAAAATTGGGGATGTTCAGCCTGGAAAAATAGAAGGCTTGGGGAGACTTTCCAGTGGTTTTCCAGTACCTGAAAGGGGTCTGCAAGAAAGATGTCTTCAAATGATAGCACCAGGGGAAATGGTTTTAAGCTGAAGGATGGTAGATTTACATTGGTTATTGGTAAGAAATTCTTTACAGTAGATGGAAAGACACTGGAACAGGTTGCCCAGGGAACTTGTGGATGCCCGCCTCTCCAGAAGTGTTCAGAACCAAGTTGGACGGGGCCTTGAGCAACCTGGTCTAGTGGAAGATAGCCCTGCCTGTGGCAAGGGGGTTGGAACTAGATGATCTTTAAGGTCCTTTTCAATCTAGACCATTTTATGCTTATATTAAATACCTCTTTACAGTACTTACCAAAAATTACTGTAAGACTGCAATTATTTAAAGTATAAAGCCACTTTTGATTTAAGCAGTCTTATAACATTTTACATATACATGCATATATTACTAGCAATAATAAAATACTGCAATATATACTAGCAATAAACAATACTGCAAGAATTAATTACAAGAATAAAAACCTTCATGTTGAAATTTATAGGACTGATAGTTTCTGTGTTCACCACAAGACTATTGTAAATGTGAAGAGATACATTTTCACTTTACAATTTTGACAAAATCCTGTTTTTTTCAAAATTCCCCAATTACAAATGAAAAAAAAAATATTTCTTTACACTGAGTTAATGTACTTCATCAAAATATAATGTATCAGAATTTAAAATAGAAAGAATCTATAACAGCAATGTTATGAAGCTTTTTAAGTTTTTTTATCTTGTTATCAGGGTGAGTTCTTTTAAAGATAATTACCTCATTTCTATAACAATTTCCACAAGATTTAATATAAAAGTAGATTGTCTTAAACAATACTCTATATACAAGACACTAAATTAAAATAATGAAGTCATATCCATTATATATCCATCTATCATAGTTTACGGAGCACATAGATGCTCTTTTACATCTCCAAAAAGGGTAAAAAAACCCACTCCATACAGGATAGGAAAGAATGGAAATTTAAATGGAAGTGTTATCCACAACCATATACCATAGTACCAACACACACACAATACACGAAACCACTAAGCCAACATCATCCAAAACCTCTCCCCAATAAACACTGCAGGTCCCAAAACCTCAAAGATCAAAACTCAACACCTTCTCTCCATACCTCCCTACCCAGGCCCAAATGACACAGCAAAAAGTAGCTTGCCAGCTCAAGGCCCTATCTCTCCTGCTAACCAGAGATAAGGGAGTCCACTCTGAGAAGGGAGCAGAGAGTGGAAAGGAGCAGCAACTACAATTATGCCAATTTTTACAGGAGAGTAGATGCAGAGTTATAGGAATGGAATAACAAAGATTACACTTTTCCAGTGTCCACCTCCTGGGCTACCTGGTCCTCCTGAAGGACTGGACTCTATGGTTTTCAAACCCGTAACACTATCCTTTGTCTGAAGTGATTCCTCATTCTCTCACTGGTCCCAAGTTCTTCATTTTGCTTATGGTCTTTGTAGCATGAGAATTCTGCATCTGTTAAACCTAATATTGGTGTGTGTACCATGTACTTTCAAGTTGAAGAAATAATCTAAATATCTTGCAGTGAATTTCACAACACATATTATGTTATAACTGACAAAACCTTGGTCCACCAGGAGGACTATGATGTAGTTGCTATTACAAAAACATGGTGGGATGATTCACACAATTGGAGTACTGCATTAGAGGGTTACAAGCTCTTTAGAAGAGACAGGCGAGGGAGAAGAGGAGGAGTGGTGGCCCTGCATATTAGGGAATCGCTAGATACTGCAGAACTTGAGGTTTCGGATGAAAGTGTTGAGTGCCTGTGGGTTAAGAACAGAGGGAGGCCTAACAAACTGACATCCTGATTAGAGTCTGTTATACACCACCCAACCAGGATGAGGAGACAGATGAAATATTCTAGAGGCAACTGGAGACTGTCTCACGATCATTAGATCTTGTCCTTTTGGGAGACTTTAATCTGTCAGACATGAGGTCTTGGGTGACAGGCTGGACTTGATGATCTTTAAGATCTTGTCCAACCTTGTTGATTCTATATGTTTTCATAGAACTGTAGAATGGTTTGTATTTAAAAGAAACTTTAAAGATCATTTAGACCAATTCCACATCATAAATGGGGACATATTTCACCAGATCAGGCTGCCCAAATTCCTGTCCATCCTGTTCTTAAACACTTGCAGTGATGGGGCATGTACAGATTCTCTGGGTAACATATTCCAGTTTATCCTAACTAAAAGAAATTTCCTTTCAACTAAAAGCTAACAGTTTGTGATTATTTCTATTCCCCCACTTCTCAGTTCATTTAATACTGGGTGTATCATGGAGGCTTTGTTAATGCAGAAATGATGGTGTTTCCTCACTTTTTTAAAAAAATATTTTTCTTTTTCTGAAAGATTTATAGGTTCTCAGCAATAACTTGGGACAGAACAAATGTAGAGGGGAAAATGTTCCCCCAGTGATCATATGATCTATGGTCATTCAGTTTCCATTTGACTTGTCCTACGTACTTGTGTCCTTACAGACCTGAAGTCCCCAAACCTCCATCAGCCTTTATGTGAGTCATGGGTTTTAATTTTAGTGATTTAGCACTGACAGAGATTTAGGTCTTCTGTATATCATGGTCATGGATTTTATTCAACTGATTTTTTAAATTTTGTCTTTTAACTAAGAAAGTTATAAATGCAGATATATAATTGAAGCTTGTTGTGGTGGGGTTGGAAGGGTAAGGCCAAGAAGCCTCCTCCCTCCCCCCTTGTAAAGTAAAGGGAAAGAAAATTGAAGGGAAAGGAAAAAAAAACTCACAGCTGAATTAGCAAGACAGTGGAGCTGTATATTTACAAAGCAATGTAGGATATGCAGGGAAATATATACAAATTTACAATATTTACAATATATACAAAGATATACAATAAAGTAACACAGAAATGAGAGTTCCCCCCTCTGCCGAGGGGGTTCCCCACCTCCGCTCTCCCCTCTCTCCCCCCTTTCCCCAGAGTAGGTTAGAAAAGAGAGAGAAAGAGGAAAAAAAAAAAAAGTTAGAAGCACTTGTGTTAATTGGAAAGGAGTTATTACAGGCCTTTATCAGTTTCAAGGCCGAAGCCTTGGCAGAAAGCCCAGGAGCTGCAAGCTACTGCCTGAAGAAAAAGCAGAAGCAAGACTGATAGAAAAGTGCTGGAAAGCCCAGTATACCTTCCTGCACTCCCAGTTCAGAAGGTGCTTCCTCCCACTTCACCAATGAAATTAGTTTAGATAGTTTTTTTCATTTACCAACTTCCGTCCACCATATTCCCTTTCTTAAAGGCACAGCCTCAAACGGTCACACTTGTTTAGAGGCTCGCATTCAGAAGAAACCCTTGAAAAATGCAGTTTTCAGAGGACTAATCAAATGAGAAGCAAAATCTCCACCTAGAAAAATTGCTTTTAAAAATCTATCTCATGATATCTACATATATATCAGAATTTATTTTCGCCCTAGGAATTATGCATTTGCTCTTACTAATGTTATATATATCTATACGTATACCTATATCTATCTATATGTATCTATCTATCTATCTATCTATCTACCTACCTACCTATGTGTGTGTGTATACACACATGTAAAATCTCTACTATTATCATTGGGATGATACCACATCTTATATTGATTTGTAAAATCTATTTTCATTGCATAGTTTAGTATATTTGATAATTATAAAATATGGACCAGTGAGGTGTGCTTTAAACATACATATTAGCCACAAGATAATGAGAGATTTTTTATTCTTTGTTTTTAATACAAAGTTACTATATACATTTTGAATATATGTATTATATTTCTCCTTGAACAACAGCTGACTGTATACAAATAAATGAATTCTTCCTTTTCATATTAATGGTAATTGTTAGTATATGGAAGTTACACTTGCAACTGTTTTCCCCAAAAGAACTTCAATGATTTTACCCGTACTCTGTGTTTGTGTTTATGAGGTTATTCTCAAATAATATATTATATATGTCGTAATACTCCAACAAGCATGAGATTTCAGTTTTCTTATCTATTAACCCTCCACCAGAGATCATCCTTTGATATTTGGATAGTGGCTAGGTTTATAAAGTATTAAGTGTTCCACTGCCAAAATACAAAGTGAAAAATGACTGTCTATTCACAAGCATATTGAATATCTTAATTACATAGAATTTCAGCTACTTTATGTGAATCAATTAAGAAACTAAAGAACAAGATCTGAGAAAAATAATTATTTCAAATTATTTGAGAGGAATGGCTGAAGTAAATTTTACTGTTATATGCAGATTGCAGGTTTGGGACTTTTCCAATATATAAAGGAAATAAAAGACATTTACATTGCTTCAAACTTTCAAGATACTTATTCTTACAACTACTCAATGAAAGACTCAAACTTCGTATTTTTTTTTAAAGAAATAAATATGTAGACATCACTAATCTAGATCCTGAAAAAGCATTCTGCCATGAATAATAATAATATATTAAGAGATGGTAAACAGTATGAAAGCATACAATATTTTTTTTCTCATTGCATATATTTAATTCTTCATATGATGCTTTTTTTCTCTTGTGAACTTCCTAGCATGAAAGCAATTGAAATTCTAATCATAAGGATGCTTCTACAAGCCTTCTCAGTAACTACCTACAATTTTTATGAAACATCTGCCATTTGTATTAAGGTACATAACACTAAATTTTAGCATAATAGACAGCATAACACATTTTAAAGTTGTGTAAGAACATTTCTGTTAAAACTGGTGTATCAGCATTCTTCTGATGTCTGTTCCTTAACCTGTGGGGACAGAGGACTATGTAATACAATTTGTTGAATGCAAAATTTGGTTTGCATGTATAACTTAAGGCATAGCATTTTGAGAATTACACACAGCTCATTGAAGTAAATATATCTAAAGAATTCAGATACTGAAGAGTCACAAATTTATCCAGTGTGAAATGCCACCAATTCATTTGGTAAAAATATAAACCAATGATTCATTTTTGCAAAATTTCACCAGCAGTTAAGTAAAGGTACCTGTCATTTTAATGATATCAATAATTACCTGAAATCTTGCTGTATCCTGAGATGCCCTTCATAATTTAGTGTAAGAGACAGACAGTAGAGTGTCCTTCCTAAAAGGAAAAAAAAAAAAAAAAGGAGAGAGACAAAAAATGCTGTACCATTACAAAATAATCCAGATAAATGTTAGTTTTGACATGTTTGATGACTATGGAATGTCTTGTCTCATACATGCGATTGTATCAATGTAAATAGGGAAAAATATATTATATATGTAGAATCTGTGAACAGGAAAATGAAGAAGAAAAGATTCACTCAGTGACAATCCATAGTTGATAAGAATTGACTGTTAACAATGACTGTTAACTGAGCATGATTAATTAAGGCCTAGAAACTATGATCTACGTAGAAATCCTGTCCAATATGATGGACTGTGACTGTTTGAAGATGTGCCTTTAAGAAAGGGACACTATGGCTGAATGTTTTGTAAACAAAGGGCAGGTCTAAATGGATTTCATTGGTGGATTAATAGAGTGCAGCTTTAAGTTTTGAGTCCAGCTGAGACTTTCCTCTGTTCACTTTCCATCCTCCCTTTTTGCAGCTTTTCCAGCTTCTAGGCTTTCTGCCAGACTGACCTTGGACTGATAAGAGTGAGGCCTGCAAACCTACTAACATTTTGCTCTAATTTATAACTGCTTTTAATTAACAACTGCTCCTTTCCTCTCTTTCTAACCCTCTTTGGGGAAAAAGGGGAGAGAAGGGGGTATAGGGGGAAAACCCTCCTCCAGCAGGGGGAGGGGAATTTCGTTCCTATATTACTTTGTTGTATATTTCTGTGTATATATTGTAAATACTGTAAATTGTGTATATATATCCTGCATTTTCCTAAAACTGCTTGTAAATACAGCATTTTCCCTCTTTGCTCGTCTGGCTGTGGTTAGCTGTGGTCATTTTTTTCCTTCACTTTGTGGGGGGAGAAGGCTGGGCCTTCCTCCCAAACCCACGACATGGACATTTTCTAAACAATTTTTTTTTAAAAAAGAAAATAAATGGGTAGAAGAAATTTCTTCTTCTAACTTCAAAATAATGTACCTCAATAAAGTTTCTGATCTAAATAATGATACATATTCAAATTATATATTCTTCACCTTTGATTCTTTTGTTACCCGAATTACTAATTTAAACATCATTTATGTGCTTGTATCTATTAATTACCTATTACATTCCTTACCTGAAACGTTCCTTCACAAACTTTTGCCTGAAGTCATCTAAAAGCTGAAACACAAACACTTTGTAAATTTTGGATGAGAATCAGCTTTGGAAGTGTTGAAGCAAAGTTACTAAATTAGGAAGTCATATCCCTACAGTGTCAAAAAATTCTTACAGGCATGCTCAGTAAAACAGTACTACTCTAAATAATGATTACTCATTACTTGTTCACTGCCACTGCAAAGTTAATGAGAGCATTTATGTATCCTCATATATCGGCAGGGAATATACAGAAGACTAAAGTTCCTTTTATAGTCATTGCCTAACTCTGAAACTTGGCAGAAGACCAGATTTTTCATTGTAACACTGTTTTTTCTCACTCTCTAGCATACAAAACAGTTATTACAAAATGTGGTAGAATAGGTAACCTGCTACATATAGTCTACTGCTTCTTTTCAGAGCACTCACTTTCCATATGAGAATTCTAGGTGGAAGCCATGAAATTAGTTCAGCCATCTTCTAGTACCTCTCTTGTTGAGGACTTTATGCTGTCAATAAAATACTTGTGTAGAAATATTTTTTATAAATTCACTGTAGAACTGCTAGATCCAGAGAGTTATTTTATATTGAAAAGTCTGGAATAATGGCATCTTTTCAGAACAATGTTTTCTCATTTAAGTGGGAACAAGTTCAGGAACAGGTCATAGATTTATCAGATTATACTGAAACGAAAAGATATCTGTTACAAGGAGTTCCATTTCTGGCAGCAGCTTAATTAGGTTATATGTAATTACAGATTGCCAAGATTTGGTACCAAATCCAGGGAAATAAAAAACAATATATATATACATATATATATACATACACACACACACACACACACACACATATATATGTTTCTCATTCATAAATATGATGCCTGAATTTAAAAAAATAAATTAAAAAACTCTTGCATGTCAGTAAGTAGCACCACACACAAGTAACTATGCTCAGCTAAGCTTTTGAAGCACCCTACCTGGAACTGGGCCCAAGCAGGGTTAGGGCAGGTCTCTCTCAGGTATTTGGTCTGGCCTTGCTGGTTGAAGCCAGTTGAAGCCCCTCCCCACACTCCTGGGATTGTCACTGCCTGGCAGGAGCTGCCACTGGCTTGAGAAGCACCACCAACCAGTCAGGGACCACAGCCTGACAAAACTTGGATGGGGCAACAACAGCTCATTGTGTCACAAGGTTTGAAGCCCCCAGAAAGAGCCAGCTGTATTTGCCTGACAATGAGAAATGTGGCCTTTTTCAGACTATTCAGAAGCATTGTTTGACATCAGTCTTCAGAAAAGTAGAGAGTTGAGTTGATGCTTAATTATCTCATTAATTGTTTCGGGTTTTTGTTATTTGTGTTTGATAGAGTTTGTGTGTGTGCTTGCTTTTTTGATGGCTTTTTTTTTTTTTCTCCGAGATGTAATTCATCAGAGAAATATCAAGTATTTATGTGCATTTCTGTTGATTTGGTTTTGCCATGTTTTTCTGATGCTATAATTTGATCTTCAGTATTTATAATATCTGTTTTCCCCTTTTGATACCAAACTCAAAGCTACTCTGTAATAGTGATACTAAAAATATAGTTCAGAGAACTAAATATTAAACAAACATGCAAATATTCTTCACTAAAGATGAGGTGAGATTTTTGTTTGTTTGTATTTTTTTATATTCTTTCTCTGATATTTTAGTTTTCTTTTTCATAAGCAGAATTGAACAGATGTCTTTAATTCATTGTCATTCATGGGTGGTCAGTTTTGACAATCATACAAACCTTTGGAGAAATGCTGGAATATACTCAGTTTTGTCGAAGACACCACTCTTTTTCTCAGCGAGTTTTTGAACAGTGGCTTACCCTGCCTAAACTGCTAGCAAAGGCTACTTTATGTGGATATTAAAGGCTTTCTCATACATCACTGGGGATAAATATGAAGAAATTTAAGTAGCACATTTGAGAAACTGGAATTCATATTTCTCATTGTATAGAACTAATGCTTGAGGTCCTTATATTTGTGACTTTATATTGTAGGAGAGTAGATTTTGTATATGTTACATCTATGGTATCATAATAGATAATCTATCATAAATGCCTTTTATTTTTTTCAGTTTCCATATTGTACAGAGCATTTAATACAAGTAGTTACTGGGAAGTGTACTGTTTAAAAGTCAAAGGAAACTTTTTCACAATTAGAATACTTACTTACTTTAAAAAACTTACTTAAAAAAAAAAAAACAAACAAAAAACAACACAGAAAATGCTTATGTGCTTTAGTCAGTAGATTTTGTTATCCCATTTCATAGCAGATACAAAAGATATTCTGAAGTATGTGATGCTGCACTCGGTACTGTGGCATTTTAGACTGTTTTGAGTCCTCTAGGTTGTCTACTTTTACAGTTCATAGTTCAAATTTCCCCCATCCTCTTTAACATCTTCATTGATGATCTGGATGAGGGGATTGAGTCAGTCACCAGCAAATTTGCAGATGACACCAAGCTAGGAGCAGATGTTGGTCAGTTAGAGGGTGGAAGGGCTCTGCAGAGGGACCTCGACCAACTGAACAGATGGGCGGAGTCCAATATGATGGCATTCAACAAGTCCAAGTGCTGGGTGCTGCACTTTGGCTACAGCAATCCCATGCAGAGCTACAGGCTGGGGTCAGAGTGGCTGGAGAGCTGCCAAACAGAGAGGGACCTGGGGTGCTGATCGACAGCAGTCTAAACATGAGCCAGCAGTGTGCCCAGGTGGCCAAGAAGGCCAACAGCATCCTGGCCTGCATTAGGAATAGTGTGGCCAGCAGGAGCAGGGAAGTCATTGTACCCCTGTGCTCTGCATTGGTTAGGCTGCACTTTGAGTACTGTGTCCAGTTCTGGGCACCTCAGTTTAAGAAGGACATCGAAACACTTGAACGTGTCCAGAGAAGGGCAACAAGGCTGGTGAGAGGCCTTGAGCACAAGCCCTATGAGGAGAGGCTGAGGGAGCTGGGGTTGTTTAGCCTGGAGAAGAGGAGGCTCAGGGGTGACCTTATTGCTCTTTACAACTACCTGAAAGGTGGTTGTGGCCAGGAAGAGGTTGGTCTCTTCTCCCAGGCAACCAGCACCAGAACAAGGGGACACAGTCTCAAGCTGCGCCAGGGGAAGTTTAGACTCGAGGTAAGGAGAAAGTTCGTCACAGAGAGAGTCATTCGTCATTGGAATGGGCTGCCTAGGGAGGTGTTGGAGTCACCATCCCTGGAGGTGTTCAAGAGGGGATTGGACGTGGCACTTGGTGCCATGGTCTAGTCATGAGGTCTGTGGTGACAGGTTGGACTTGATGATCTTTGAGGTCTCTTCCAACCTTAGTGATACTGTGTTACTGTGATACTGTATATAATGTATATATTCACTGCATCTCATCCTGCTTGTAAATATAGATTATTCATTTCTGCTTCTCTCACTGAGTAAGCCATTGTTTCTTTGTATGGGGGGGAAAACTGAACCTCTCACCACCACACCATGCCATTTTTTTTTACAGTATTTAAAAAATTTCATTAAGTGCTGAATTTCTAGTTGTCAGTTCTAGAATGTTGTTTTTCTTTATGATCACTATAATTTCTACTGTACTTTGTTCTATTTGCCTGTCAGATCACAGCTCCTTACAGAAAAGAAACAAAAAATAGAATGAATTCACTGTGGTGAAGAATGAAAACAAAGAAGAGAACACTTCTTGCTCAATTCAGTGAGTTATTTAATAAGCCTTTCTTTTTTTTCTTTTTTCCCCCATAATATTTTGGAAGAGAAAAACATATGTATTTCATGCCTACAGAGATGGAAAAAAATTATGTGTTGTCATTCTTTCAATTCTTAGCAGGGTAGATTTGGTTTACTTTTTCATGGCTGTGTAAGGAATCTTCTGTTGAAGCACAGCAAACAAAATACACAGGCTAAATGTGGCTCTATTTCTGAACTATTACTTGGTATTGAAGACTTATCCAATCTATGACAGTGCTTCTCTGAGGGTTGTGTTCAAAGTTGCCTTTGAGTTTGAATTTAGCAATTATAATACATTTATTCTTTCAATCAAAAGCACCAAATTATAGAAATCTGGAAGTTATTGAGATTTGAAAATGAGTTACAAATACTATGTAAGTATTTTTATGAAAAAAGTTAAATGTTAAAACAATGTTATTGTGAACTCTATAAAAACTCATTAAAATATTTTCTGGAGAATTATGATAACTTTTTGTTTAAGACCTTCCTTTCAATGATACAGATACTAGAATTCCTCACATTTAAATGTATAGTCACATATAGAATGGAATGGAATGGAATGGAATGGAATGGAATGGAATGGAATGGAATGGAATGGAATGGAATGGAATGGAATGGATCAGGTTGGAAAAGACCTTTGAGACCCTCTGCAGACCTCTCCTACCCTCCAGGAGATCAACATTGGCCCCCAGCTTGGTGTCATCTGCAAATTTACTGATGATAGACTCAATACCCTCATCCAGATCATCAATGGAGATATTAAAGAGGATGGGGTCCAGCACTGATCCCTGGGGGACACCACTAGTGACTGGCTGCCTGCCAGGAGATCAGGTTGGTGAGACAGGATCCAGGAATGACAAGGGAATAACCAAAAAACTGTTTGTTGACAGTCAACTGAAAAATAAAAGAAGCACAAATATTTGTGATAGTGAAAAGCAAAGAAGAAGCAGCAACCTTCACAGGAAGTCTGTCCCTGCTGACAGTGTCCTCAGGGCACCCCATCTCCCACTCAGGTTGCGTAGTGGAGCCTCCATGTGAGGCACCAGGAGCATCTGAAAAACATCAGGGAACTGGTAGTTCCCTGAAGCTGAAACTGAAGACAGGGACTCCACCTTGAGGTGTAGAGGACTCCTTCTTGGTCAACCTTCAGCTGACGCTGGAGACAGGGACTCCACCTTGAGGTGCAGAGGACTCCTTCTTGGTCAACTACTTGCTATTGCATGGGCAGACCTAATAAAATCATACAGAATATCAGAATTACAGAGCTAGTGTGCCCATAGGCTCAACGAGAAGGCTCTGTACGCAGCAGAATCTACACTCCCAGAAGAGGGGCAATGTGCTGTTTTCTGTCTCACTGGATAGAAGGGGTGAGTATGTATGTTCACAACTGTGCAAAGGTGTGTGTGTGGATGTGGGATTAGAATTACTTGGGATCAGCTATAGAAGGTATCTGCTGCACTGATTCTGAACAATGATCATAAATAAATAATCCACATCTACCTTGTGGCCTTAGCAGAATTCCTCTGCCTCAGAGCTGAGTATCTTGTCTATATTCCCTGCACATCCATGCTGTCCCAGTGGGATGGTCCCTCGACCTCCCTCTCAGTAGAATGGAACATATTTCTTTTGCTTTCAGACAGATCTCCTTAAAGACCAACCAACTCCCCTGGGCCTCTTTGCTCTCTCACATTAGATCCTACCAAGTAGATCCCTGACCAAACTGAAATTGCTATCTCTTGTCAAGAAACTATATTTTTGGAATGATAACAATAGTGAATTAAAACAGAATTTAATTTTCAAATGAAAATAAAAAGGAGCTTATTGTGCAGCATTCTACCAGACATGAGACTTTGAATACAAATTTGATTTGGCATCTGGGAACTCAATTAGAGCAAATGAAAGGATACCTTTCAAATTAAGTGTCTCCAAATAAGTATTAAACATTGTTTTAAAAGGTAGTGAGAGATGGAGGTGAAAGAATACATGCATACAAATTAAAATTTGCCTATTAGTTTATTGAGAAATAGATAGGGAGTGAGACTGGGAAAAAAACAGATTTTTGGTCTTTTAATCTAATTTGTCTGTGTGTGAAAGGGACAGAACAAGGAGAAGAAATACAGAAAAGAAGATGACTAACATGAATGTTGATTATTAAATTATTTTTATGATGCAAATAAATTGTGAACCTGGACTCTCTAAAATTGGAAAAGACAGCCTGACTGATAAAAATGAAAAAAGGAATATGAATCACTAGCAGGTGTTACTAAGAAGTGCATGCACACACACTTGCACACATATGTACACAGTGAATAGTCACCCATACTGAAAAATGCAAACAGAGGACAGCACCTTCATCAGCACCTGCATGAATATTACCAAAACATTTTCTTCTACTTTAGCTGATCAGGATCAAAACACACTAGTGGGAATATACACTTACACACACACACAAAGAGACTCTCCTATCACTGATCCTCACCACACAATGTATCCTAGAGCTGAGCACAGTCCTTAGTTTTCTCCAGTTACTGGCCTCAAGGCCGTGATACCTTTGGGCTCTTAGTCCTACACCAGTGGCTGTCACTGCAGCCCCTTCTCCTGCTCAAGTGTTACAGCTGTTTAAAATTTGCTGATGTTCACACACAAACACATGCAGGTGCATACTGACAGCAGGTAGTTAAAAATTGGATTTAACAAGAATATTTGATTTTAAACTGAGTGCTTAACTAAAAGTACTGCTGTTCAGCATCTGGTTTACTCTGTTGGACACCTTTATCTCCTTTTCTCTGTAGTATTTCACACTGGTTCCTCTCTGATCCACCCTTACCCCTTCCTTTATTCCCTCTCTTAATTTTTCATGATAAGTCTCATGAAGTTTCACAATTTCTTAAAAACTTCCCATAAGGTTTTACGTAGTCTCTACATTTTCTTGTAATGACTCTTTCAATGTCAGTGCATCTTGGTTTCTTCATCACTAAATTCTTCTCAAAGTACTAAGGTGTTTGTGCCATCTAATTTTTGGCTTTAAACTTGCATTTGTTTCTGAAAAAGCGTCAAAAACTTGGAATAAGTCTGTGTTATTTCCTCTCAGCTGCATTATACTAGAAGAACCTTTTCTTTCTGTTAAATCTTGATGAAGTTCATCCATTGCCTGGAATATGACAGAGGTACATATCTAAAATGTGTTTAAACAGTTTAGGCCCTCAGGAGATGAGATTTGTAGATGACTTTGAATATTATTGCTGATCTACAGTCAGCAGCAATAGCAGTTCCCTTTAGTGATCTATATATTTCAAAAACTCTTTCAAAATACTTCAGAAACTTCTGTTAGTGAAACACTTGTCATGAGGTCTTGTGAAATAGACAAAGGGAAACAAAATTGTGAATTTAATGTTATCTTTGCCTGATTTTTTGTGCAGAAGCAGCCAAGTTTTTTTTTACATGTGTATTTTTTGGGGGAGAACACACAAGCAAAATCAATATCACACTGTTCTGAATGTATTTTCAGTAAAAATATATAATAAAAAGGAAATTTATTTTTCTTCAAAAATAGTTTTAGTTGTCAATCTAGTAAAGTTCCCACACTATACCTTTTGGAACAGGTGAGTTTAGATGATTTAGATGATTATACATATTTAAAAAAAAAACAACAAAAAACAATGAAGTAATAAAAACCCTTCCATGAGCTACATAATTATTCACTATTCATTTTTAAAATTACCATTTTTCTTTTTTATAAGGTCATTTAGACTTCACCTGATACATAGGTTTAGTTTACAAATGCATATGGGGGATATAATCTAACTGTGGTGAGTTAACGCCCATTCTGGGAACAAAAAAAACAAAGCAGGGTGGAGAGCTTGCGGGTACTTTACCCTCCCTGCAGGGCATTTTCCCCCTGGGAAGCTGAGTCTGTTCCACTCCCCCCTCCCTGCCCAGCTAGTGTATAAAAGCAGGACATCGTAGATGTTGGCTCTTGTTTTGGCTCCTGCCTCTGCTGGATGAGAGCCACTGCAGCTGCCCTCCTGCTCCTCTGCCACGCGGTCGGACCTGATCCTTCTCCCTGCTGCTTCCATGCCTTCTCAGAGAAAGACTGGTTTTGTATTATTTTCTTCTTTTGTCCCACTCCCCTCCATCCTTGTTCCTTGCCCTTGTGAACCTTTCCTGTTATTCTTATATATATATATTGTTTAAAGACAGCTCTTTACCTCTCTTCCAAGCCAACTCCAAATTATTGTTTGGTGGATTTGCTCCTACCTTTTTCTCCCCTCTCTGTTGGGAGGGAGGATGGGGGAATAGGGGAGGGATTCTCAGCCTTGCTCCCATTTGAGCTCTTAACTCCCAGTTAAGGCTCAAACCACCACACTAATAAATTACATTTGAGCAAGTAACAGCATTGAAGTTGCAGGTGATTTTTTTTTTGTTTGTTTGGGTTTTTGTGGGTTTGTTTGGGTTTTTGTTTGTTTTGTTTTAAAGATGATTCAGTCCAGTGTAAATTATTTAATAATCAACTTTGGTTTGTTCCATTGAGTCATCCAGACCTGCAACAGAAAACAGCACCTAGACAAAGTAAAATAAGTTGGGCTCTATGCCAGGGTTTTAACACTTTCACCTGTTGAAAAGTTGATAATTAATGTACTGCATTTTATTTTAATAGCAGCGTGTAAGTAATCTAGATACATTTTGATGTGAAATTTAACCACTGATTTTTGGATGTATCATAAAAGTCTGCAGGATGTCTTTCTCTTTCATATTTCAGAAAGTATGCCTGCAGCAGTTCTCCAGCAATGTGAAGGCTCATTGTTTGTGTTTCATACAATTAATAATCTTGCATGTGTGATTGATTACACAGTCTTCCTTCACAAGTCAACAAAGGCAACAACATTTTTTTCTGAAAACAACTATAAGGAGTATTTTGCTATATAAGAGATTATAATTCAGGCTGTTTATAACAAGATTAATCAATAAAAGTGGGCTAACTTACAGATCACCACGTTCCCCTGAGCAAAAGTTATACTGAATTTTACCACACTGACTGAAACATTCCAAAAATGCTTACAATTATTATTTTTGTTGCTACTTAATTTTAGTAGCAGTCAAAAAAAATTCTTAACTATGTCTTGGTTGAAAATCTGTCAGATAATAATAATGTGTTTGCATGCTTACATTTACAAATGCACATACAGTGTTCAACAGTATGAGCGTATAAATATAAGTTCAGTCCTCTACCTTGTAGCGAAGTGCAGTTGCTAAACTTGTTATTACAATATACATTTAGAAATTAGAAAGATATTTTATTCTTCAACCAAAAATACAAAACCATACAATAAAACTGAGAGACAAAAGAGGTGTTTTGCTTTGCACATTTAAATAAGCATTTTTATACTTGTTAATCAATAAAGGATTCTGAAATAAACACAAAATCATTCACAAAGAAATCATACAAGTAGCTCATTGTTATTCCCTATTGATTATTATTCTAACTTAAATATGAGCACTGGTAAAGTAAGAAATAGAACAAACTCATCAAATTGGAATTAAAAAGTCACTGGACTTAAGCAGAGTTATAACTGTGTATGCATCCTGTGGATGTGATTTCATGGTATTAATATGACAAATAACTCTGCAGGTATGAACATACAACATAGCAGACATATTGAATAAAATACCCTGAGACTTAAATCCATGCAGTATCACTTATGCCTTTGGAAAGGGGAGGAGGCAACTCGAGATACGTTTAAGGATGTTGTTAGAACATGTTGGAGAAAAATTAGAGAGGCAAAAGCCCAGTTACAACTTAAGCTGGCCACTGTTGTGAAAGATAATAAAAAGCATTTTTATTAATTTATTAATGCTAAAAAGAGGATCAAGAAGAACCTTCACTCCTTATTGGACATGGAGGGTAACATTGTAACTAAAAATGAGGAAAATGCTGAGGTTCTAAATGCCTCCTTTGCCTCAATTTCCAACAATATGACAGGAAGACTCCAGGATAACTGGCCTCCTGAACTGGTTGATGGGGTCAGAGAGCAGTGTAATACCCCTGAAATCCATGAGGAATTAGTTCGGCACTTGCTGAGCCACTTGGATACTCACAAGTCCATGGGACCAAATGGGATCCATCAGAGGGTGCTGAGAGATCTGGCAGATGAACTGGCCAAGCCACTCTCCATTGTTTCCCACCAGTCCTGGCTGACTGGAGAGGTCCCAGATGACTGGAAACTGGCCAATGTGATCCCCATTCACAAGAAGGGTCAGATGGAAGAACCTGGAAACTACAAGCCTGTCAGCCTGACCTCAGTGCCAGGGGAAATTATAGAGCTGATCATCTTGGGGGCAATCACTGCGCACCTGAAGGGTGGCCAAGGGATAAGATCCAGCCAACATGGATTTAGGAAGGGCAGATCCTGCCTTTTCAACCTGATCTCCTTCTACCATTTTGGTTCACTAGCTGATCGGGACCACTCGTTTGGAACCGCTCCACTTGAACTGTGAGTTTCTCTCGGGGTTTTTTTGCCTTCCTTTCGGGGTTTCGCGGGTCAGGAGGACTCCTGGTAGGGGGGAGCTGGCAGGATCGTGCTCACGCGAGCCTGCAGTGGAACGGGAGCCTGACGTCAGCTGCGGCAGTTTTAAATACCGCCCAGGTTGTGGGTGCGGCACCATTTTGGTTCACCAGCTAGCCTAGCGGCTGGTTGCAAAATTTTTTTTTTCCTTTTTTTTCACTAAAAAAAAAAAAATTCACACCATGGTTGTCACTCGAATGAAGGGTAGAAAAGCAGCATCTACCCAGACAGAGTTGTTTCACCAGCATGCTGGAGTCCAGGCTGCCAGCTGCAGAGAGTGCTTCAGCCTGGCACTTGGAATAGAAGTGGAGGGAGAGGACACCTGTGTCAGGTGTGACCAGGTGAACTTTCTCCTCAGCCTGGTGGCAGAGCTGAAGGATGAAGTGGCTGAGCTGAAGGAGGAGGTAGCTAGGCTAAGGACAGTAAGGGAAAGTGAAAGGGAGTTAGATTTGTGGGAGAAGGCTCTGCAGATCTCCCCTGCTGAGGGAAGGGTCCCTGGAAACAGAGAGGGATGGATACAGGTCCCTGCCAGGGGTGGCAAGAGAAATCTACCCCGACCCTCTCCTCCTCCTCTGCTGCCCTTGCATAATAAGTATGAGGCCCTGCAGGCTGAGGGCAGTGGGGATGAGAGGGCTGAGGCTGAGGAGCAGCCATCCAGAGGGGAGCCTAAGGCCAAGTGGTCCCCACCAGCTATAATGACCAGCTCTGGGGGGGAGCCTAAGCCCAAGCGGTCCCCACAAGCTATAACGACCAGCTCCACAAAGAAAAGGAGAAGGGTTATAGTTGTTGGGGACTCTCTCCTGGGGGGTACTGAGGGACCCATATGTCATCCCGACCCATCCCACAGGGAGGTCTGCTCCCTACCCGGGGCGCGGGTTTTGGACATTACAAGGAGACTCCCTAAATTAATCCAGCCCACTGACTATTACCCTCTGCTGGTAATACAGGCTGGGAGTGATGAGATTGACAAGAAGGGCACCAGGGCGATTAAGAAGGACTTCAGGGCCCTTGGACAATTGATTGATGGGGCAGGAGCTCAAGTGGTGTTCTGCTCAGTTCCCTCAGTGGCAGCAGTATACACTGAGAGGAATGGGAGAACCCACACCATCAACAACTGTCTCAGGCGATGCTGCCAGCGGCAGAACTTTGGGTTCTTTGATCATGGGACAACCTTCACTACACCTGACCTGCTGAGTCCTAATGGGGTGCATCTATCTAGAAGGGTGTCGTAGGGTTGGGGGAAAGGACGGAGCCTTCTCCCCGCCCTGTAAGTAAAGGGAAGAAAAAAAAATTGGAAGGGAAAGAAAAACACACAGCCAGATTAGCGAGGGAGTGTGTGCTGTATATTTACAAAGCAGTTTAGGAAAATGCAGGTTTATGTACAGAATTTACAGTATTTACAATATATACAGAAATATACAACAAAGTAGCACAGAAATGAGAGTTCTCTCCTCTGCTGAGGGGGTGCTCCCCACCCCTGCACCCCCTTCTCTCCCCCTTTCCCCAAAAGAGGGTTAGAAAGAGAGAAAAAGAGAAACTGTTAATTAAAAAGCAGTTATGTGTTAGAATGTTAGAAGAGGCCTCATGCTCTTATCGGCTTCAAGGTCAAGTCTGGCCGAAAGCCCAGAAAGCTGCGAGCTGCAAGCCACCAAAGGAGGGGAAGAAAGACTGAGACTAGTCTCACTGGGAATCAAACTTAAGGCAGTGCTTCTGCCTCTCCACCAATGAAATTAGTTTAGATCTGCCTTTTGTTTACAAACATTCGGCCATAGTATCCCTTTGTTAAAGGCACCGCCTCAAACGGTCACAAAGGGGTAAGAGAGTCCTGGCACTGGAGTTGGCAGGGCTCATTAGGAGGGCTTCAGATTAGGTCTGAAGGGGGTGGGTGAGGATATTGGTCCCTCTGCAGAGGAAAGAGTAGGCTACAAGGTAGAGTCAATTGAGAAGTCAGGAACCCAGCTGTGATGCATATACACCAATGCATGCAGCCTGGGCAATAAGCAAGAGGAGTTGGAGGTCCTGATCCATCAGGGCAACTATGATATAGTCGCCATCTCAGAAACATGGTGGGATAGCACGCATGATTGGAGTGCTACACTGGGGGTTTACAGGCTCTTTAGGAGAGACAGGCGAGGGAGAAGAGGAGGAGAGGTGGCTCTGTATATTAGGGAGTCACTCTCTGCTACAGAACTCAAGGTGGGAGATGAGGGAATTGAGAGCCTGTGGGTTAAAATCAGAGGGCAGCCTAACATATCTGACATCCTGGTTGGAATTTGTTACAGACCACCCAACCAGGATGAGGAGGCTGACAAATTATTCTATAAGCAACTGGAGGCTGTCTCAAGATCATCAGACCTTGTCCTTGTGGGTGACTTCAACCTGCCAGATATCTGCTGGGAACTTAATTCAGCAGAGAGGAGGCAGTCCAGAAGATTCCTGGAGCGAATGGAGGACTGCTTCCTGACACAGCTGTTAAGCGAGCCTACCAGGGGACAGGCTCTGCTTCACCTGCTGTTCTCCAATAGGGAAGGGTTGGTGGGAGATGTGATCGTGGGAGGCTGCCTAGGGTGCAGTGACCACGAGATAGTGAAGTTTTCAATATGCAGGGAGATAGGGAGGACTACCAACAGAACCTTCACCTTGGACTTCCAGAGGGTGAACTTCAGCCTGTTTAAGAAACTTATTTGTAAAGTCCCCTGGGTACCAGCCTTCATGAACCAAGGGGTCCAGGAGGGTTGGACCTACTTCAAACAGGAGCTCTTGAAGGCACAGGAACTGGCAGTTCCCACGTGCCGAAAGGCGAGCCGGCAGGGAAGGCGACCGGCCTGGATGAGCAAGCAGCTCCTGGAGGATTTAAGGGGGAAAAAGAATCTGTATCACCTTTGGAAGGAGGGGAAGGCTTCTCGAGGTATGTTCAAAGAAGTTGTTAGATTATGTAGAAATAAAATTAGGGAGGCAAAGGCCCAGCTGGAACTGAAGCTGGTCACCTCAGTCAAAGACAATAAAAAGCATTTTTACAAATATATTAACAATAAGAAGAACGGCAGGAAGAACCTCCACGTCTTATTGGACCTGGAGGGGAACACGGTGACTGAAGTCGAGGAAAAGGCTGAGGTCCTGAACACCTTCTTTGCCTCAATTTTTAACAGCAAGGCAGGAGGAGTTCAGGACGAGTGGCCTCCGGAGCTGGGCGATGGGGTCGAGGAGCAGTGTAATGCCCCGATAATCCATGATGAATTAGTTCGGGACCTGCTAAGCCACTTGGACACTCACAAGTCCATGGGACCGGATGGAATCCATCCTAGGGTGCTGAGAGAGCTGGTAGATGAGCTGGCCAAACCGTTTCCATCATTTTCCTCCAGTCCTGGCTCACCGATGAGGTCCCAGATGACTGGAAGCTGGCCAATGTGGTCCCCATCCACAAGAAGGGTCGGATGGAGGAACCTGGAAACTACAGGCCAGTCAGCCTGACATCAGTGCCAGGGAAAGTGATGGAGCAGATCATCCTGGCGGCAATAACTGCGCACTTGAAGGGTGGCCAAGGGATAAGATCCAGCCAACATGGATTTAGGAAGGGCAGGCCCTGCCCCTCCAACTTCATCTCCTTCTATGATCAGGTGACCCATCTGGTGGACGTGGGGAGGCCTGTGGATGTGGTCTACCTGGACTTCAGCAAGGCCTTTGACACCATCCCCCACAGCAAACTGCTATCTGAGCTGGCAGCTCGTGTCTTGGACCACTACACTCTGTGCTGCATTAGGAATTGGCTAGAGGGCTGAGCCCAGAGAGTGGTGGTGAATGGTGCCACATCCAGCTAGTGGCCAGTCACTAGTGGTGTTCCCCAGGGATCAGTGCTGGGGCCCATCCTCTTTAATATCTTCATTGATGATCCGGATGAGGGGGTCGAGTCAGTCATCAGCAAGTTTGCAGATGACACCAAGTTCGGAGCAGATGTTAGTCAGTTAGAGGATAAAAAGGCTCTGCAGAGGGACCTTGACAGACTGGACAGATGGGCAGAATGCAATGGGATGTCATTCAACAAGTCCAAGTGCCGAGTGCTGCACTTTGGCTACGGCACTCCCATGCAGAGCTACAGGCTGGGGTCGGAGTGGCTGGAGAGCTGCCAGACAGAGAGGAACCTGGGGGTGCTGATCGACAGCTGCCTGAATATGAGCCAGCAGTGTGCCTAGGTGGCCAAGAGGGCCAATGGCATCCTGGCCTGCATTAGGAATAGTGTGGCCAGCAGGAGCAGGGGCTTAAGCTCAACAAAGCTGTTTTGCTTTGTCTGGAAACAAAGCAAAAGGCTTTAAACTTGCTTGCAGTGAAAGGAAATGGTAATTTTGGGAATTGACTTCCATATGATATATTAAGAGTGGATGTATATTCTCAAAAGGGAAACATTTTCACAGGCTTCCAATTAGGATATAAACTACTGAACTTTCTAACAACCTTATTTCCTGGAAAATTATTTGTATCACTGTGCTACTAAGTTTGCAAATGAGTTCCTCTACTACAGTCTGTTGAGGATGGGAACATGAGAAAATTAGAGTTTAAGCTATTCATTACTGAATTTCTGAAACAAAACCCACAGTTCTAGAAAAGCTGTTATACCTCAATCATATATTTCATATATTTCTCAGCTGCTGAATAGCAGTTATTGTGTATTATACCAAGAATAATTGCTTTTTGAATACCAGTTGGTAATTTTTTTATCTTCTTCTCTTCTGTGTTTGTATGAGTGAGAATCTGTAACATTATATATGGGCTAGTAGTCATGAGGTCTTGGGTGACAGGTTGGACTTGATGATCTTTGAGGTCTCTTCCAACCTTTTTGATTCTATGATTCTATGATTGTACCCCTGTGCTCTGCATTGGTTAGGCCGCACCTTGAGTACTGTGTCCAGTTCTGGGCCCCTCAGTTTAAGAAGGACATTGAGACACTTGAACGTGTCCAGAGAAGGGCAACAAGGCTGGGGAGAGGCCTTGAGCACAAGCCCTATGAGGAGAGGCTGAGGGAGCTGGGATTGTTTAGCCTGGAGAAGAGAAGGCTCAGGCATGACCTCATTGCCCTCTACAACTACCTGAAAGGTGGTTGTAGCAGGGAGGGGGTTGGTCTCTTCTCCCAGGCAACCAGCACCAGAACAAGGGGACACAGTCTCAAGCTGCGCCAGGGGAAGTTTAAGCTCGAGGTAAGGAGAAAGTTCTTTACAGAGAGAGTCATTCGTCATTGGAATGGGCTGCCTAGGGAAGGTGTTGGAGTTACCATCCCTGGAGGTGTTCAAGAGGGGATTGGACATGACAATTGGTGCTATGGTCTCGTTATGAGGTCTGTGTTGACAGGTTGGACTCAATGATCTTTGAGGTCTTTTCCAACTGCAGCCATTGGCTCTCATTTACTTCTGCCTTGCTGGGACGAAAGGACTAAGAGAGTTGTTGCTGGCTTCCTGGTTCTCTGCCACTTAGTCAGGCCTGGTGTTTCTCCCTGCTGCATCATCAAAGGACTGTTGGTTTTGTATATTCTCCCTATATATCCCATTTTCTGATCCTTGTGAACCCTTGCTGTTATTGTTATATATGTGCATATACATACTATCATAGTGGTATCATAGTATCAGTCAGGGTTGGAAGGGACCACAAGGATCATCTAGTTCCCAGCCCCCTGCCATGGGCAGGGACACCTCACACTAGATCAGGCTGGCCGGAGCCTCATCCAGCCTGGTCTTAAACACCTCCAGGGATGGGGCCTCAATCACCTCCCTGGACAACCCATTCCAGGGCTTCACCCCTCTCATGGTGAAGAACTTCGTTCTCACATCCAGCCTGAATCTCCCCACCTCCAGCTTCATTCCATTCCCCCTAATCCTATCACTACCTGAGATCCTGAGAAGTCTTGGTAGATTTGCCTCCTCATTTTTTTTTTTCCTTATCCCTCTTTCTTCCCGTTCTTTTTCTTTTTCAGAGGAAGCGGCGAGAAGCGGGGGAGAGATTCATAGTCTTGCCCCCCCATCTGAGGTCTTAAATCCCAGTTAAGTTTCAAGCCACCACAGTGAACTTATTGAACAGTCAGATATTATAAGAAGGACAGCAACAATAAATATGACAAACTCCACAAATGATCAAGAAATGTAAGAATTTTGTGACATAATAGAAAATCTTTCAATCATAGAATCATGGAATTGTCAAGGTTGGAAAGGCCTTCAAGGACCATCTGGTTCCAATTCCCCTGACATAGGCAGGGACACCTCACACTAGATCAGGCTGCTCAGTGCCACATCAAGCCTTGGCGTTATAACCTTCCATCATTGACTTCATCATTGATGGTGTCTACAGGTACTGGTCGATGGCAGGCTGAACATGAGTCTGCAGTGTGCCCAGGCAGCCAAGAGGGCCAATGGCATCCTGGCCTGCATCAGGAACAGTGTGGCCAGCAGGAGCAGGGAGGTCATTTTGCCCCTCTACACTGCACTGGTTAGGCCACACCTCGAGTGCTGTGTCCAGTTCTGGGCCTCTCAGTTTCGGAAGGATGCTGACTTGCTGGAATGAGTCCAGAGAAGGGCAACGAAGTTGGTGAGGGGTTTGGAACACAAGCCCTATGAGGAAAGACTGAGGGACCTAGGATTGCTCAGCCTGGAAAAGAGGAGACTCAGGGGTGACCTTATCACTCTCTACAACACTCTACAACTACCTGAAGGGAGGTTGTAGACAGGCGGATGTTGGTCTCTTCTCCCAGGCAGTCAGTACCAGAACAAGAGGACACAGTCTCAGACTGTGCCAGGGGAGGTTCAGGTTGGATGTTAGGAAGACGTTCTATACAGAAAGAGTGATTGCCCATTGGAATGGGCTGCCCAGGGAGGTGGTGGAGTCGCCGTCATTGGAGGTTTTCAGGAGGAGACTTGATGGGGTTACTTGGTGCCATGGGTTAGCTGTTTAGGTGGGTTGGATTGGTTTGATGGGTTGGACACGGTGATCTTGAAGGTCTCTTCCAACCTGGTTTGGTTTATTCTAAATAAAGGTCTATTCTAAATGAATTGATTTGGCAATGTGACATTTAAAAGGAATCACTTGTAATGTCTTACTGATAACTTTCCCAATAACCATTCTAATAAACTGATGTTTTCAGTTATATAACACACATAGAATTTAAGAGGTAGTTAGCATGGTCAAAGAACCTTTTGAGTTTTTTTTGGGTTTGTTGTTTCTATCTTCATGATGTCTGCATCTAATTTAAACCACTATGACTAGATTGTGCCACTGTTGTCTGAGTAAGTGGAATTCCTTTCAAATATTAGGGACTAAAATCAATAATTAAACAATTTTGGATGTATTGATAAAATAAACGCACCCAGAGGTATCCTGTGCATTTGAATTCCACAGCTCTCATGACTGAGAGACAAACCACATGTCTTTTGACATATTTATGATGAAGTTATGAGCCTGTAACACCAGATTTGAAGTAAAGCCTGGTAAACAGGCAGTTTGGCTGAAGTGAATGAACAGAGATAATCTGTTGCTGGAACTCTATAAATGAGTCTGCATGTATATGTGCTTTGCTACTGCTTTTTTGCTTCTAATCTATTTTGCCTGTGGCAAGAGCAAGACTGATAACCATATCATGAACAGAAGCAGATACACAAAAAATATACCATGGACTGGGAAATCCAGATCTAGTTTTACTAAAGCTGGAGCAATAGTCTTATGAGCAACTACTTTGTATACTACTTTTAATATCATATAAGAGGGGAAAAATATATGTATTATATCTTTTTGGTACAATCCAATAAAATCAGCCAAAATCAAGGAATGGGCATCTGTTTTTCCCTCTCTCTTTAGAAAAGCTGTTAGAGACTTTCACATGTCTTGTAGAAATAACACACACTAAATAATATGACTCTGATCATCTAGATGCAGAGCCATGTGTCCATACAATTCCAGCCAAAACTCCTTATTACAAGACAGATGATAAGTAGTAAGAAGATAACATTTTTATATCCAACAAATATTACTGAAAGAGCAAATATTTGCAGATCTTAACAGCCAGTATGCAATCGTTACACCTAATTAAGTCTAGTCAATCAGCGCAAATAGTAAATAGTATCATCAAAGGAAAAACACCAACAGATATTTTAAGAGTGTATCAATAAAAGGTGTAGTTCCTCTAAGGGAAAACAAAAAGAATACAGTTGTGGTTGTTAACATGATCATGAGTTCCCCTGCCGCACTGTTGAGGACAGTCACCTGAGGACCCACACATCTTCTCTTCATTATCTCTTTCCACTTTCCTCTCACTCTGTTTCTCTTTGTCTTTGATTCATTCTCCCTAGCGTAACCTTGAAGGAAATGTATGCCATTACCTTCAGACCTAAGAATAAAGCTTTGTGCATGTCAGCTCATTTCAAAATTTTGTGAAACATTATGAAGCTTCCACATCAGTTGTATATTCAAATAGTTTTTTATTACAAATTACCTATTTATTAAGTTGCCCAAGAGATGGATTTTTTTTTTTTTACATTTCCCAAATAAATGAATCTGCTTACGATTAGTATGAAAATCATTTGTTTGTATCGCTATTCAGTCAGTGAGCAAGCACTCAGCATATAAGGAACACAAAGATACATGTCAGTTATTTATGAGTCTATATCTGAGCCTTCTTATATGTCATACAAAAATGAATAGTACCCATTTAAATGGTGGATCACTCTTTCATAAAATAGTTACTCACAATTACATTAATTAATCTGTGCTTGGAAATGTCATAACTGAAATCCATAATGAAAGATTTCATTTGTATTTGTAATGGTTCTACAAAAGTTACTGCTGAACTAGCATCAGTGTGATATTTGACTGATGTCATTTACCTGGACCTGAGCAAAGCCTTCGACACTGTTCCACACCACATCCTGGTCTCCAAACTGGTGACACATAGGTTTGATGGGTTGACCACTAGATGGATAAGGAACTGGCTTGATGGCTGCACCCAAAGAGTGGCTGTCAATGGGTCCATGTCCCAGTGGAGGCCAGTGAGAAGCAGAGTCCCTCAGGGATCAGTCCTGGGACCAGTCTTGTTCAACGTCTTTGTGGGTGACATGGACAGTGGCATTGAGTGCACCCTCAGCAAGTTTGCTGATGACACCAAGCTGTGTGGTGCAGCAGACACGCTGGAGGGAAGGGATGCAATCCAGAGGGACCTTGACAAGCTGGAGAGGTGGGCGCAAGCCAACCTCATGAGGTTCAACGAGACCAAGTGCAGGGTCCTGCATCTGGGTCGAGGCAATCCCAGGCACAAATCCAGGCTGGGCAGTGACTGGCTGGAAAGCAGCCCAGAGAAGAGAGACTTGGGGGTGCTGGTGGACAAAAAGCTCAACATGAGCTCTCACTGTGCACTTGCAGCCCAAAAAGCCAATCAGATCCTGGGCTGCATCAGGAGAAGTGTGGCCAGCAGGGCAAGGGAGGTGATTCTCCCCCTCTACTCAGCTCTGGTGAGACCCCACCTGCAGTACTGTGTCTAGTTCTGGAGCCCTTATTACTAGAGGGATATGGAGGTGCTGGAACATGTCCAGAGAAGGGCCACGAGGATGATCAGAGGGCTGGAGCACCTCTCCTATGAGGACAGGCTGAAGGAGTTGGGGTGACCGAGGTGACCTAATTGTGGCCTTCCAGTATCTGAAGGGGGCCTACAGGAAGGCTGGGGAGGGACTTCTCAGGATCTCAGGTAGTGATAGGACTAGGGGGAATGGAATGAAGCTGGAGGTGGGGAGATTCAGGCTGGATGTGAGGAGAAGTTCTTCACCATGAGAGTGGTGAAGCCCTGGAATGGGTTGTCCAGGGAGGTGGTTGAGGCCCACGGTATTGAGTGGATATTCCATATTCCTTAACATGCACCAGCTGCAGGGAAGATTGAACACTACAACAGTTTGTTGAAGACCACTCTTAAAGCCATGGGGGGTGGATCTTTGAAAAACTGGGAAAAACATTTAGCACAAGCAACCTGGCTGGTGAATAGTAGAGGTTCAGTGAATTGAGCTGGACCTGCACATTCAGTTCTACTACAGAAAGTAGAAGGTGATAGAGTTCCTGTTGTTAGAGAAAGGAATCTGTTAGGTAAAATTTTTTGGGTATTTTCACCCTCAGGAGAGGCTAAACCTGTCCAAGGGGTGGTTTCAGCTGAAGGTCCGGGTCACACTTACTGGGTAATGCAAGAGAATGGTGAAATTCAGTGTATTCCACAACGAAATTTAACTTTATCTGAAAGAGTTTAATTTCAAACTGTTGTACAGCTACATCACGTCCAAAGGAAGAATCTAGGAGAATCTACGGTGCACGAACCCTGAGATCCCTGAGAGCCCTGAGTCAACTAAGAGACCCTGAGAATCCCTGTTTCCCTTTTCTTCGCTTCATTGGCAAAGAGATAAACTGTTTTCCATTTTTTCATTTCCTGATTTTCTTGGACTTCTGAATCATCTACATCTGAGTATGGCCAGAATGGACTATGAACTTCACTTATGAAGTGTAAATATTGTCTTGGATTGGATGGACAGTATGAACAACCAATGAAATTGTTTAGAAGGGGTGGACTCTGGCCTTTTGAGGCTGTGCCTGTAAGAAAGGGACAGTGCTGGGACACTCTGGCTGAATGTTTGGAATATTAACGAAAACAATCAGATATTCTAAACAAACTTCATTGGTAGATTGGTGTGAGAGTCTAATAAGTTTGTCTCTCCTTATGTGAGTCAACAAAGATAAACTGATAGCAGAGCCACTGGAAAGAAGGTGGAAAGAATCCTGTCCACCAATCCTGGATGCAAATCAGCTTGTGATTGCATCGTGATAACACGGGACTGCAACAATGGACCCAAGGACCCAGCCATCACACCTTTAGGGCAAGATAATCTCCACCCATCAAGTACCCTGGGCAGGGTGATACAATGGGTTTTACCACCTGTTTCCTGAGGTGTAAGGAATGTGGGGAGCCTTGTCTGGATGGAGATGGGGTAGACGGAGATTCCCCCCCCTCCAGCCAGGATCTTGCCCAAACACACAGCAATACACAGAACCTAAGGATTATTTCCTGCCACTGGAATTCCTGAGGGACAATATTTGAATACATACCTAAGGACTTAAAAACTGTATAAAAGGCTGGAGCAACTACTGGTTTGTTGAGAGAAACAGTAGAGAGAAACAGAGGAGAAATACGGGGAGAAAAATGGAGATGAAGGAAAACAGGAGATGGGCCAGGCCGCTGAGAAGAGAAAGCCGGGACAATGCTGCTCCGGAGAAAAGAAGCTGCCCGGAGGACCACAGCTCCAGCCAAAGCCTCAGCACCGTTCCTGTATCAACCCAACATCTCCCCAGAGGACCACAGCTGTTCTCCAGCAAAAGCCTCAACACCGTTTCCCTACAAACCCAACATCTCGTGCAGCACCTTTCCTCCACAGACTTTAACTGTCTTGGGGGGGATGAGGGGTGTGGTAATATAATTCCTTTCCTCTTCTCTCTCTCTTCTCTATAATTCCTTTCCTCTTCTATCTCTCGTCTCTCTCTCCCTCTCTCTTTTCTCCCTCTCCCCTTCTTATGTCCACTTTATTTATATAATTCCTTTCCTCTTCTCTCTCTCGTCTCCCTCTCTCTTTTCTCCCTCTCCCCTTCTTATGTCCACTTTATTAATCTAATAAATAGTCTAGGTGTTGATACTTTGGCCTCGTTTGTGCCTCTAGTTTCACAACACGGGAATATTTAAAAGAACTGTGTCTCCAGACTGAGACACCTAATGTCTCCAGACCTTGACAATTGGTAGAATGCAACTTTAAGTTTTGAGTTCAGTTGGGACTTTTCTCAGTTTGCTCCTTTCCTTCTCCCTTTCCAGCTCGTCTGCTTCTGGGCTCCCTGCCAGAGAGACCTTGAACAGATAAGCATGAGGCCTACTAATATTCTGCTTTATTAATAACTACTCTTTCTCTCTCTTTCTAACCCTCTTTGGGAAAAAAGGGGAGAGAAGGGGATACAGGGGGGGGACCCTCCTCTGTCACGGAGGAGGGAATTTTTGTTCGTGTATTTTTTTTGGGTTTTTTATACTTTGCTGTATATTTCTGTATATATGTCGTAAATACTATATATTTTGTGTACATATCTTGCATTTTCCACATTGCTTGTAAAATATAGCATTTTCCTTGCTTCTCCGGATGGGCTAGCTGTGGATTTTCTTCCTCTTTGTGGGGGAGAGGAGGCTAGGCCTTCTCTCCAAACCACCACAGTGGCCATTTTAGAATTAGGTATTTATTAAAAAAAAAATAAAAAAAAAAATTAATTATCCCTAGCTTAATTTGGAGTGTACAGGATGTAGTAAACAAATTTTGAATTTTTTTTCTGATAATGTAGAACATTTAATATGTGGCTATTTGTTTAAAACAAGAGACTCCAACTAAATAAAATACTGTATTTTTCCACTCTGAATGAGGCATTTCTTTGTCTTTCTGAATAGGCAAGAAATGAGGTTAGGTTAGGTATTTTATAAATGTTTCTCTCTGTTATCTGAGCCTTGCAAGAGGCTTCATAGCAAATCTTAGAATGATTTTCAACCTGAAAAGAAAGGTCTTAATGATTTTTTTCTTTTTTGGGTTTTTTTTTTTTTTTTTGGTGTGTATTTGTTTGTTTGTTGTTGGTTTTTTTGCAGAAACTGTGTGGAATCAAAAGAAGAAAGTTAATCAGACCTGTTATTTATTTGAGATCCAAAAATAGTTAATAGACATATAAAGTCCGCTTTTCCATCAGCTGAAGAACTGAAATACTTTAATTGAAGCAGGTGGCTAAGAGATGACTGCGTTCTATCCCATGAAGCATTATTGTACAACTAAAGTATTTATGGTCAAGATTGTCAGAATTTATAGTGTATTTTTGCCCTTTCTTCATTGTTGATCAGATATTATACAAGAAGTACTTAGTCTGCAAAGAAACAAAGCACTTAAGTCTTGATTAATAGTCCCTGTAGGCAGCTGCATAGAAATGAAGATTAGATGTTAAATGGCAAGCACCTTCCTTTACTCAGCTTCTGTTATACTGAAAGTGCATTCATTTTCACTATTTAGGCAGCTAAAGACTAAACTCAGCTGGGGATCCTGACTGAAGATAAGTGCCTTCCTGCAGTTACATAATTAAACTTTGAAGTGAGAAGGGCTTATGATTTACTCTGCAGTTTATTGTATGTGACTCCCACTCAACTGACACTTACAGCTCTCGGGCACTTAATTCTCCCTCAGCATGAATGCAAGAATAACCTAGGTAAGTAAATTGGGACTGTGGGTTCTTGCAAATGACAAATGACTTCTAAAACCCAGGCATTGTTGTGCACTGTGAACATTTAACTCAGCATTCACAAAGTTCCCTGCTTCTTTTGTGAATCTATACCTCAGTTTCTCATGGACTGTAAACAATGTATTCAAATCTTGTAATTACAGGAGGGGACTGGGTTTTTTTGTTTTGTTTTTGTTTTTGTTTTTTTCCTTTTCAGCCCTAGAATTGCTGCCAGGAGTGTACTAGGCAATCAGAGGCCATTAATTTTCCTTGCTTATGCTTCGTGCTTTCCATCTCTAATATTCTTAAACTTGGATAGGGCCTATTCTGTTAGGGGCTCTATTGTAAATGAAAACTCCAAGTGGAAAACGACTATTATTCCTGTTGTAATATTCGGTGATGTATTTCTGATCTACATAAATCTCTCATTCAGATTCTGTGCATGTGTCTGCATTGTATGGTGTGGTTGCACTTGAAATGGTCTAGTGCTAGCAACTGAGCATCTGAAGCCAAATGATATTGATTAGTTGACATTCACACTGATTAAGGCTAGTGCTTCTTATAGGTTTGTCCCAGAAAAAAACAGTTACAGCAAGTGACTGAACAATTAATTAGTGTAGAAAACAAGACGACATTGATTTCCTGGTATTTTTTCATTTAGATCTACAATGAGATCCTTGAAGTAACCTCTTAGGTGGTATGTCTAATCTCTGTGCTCCAGAAACAACAACAAAATAATTGAATCCCCATCTACACCTTGATTAATAAAGCATTTTTAGGCAAGAAAGGTAGGATTGAATCTTCTAGGGAACTGGAACAAAATGAATATGAGTGTCTTGTAAATATTAAAAAAAAGTTTGGTCAAAGAATGAAATTAAATTCCAGTTAAATTCCAGTTTATCTTTATAAGCCTATATGGTAGGACTTTATACTATGCAATAAATGGGACAATAGTCTGAGTAGGAATTTCTTTAATTTACTATATAACATGAAAATAGTTCAAACAATAATACTGCATAAATCACTAAGAAATAACAGAATGCTTGATTTTTGAAAAAGATTACTTAGCATGCTTATCTGCACATATATGGAAATTTCAGAGACTAACTGGAAAGTAATGAAACTTCACAACATGTATCAGAACTATTTGCTAAGAGGTTTTTCTTCAAATTCCTATATAAAAGAGCTTTCACTAAGTATGTAATAAATTTCACATGCAAAAATGAGTACCTGAAAAGATTGTCACTCAAAATTTTGCCTCTATAATGTTGTTGGTGTAAGTTTATAACACCCACATTAGATATATCTTTGTAAGCCTTATTTATATTTTATCAGAAGGAAGGTGAAGTTCCAGCCACACTTCCATAAAAAAACCAAGACTTTGTCACTGTAATGGGTTGGGGCAAACCCCCCTCGCCACTATGTGCAGAAATGACGACTCAGACAAACAGATTGCAAAAGTGATGGAAAGTTTAAATAGAACAGTGAGTGCATGCAGAGAACTAGAAGCACAGTGACAACAAGAAACCCCAAAACAGACCCAGAGAGATCCCATCCCCACCTGAGGGTGCACCCAAAACCCCCAGGACTCCTCCTTCCCCCCCCCCCACTGCTAGGCTAGTCTCAGCTGGCCAGATCTGAGACTGCCCATCCCCCCGTGGCCTTGGGCCTAACCAGGCCCATGCCCAGGAGATCTCTCCCCCAGTTACCAGGTGGCGGAGAGGAAGGAAAGAGGAAGTGCCAGACCCCGCCGAGAAACTTATAGTGGTGCAAGGGATCATGGTAGGAAATAACCTAATTTCCTGTGTCCACCCACTGGGCTGGACTTCTGGACACAGGAAACACCCCTGTAGCAGAGGGCACCCAGCCCAAACTACGACAGTCACATTCTTTATGTTGTCCAAATATGCACATTAGGAAAATATATGTAATAAATAAGTGCTATTATTATGCATCTTGCTTCTTGTCTTTCTGAGACTATAAATCTTGAACATTCAACTTCTCTGGCTCAAAGTATATAAAAAAAGAAGTTTCCAAAACCAAACATTCAATCTCCATTTTCTTGCTACCATGCATAGCTGAAAACTGTGGAAATTAAATTCCTTCAATGAAGTAGGGCTTCTATATCAAATATATTTTCTGAAAAAATGTTGTAGACTGTTTTTCATACTCTGAAGTTGTGTAATATTTTCCAGCTATAACAGGAAAGTAATTATTTCTATGCAGCTACTTCAGGGGGTAGTGAATGAAACAAAACAAAAAAAAAAGGGAAGAAAAAAGAGAAAGCAAGAGAAAACATCTCTTCAATTGACGTTGCCAGGTTAAAAGCCTCACATGCATGAAGGTACCCCCATTGAAAATTTAATTGAAGTCACCTAAGCTGTTTAAAACTCGGTTTTCTTCATGTGTTTAGAACTTGTCATGCCTCATTTGAGGATGTGGTGAGATTTGTAAAACTATCTTGATCTCTTTTCAGAAAACAATTTAATTAGGATGCATAAATTTAAAAAAAAAGCAAAACAACTCATACAAAGAGTGATAAATCTAAAATCATTTTGGTAAGTGTTTTAATTAGTAAGTTGTCACAGCATATAATGTAAGCACAGAGGAAGGAACTAATTTAGAAACTGATAGAAGAGAGGTCTCTATCTCATTAAATGAAAAGGTTAATTTGCTTATGTTTTAACAGGGGTCTGCAAGAGATAGTACTACATAGATTTGGAGGGTTGTTGTGGTTTAAACTTTCCCAGAGTCCAAAAGTCCAAATGGTACAGATTTATATTGATTCCCTTCTCCCTTTTCCCCCATAGGATAAAAGCAAATTAGGCAGGAGGAAAGAGTGGTAAAAATAATGAAATAAATAATCTGGAATGAATTTGGAAGTGAAAAAGGTAAGCTTAACAAAATATATATGACATTTGAGTAAAAAGGAAAGTTACAAAGGTGTAAGGAAAAAGGGTAAATAGAAAAATATACAAAACCAGGCCCAGCTGGCATAGAATTCTCTGGATGTAAAGGTGGATTCTCCTCCGATGCAGTCCTTAGGAGTGCGAACGAAGGATGAGGCAGGAGCACTTCCCACGGAGCAGCAGGAGCAGCCTCTCAGGCAGATAAAAAGCAGGGACAAGAGAAAAAGGCAAGAAGATGTTTCTCCTTGAACAGGATTGCTGGATGGGAAGGTGGTGTGGAATAGACCTTGACCAAGGGACACCTTCCCCTGGTAGGGGAACCAAGTCTTTCTGTCCACCTGAGTCAGGTTTCTTTGTCCACCTGGGGGCTAGGTTCTTTTCAGCCCAGGGATGGGTACAACCTAACACAAAGGTTTAGCACTGGTTAGCCTAAGCGGCTTCAAGATAGTTCTAGTTTCAGCTAAACTTGTGGGTTGGTTTTTTTTGCTGTTATTGTTTTGGGTTTGTTTTTTGTTTGGTTGGGGAGGATGTTGTTTGTTTTTTCTGTTTTTGTTTGTTTGTTTTGTTTTGTTTTGTTTTTTATGATTTCTGAATCTCCTAATGAGGTTTATTGAGAGCCAGGATATCAAATGGGAGTTGTGAATTCCATCACCCAGTGGGTGATAGTTCCCGTGTTTCCACTGCCCTAATTCCAATATCTTTCCTCACAATTCTTTTTTATAATTGTTCATTGTTTGTATATTGTGTAGTGCACTGTGTCTCTGAATAAGACAAAATATAATTTATGCCAGTATCCACTTTTCAAAATCCGCTATAAGAGAAAAAGTGCTATAATTACACATTCCATTTTATTTTTGGTCTTGCTTGGTTTATCTTTACTTCCAGGACTACAGTGCAGTTACTAAATGAAAAAGAAACAATGGAATATTTGTCTCAAAATGACATAGACATAGGTGTATTGTTAATCTTCTCTTCAGATATATAGTTTATGATTTTTGTATTGTTACTTTTATAGCTGTTCCTTCTATAGCTATTTCTTCAGCTAAAGAGCATACGGTTTAAATGAGACAAGAAAATATAAAATGGATTGTTTTATCTGAATATCCATAGATATTAATAGTCATAAACTTGAGTTGTTGAGACTTGCTCTTCACTTCACCAAGGACCAATCCTGCCTGACAAGCCTAGTGATATTCTGTGATCAAATGGCTAAATCAGTGTGCAAGGGAAGAGCTATGGATGTCATCTATCTGAACTTCTGGACTGAATCTCCGCAACAGCCTTCTTTCTAAACTGGAGAGATAATGCATTTAATGGGTCGACTGTTTAGTGGATAAGGAAATGGTTGCATGGTTTCATCCAGAGGGTAGTGGTCAACATTTCAATGTCCACATGGAGCTTGCGAGACACAAGTGATGTCCCCCAGGGCTCTGTACTAGGACCAGTGCTATTTAGTGTCTTCATCGATGACACAGTGGGATCTAGTACACCCTCAGAAAATTTTCAGGTGACATCAAGCTAGGTGGTGATGCTGACATGCCAGAGAGATGGGTTGACATCCATAGCAATGTGGACAAGCTTAAGAAGTGGTGCTGTGTGACAGTTATGAGGTTCCACAAGGCTAAGTGCAAAGTCCCACACCTGGGTTGGGGCAACCTTAAGTATCATAGAATCACAGAAACAACCAGGTTGGAAAAGGCCTCAGAGATCATCAAGTCCAACCTATTACCTAATACCTAATACCTCATGACTAACTAAACCATGGCTTCAAGTGTCATATTCAATCCTCTTTTGAACACCTCCCGGGATGGTGACTCTATCACCTCCTTGGGCAGCCACTCTTTCTGTGAAGAACTTTCTCCTCACCTCAAGCCTAAACTTCCCTTGGTGCAGCTTGAGACATTGTCTTCTTGTTCAGGTGCTGGTTGCCTAGGAGAAGAGACCAACCCCCACCTGTCTACAACCCCCCTTCAGGTAGTTGTAGACAACAATAAGGTCTCCCCTGAGCCTCCTCCAGGCTAAACCACCCCAGCTCCCTCAGCTTTTCCTCATAGAGCTTATGCTCGATAGCTCTCACCAGCCTTGTTGCCCTTCTCTGGACATGTTCAAGAGTCTCAATGTCCTTCTTAAATTGAGAAGCCTAGAACAGGACACAATACTCAAGGTGTGCCCTAACCAGTGCTGAGTACATGGTCAGAATGACTGCCCTGTTCCTGATGGCCACACTATTCCTGATGCAGGCCAGGATTCCATTGGCATTTTTGGCCATCTGGGCACATTGCTGGCTCATGTTCAGGTAGTTGTCATTCAGTACCCCCAGGTCCCTCCCTACCTGGCTGCTCTCCAGCCACTCTGTCCCCAGCCTGTAGCACTGCATGGGGTTGTTATGGCCAATGTGTAGAACCCAGCACTTAGATGTGTTTAACCTCATGTTATTGGACTCTGCCCATCTGTCCAGCTTGTCAAGGTCCCTCTGGAGAGCCCTTCCACCTTCCAACAGATCAACACCTGCTCCTAGCTTGGTGTCACTTGCAAATTTACTGATAATGGACTCAATACCCTTATCCAGATCTTGAACCAAAGAAGATGAAAATATGAAATTTTATTTATTACCCCTCAGAAACAGAAATCACCACAAAGTCCTTCAAGACTCGTTTTAATTGTAAAAACAATGAACAATAATAAAAATTGATCAATAATATTTAAAAAAAACCAACTTGCAAAACTTCTGAATCACAAAAAAAAAAAAGTTGTATAATTAATGAGAGTTTTGTAACAAAGTAATTTATTGCCTTTTTTTTTTTCCCTGAGTGCTTCAGATATTATTCATAATATATCCACAGGACTTTGTTATTAAGATGTAAAAGCTACTGCTTACAAAAGACAAGGGACTGTAGAATCATAGAATCAATAAGGTTGGAAAAGACAAGTCCAACCTATTACCTAATACCTAACACCTCATGAATATCTTCATAAACCTCTGAGAAATCTTAAAAACACTTTGAAGTGCAAAAATATCATACGAAAGATTTTTTGCTATGTTTTGAAGAAGTGCTTACTTCACCTGTTTTTATGACAATCATGATCTCTGTTTCTTATGAATATGAATAACCCTCCTGTAAATTTCTATAATGATCTTTTAAATTAATAAAGATCAAGTATGCTCCATTTATATTTAAATATTTTGTACATAATTAGGAATTAATTTTTGCTTCACATGTCTATGATAATGTATATATTTTCTTTTCATTCTTGTTTCAAGTTCAAAATATGTAAAAAAGAAATAAATCAAAAAAAATCAACCAACCAAAAAAAACCCCAAAAAACAACCCACCAAGATAAATTTCATTGTATTTACTGACTATGCATCCAACATGATTTATTTCTGTTGGAAAATGAACAAGACCTCATGTTACATATTTGGAAACACTGGCTCAAATCCTCCTACATAGTGAACTGAAATTGATAATAGAAATTCTTTATCCCATTTCCAAGTACATTTACTGCCAACTTTTTGTAAACTGTCTAACATCCTGTATTGGATTTACCTGGTAAGGTTTTGCTAGCACTGGGGCTTCTGTGAGAAACTGCTGGAAACCTCCCCTGTCTGGCTCCAAGACAAAATTTATAAGCTGCGTCAACCAGCAGTCATGCCACTATGTTACCATATTTCAGAGGGAGAAAAAAATCTGCTGTGCAACAGCAGCTGTAATGGAGGAGTGACGATATGTGAGAGAAACAGACATGAAGATAACCAAGGTTAGCGAAGGAGGCCAAGCAGCTAATTGAGGTTCCAGAGCAGAAATTCCTCTGCAGTGCCATGGTAAAGACCATGGTGAAGTTGACTGTTCCTCTGAAGCCTATGCACATATCTGCCTACAGCCCACGGAGTACCCCACATTGGAACAGGTGGATGCACCTGAAAGAGGTTTTGCCCTCATGGAAGACTGAGTAGGAGTAGGGTCTTGGCAGAACCTATGACCCCACAGAGAGGAGCCCACATTGGAGTGGATTTGGGGGCAAGATTTGTGATCCCATGAGGGACCTAAACTGGAGCAGTCTGTTCCTGAAGTACTACATCCAGTGTAAGGTACCCACACAGGAGCAGTTCTTGAAGTGCAGCCTGTGTGAAGGAATGATACTGGAGATATTTGTGGAGGACTGTCTGCTGTGTATAGCACTTCATGCTGGAGCAGAGGAAGAGGGTAAGGAGGAAGGAGTGTCAGGATCAATGTGAGGTCTGTGGTGGTGGGTTGGACTTGATGATCTTTGAGGTCTCTTCCAACTTTGGTGATTCTGTGATTCTGTGTGATTCTGTGAAATGGACTATTCCATAATGTCTTACACCATACATCAGGGAGGAGGCAGAGAATTTGGGAGTGAAGTTGATCCAGGGAAGAAGACAGGAGTGAGGGGAAGGTGTTTTAAGATTTGTTCTTGTTTCTCAGTATCCTACTCTGATTTGATTTGTAATAAATTAAATTAATGAACTTAAGTCAAGTCTCTTTGGCCCATGTTAATAACTGCTGAGTGATCTGTCTGTCCTTATCTCAGTCTATGAACTTTTAGTTGTAATTTCTCCCCACATCCTGCTGAGAAGAGGGCGAAATAGAGACCTTTGCCAAATACTTGTGGTCACTTCTGGGAGATGGTTTGGGAACAGAAATGCCATGGTGTTGTCATGTTGAACAGAGTGATGGAAAAGGGATCCATAAGTACTTAGCCAGTTTTAGCTCTGTTCGTTGCTTGTTTAGGACTTTCCTTTAAAACAAAGGCGCTAAAAAATACACACAAATAGCAACAGGGACAAAACCAAACAAACCAACCCAACCAACAACGGGAAGGTGATAACTGCAAGTAATTTTACCTAAGCAAGAAGGACATTGAGACTCTTGAATGTGTCCAGAGAAGGGCAACAAGGCTGGGGAGAGGTCTTCAGCACAAGCCCTACAAGGAGAGGCTGAGGGAGCTGGGATTTTTTTAGCCTGGAGAAGAGAAGGCTCAGGGGTGACCTTATTGCTCTTTACAACTACCTGAAGGGTGGTTGTAGCCAGGAGGGGGTTGGTCTCTTCTCCCAGGCAATCAGCACCAGAACAAGAGGACACAGTCTCAAGCTGTGTCAGGGGAAGTTTAGGCTTGAGGTCAGGAGCCAGTTCTTCACAGAGAGAGTTGTTGGTGTGACCGTTTGAGTCTGTGCCTTTAGGAAAAGGACAGTACTGGGGCACTCTGGCTGAATGTTTTGTAAACAAAAGACAGGTCTAAACGAATTTCATTGGTGGATTGGTAGAATGCAAGTGCAGTTCTGAGTGCGGCTGAGACTTTCCTCAGTTCACTCTCCCCTCCTCCCTTTCCAGCTCGTCCGCTTCTAGGCTTTTTGCCAGACTGACCTTGGAAAGATAAGCGTATGGCCTACTAACACTTTGCTTTAATTTATAACTGCTTTAATTAACAATTGCTCTTTTCCTCTCTTTCTAACCCTCTTTGAAGAAAAAGGAGAGAGAAGGGGGTACAGGGGGGGAACCCTCCTCCAGAAGCGGGGGGGAATTTCATTCCTGTATTATTGCTCTTTTTACTTTGCTGTATATTTCTGTGTATATATTGTAAATACTGTAAATTGTGTATATATGCTGCATTCCGTAAAAATTGCTTGTAAATATAGCATTTCCCTTTTTGCTTCTCTGGCTGGCTACTTGTGGTTTTTATATTTTTTTCCTCTTTGTGGGGGAAGAAGGCTGGGCCTTTCTCTCTAACCCTCGACAGTTGGCCATTGGAATGTGCTGCCCAGGGAGGTGGAGGGGTCACCATCCCTGGAGATGTTCAAGAGGGGATTGGATGTGGCACTTGGTGCCATGGTTTAGTAGTCATGAGGTCTTGGGTGACAGGTTGGACTCAATGGTCTTTGAGGTCTTTTCCAACCTTATTGATTCTATGATTCTATGATTCTAATATGTTGTTAATCTGTAGATTTACAACTCTCACACAGTGATGTAGTGAATAGAAAATATATTAATAAAAGGTGTCTTCAGTCAAACTCTAATAGAAAGGAGAATATTAAGAGGTGATTCCATCAACCTTAGTTTCACAGTGCAGCACTTCAAGATGTGCTGTAAATCCCACACCATGGTAGGAGAGGAATGACACTGTTGGCAAAAGGTCCATGGAGGTAGTGAGAGAGTAACAAAGACACAGAAAAGAGATAGGTACTAAATTTGAATTAATAATTTTAACTGCATTATTATTAGTCTACTAATGAATTTTTTCAAACTATGTAAAATGTGTTTCCTAGTTGTCTGCTACAATATTTTGTGCAGAACACTTACACAAAAATGGACCCATTTTCATTTGAAACAACTATGCAGTTTATGGCAGCACAGTTACCAGGAGAATAATAAAATGCATTAAGACTGAGTTTTAAGTTTCTAAGTGTACATATGGTTGTTGTAGATTGCAATAGTAATAACCAAAGGCTAACAAATCTTAATTTTTTTTAACCTGAAAATTCTCTTCATTGTGAGTAGTTAAGCAGATGAATCAGAGAGATATTCTCAAATTTGTCATTGATAAATAACACTTTTCTGTACTCATTAAAAAATGGCAGATTTATTTACAAAAAACAGAAACTTTGTCAAAAATAACAGATATGTAGAAAACTAAGATTTGCTGCCAAGGATAATTCTTGTCACACAGTATCTGTACACAGAAAATTAAATATTTAACATTATCTATAACACTGTGGTTTTTAACTTAAAGACCATGGTATTATATAAATAATGTTATTTATTTTCTATTATTAATTAGTTAGGACTGAGTGGCACTGTTTTGTAATCATATAACCCACAGTGAAAAGATCCATTTTCAAGGAGAATTCCTTGACTATGTCTTTTTATTCCTACCAGGAAAGAGGTAAATTTCATAGAATAAGGAAGTACATTATGAGTTTGTGGATTCTGAACAGAAAGGGAAAGCTATGCTTGACTGATTAAATAAATAAATATATATTTGCAAGGAATGATTAAGAATGGATAGCGATTAGAAAGCTGAAGAGTATATACTGAAACATATTATTATAATGACTGCATTATATGTTTTGATGTAAATCCTGAAATTACTATTTTACAGATGAACTCAGTAATGCAGAAACTCTCATTAAATTTGTTTTGCTGAACCCAATAACATTGTTCAAGCATCATTGTTTACTGAGGCTAGAACAGCTCAAGTGTATATTAGCAAATAAATTCTTTGCATATTAAATCTTAGTAGTATTTCTCTGCAGACTGCTCCTAATCTACAAATGATACATTCCAGTCTTCCTCAAACTACTGATTTATTAACTGTGGCGAATTATCTTCCATGCTGGTTTTAAGATCTTATTTTAGTGGCAATTAATTTATAGTTGTTACAGTTCTAAAGACATCTCAAACACCCTTAGCTGTGCATTTTTTTTTCTGTTTGTTTGTTCTGTGGAATAATAACCCACATTTTTTTGGAATTTATACCAGTTTCTTGGGAATATCCTTAAAGGTATTATGCAAAGGAATTGTGTAACCCTGGCATAGTATAAAACCATATTTAAAATAACATAATGCATTGATATGTTTCATCACTTCCATTGTTTTACATTTTATAACAAACAAAGGTTTTAACTCTAATGTTAATTAGTTTATTTTTATTCTCTCATAGGACAGGTGTTTAGGATGAATTGCATTCAGCAGATGTTCCACATGCATTTTGATCATAAAGGAAATTCATTGTGTTTAACAAGACAAGTAACTTCAGATAACTGAAGTTTGCCCAGATATTTAAAACATTTTAACTAGGCAATACTGACTCTTTCATTATATGCAGTAACCTAAGGTGTTTTCACTGCACCTTAACTTCTCTTCTGTCATAATACAACTAGAACATGTAAGAGAATTCCTTCACTATGTGAATATGTGAATCTGGAAAACTAAAATAGTGAATTGATCTTTTGTCTTTAACCTAATTGAGAAAATAGATCAGGATAAGTATAGAACTTCAGAGGCAGCAGGCAGTTTTGTCCCCTATGCAGTTATTGTTACTCAAATACATGCTTTTCCTGGAGATTTTTTTCTCAGGGATATGAGCCATTAAATTAGCTTAAAGGCTATGGGCATTTGCCTCTATCCTATTGTTTGCTCGACAGGTAAACTCAGTATGTCTTGATTTTTCACAGCTAGAAACAGGCAAAAATAATTTCTGAGTGTTATTTTAAGATTTTCATCACAGAGCCAGGAATTTAAAATCAAATTGCAGTTACACTGAACCAGTTACATTTTCAATTGAAGACATTTGAATATTATCTTTAAAAAGTCACTAGGAAAATGTCTAAAAAAATAGCCTTAATTTGAATATTTTTTGATATTGTGGACTCAATCATGCTACCATTGAGGAAAAAGCTGAAACTCCTACTGACTTCAATAGGCTCAGGATTATATACACAGCAGGGGACAAGATATAGTAATCCATGAGGTGATTTTCATCCCTGAGTTATGACAATAGGAACAAAAATCTGCAAGAAGAAAGATAATGTCCGGGTATTGAGAGTTGAGAAGTTTTAAAGATAAGGCTTCTATGTGAAAGATACTTTTGAGGGGTACAACTAATACAAATGAAGTTGTAGTTTTGAAATTCAGTTTCTATTTGTTATAAATGTTAATGACTACAAAATACCAATATAGCTGATACAGATTTTCATTTTATAATTGGCTTAAGGTTATAATGGTTCGTTGTAGTCTTTTCTGTAAAAGGGCAAGATTTTAATTAGTTTTATTTCCAGAATTCAGCTGATGTTCAGGGGTGACAAAGCCAAGTGTGAGATGTGGAAATCATTACAAAGTCTTCACTGCAGTATGAGTACATTTATTCAGCACAGAACAACTGGAAATCAGCTTGAATACTTTGTCAATGTAATTAACTCAAACTCCTCTTTTGCGTTTCATGTTCTTTTTCTCACCAACAACAGCAACAGCTGCACTAGTCCAAATTTCCAGAATTATTATTATGATAATTAAAAAACAAAATTCTGTTCTTTAACATCCAGATGCTCTAATTCTAGCAAGAGTTAACTACTACTTTTTTTTTTTTTCTTTTTTTTTTTTTTTTTTTTTTTCCCAGATATAGCATCTTCACAGTTTACACAGCTTTGCAACTGCCTGCATGTCACCATACTGAGAGCAAAACAGTGTTTAGAGGCCAAGTTCAGACTTCAGAGCTGAATTTAAGCATTGTAATTACTGGGTAATTCAGAACACTGAAAATGGGCAGTCAGGTATCCTATGCCTTTTAAAGAGTGATTAAGAATACTTGATAGTCTTTATCAGGAGCTAATACACTTCACACAGCAATTTAGCATTCTGTATGAAAACAGTCGTAACATGACTATAGCTAGGCTCCCTCAGCTCTCAAAAAACCTCAAAAAGATTTTTTTATGTATTTTGGACTCAGAATTGCTATATATGAGATTTTTAGGTTTTTTTTTTTTTTTTATATAATTATTTTAACAAAATGCAGCAGTATAGGCTATCACAAAACTGCTGTTATAAAGATACTGCTTTTGTTAAGAAAAGCATAGTTTTTCAAGTCTGACTGGAAACTGCATCTATGTAAATGTCATTCATATTTATTACCATGGTAGGACTGAACCCTGTCTTTGAACATCCAACACAAATGACTTATTTACCATTTTTTTGGATGAAAACCTCCTTCAAACTATGTGTGGTTTTCAAGTATTAATGATAAGAATTTGTCATATCATGCCTGATGTATTTCTAATTTTATAAGGAAAGAAAATTTATTCCTACAGTATTCCTTGCACCCATTTTTGTTTGTGTGCTACTTTTTAAAGTTAAGAACTATTTCAATTACTTTTGATTTTTAATAGAAATACGCTTATTCATTTACATGATCAAAGAATGTGTTCTATAAGAGGTTCATTAATTATAATTTATTTTTACTAGTGTTGATAATGTGCAGTTTTGCAATTCCATATGCATATTATTTTAGTGATCTACTGAAAGTCTTGGAGAGCCACCTGTCTTCTCTATCACTGTCTGCAACCTCTGTATTTCCACAGCATTTTATCATTCATCATACATAGTGTTACTTCTTCAGAAAGAACAATAGCTACTCTTTAAAACATGGTCCACACAGTATCTTCAGATGCAGTTGGTCTTCATGAAATCTATTAAGCGCCATACAAATACAATGAAAGTGATAACTATGATAGCACACAAAAATATACATAGCACTGTTAAATGTCATTAAGAAATGTCATAAGAAATACTAATATTAGTCTTATTTATGTATTTTTCCTCTTGAATAGTCATACAACATTTTAATCAGTTTGATTTTCTCATCAGTTTGAAATGTATTCAGCTCATTTACATGCAGCATAAATAAAGTCCCTTAACTCTTCAATGATTAAAAATAAAATTTAAAAAAAAGGAAACCATTTTTTTTCTGGTCTTGCTCTTTGAGTGAAAGACAGCAATTAGCTTGCAAATATCAGACATCTATATTTGATTCTTTACAAATACGTGTGACCTACCACTTAGCCAGGTTTTGTGCCTCTGAAGAGATATATACGTTCCTGGGAGATTCAGATATGTTCTAGTTTAGAAGTGCAATGGATTTACCTAAACAAAGTTCATTAGTGACATCTGAGACTCTCTGGACTTCAGATACCCATGTGGAGCCTTCAGGTCAGAGGAAGGATTTGAGAAGATAGAGAAGAAACAGAACTCCTGAGAATAAACAGATGCAAAACAGGCATCTCAATTAATTCAATGGCTCTGAATAAATGAAAGCTTTAGATGCCCTATTAGGATTAGACTAATAACACACTCAAAGAGCTTATTTTCTTTGAATAGCTTGAAAAAATGACTACATTTGGTTTTCCATTGAGTCTTAAGGCCTAAATTTTGTTCTGTATGAGGTTGCTTTATTGAGGGTTACGAGTATGACCTTTCATGATAGTTGATGCAATGTGGTCTATAAAGTTTCTCAGTGAATCAATCTGATCAATGTGAAGCTGAATCATCTCTTAAATACATTTTCTCAAAAAATGAGTTGTGTATAAAGTAATATGAAAAGGATGAAACAATGATTATGTTGCACAGATTTAAGCATCTAATGATATTTTGAATTGTGTGCAAAGTATCTCTCCTCTCTCCTAGTTCCTGTTCCAGCTGATTAAAATTACTTTTTTAAATTTATACATTTTTTTAATTTTTCTACATATACCAGGTCTCAGAGTAACTTAAGTACCAGTCAGGACATTATCTATGGTGCCAAATGTAACAATTGCTTGAAAGTCTATTAAAATAAAAAAATGTTGGGTATTAAATAGTAAATTCCATCTTAAATTTAAAAATTTGTGCTAGAAATGTGTTTAGTCATTGTCCCAGAAATATAACACTAAGTACTACCTAAAGATTTCCTTTTTGACAGCATTTTTTTGCAGATGTGTCTTGTGCCTATTATTAGATTTAAATAAACGATTGTCAACTTGTTTTCTAATCTCTCTCAACAAGTAGCAATCATTCAGCTAACTAGTGAATTTCAATTTCTTGGGGTGTATTTTTTAGCTCAATTTTTAGTTTCTGGATGGAATCTGTGATAGGTGGTCTTCTGTGAGACAGTTTAGCATGTCAGTGAAGTATTTGTGTATTTCATTTTACATAAAGAATGGATTTTTATATCAATATTTGAAAAATGACAGAATACGTGTGAAGACAGAAAAAGTGTGAAAATCAAATCAGAAAGAAAAATTACAGTAAAATCTGTGAGAAAGTGTAGGCTGATACACATTTTTATACAGGATATTTTGATCTGACAACCAGAATTTTATTTACTGGTAAAAACTATACTGGATATGCTAATCCACTTTTAGGTTTGTTTGTTTGTTTTGGTCTTTTTTTAATGTTATATAGCATATTATCTATTCAATATAGAAACTCTACAGTGAATTCGAAAATACGTCAGTCCCCCTAAGTAGAATCCACAAAACTAACATATTATAGACAAAGGGTAATTTATATTAGCATGAAATTGTTGGCAGGAATAGACATAATTACTAAGTTCTGTGGAATTGTAAAGCTGGACAGAAATGTTTCCCAAAATAATGAAAAAAGAAAAAAAAGTTTTATAAAATTTCTCCAAAGTGGATGCATTTAATAAAATTTTTGGCTACACTGTCTTTATTTCTGTACAGCCACTCAGGTTAGTACACAATAATACTCTTCCATTTTTGTCAAACTTATAATGCTATGTTTGTGTTCAATATTTAATGCTTATTTTTATGTCTTGTAGAAATAATTTTTCTTCCACTTTGTTGTCCAGTCTAGTCTCAGTTTTCAGACTGAACTATTTTTAAAATTACCATGTTTCCTAAATAGTAGGGACAGTATTTATTATTAGTTATTATTTCTGTTACGACAATTTGAGGTTACCAGAAAGAAAAAAATAAGGAAAAAAAAATAAATTATTAATCAGCTAATCTAAGTGGAGCACTGTGTCTGCTGCTTGGCTTGAGAAATTGGCATAGTCAAAATACTCTAACCATCAGTTAACTTGGCTTCTGAGATAACAGCAGTGCTACCATCAGACAAGCTGAACATTTTATTCCTTGTTATTCCTTGTATCATTTTCTTTTAGCTTTTGGTAAATATTTTTTTATATTGTGTGTCACTTTAAGTTCTTACTACCCCAAATAATTTTCTCCTGTGCCTTAATTTTATATCTTTATATAACTAGCCTCTTTTCTAAATGTTTCACAAGCATGCTGAAAGACATGTGCCTTTACACAAATCTCTCTGGGATTTTACTAGTAACCACCTCTGCAACATAGAAGACTGTTGTTCAACTCTTTCATTACCCAAGGAGTTAGCCAAGAAATTAAAAATATAAAGCAGAAAAATATTACTAAGTCACATAGTGTGCTCAAAAATTTACTATAGTTTCTGATCCTGCTTGTATCCATGTCAACTTCTCTTTTCTCCTCTGTACCTTAGGTGGAGGGAAGTCTACAAAGCACATACAAAGACAAACAAGGGCCAATCCGACTGGAAACAAGGCTAGAACACCTGTGGGAGGGTCTGATTGCTCTGCTGCTATTTCAGGGGAGGTAAGGGAGAGTGGTCCATGTGATAAGGAATTTGCAAGTACTATTGAAGAACTGGGATCATGGTAGTGTCTGGGAGTGATCAAGCAGGGAGTAGTCCCCTGCTCTACAAAAAGGTGCCCCAGCTGAAGTGAATCTATGGTAATGCATGGAACAGGAGTATTAAGCAAGAAGAGGTTGAAACTACTATCTAGCAGGAAAATTACTGTATTATTGCCCTGACAGAAACATGTTAGGATGAATCCCATAGCTGGAGTACTTTTGGATGGCTATAAACACTTCAGAAGGGATTAGCCCAAAAGGAGAGGCAGTGGGGTGACTGTACATTAGGGTAGGTGTCGACTGTCTCAAGCATGACAATGGTAGTGGTGATAGGATTGAACACTTGTGGATATGAACCAGGGGATAGGCCCTTCAGTGCTGTCTTGATGGCTGGACTGGATGATCTTTGAGGTCTCTTCCAACCAAATACATACTGTGATTCTGTGATGAAAAAGGAAGAGGGGCACGGGGGTAGGGAAAGGATATTTTTTATGATACAGTGGTTTCCAAAAGTAAACAAGCCTTCACCTCTATTATGATATGAAAACATAATTAGACAATGTTAGGTGAAAAATTACTGAAGGTCTACTAAACAAAATGACCAGAAAATTTCTTATTAGGTTGTATATTTCAAGATCAAATTATATCTTTTGAAGGGTTTTGAAGTTTTGTCTTATAAACATATCTTGAGAAGAAGAAATGGTAATTTTCACTATAAAAAAAGATCACAAGTAAAACTCAGTGGGGCTTTTTGCTCATATGGTTAGAAGACTTTTGCTTTTTAGGACTACATTTGACCCTTGTACATTAATGAGAAGTGATGTGAGTCTGAAGATTGTTGGAAATATTTTTAATATCTTTCCCCTCTGGTGTTTCGTGTTGGGTTTTTTTTTGTTTGTTTGTTTTTTTGTTTGTTTGTTTTGCTTTTCAGAAATCTTGCCATTTTCAGCAGTAAGATACAACTTAATAAACCTTTAAGTTAAGAAAAATACTTCAATAATGGCATCTTTTGTTTCTTGTAGAACGTCAATGTTTTGCAGTGTTTTATAAACAAACTGTGTATACATTCTTAAAGCAACACATTATTTTGATGAAAATTTTGTTCAAGTGTCATGATTCTGTCTAAATAATCAAAAGAACACCATTCAACAAATTGTTCATAGTTGTTTAATTTTTTATCTCAGATGAAGAAGAGAAGGCTCCGAGGTGACCTAATTGTCGCCTTCCAGTATCTGAAAGGGGCCTACAGGAAGGCTGGGGAAGGACTTCTCAGGATATCAGGTAGTGATAGGACTAGGGGGAATGGAATGAAGCTGGAGGTGGGGAGATTCAGGCTAGATGTGAGAAGGAGGTTCTTCACCATGAGAGTGGTGAAACCCTGGAATGCGTTGTCCAGGCAGGTGGTCGAGGCCCCGTCCCTGGGGGTGTTTAAGAGCAGGCTGGATGAGGCTCTGTCCAGCCTGATCTAGTGTGGGGTGTCCCTGCCCATGGCAGGGGGGTTGGAACTAGACGATCCTTGTGGTCCCTTCCAACCCTGAATGAAACTATGAAACTATGAAAGTTCTTCTGGTTCAGGAATTCCATTCGAAATCACATAGAAAGAGTAAGCACCCCATATGATATTTAAACCAGTACCCACTGTCAACCTTGATTTTATAACTTTTCCTTGTTTTATTTTTCATTGTTGTTGTTGTTGGGTTTTGTTCTTGTTTGTTAGGTTGGTTGGTTTGCTTTTGTTTTGTTTTGTTTTGTTTTAAAATAAGTTTATGCTTCTGAAAAATTCTTCATCAAGATCCTCAGGAACTGAAATCCCCTTTGTATTAATAGAACAGATAATGAAAACTCTTCAGACAACCCTGGTGATCCTGTGCTATCCTGACAGCACATCTTATCTTTGAAGGATTCTGAAAATGAAATGCTACATAAAATTTCCATTCCTCATCTTTGCTTAGTAGAAATATTTAGGGCTACCATTTGAAAGTTTTAAACATATGTTTATTTTGAAATCCTACTATTTAGAAACTGGTAGTTTATTTTCAAAGTAAATTTTAGTCAAATAGATTTGTTTATATATATGCATATAAAAAAAGAACAAAACCCCCAAAACAGCAATAACGACACTAAAACAAACAAACAAACAAAACCAACCAACAAAAAAAAACCCCAAACCACAACCAAAAACTACCAACCAACCAAAATAATCACAAGGAACACAAAGCCATAGGATTACTAAGAAAACAATGTCCCTTTGGTGTCAGAATCCTCATTGATTAGGGACCCGAAACCAGTGTTCCCAAGGTGTCATCATGAGTGATGAATGGAGAGGAATAATAATTTCTTTCAGACTGCTGGCTGTGCTCCCCCTCTATGTGATGTTTGCTCCCCCTTCCTCCCTTCCTCCCTTATTTTTCACTCTGCTGTTTCTGGTTGCTAGATTGAAGTCTGAGAGTACGTTTAGTCTATGAACTCGAGTGATAAAAGTTGTTGAGTAATTCAGTGTTTTTCTAATATTTCTACATGACAAGATTGTTACCCCAATCTTCACCAGATCCAGTTTTCTGAACTTTCTTTAGCAATTGGCCACTTGGCATACTTCTTCATGTCCTTTATGGCCACTGCTCATCTTTGTCCATCCATTTCTTGTCTTTTTCCATCCCTTTAATTTTTGGTTCTCCTATTCACCTTTATTATTACCTTCTATATCTTCCTCTAAATCCTATATATTAGGCAGGAAAACATCTAAGTTCAATGAGAAGATTTTTTTTTTTTTAAAACTGATTTTATTTTATACCATCCTAGCTAATTAACTAAATCAGTTAATTGTACTGATAGTTAAAACAAGGAGCACGTCAATTTAATTTTTTTAAGTGCTCTGATCATAATGGTGCAATTATTATTTTATTTTTTTTTTTAACTCTCAATTTTGCTGTTATATTTTTCTTATGCATTTTACTAATGGTCTCTGGTTTTCAGACTCAATGTCCTCATGGCATTTTTATTGTCCATTTTGTATCTGATAAAATAATAAAACATGGGAGCTAATTTTCCAGTTTGGGATGAAATTCTCTACAAGCCTTGATATTAAAAAGGACAAGGACAAAATTATATTCATTAAGAAATAACATTTTTATTATGCATAGAAAACAATTGGTGAAAATACGCAGATTAAGTTACGGAGAAAACAAATAATGAAACCACTGATTTTTTTAGAAAAAAAAGCTTTTTAGGAAAAAGCTTTATATGTGGCAGCAGGATTTGAGCATCAAATGAGATATTACCAAAAGTACTTGAACAAAAATGTAAACTTAAATCAGTGAATAGAAAAATGGAAATGGAAAAATGGAAATATCTACATCCTGTATTTTACTTGTAAAGTTTTACTATCTCTTGTTTATTTCCTTTTCTCTAGGATTCAGGTGAATTCCTGCTTTGATTACTGTTCTTCTTTAGATGGGCTCGCATAACAGATTTTGGAAAATTCTGCCTGAAACATTAAAGTTTGATCAAAATATTGTAGTAACATCATTTCCCACCTAACTCCAAGCATGTCCAATATGTTATGTTCTAACATGCCTTCAAATAAATTTATCCTTAACCTCAACATTTTTAGATTAGCAAGATTAAGCAAGAGTTAAATTCTGTGGAAAAAAAAATCTAATTAATTTATTTGGTAATAGATTGTTATTTCCCTGAAATAGTAACATTTTGTGAATTAAATTGTGTATATTCAAGTGGTAACTGAGATATATAACACAGAAGATTTATATCACATGAACACCATACTGATCACATGATTCTTATCCATTTTAGAAAGTTAAGAACAAATTTCTTAAGGTTTTGGGCTCTAATGCACTCATTGTGGAGCTATTAGATGACATCACTACGGTGATATGAGAAGTTCAGAGTATTTGAAGAGGGTATAATGGTTGAAAGCCTGAACTATCTAAGTGAAATCAGAGTGCATACTTCAGGGATAACATGTTTACTTCTATGGGGAGAGGCTGAGGGAGCTGGGATTGTTTAACCTGGAGAAGAGGAGGCTCAGGGGTGACCTCATTCTCTCTGCAGCTACCTGAAAGTTGGTTGTAGCCAGGAAGAGGTTGGTGTCTTCTCTCTAGCAACCAGCACCAGAACAAGGGGACACAGTCTCAAGCTGCGCCAGGGCAAGTTTAGGCTCAAGGTGAGGAGAAAGTTCTTCACGGAGAGAGTCATTCGTCATTGGAATGGGCTGCCCAGGGACGTGGTGGAGTCACTGTCCCTGGAGGTGTTCAAGAGGGGACTGGACGTGGCACTTGGTGCCATGGTCTAGTCATGAGGTCTGTGGTGACAGGTTAGACTCGATGATCTTTGAGGTCTCTTCCAACCTTGGTGATCCTGTGATACTGTGATACTGTGACATAAGAAGAATGTCAAGCAGCTTTACTGCATAACAATGAGTTAATTGGTAACTAGACAAATCTGCAAACCTCTGAGTTCAGAATATACATCTTTGTCTCTCTTCTCACATTGTTCCAGAAATGTTCCAAAATACTGTAGTTTAATCTTCATTTTCTAAATCTATATTTTTATACTGTTCTCAAATTGAATAATAATAAAAATATCTTGGAGGTTTGATGTTGAGGTGCACCTCCTAGAAACCTTTAAAAAATCTATATATACAACTTACAGCATTTTCAGTGTATTCATCTGACCAAATGTGAACACATACAGTGTAGATCCTCTCACCTGAATGATTATTTGCCATATACAGGACAGAAAGAAAGAGGTGAATTCTAAGAGTAATTGAATCTCAGAAGATCAACAGGTGTAAATGTAAAATTTTAGATGTTTAGACTATGTCTCATGGACAGCTGTCCAGCACATGCCTCCATTCTATTGTACTGTTTTATTTAGCAGTACAGATTAAGCACTTCTCACTTCAAGAGCAACTAAAACCCTTCAGCCTCCTAAATGGGAATTGAAAAATGCAGCTTATCTCTCAGTGAATTGTAACACACACACCACAACACAACAGATTACTTGACTGCATAGTGACATGAGCAGATAATTTAAAGTCTCTCATTTACACAGTTTGCCTTTCATATTTTTACTGTCTCAGGCATCAGTCTGCTGAGTACAGCTGCGATGGAATTGGCTTACTTCACAGCGATTTGTATGATGGTTTTTTTTGTATTTGTAGCTAGAACAGAGAGCAGTAATTGCATAACATTGCAACTTTCTGGTTTTATGACCTTCCCAGTGAGCAGACTTGGGTGGACATGAAGTTGGGAGTGGCTAGACTGCAGCTCCAATGCACAAGCCTTCTTACATTCTTTTAATTTTCTTCCTGTTCCTTGGAAGAGGGGAGGGAATGAGCAGCTGTGTGGGTGTTTAGATGTTAATTGTGGTCAGCATACTGCACTCCAAAATAGCTACCATACTTTAATTACATTGTTTGTCTAAATTAAAGACACAAAAGATCGTCTAATATTTTATGGTTTCCAGATATCACATAAACATTTAAATAAATAAACAAAACCAGGCAACTCCAAGCTAAGGGAACATATTTAATTGTATTTTTAATGCTTTCAATTTTAATAAACAGGTGCTATTATTTCATATTTATATTGAAGTAGATAGGATCAGAATCTGATTTTCTTGCCTCTGGTGATTCCATTAGAAAGGACTTCTAACATATTTTATACAGAAATGCAATAAAGAAACCACTTTCTTAATCTATGTAGGGAATTAAAACAATACAATGTTGCTTTCTTGATAAAGAACTTTGTAAGTGTCAGCTTGGTACAATAGCTCTGTATTTGATATCTATCTTAAGGATGTTCTATTTTTCATAATATCTTTCATTTGCTATATTGAATCATAGAAAGTTGTGAAGCTTTGCAGGTGTCTTCGGTGTCATAGAGCATAGCGTCCATCTGGGAAGGGGATTTTATCTTTTCCTGAAAGGTCAAAAACTATTAAAGCATCACTGAATGACTTTTTTTCTGTGATGATTCTTTCATTCTTTAAGAAGAATGCAGTACATGAAACCATTACTTTACACAAGCTATTATATTTTTACTTAACTAGTAGGTCACAGAGAAACTATTTTGGTGACATGGAGACAAAGTATGTCTTTGCTGGAGAGTTTTCTTAGGTTAAAGGAAATCTTAGATGATATAAAGCAAGTACTCTGTCTTTTTAATCAACATCTATAACATCTATAAGTTTCTGGAGTACATGAGTAAACTACAGAAAAAGTCAAGATACTCAGATATGTCTTAGGGATTTTGTATACGTATAGCTATGTTGAAATTTCATTCTTTCTATTTCTTATATTAGATAAAGCTAGTCAGATACAACTAAAGATCAAAACACTGTACTAATGAGATCCCAAAAGAGTGTTCAAAAAAGGTAGGAGAAAATAACACAGTACCTTTATCTTACTCATAGAATTTGGTGTTGTACTTTTTGGTACCTTGTGTACAACTGAACAAGTCAAAAATTCCTTATACCTTGCAGTATTCTGAAGCTTTCCATTACTACTGGCAGCTTTCCATTACTACTGGCAGCTTTTCAACTTCTTTGGAGTAATACCCTTTTAATTCTTCTTCAGCAATTCTTTTCCTATTTTTCTTTCTAAAATGCCCAAACCACAATTTTTTAAAAATTCATATACTTTCTAAGAACTAGAGCATGAAACAATTTTACAAGTATCTGCACCGAAACGACATACTGAGATACAGAAGACATATACAATGACTAATGGTGATGGTCTTATGCAGATAAATTATGTAAGACAACTGATAGAATAACCTTAAATGACATCTTAAAACCAAAATAAAATAAATATTACTGAATACAAAACCCCCTCTTTTGTTTCACTGTGATGTGAACATTCTTCTCTGATTACAGATATTTACAGGTTTTAGAAAAAAATAATTTCCTGCTTACTCTATCAATACCTGTGGATTTTGTTGTTTGTTTGTTTGTTTGCTTGTGCTTTTTGCTGTTGTTTTTGGTTGGTTTGGTTTTGGGTATTTTTTGTTGTTGTTGTTTTAGATTTTGCTAAATATAATATTCACACATCAATGTTCTGATGAAACAATTAACTGAAACAATCCTGCTTTCATTGTAATCACATTTACTCAAAAAGAAACAAGCAAACAAAAGGTGAAATGGATAGGGAAGAGACCTAGAGAATGTGAAGTGAGAGAATAAAGAATGCCTGTTTGCTGCCCTGGTAATTTATAGCACGATGCAGAAATATGTCCCTGCAGAAACTGGCAGAATGTATGAAAAGGGAATGAATGCAGCCTACTTGCCAGGATAATTGTATCACACAAAGAGGGATAAATTGAGAAGTAATACATGTGATACACCATCTGTGTCTGTTTTTTGTTATTTTCCCCATATACATCTGCTTCTATTCAGCTATAGGGCAACACTCCATCATATTATGTAGACGAGAATAACACAGAAAGTTCAGTTTTGTTGACAAAAGAAACTTCTCTTCCTAAATATATCTTAAACTAGCAGAGTAATTTTTGGTCTCTAACCTTTGAAAATCAAAAAACCCAGAGTTGATCCAAATATATATAAAATTTATATTTTATATTTATAACTCTAGATTAAGATCTCTAGATTCAGATGCGTAGTTATTATTTGAGCCAGGTGCTACCCTTGTAGGTGCTTATTTTCTTGTTCCATTTGGAATGAAACTGAACTCTGACAAAAAGAGAAAATTTAATAAATAAATAAATAAATATGCACTATATACATACAGAAGTAGAAATAAACAAACAAAAATAACCAGAAAGAATTATATTTAATTTTATTCATGATCTTCCATGATTTTATACTTAATCTACAGTCCTAGTAGTAAGCTGAATTTGAGGACTGTCCCTGGTGTCTTTCTCACCCATTGCTGATGTTAAACCACAGCTTCATAAACTGAACTAAACAATCAGTACTCGATATACTTACAGACTTATGCCTCAGAGTAGTTTGTCAGGCACATTCAGGAGGGATTGATGTACTTGTTGCTCATGCAATTTCCATATTATTAATTTTTCACTAAGACAATCGTCTGACTAATGATGCTTTAAAGTTCTTCAGTATTCCATAGTTCTATATATGCATTCAACAACTGTAATTTCACATTCAGATGAAGAAATAGAATGTAGTTGAATGAAAGAATCTCATGAACCTTGACAAGCAACATCTGGCCTGGTGTTGCTGGAGAGAGTGGAGGAGTCATGCATGTTCTTGCTGGAATCAGAAAACAGTTTCATTCACCCTCTGATAGTTGTGTAAAATAGATAGGGGTCTTCTGAATAGTAGTTGTGGAAATGCGAATAGGGAAGAGTGTGCAATGTGGCCTGCTGCCACCAACAAGAAAATAACTCAGGGCGGAAAGGGGAAGGGGGGCAGGGGTTGGTAGTGGGGTGGTGGGGTGGTTAAAATGAACCAAACCATTAAATTAAATGTTGGGCTTTTTTTTCACTCATTGTTTCGGCCACTGTCACAAATTCCATACTTTCTAGATGATCCTTGTAAACTAACCTTACCTATTTTGTAATACTTTCTCAAATGCTGATCTCAACCTTATTTTGATATGTTCATAATGAACAATTAACTTTCTTACAAAAATTGCTCTCAAAATATGGGCTGATGGCAATGATTTGTCAGTAAGTGAATTAAAAAAAAAAGTTCCATGCTTAATATCTTGTTTCATCACTTGGTTTAACTACCTTACTACTTTCTAACATAATTAATTTAAATCAATTTAAAAAAAAAATGGAAAAGACTATTCATCAAAATATTTGTATGAATAAGAACCATGAAGAAAGGAATGGTGACAAGGAGGTCAAGAGGTGACCCTATTATTTTTTTTAATAATAGTTTTGCTTGAATGCTCACAGTAGTGCTCACACTTAACAGAATTCTAGACTGAGAGACAAAATTGTTTTTAAGATGCACATTTTAGGAATGACATAACATCTTGAAATGAACACGTACCATTGCATTTAAGAAAGACAAAGTGGTCTTTTCTCCCAGGCAACCAGCACCAGAGCAAGAAGACACAGTCTCAGGCTGTGCCAGGGGAAGTTTAGGCTGGAGGTTAGGAGGAGGGTCTACACAGAGAGAGTGATTGCCCATTGCAATGGGCTGCCCAAGGAGGTGGTGGAGTTGCCATCACTAGAGGTGTTCAGGAGGAGACTTGATAGGGTGCTTGGTTGCATGGTTTAGTTGATTAGGTGGTGTTGGATGATAGGTTGGACACGATGATCTTGAGGGTCTCTTCCAACCTGGTTTATTCTATTCTATCCTATATTGGCCAAGATGTTTTTAAATTTTCCAAAGAAAGTGGAAAGTTCAGTGGTAACTATTTTTGCAATTATGTTTTCTAGTATCAAATCTGAACCTTCCTAATTGTGTATTTGTAATGGTTTAGAGTAAAGGCTAACTTGCCTGCTCCCCCCACACAGAAGTGAGGGGAAAAGTAACACACAAAAATTGGGGTTGAGATAAAGAGATAAGAAAAGAGTTTAATGCAACATAAGATATCTCAATCAAAATGCATAATTACCTTAGCCTATAAGCTTTATTAGAATAAACCTTTATTAGAATAAACCAAATCAGGTTGGAAGAGACCTTCAAGATCATCGTGTCCAACCCATCAACCAATCCAACCCACCCAAACAGCTAACCCATGGCACCAAGCACCCCGTCAAGTCTCCTTCTGAACACCTTCAATGACGGCGACTCCACCACCTCCCCGGGCAACCCATTCCATAGCGCAATCACTCTTTCTGTATAGAACGTCTTCCTAACATCCAACCTGAACCTCCCCTGGCGCAGCCTGAGACTGTGTCCTCTTGTTCTGGTACTGGGTGCCTGGGAGAAGAGACCATCATCAGCCTGTCTACAACCTCCCTTCAGGTAGTTGTAGAGAGTGATAAGGTCACCCCTGAGTCTCCTCTTCTCCAGGCTAAGCAGCCCCAGCTCCCTCAGCCTCTCCTCATAGGGCTTGTGTTCCAAACCCCTCACCAACTTTGTTGCTCTTCTCTGGACTCGTTCCAGCAAGTCAACATCCTTCCTAAACTGAGGGGCCCAGAACTGGACACAGGACTCGAGGTGTGGCCTAACCAGTGCAGTGTACAGGGGCAGAATGACCTCCCTGCTCCTGCTGGCCACACTGTTCTTGATGCAGGCCAGGATGCCATTGGCCCTCTTGGCTGCCTGGGCACACTGCAGGCTCATGTTCAGCCTACCATCAACCAGCACCCCCAGGTCCCTCTCTGCCTGGCTGCTCTCTAGCCACTCTGACCCCAGCCTGTAGCACTGCATGGGGTTGTTGTGGCCAATGTGCAGAACCCGGCACTTGGATGTGTTAAATCTCATGCCGTTGGATTCTGCCCATCTGTCCAGCCTGTCCAGGTCTCTCTGCAGAGCCTCTCTACCCTCCAGCAGATCAACTCTTGCCCCCAGCTTGGTGTCGTCAGCAAATTTACTGATGATGGACTCAATGCCCTCATCCAGATCATCAATAAAGATGTTAAAGAGCACAGGGCCCAGCATTGATCCTTGGGGCACACCACTAGTGACTGGCTGCCAGCTGGATGTGGCACCATTCACCACCACTCTCTGGGCTCGGCCCTCCAGCCAGTTCCTAACCCATCGCAGTGTGCTCCCGTCCAAGCCATGGGCTGACAGCTTGGCCAGCAGTTTGCTATGGGGGACGGTGTCAAAGGCCTTGCTGAGGTCCAGGTAGACTACATCAACAGGCCTCCCCACATCCACCAGGCAGGTCACCTGATCATAGAAGGAGATCAGGTTGGTCAGGCAGGACCTGCCCTTCCTAAATCCATGCTGGCTAGGCCTGATCCCTTGGCCATCCTGTAAGTGTTGTGTTATTGAACTCAGGATGACCTGTTCCATGATCTTGCCTGGCACTGAGGTCAGGCTGACAGGCCTGTAATTCCCTGGCTCATCCAACCGGCCCTTCTTATGGATGGGCACCACGTTGGCCAGCTTCCAGTCCTCTGGGACCTCGCCAGTGAGCCAGGACTGCTGGAAAATTATGGAGAGTGGCTTGGCCAGCTCATCTGCCAGCTCTCTCAGCACCCTAGGATGAATCCCATCTGGTCCCATGGACTTGTGGGGATCCAGGCTGCTAAGGAGAGTTCCAACCACTGCCTCATGGAACACAGGGAAACTGTGCAGCTCCCTGGCTCCTTCTGCTAGCTCTGCAGGCCAGCTGTCAGGAAGACGTTCTGCCCTTCTAGTAAAAATTGAGGCAAAGAAGGTGTTAAGTATCTCTGCCTTTTCCTTATCCTTGGTTACAATGTTCCCCTCCGTATCCACCAAGGAGTGGAGGTTTTCCTTCCCCTTCCTCTTACTATTAATGTATTTATAGAAGGACTTTTTGTTGTCCTTCACAGTAGAGGCCAGTTTAAGCTCCAAGTGTGCTTTTGCCTCCCTAATTCTCTTCCTACAAGACCTAGCAACATCCTTAAACATTCTGTGGGTTGCCTCCCCTCGCTTCCAAAGGTGATACACTCTCTTTTTTTCCCTCAGTTCCATTAAAAGTTCATGAACCATCCAGGCTGGCCGTCTGCCCCGGCGGCTCATCTTCCGGCACATTGGCACAGCCTGTCCCTGAGCCTTCAACAATTCTTCATTGAAGTAGGTCCAGCTCTCCTGGACCCCTTTGTTTTTAAGGACTTTATCCCAAGGAACCCTCTGAATTAGTTCCTTGAGTAACCCAAAGTCTGCCCTCCGGAAGTCCAGAGTGGAGGTCTTCTTGCCGCTCCTCTTGGCTTGACCAAAAACCGAGAATTCAATTATCTCATGGTCACTGGACCCCAAACACCCTCCAACCACCACATCGCCCACCAGTCCTTCCCTGTTGGTGAAGAGGAGGTCAAGCATAGCCTTGCCCCTGGTAGGCTCTCGCAGCACCTGGGATAAGAAGCTGTCCTCCATGCATTCTAAAAACCTTCTAGACTGTCTCCTCTCTGCCGTGTTGAGTTCCCAGCAGATGTCAGGCAGGTTGAAGTCGCCCACGAGAACAAGGTCCGGAGATCTTGAGACAGCCCTAAGCTGCCTATAGAATGCTTCGTCAACATCTTCCTCCTGGTTGGGTGGTCTATAACAGACTCCAACCAGGGTGTCTGCCCTGCTGGTCTTCCCTCTAATTCTTATCCACAAGCATTCAACCCGATCGTCCCTAGTCTCCATCTCAATGGCATCTAGTGCCTTCCTGATGTAAAGGGCCACCCCTCCACCCCTTCTTCCTCGCCTGTCTCTCCTGAAGAGCTTGTAACCGTCAAGCTAATTAACCGTCAAGCTAATTAATCTAATAACACAATGCATGATTACCTTAGCTTAGCCTATTTGCATAAGTGCAATGAAATACAAGGTAAAAAACCCAACGACAGCAACAACGTAACAGCATAAAAGAAAATCAGGGAGCTACCCCATTCCCACCCATTTCACTGCCATCCCTGCAGAAAAGAGCAAACACTCAAGAACCCAGAACTCGGAAGCAACAATTGGAACAAGAAGCCTCCCATGGTGCAATCTGAATTTTAAGACTCATAATACTTTGCTCCAGCCAGTACTTTCATTTTAAGGCTGGCATGATGTCAGAGACTAAAAGTTGGCTCTCCTGGTGTGACTCAACAAAGACAAAATCACTCGCTGCTTGCTCAGACAAAAGCTGGTATGTGTTGGGCAGAGCCACTGGAAGGAAGGTGCAAAGATCATGTAGGAATCCTGTCTACCAATCCTGGATGCAAATCACCTTGTGATTGCATCATGATAACATTGGACTGCAGCTGACCTACAACAATGGCCCAAGGACCCAGCCATTAAGCCTTCAAGACAAGACCTAAGGATGATTTCCTGGCCCCTGAATTCCTGAGGGACAATACTTGGACACATACCTAAGGACTAAAAACTGTATAAACGACTTGAGCAACTACTGGTTTCAAGAGGAAAAATGTGGGGGACTGTGTCCCCTGGACTGGATGATTAAAGGAAGAAAAATACAGGAGAAAAACAGAGATGAAAGAAAACACAGGAGACGGACCATGCCGCTGAGAAGGAAAAGCCCGGGACAATGCTGCTCCGGAGAAAAGAGGCCTTGGAGCCTGGAAGAAGCTCTCCATGTCCTAAGTTCCGCCTGCTGCCACTCATGGAGCTGAAGGGGCTGCCCAGAGGACCACATCTCTTCTCCAGCCAAAGCCTCAGCACCCTTTTTCTCTACAAACCCAACATCTCCTGCAGCACCTTTCCTCCACAGACTCAAACTGTCTTGGGGGGGAGGGGGGTGTGAGGGGTTGTGGTAATATAATTCCTTTCCTATTCTCTCTCTCTTTTCTCTCTCCCTCTCTATTTTCTATTTTTCTATTTTCACGGGAATATTCTAAAAGAACTGAGTCTCTTTCCCTCTCTGGACTGTGACACATGATTGCAGCAGATTCAACTCTACCCATGACATTACTATATTGATTATTTCTTATTCTGGCCTAGGGCAATCCAAGAAGCAATCAGTCACTCTCAGTTTTAGGGTTTCATATGTTTACATATGTTTAAATACTGTTGTTTCCTTTCTTTTTTTTTTTTTTTTTTTTTTCTAAACTCCCTTCAGCTGTGTCTTACAGGTCATATGTTCTATTTTTTTTTTAATCTTTCATGCTCTTCTCTTTGCTAAATTTGCAGCTTTATTCACGGTTTTGCTTCATTTACGATTTGTAAAATGATACCCTTCCCTTTCCCAGTTTGTAATGAGTTATTCTATGGTTTTCTTTTTTCCCACTTATTCCTAAATGTATTTCTTTGTACTTTACAAAATGTCCACTTATTGATTTAGACTATTATTTCTTCAACTGATCAATACAATTTTCAATGTCTGTTACATCATATAATTATAATTGTTTTCCAGGTAATGACATTTATATATTTTATTTTCTTGGCATTATTCAAACTGCTAATACTGAATCACACCATCGTTATGGGAAAATCAAGAATGACTTCAACTATTATGTTTCCCTAATTTTAATAAAAATTCCTGATGAAAACTGTTTGGAACTAGAAGATCTATAAGGTCACTTCGAAAACAAACCATTCTATGATGCTATGATTTATTTCTCCGTCAGTGCTGTCCTCAGATGAGTGTGAGATATGATGAACTGAACTGTCCCAGGTTGAGGCAGATCCTCCCTTGCCTCCCACTGAGGCAGAAAAATAAGATTCAAACAAATGGATTGCAGAAGTGATGGAAAGTTTAAATGGAAAAACAGTGAGTGTTTTACAGAGCGCTACAAGTGTAGTGACAAAAGAGATCCCAAAGCATACCCAGAAGCCCCCCAGCATTTCCCTTCTCCCTGCCTGAGGGTATACCTAAAAGCCTCAGGGCTCTTTCTTCCCCGCCCCTGCTCCACTGTTAGGCTAATCTCAGCTGGCCAGATCTGAGATTGCCGTTCCCCCTTCTCCTCTTGGCATTAGGCCTAGCCAGGCCCAAGAGGCCTTGAGATAACTCCCCTTCCATTACCAGATAGGGAGCATCTCTCACGGGAGCAGATGAGGGAATAAAGAGGTAATGTGAGACCTTGCTGATAGATTTATAGGGAGCAGGACATTATGGATATAAAATATGCAACTTCCTGTGTCCACCCACTGTGCTGGATCCCCAGAACACTGAAGGTGTATCTTATGTGGCAGCAGCAGGGGGCACCCAGCTCAAACTGCCACACATGCAGTGCTTAACCTCCTAAAAACAAGGTGGTCACCAACTATAATTTACATGTAAATGTGCAATTGGAAAAAGAGGTCTGAAAAGTAGGATCATTTGGGTAAAAGCTGATGACTAAACTATGTGCAAATGTTTTCACTTACTCCATGCACAGTAAGCTCACCCTAAATGAGAACAATTGCTTCCACTGTAGTGTACCCATTAGAAAGATAATAGGAATAGAAAATCATATTCAAGAATCTGCTGAGTGGTAAAAACATATTGTCAGTAAAAAAGGAGCTAGCGAAGTTGGACACATAATTCAGAGCAGCAAAGAGAGAAACAGAACATGGAATGGTAAAACATGGCTAGAGAGACAAGGAGCATGCAGTTAAGGGAGGAATGCAAGTGTGAGAGGTTGAAGAAAGTCAGTCACACACAAAAAAAATCACCATCTTCCTAAATTCATGGTTTGCTTTCCAGAATTACTTCATCTGAAGCTGTAAAATTAGTGTACTTCAAGGAAAGGGGAGGAAACTAGAGGGTCTGAACATCTATTTCACTGGAAGAAATGTTATTAGTATAATTTTTTTTCTCCCTTTATTCAAAACACATTCTATTAATCAAAACAATTCACACTTATGAGTGGTCAGAATCAGCTTACTGAACATCAGGAATTTTAACTTAATTTCCCCATATTTCTTGGTGGGAGTTGCTCTAACTTTGAGCCTAAGCCTTCCTTCTGCTAGCCAAAGCCTGGCAGAATTTCTATATAATACTGCAGAAATTCCTACATGCAGAAAGAGAAACAATAAATAACTCATTTTATCTTACTTTTAATTTAACATTATGTTTGGTAATCAGAAATATATAATCAGAGAGCTGGAGCACTTCTCCTACAGGTTGAGAATTGGTGCTGTTCAGCCTGCAGAAGAGAAGGCTCCTGGGAGACCTTATAATGGTCTTCCCATACCTGAAAGGGACCAACAAGAAAAGTGAGGAGAGACTATTTACAAAGTCATGTAGCAATAGGACAAGGGACAATGGTTTTAAAATAGAAAAGGGTAGATTCAGATTAACTTTGTGAAGAAGTTCTTTATTATGAAGGTGGTGGAACAGTGAAACAGGTTGCCCAGGGAGGTGGTGGAGGCCCCATTGTTGTGAAGAGGTTATTAAATGTATTAATATGAAATTCAAATTATGAAAATATTATTTTTATTAATTATCAAATTATTGATAACCGATGAATCACCAACTTATATACATGTTCTAGTGCACGTTCGTGAAATACATTCCATAAGTGCCTTGGTGTTATGATTAGAACTTACTTGAACTATCTATATTTATATAACGAAGGGTGCAGTTCCGCTGCTTGGCCACTAGATGGCGACTCGGCCGGATGCGGGTGGCTTCTGGCTATATACAGCAGTATTATAATCTTTCTATGCATCAGCGCTTACTCCGCTAGACACAGATACTTTGAACTGAGTGCTAGTGGATGGAAAGCACTTGGAAGATACTCTGTAGCTGTTGTTTGTAGCAAGGTGGAGGTCCGGCAGACTACTGCCGCTGGACTGGTTCCTAGTCAGTATTCAGTATTCAGTATTCCTAAGGTTGGAAGGGACCTCAAAGATCATCGAGTCCAACCTGTCACCACAGACCTCATGACTAGAGTAGGGAGGACACTACTGCCCACTGCAGGCTTGAACTCATGACCTTCCCATTAAGGGTCTAATGCGCTACCAACTGAGCCACCTGAGGGGGGCAGTCGAGTTGGACGGCTGTGTTGGGTTACTGTCTCCTCTCTCCGCAGCAGTGGAGAGGGAATAATGGAACCTGGGCTTAGCGAGGAAACAGGTTCGCTTCAGGACTCGGTTGATACCCTCCAGACAATAGGGATCGGTCCTGGTAGGGGTCAGCCCTTGGAGTCGGCTTGCACAACAGGACGGGGCGACGGTTGGCGGTAGGCAGGCTTGGAGGACACAGAAGCAGGCAAATCAATGGAGTTGGCTCAGCTACGGCAATTTTCGGGGCTGATGCAAACAGTTTTGGCAGAGAACGCGGCTGCACTACGCAGCGGATTCTCACCTACTGAACTTAAAGGAATGGTGGGACGTCCAGAGTGGTCCCGGGCTTGGTGCAGTGTAGACACGAACAATGCTTTAGTCTTCCCTGAGGTTCACAGGGCTCAGAGTGGCACATGTGGAGGCTCCTCTCCCGCTACAGCGGGGCTAGGCATATCTGGACTTGGTCTCGATCAAGTCCCTTCTCCCCGACAACTGGGAAGATCTTACCCTCGGGGGTTGGTCCAGTTCTCCGGTGGCACAGCGGGCTCTCCCAGTCGGTACGATTGGCTGTAGTGACGCTGGGCTTCTCAGGGTCAGTGAAGGTCCTCCCTCTGGAGATGATCCTCATGATTGCTTCTCACGATGCAGAGGCTATCAGTATGCACACATGTATGACAGAAGCTAACAACAATAAGCTCAATGGCAGAGACTATGGCTCGAGAGTTGTTCTCTCATGTAAGCACAGAGACAAAGTGAAAGAGGGGGCAACTTGTTTACCAAGTGGGGTGATACTTACAGATTCCTCAAGTCTGGGTTCAACCAATGGGCACTCTCATAAACAACTGGCTTCAGTCTATAGAAAGCGTGAAGCTAGGATTATGCCCATACTTGGTATTTGCATGAGCACTGCATGTGCTGAGTGTGTGCTGGCCTGGCTAATGCCTTGGCTTTTGTCTTCCTCCTGAAGGAGGGGGAATTTGTCCACATGCCTGGACAAGATTAAATATTTGGGCATAATGTGCCTTCAGCACACCCATTTCTAGAGACATTCAAGATCAGGATTGATGGGGCTCTGAGCAATCTGCTCTAGTTAAGGATATCTATGCTTACTGCAGGGGGGTTTGGACTAGATGTTTAAAGGTCCTTCTTCCAACCCAGTGGATTCTATGATTGAAAGAGCTGAGAACAAAAAACTACAGTGTTGACTATATAATTAATCACAGGTGAAACAGTTAAATTTATTACAGTGTGAGAATTTGTTGTAACTGTCATTTAGGTATGCCTTCACTATAACTGAGATTCAGGCTGTTTAATTCCAATATTATCAATAAAAATTTGGAAAATAATTGCACTTGACCTATATTGAGAGGTCAGGAGATCAAGTATAAAATTATATTTCAATAAGTATTAGAAAATAGTTCTGTGGAATGACATTTAGAGACCTAAACTGGGCAGCTTACTTGGAAGTAATTCCTTAGAACAGAAATAGAAAGAGAACAAATATCTCAGAGGAAGTAAGAAGCAGATCAGTACAGCACTGACACACTAGTTTCTCATTTCCTACAGTATCTCCTGTTTCAATGGAATACAGTGATTTCTGGTAGGAGTCACAGAGAAAGAATGCAGAGATGGAACAGAATAGAATAGAATTCACCAGGCTGGAAAAGACCTTTGAGAACATCAAGTTCAACCTATAATCCAACACTATCTAATCAACTAAAACATGGCATCAACCCCATCAAGTCTCTTCCTAAACACCTCCAGTGATGATGACTCCACCACCTCCCTGGGCAGCACATTCCAAGAGCAAATCATGCCTTCCATGAAGAACTTCTTCCTAACATCCAGCCTAAACCTTCCCTGTCACAGCTTGAGACTCTGTCCTCTTGTTCTGGAGCTGGTTACTTGGAAGAAGAGACCAACCCCCACCTGGCTACAACCTCCTTCAGGGAGTTAGAGACACCAATAAGGTCTCCCTTGAGTCTCCTCCTCTCCAGGCTAAGCAACTCCAGCTCCCTCACCCTCTCCTCAAAGGGTTTATGTTCCAAACCCCTCACCAGCCTAGTTGCCCTTCTCTGGACATGTTCCAGCAAGTCAACATCCTTCCGAAACTAAGGGGCCCAGAACTGGACACAGGACTCAAGGTGTGGCCTAACCAGTGTGGTGTACAGGGGCAGAATGACCTCCCTGCTCCTTCTGACCACACTATTCCTGATACAGGCCAGGATGCCATTGGCCTTCTTGGCCACCTGGGCACACTGCTGCCTCATGTGCAGTCTAGTATTGACTCTGCCTGGCCGCTCTCCAGCTACTCTGACCACTGTACACTGCTACTCTGTAGCACTGTATGGGGTTGTTGTGGCCAATGTGTAGAACCCAGCACTTAGATCTGTTAAATCTCATGCCATTGGACTATGCCCATCTGTCCAGCCTGTCAAGGTCCTTCTGCAGAGCTGTCCTACCCTCTAACAGGTCAACACCTGCCCCCTGCTTGGTGTCATCTGCAAATTTACTGATGATGGACACAATCCCCTCATCCAGATCATTGATAGAGATATTAAAGAGCATGGGGTACTGCACTGAACACTGAGGGACACCACTAGTAACTGGCTGCCAGCTGGATTTGGCACCATTTACCACCACTCTCTGGGCTCAGCCCTCCAGCCAGTTCCCAGCTCAGCACAGAATGGTCCTGTCCAAGCCATGGGCTGACAGCTTGGCCAGGAGTTTGTTGTGGGGGCGGTGTCAAAGGCCTTGCTGAAGTCCAGGTAGACCACATCCACACCTTCCCCACATCCACCAGGCAGGTCATCTGATCATAGAAGGAGATCACATTGGTCAGGCAGGACCTGCCATTCCTAAATCCATGTTGGATGGACTTGATCCCTTGACCATCCTGTGCTGTGTGATTGCACTCAAGATGACCTGTTCCATAATCTTGCCTGGCATTGAGGTCAGGCTGACAGTTCTCTAATTCCCAGGCTCATCCAACCGGCCCTTCTTGTGGATGGACATTACATTGACCAGCTTCCAGTCACAGTATCACAGTATCACAGTATAACTTAGGTTGGAAATGACCTCGAGGGTCATCGAGTCCAACCTATCAACACAGACCCCATGAGTAGACCATGGCCCCAAGTGCCACATCCAATCCCCTCTTAAACGCCTCCAGGGATGATGACTCCACCACCTCCCTGGGCAGCCCATTCCAATGACAAATGACTCGCTCGGTGAAGAACATCCTCCTCACCTCGAGTCTAAGCCTCTCCTCATAGGGCTTGTGTTCAAGGCCTCTCACCAACCTTGTTGCCCTTCTCTGGACATGTTCAAGTGTTTCGATGTCCTTCTTAAATTGAGGGGCCCAGAACTGGACACAGTACTCAAGGCGCGGCCTAACCAATGCAGAGCACAGTGGTACAATGACTTCCCTGCTCCTGCTGGCCACACTATTCCTAATGCAGGCCAGGATGGCATTGGCCTTCTTGGCCACCTGGGCACACTGCTGGCTCATATTCAGGCGGCTGTCGATCAGTACCCCCAGGTCCCTCTCCGTTTGGGAGCTCTCCAGCCATTCCGACCCCAGCCTGTAGCTCTGTATGGGATTGCCGTGGCCAAAGTGCAGCACTCGGCACTTGGACTTGTTGAATGCCATCCCATTGGACTCTGCCCATCTGTCCAGTCAGTCGAGGTCCCTCTGCAGAGCCTTTCTACCCTCTAACTGACTAACATCTCCTCCTCAGTCATCTGGGACCTCTCCAGTGAGCCAGGACTGCTGAAAAATGATGGAGAGAGGCTTGGCCAGCTCATCTGCCAGCTCTCACAGCACCCTAGGATGGATCCCATCCTGTCCCACGGACCTGTGGGGATCCAAGCAGCTAAAGAGGTCTCTAACTACTTCCTCCTGTATCACAGGGGAACTATTCTGCTCCCTGACTCCATCTGCCAGCTCAGGAGGCCAGCTGTATGGAAGACCACCTATCCTGCTATTAAAATTGGAGGCAAAGAATGTGTTAAGTACCTCTGCCTTTTCCTCATCTTTTGTTACTATGTTCCCCTCCGTGTCCACTAAGAAGTGGATGTTGTCCTTGCCCCTCCTCTTCCTTTAATATATTTGTAGAACGATTTTTTGTTGTACTTCACAGCAGTGGCCAATCTAAGATCTAAATGGGCTTTTGCCTCTCTAATTTTTTTCCTGCATGACCTAGCAATCTTCTTAAACATTTCACGGGTAACTTCTCCTTCCTTCCAAAGATGATACATCCTCTTTTTTTCCCCTTAATTCACCCAGAAGTTCATTGCCCAACCAGGCTGGCTCATCTTCTGGCACATTGGCACATCCTGTTCCTGCACCTTGAAGATTTCTTTCTTGAAGTAGTTCCAGCCCTCTTGGACCCCTTTTATTTTTTAAGAGCTGTTTCCCAAGGTACCTTCTGAGTTAGTTCTTTAAGTAATCTGAAGTCTGCCCTGCAGAAGACCAGAGTGGAGGTTTTGTTGCTGCCTCTCTTAGCTTGACTGCATATTGAAAACTCAATTATTTCATGGTCTGGAGCCCAGACAACCTCCAACCACTACATTTCCCACCATCCCTTCCCTATTTGTAAAAAGGAGGTCAAGCAAAGCCTTATCACTGGTAGGCTCACACAGCAGCTGGGATAGGAAGGTATCCTCCATGCACTCTAAGAATGTTCTAGACTGCCTCCTCTCTGCTGTGTTGAGTTCCCAGCAGATATCAGGCAGTTTAAAATCACCCATGAGAACAAGATCTGGTGATCTTGAGACAGCATCTAGCTGCCTATAGAATAATTTATCAACTTTTTCATCCTAGTTGGGTGGTCTATAATAGACTCTAACCAGGATGTCTGCCTTGTAACCTTCCCTCTAATATTCACCCACAGGCACTCAATCTGATCATCCTTAATCTCTAGTTCCATGGTGTCTAGAGCCTCCCTGACGTACAGGGCACCCCATCCACCTCTTCTCCCTTGCCTGTCTCTCCTGAAGAGCCTGTAGCCATCAATTACAGTGCTTCAGTTATGTGAGTCATCCCACCACGTTTCTGTGATGGTAACTGCATCATAACTTTCCTGCTGTAACAAGGCTTCCAGCTCCTCTTGTTTGTTATCCATGCTGCATGCATTAGTGTACATGCACTTTAGCTGGGCTGCTGATTTCATCACTGACTCTAGCTTACCACCCTCAGACTCTCTTTGGGGAATAGGCCATTCTCATGTGCTAGGATCTTTTTCCCCCTCTGGGACGGATGTACTCCATCTGTTGCTAGCTGACCTGGTACCATAGAAAGTTCCCCAGGATCGAAAATGTAAAGCCTGTAAAAGCACTGTTATTATTATTAAATAAAGTTGTTTATAATAATGAGGAAAACCAGCCCAGCAGAATAAATAGCAGAAATATCAGACCAGTGAGAGGTTAATTCAAAATCAGTAGACATATATTTTATGAACAACACACAGACTGTGTCTTGGATGTCTTGCTTTAGTTCTGTATTGAAAACATTAGACATAAATTTTCAGTTGTGAGCACAGAAAATATATTTAATTGTGAAACACATCATCAATGTATCTCAACATAAAATGAAATATTTTTACCTCATGATTAGATAGTACTATTGTTATTAAATCTCCCTAAGCATGCTGAGCAGGTAAACAACATCCAATACAAAAAAAAAATTAAACAAGAATTGTTGGGGTGCTTGTCCCCCTCCTCTGCTTCCAAAAAATTCAAGACATTACTTTTTCTCAGCCATTTCTTTCACACACACGAAAAAATAATGCATAAAATTAAGAAGGGAGAGTTCCAGCCAACAACACTGAAAAGTTTTAGATTTGTTGAGGGTGAAAATTGAAAGTGCAGTTCAAATGCAAACCCCCTTTTGTTCCATTTGGATTATTTATTGACATGGCTTGAATCTGGCTGGCAGCCAAACACCATGCAGCCACTTGCTCACCCTCCACTGCACTAAGATCAGGGAATGGAATTGGAGAGATAATGGTAATGAGACTCAGAGGTTGTGACAACAAGGATAATAATAAAATATTAAGAGTGTCTCAGTCTAAGAGTTCTTATAGAAGCATCATATTCAACAGTCATCATATTCAACATTCCTTAGAAGAACGTGGCAACTGTTGTATTATTGGTAGGCCTCGTATCCTCTTGGTGTCTCAGTAAGCAATCCCTTTTTGCATATCCAGCAGAGTGACAAACACCAAAAACAATGAAAGAGTCTTCATCACTCTCTACAAGTACCTCAAATGAGATTGGAGCAAGGCAGGGGTCAGCCTCTTCTCACATAAAACAAGTGACTGGACAAGAGGAAATGGGCTCAGGTTGTGCCAGGAGAGGTTCAGGTTGGATATTAGGAAAAATATTAGGAAAAATTTCATCACAGCAAGGGTTATCAGGCATTGTCACCATCCCTGGAGATATTTAAAAGATGTGTAGATGTGGTGCTGAGTAATATGGTTTAGTGGCAGTGGCTTAGCAGTAGTGGTGGGTTTGTGAGCCGTAGTTGGTTAGTTGGACTTGATGATCTCAAACAACAGTTTTATGATTCTATGATATATAAATAAGTAACATTGCTGTTGCTCACCACCTACCAACAGAGGTCCAATTTGTTCTCAGATCACTATCCCAGAGGTGAAAATCCTAGAACTACAATCCCAGAAGAAAGAAAACCTGCTTCCTGGCCAACCCTCATTTATGTAATGAGCATGACATTATATTCCACTGGTAAGTTTGTATTCATTGCTCTGGCCCTTCCAACTTCTTGTACATCTGCACACTAGCAAGACATGCAAATCTGAAAGAAACAACCAAAATCATTGGTAAGTTATCAGCATTCTTCTCATACCAAATCCATTACTGCATCCAAACCACAACATTGTTCAAGCTATTAAGAAGAAAAATCTCCATCTCAGCTGAAACCAGGACACATGTATCTAAGACAGGAAATAAGGCCTCACTGAAACCCTTAATCTTTTTCTGCATTCAAATATATTGATGAAGGATTTTTCACATTCTGGAAGCAGTGGATGGATATTCATATGCTGGGTTTTATAATTTATTATTTGGGGGGTTTTCAGTTAAGATATATTCAGGATTCAAACCATTAGTCACTAACTATATGCATAAAAAAAAAAAAAAGAAATAACATTTTTTTCTGCAAAAGCTTTTGACCTGTATGCTATCCCCTTATCCACAGATTGCTTTCTCTAGTTTTAAAATCACTATATCTGTTACTGAAAGTATATGGTAACATTTTTATTAGGGCATAATTGTGTATATTTAACAGACTGTAATGATTTATAACATCCTTTCTTTTTTGGAAATATAACTTCTACATTCTTGCTTTTGTTCCTGCAAAATCTCATCACTCATTATTTTTTCCACTCTAAAACTGAATAGAAAATACTATGTGTTATTCCTATGGTTTGTGATGTTATTTAGTTTTCTTCTGCAGCTCTACTTTCTGTTCAACTTACAGAATTTCATCTGAACATGGCCTGCAGCCAGTAATTTATGTGTTGGCCAGTGATCTGCAAAATAAATGTCTTTCATAACATGTTTTGACTTTTGCAATTTTACAAATTCCATTCTCTGAATCATCTAGCATTTTGCAAGTGTTAATCTAGGAAGTAAAAAAAAAACAAAAACAAAAACAAAAACAAAACTTCAAGCACTTACCATTTTACTTTTTCAACTTTGAATTCTTTCAAGTGGATTGCTTCTGAATAGATTTGCAAGATACATTTATCTTCTGTCCTTTGATAATAGAGTTGCTCTAGGAAAGGATAATTTATTCCCCCTACATCCATTTTAAGCACACTGATTCCATTTTCTTGTTATGGGTATCCAGACTTTGTTATTGCCAACACAAATCAAATAATTTCCTACTTACACCTACGTATATACATTAGAATTTTATCCATTACAATTGTGATACAAAGCTTAGTTGATCATACAAAATAAGGCTAGGAAGTAGTTTTAGCATAATGCACTTAGCGTCTCCCAAACAAAAAAGCAATCAAATAAAAATGAGATAAATCCAAAATCCAAATGTAGACCATTTCATAAGTTACCTGTAACTCTGGCCACGACAGCAGTTGTTAGCAAGTTTGAATTAACAGAAGTTAAAGTGATCTTTCTTATATTAACAGAACATCTAGATTAATTTATTTTTTACCATTAATGACTTAACAAGTTGAACTTATCAAAATCTATATTATAAATAGTCTAACATGTTAGCTGTAATGTAAGTCTAAAGTAGTAGCGAATTTGCTGGAAGACACAGTAATGTAGTACACTTAAGCAGAGCAGGAAGACATGATACTACCTTACTGTTAACTCAACTAAAACACGTACCTAAGAGTAGAGCAAAGACAGGTAGAGTCTTTGATTGCCCAGAAGCTGAAACTATCCTCAAAAGATCTAAGAGAGGTCAAATTATAAAGGTTCTGCTCATTGTACCTACTCAACAGATTCGTCCACTTGCCATGCCCGTTTCTTTTATTGTAAGATAATGACATTTTTTATAAAAAGAGCCAACTGTATTGAAGAGGGCAATTAAGCTGTGTTCTTGCAAGCACTTCTCAGGTCTTCAAGTGTTTCTTTCCAATTCTCTTCTGTTCTCTTCATTTATTTCTTTCCTTTGTCAGGTATGAGCTGAAAAAAGAAAAACCTTTTACTCTTCTTTCATGTGAACAAAGGTGAACTCTGCATCCTTGTTGAAACGATTTTCTCTTTTGATGCCACATGCTTCCTTAAGAATCTCAAGAATAGATTTCTATAACTGAATTACTCTTAAAAATGACACTAAAGGGGAGATGAGGAGTCTGAATTTACCAGATAAATCTATGTAAAACATAACAGGGGTTTATTGCGTATATTAAAATTGAAGGAATTAAGAGTTAACAGATTCTGAAGATATTAATAGAACTCTCATACAGATTTAGGCAATAAATAGAAAACACAGTAGAGATTCAGAGCATTTTATCTTCAGCCTTATCTCATCTGTTTCTGCACTGTCTTTTCTCCTGTCTTCTAGGACTTTCTTCAAGAAAAAAGAATGTCTGAAAAATATTCATATAAACAAGGAGAAGAATGCTTTGCTTTTATTTTTTCTTGTTTGCTTTCTTGTTTTGTTTCTCAAGTATTTATTTCATTCTGACTTGATATTGGATGACTGAGTGCATAAAATATAAACATTCATGTATACTGGATTTTTTATTTCAACCGTATTGCAGTACCTGAAGACGAATAGAATAGAATAGAATAGAATAGAATAGAATAGAATAGAATAGAATAGAATAGAATAGAATAGAATAGAATAGAATAGAATAGAATTAACCAGGTAGGAAAAGACCTTCAAGATCAACAAGTCCAACCTAGCACCCAACACCATCTTATCAGCTAAACCATCACACATGTGCCTCATCCAGTCCCCTCTTAAACACCTCCAGTGATGGTGACTCCACCACCTCCCTGGGCAGCCCATTCCAATGGCCAATCACTCTTTCCATGAAGAACAACTTCCTAACATCAAGCCTAAATCTTCCCTAGTGCAGTTTGAGACTGTGTCCTCTTGTCCTGGTGCTGATTGCCTGGGAGAAGAGACCAACCCCCACCTGGCCACAACTTCCCTTGTAGACAGCAATAAGGTATCCTCTGAGCCTACTCTTCTCCAGGCTAAGCAACCCCAGCTCCCTCAGTGTCTGTTCATAGAGCTTGTGCTCCAAACCCCTCACCAGCAGTACCTGAAGACATGTGATCCTGTGATCCTATGACATTGCAGGAAAGGAAAGGAAAGGAAAGGGAAGGAAAGGGAAGGAAAGGGAAGGAAAGGAAAGGAAAGGAAAGGGAAGGAAAGGAAAGGAAAGGGAAGGAAAGGGAAGGAAAGGGAAGGAAAGGGAAGGAAAGGGAAGGAAAGGGAAGGAAAGGGAAGGAAAGGGAAGGAAAGGAAAGGGAAGGAAAGGAAAGGAAAGGAAAGGAAAGGAAAGGAAAGGAAAGGAAAGGAAAGGAAAGGAAAGGAAAGGAAAGGAAAGGAAAGGAAAGGAAAGGAAAGGAAAGGAAAGGAAAGGAAAGGAAAGGAAAGGAAAGGAAAGGAAAGGAAAGGAAAGGAAAGGAAAGGAAAGGAAAGGAAAGGAAAGGAAAGGAAAGGAAAGGAAAGGAAAGGAAAGGAAAGGAAAGGAAAGGAAAGGAAAGGAAAGGAAAGGAAAGGAAAGGAAGGAAGGAAGGAAGGAAGAAAAGAAAGAAAGGAAGGAAGGAAGGAAGAAAAGGAAGAAAGGAAGGAAGGAAAGAAAGGAAGAAAGGAAGGAAAGAAAGAAAGAAAGAAAGAGAGAAAGACAGAAAGAGAGAAAGAGAAAGAGAGAAAGAAAGAAAGAAAGAAAGAAGAGAAAGAAAGAGAGAAAGAGAAAGAAAGAGAGAAAGAGAGAAAGAGAGAAAGAGAGAAAGAGAGAAAGAAAGAAAGAAAGAAAGAAAGAAAGAAAGAAAGAAAGAAAGAAAGAAAGAAAGAAAGAAAGAAAGACCAAAAAGCACTCAACCATCCTTTTTTGGTATAGATAATTAATTTGTCCACCAGTTAGAGAATATAATCAATCAATCAGTCATAAAGTTAGTTACACCGACAAAACAACTTGTTAAGACATTATACATCAAATAACATTAAATATATCGAGTCACAGACACTTCTTACATCAAAAAAATAACATCTATCATCCTAACCTTTCCTCATAAGTGGAAGATGTTATGCATTTTGAAGCATAACATTCAAAGCAGTTTTCTAGAATTCTGTAAATGAATTTGACATTTAGAAAACACAGGAAGCAAAATGGAAAGTCTATTGCTTTTATTTATTTATTTATTTAGTTAGTTTGGTAAGAATTATAAAAGTTAAATTTCTTTAACTGCAAATTTGGTACTTGTAGTCCCTTCTCCACATACCAATGACAATTTCATAAAGACTGATTTTTATATCAGGTCTTTCATGCAGTAATTAATAAAAACAAGCAAAAGAATAAACTTTATAATCACAGCAGGATCTATATCAATGAAGAGTGGAAATCTCAAAAAAAATCCCAAACCAAACAAGAGGGTTGTAAACTGATTTTTTTTCATTTTTTTTTTTTATCTGAAGATAGACATGAAAATCATAATCAAAGGTTTCTATCTAGAATGTCAAAGATAATGCAATATTTATGAAGAGCTCTGTATCTAAATTCCTCTGGAAAAGTGTAAAACAGCATAGCAAGAAAGGCTAATTCAGCAGCACAAGAAGATTTTGTGGTATTGCTTTAGATTTTTTTTTTTCCTTTGGTGAAGCTCAAACTTTAAAAGATATCTGTTTGGTTTGAATTCCACCTATTTCTTAACATTAACAAATCTTTTACCCTGTGGATTTCACAATATCTCCTGAAACTTTTATAATTGATTCAACTAAAATTTACTACACCAGCTTCAGTTTTGAAATCACTGAGCATGATTAAACAGTAAATAATGTCAATTTATCTCAAGATCTTGAAAAAAAAAAAGAAAAGACAAGCAGGAAACAATTGAAAAAATGGAAACCCTTTTCCATTTCAATCATTTACCCATCACAGAGAACAATGTAGTACTTAACTGACACTTGATACCTCAGTATAATTTCAATATTTGCAAATATTATTCCTCTTTTCCCATGTCTCTCCAAGTTTCATTGCCCACTGAAAATTGCCCATTTGCAAGTACTGTCATTCTGATTTGTCATCCAGCTTTTGTCAGGAAAATTATAGAATTATTTCATAGAATTATATTTTTGGAAAAGATCTCTAAGATTATCAGGTCCTACCATTATCTCCAATTTAATACTATGTTATTATATTGATAATACTTTGAGGTAATTATTTCTTTTCAAAACACTAGAAAAGAATGGTGTATTTTCCCTATGAATTAGTGTATCCTTTGGGTTTGGTTATTGTTTTCAGATTGGATGCAAAATGGAACATAGGTGACATCAGTCTTCAGTTATTATGGTTTGTGTATATATCAAAGTCCCTAAAATATTTTAAAAACAAAAATTGTTTAGGAAAGCAATGAATGTTTAAAACAAACACATCAGGATATCTAATAGACTGGTTCTTTTTTTTTTTTTTTTTTTTTTGATCCCTGCTTTTCCCACCTCTAGTTCCTCACCTAAATACTGCAAATAAGTAAATTTCTTGTCAGTCTTGAAGGTGATCTGGAGAGTCCCCTCTGCTGAATCAAGATGATGGTGGCTACGCCTGTCCCATGGGGATAAGACTTATGGGGTATGGGGCTCATATCTCTGATTGGGTTGTTGGGGGTCACCCACTTCTGTGTTCCTTTGTATTGGTGAACATAAAGCTTTAAAGATGTAACTTAGCAGTCACCAGCAAAATACATATGCAGTTATTTTGATAGATTGCTTTAACTGAATTTGATTAAAAGTTGTCAAAAACATCAGTGTTACCAAGTATTCATTAGTCAAATAATTACCTTTGGGGTTCTTTATTTAAACTATCACTTGCCTTCTTTACCTGTCTTCAGTCTTTTCCTTGTGTAGAAGAAAATAATTTCTTTGGTCATAATTAAGTTGAATAATGAAAAGACTTGTATCCTTGCTTATGAGGTAGAGGAGCTGAGTATAACAATGTATGATAAAAGAGTATACAATAGCTTTCAGAAATATAATTTCAACAGGAAAAAAAAGGAACTTTTTAAATATCTGAAAGGATGCTGTCAGCTTAAACAATTTTACTTTCAACAGAGGAATGAATGCAAGTGTGTAAAATACAGTAGCATAACTGTGTTTTCAACATTGAGAATGAAATCTGTAAGAGATCCTTTTTTGCTTCTGAAATGCTCTAATGATCCTTTTCCAGCCCATTGAAATTTAGCCCACATTAATGTTGTACTAAATCAACTGAGTAAGCAACAAGCACACATACTGAGACATAAGCAAACCCATATTCTCAGGCATCAGATGCTCTTACTACACAAGTTGTTGTCATTAAAATGAATAATACATGTTCCTTGCTTGTGACATTCCATCACTTATGCCAGGTTTCTGGTAACAGGCTGTTTCCAGGCAGTGGCTCTCAGCTGTGCCTTTTTATTTCTATGTATGGCCTGAATACATGAAACTAGACTATACACAGGAGCCAGTGCATCTCTACTCTACACTATTCTTAGTTTAGATTTTACCTTGTCAGGTCTTGTTTCTTATGTAGAACAGCCTCTCCTCTCCCTCTCCTCTCCTCTCCTCTCCTCTCCTCTCCTCTCCTCTCCTCTCCTCTCCTCTCCTCTCCTCTCCTCTCCTCTCCTCTCCTCTCCTCTCCTCTCCTCTCCTCTCCTCTCCTCTCCTCTCCTCTCCTCTCCTCTCCTCTCCTCTCCTCTCCTCTCCTCTCCTCTCCTCTCCTCTCCTCTCCTCTCCTCTCCTCTCCTCTCCTCTCCTCTCCTCTCCTCTCCTCTCCTCTCCTCTCCTCTCCTCTCCTCTCCTCTCCTCTCCTCTCCTCTCCTCTCCTCTCCTCTCCTCTCCTCTCCTCTCCTCTCCTCTCCTCTCCTCTCCTCTCCTCTCCTCTCCTCTCCTCTCCTCTCCTCTCCTCTCCTCTCCTCTCCTCTCCTCTCCTCTCCTCTCCTCTCCTCTCCTCTCCTCTCCTCTCCTCTCCTCTCCTCTCCTCTCCTCTCCTTCCTCATGTTCCATGTTTATACCTAAGACATGTAATTATTACAGAAATTAATTTTTTGCAGCAAAAATATTTTATGGGAGAAAATACAGTTCATGCAAAACATCCTAAAGAAATGATAAATCTGCAACCAATTAGGGTACAAAGACATACAGAATAATGATAACAAAATAACAACAAAATAGTCTCACTACCACCTAGTTTACTAGTGCTGACAGCATAATACTTGTTTTCTCTTTTCCCAAATCCTGACACTGCTCTTTCAGTCATCAATTATACTTGTGAGAGCTGATTCTTCATATTTTATTGTTTAGTCACTCAACAAATTTTGCTACCTTTCACAATAAAATAAATTAAATAATTTTTTAAAAGTGTGCCAAGTAGATAGGAAAAACAGGCTTATAACATAAAATTCTCAACTTCTTCACAAAATGTCAGGTCAGCTACTAACAACATTCAGATCAATAAAATTCCAAATAACAAAGGCCATTTTTATAGCAAAACAGTAAAATAAAAACAGGATGAGAAAACTAAGTCATATCCAAAATTAATGGTAGTGCCTGGCTGTATGAGAGAAATTCATGTCCATGAGCGGTAGAAACTGCCTAGGGAATTATGCCTGCATTACTGATCAATGGGAAATCAATAAACAGCTCAGAGGAAACATAGTTCTAACTTCTCCAAACTAAGTATTCTGCCTACAGCTCCAGGGAGTCAGCTTCACTCTTGTTTGGTCTCCTGGCCTGATGTAGGGCATTTATTTTGCATTAAACACTGTATCTGAACTCCTCCATAGCCTCCCCAATGCATGCTGTCCTGAGACTAATTTATGAGTTTACTTTAGGTTTCCCTACACGCAACTTGTCTGCCAGCAGGGTAGCTCCTTTGTGTATTGAATAATCTTATCATTACAACAGTTAGAAATCTTTGTGAGGTTAAGCTTTTAGTGGATGGGACTAGAACTTTGGTCAGCATGAAATGGGCATATTTTTTTCTTTATAAAAGAAAACAACAGATGAAAACACCTAAATATTTTTGACATTTACAGCTAGCTTTCTTCAGAATTAATATAAATACAGAAAATATTTAAAAATTCAGATGTGTTGCATAAAACATGAAAAGATTTGAAATAAATCTCTTGTTCTACCCACTATGTCCCTGCCCCTTTTTTAGGGTACATCTTTTAATATTAAATTCAGTATAATAGTACAGAACATTTTACTGGTTCCTCAGGGAATGCTTTTCACTTTATTAGCTTTATCACCTAACATTCTAAATGACATTTCAGTCCCTACATGTGCTATGGAGAACTCCTTTCTTCTTATAATTTCCTACTTGCATGTCCTACACTACATCCCACAGATTCTTGAAACAGAGCATATGCTGTTTCTTGTGAGGAAAGAGCAATCTATCGATCTTTCTAATAGTTTCAGCTGTTAGAACCATAAAGGCAAAGTACACAGATTCCACCTACACAGAACCTTTTGCCAAGATATGAGTTCCCACAAATTATTTATCAGCAGCTACAGAATCTAACATACGCGTCAGCAACACATACCAACCCAGAACTATTACTTTGACCTGAGCACTGGTGAAAAAAACAGGACAAAACCTGCTTCTGTTAGAGACATCATTTAAGATGTCTGCCTAACCGAGATTTAGTTGTTGCCTGGTTTTCCTTCTTAACTATAGGTGGTGTAGATGTTATATAACAGGTAAAAATCTCATTAAGCAAATCCAATCTCCTAAGGAATTCTATTACAGTTAGGACACTAATGATTATTTTGGTTGGTTGGTTGGTTGAATTTGTTTGTTGGCTTGTTTTGTCTTGTTTTTCTGTGAGTGTTTTTTTTTTTAAATTATTATTAAATTGTTATAAATTGCAGGTATTATAATGATGGATGGATACTAGATGATGGATGCTAAATAGACAATTATAATCAGTTACATATTTTAATGTTTACACCTGCAGAAAAGAAAAATATTTCAAATATTTGTGTAATTAAAAGTTATTTTGATATTTTTGCAGAGTAATGTGATAGGTTGACCCCAGTCAGCATTTAAGGACACACACGCAGATCCACTCATTCTCCTCTTCCAAAAAAAGGGATAGGGGAGAGAAGAAATGAAAAGTCTGGACATTTTGGGGTCAGCATACAGATAGTTTAGTAAGCAAGGAAAAGAAATGACAGGTGATGCAAAGGCATTATCTCTTAGAAACAGATTGATGCCCAGACAGCTTCTTAACAAGAACCATCCTAGAGGAAAATGACACCATTTTTTACACTACCATCAGTTTGTATTGCTGAGAATTACATTAGATAGATAGATACTCAGACTGATGAAAAAAATAAATCACAAAAATCCCCAAACTAAACAACAACAAAACAAAGAACAGCAAAACATAAAGACTTGCATTTCTTTAAACAATGTTTAACAATAGCCATGAACACTTGTGTGTTATCTGAACTGTATAGCAACACAAAACACAGCACTACACAGGCTAACTCCATCACAGATGAAGTACAAGTGACTTCTCAAACAAAAGATAACCTGGCTTTGAACAGGGTTTTTCTTTTGGTTGGTTGGGTTTTTTGTTTGTTTTGTTTTGTTCTTTGCTTGTACAAACAAAATTCATCCAATCTGAGAAGACAATGGTATACTATTTTTTTTTTGCCATATAGCAAGAATGAATTACCTTAATCAGCTTGCAGAAGTACTATGCACAACGTATCTGTGGTGGGTTGAATTTACCCCCCAACATAGAAATGCCAGACCAACTCAGTTGAAAAGGAAATGAAACTGTATTTACAAGCAAAACTAAAATATGAAATGTGATGAATACCAGGAGGCTACTAATAGCTCCCCCCTCCCTGCTCCCTTCCCTCCCCCCTGTACATGGGACAAGAGAAAGAGCAGAGAGTAGCTGTTTGTTAGCACTTAGCCACAACAAAGCAGTGCAGCCAAGGTCAGTTAAGCCAGGAGAAGCCAGAGCCAGTATCTGCTAGAGCGAAGTAAGCAAAAAGAGCAAAAGTTAGTGCCTAAAACTAACTTTTATGTTGGTATCTGTCCAATGGGATTATTTAGACATTATCATTATTTTTCTTTTTGCATTGAACTTTCTGTTCAAGATCTGTGGAAAGTTTTCTAGGCACAACCTAAAACTACCACAATCTCCCATAAGGCACTGTGGAAACACACCATCTGACTGAATTAGAAGTTACACTTCATTCTCCAAATTCTGTCAGGTCTTTTATCAACACCAGAAGAAAGTATACATTGTGCCCATGATTTGAGCATGAGGGTGGGAGATAAAGGAGCTAGAGGAAAATGCTCAGACATTGATCTAGAATCATGAGCATTTCAACACCAATAATTGCACTCAAGGCATATGAAATATGCAGGATAGTTTTTAATGCAGAAATTTTATAAAATGGGGGCGGGGAGGGGAAGGAAAAGGGGAGGGGGAAACAGACAAACAAACAAAAAAACCCACAAAAATTCCAGAAGCTCTAGGGATTTCTTTTGGATTCTTCCTTGACATAAAATGGGTTACATCCCTAGTTCATAACTCTGTTTGGCAGAAATATTGGTTTATTCACAAAACCTTTAACTTTTGGAATTTTATCATTCAGATGTTGTTACTAAAAGAGACATGAGATTCTTGGGGGATAGTATTCCTTGGTGTGACTAAGGATAATATCCTCATCGATGTTCTTAGACTACATGTTAAGAGAGTGCTTGAAAGAGTATCTGTAGAAGCAGTACTGAGAAACAGCAGATATTACAGATTGGTCAGACGTTTGACAAGAACAGAAAGACAGCTTCTCTGAAAAGAAGATCAATATGACTGACTAAGATTACTAAAAGTGAAGACCTAGATGTAAACTACTCTTGGCAATTTCAGTGAATACCACACCTCTCAAAAATGAGACTAATCTATTCAAAAATGTTATGCTGCTTAGATTGCAGGCAGCTGGGAAAAGCAGAGATTCAGCAAAGAATAAGACAAGTTTACAGAACCTTCATCGGTTCCTTCTGCATTTGAAGGACTCAGCATGATTCAGTTAGGTGAGAAATAAGCCTTTTGTTGCTTTGCTTTAACTGGTAATTTAGGTTTATAACTGATTTTATTGTTCCTTATATCATAGGCAATACAAATATTCCTTGGAAATAATAGACTTACTGGTTTTCTTCCTGAAAATGGGAATTAATTCTGTCTCATCCTAATTTTGCTTCTAACCTACTTAAGTAATTTATTTAAAAAAAAAGGAAAAAAAAGGTTTTGTACTAATTTTATGATTGCCATTGAATTTCTAGAGTTAAAATATTTTGAACTTGAATTATACATGGTGAGTAAATTCTACTTCTTTATACCTTATAAATAATACACTGTAACAAATAATAATTGCTTTTCCAGTACTAAAATTATGGAATATGACCATATATTTAAACAAAAAAAAGAAGTTAAGTACATTTTTTTAATTCAAAATTGAGACTAAGAAGGAAAAAAAGGCAAAAAGCCATGAATGATTAAGAAAGCAGATGTACATAAACAAGAAAAAAGAAACAAATTCAATGAGAGATATCAAAAAGTATGACTTTGAAAACAACATCCTGCTCCAAAATTTTTCTTATAATGCCCATTTTCTCACCTCTTATAATTTAGAATAGAATAAACCAGGTTGGAAGAGACCCTCAAGATCATTGTGTCCAATCTATCATCCAACACCACCTAATCAACTAAACCATGCAACCAAGCACCCTATCAAGTCTCCTGAACACCTCCAGTGATGGCATCTCCAGCACCAACACATTCAGTCTGTTTCTAAGACTATTTATTTTAAAACATGAGAGAAAGAAATACAAAAATGGTTTGACCATTCAAAACCTTGCTATCATGTCAGTTCATGTCCTGCTTTCTAGAAACAATTCAAATATCCAAACAGAAATGGTATGTGGATGTCTGGCAGACATGACCAGTGTTGTCTGGCAGACATGACCAGTGCCTTCTCAGAACAACATACCCTAAAATAAATGAGATAATACTAGGTCTCTTAATTTAGATAACTGAGTTACAGACGTTGTGTCTTTTCATGATAGTTCACCTAAAGATTGAAAATCAAAAAGGTAAGGCAGGAAAATGATGACCCTTCCACATATCACATCAGAAGTGGTTAATCAGCTCATGGCCAGTTTGAGAGTGCAGATGCATCAACATTCATGAAAAAAAAAAAAAAATCTGGGAAGTTTCTTTGGCTGACTTTAAGGCAAATTTAATAGTTAAAAGATAGGTAAAAAAAAGATGATAAAATTGCAACACACAGAACATAGCATATTGCTTATAATTCTTGACTGAGAAACTCCCTCTCAGTTTTACTGGGCAGAGAATTATGACTTTAGCCTGTATGTTCTGCGTTTATGGACTCCCTCCGCTGAAACCTTTATACTTTCATATCCCTAATCTATCCTTGTGGAGTTCTGCTGAACATTTTTTTAAGGAGAAAACTGTCTTCTCAATAGATGAAGATGAAAAACATATATGTTTGTTCATATTTTATATTAATGAATATCATCTTCTTACCTTAATGATTATTTTTTTTTAAATCTTCCTCACTTTCATTTTCTCTTATGGACAGTTAGGATCTTTAGTCATTTGCATTAAAAAGTAACAAGATTTCAGTTAGAAATGTCTGTACAATGTCTCAAGGCACTGATAGAAACTATTAAATTAAAATTGTTTTCCCTACAATATAATAAATCTAGTCTTGTGTAAGGACTCCAAGATAATGTAAATGCGCAGTGTCTACTACATCTTCTCCTAACCAATCTAACTCATAGAAAACTGTCTTGGTTTGAACCAACAAAAACTTTATTTTTCTTGATTTTGCAATTTTAGGGCCAGCAAAGCAATTTCATGAAGTTCCTCTTTAAGTGAAACAGCAATTAGAATGTACCAAGTTCTGCCCAGGTGGGGACAAAGAACAAGTTTTTGTATACAAATAAATGATAAGGCTAATGTGGATGACACTATAGTGGGTGCCAAGCTTCCTGATCAAGAAGTCAATGAGGCCTTCTACAGATAGTTGAAAGTAACCTCACAAACACAGTCCCTTGTTCTCTTTGTGGGCTGCTGAAATTAAAATAATTCAATCCCAGACTGACCGAGTATGCATAATCAAACAGCTTGAAGTTTGCTTTCATATATCTGCAAGAATGTATGGAGAGGTATTCTGAGCTACATGTCCAAAAAAGCCCTCTATAAGCAGTTGATGTTATTAAAACTTTTTCCTACTATTACCTGATAAGCATAAAGTTTAGGGAGACTTACAAATCTCTTTGAGGATTACAGAATATCTTGATATGCCTTAGGGAAAGAAGATAAATCACCCATTTAGATTTTCTTGTCCTTGAGGCAGCTTGTTTATGTCATATTGGATTTTACAGCACTGAGCATTTATATTGCAATAAAAGCTACAATTCAGTATGCAGTTTCATTATACAACTAAATACATAGAGTTACAAATATGGTTATATATATTTTATGTACAGGTTAATTATACATACACAGACTTCCAAAAAGACTTATAACTTTTTAAAATGGAAAGTTATTTTGTTAAATATGAGACAAAGATATTTTGCATATTTCTTTTGTTTTAATTTGGGACATTAGCTCCATTAGGCTTTCCAGATGATGACTGAGCTCTATGCTCCCTTTTCTGACTTGATTGTCAGATTATTAGCTTTATTATGATTGCTCTGTGAGCCATAAAACACCCATCTCAGACTCTTAAAATAAAATCAATTATATATTTTTTTTCTTTATCAAAGTATACCTTTAACTTTTCAGCAAAAAGTTAAATTGAATAAGCACTTAAGTACTACCTTTTCCTAATCCTATGTGAAGAAAGATGCCCCAAATTTTTACTTCAAGTATTGATACTGAAATTTAGCAGGTGTACACAATCTTGTTAAAGCTCAAAGACTCATGGAACCATATCACAGAATCATGGATTCATAGAATGTTCTGGGTTGGAAATGTCCTTTGAATGTCATCTAGTCCATCCTCACTGGGGTAAGTAGATCTGTGACTAGATTGGGTTGCTCAGATCCCTGTCCAACCTGACTTTGAATGTTTCCAGGACAAACACTCTCATTGTAAAAAAAAAATAAATTCTTCCTTACATCTAGTTTAAGTCTACCCATAATAGGTCCTGCAAAAAAAACCAAAACTGTCCCCATCTCTCTCCCCTCTCTCTTAAGGGCCTGTCTTAGAGGCCTCTTTTAAGTATTGAAAAGCCACAATAAGGTGTCCCCAGAGCTTTGTCTTCTCCAGGCTTCTAATTCTCTCAGCCTTTGAACATAGGAAAGGTGTTCCATCCCTCTGATCATATTTGTGGCCCTCCTCTAGACACACTCCAATAGGTTCATGTCTTTCTTTTGCTAGAGACTCCAGAGTACTCCATCTGGTGTGTCAAATATAGGAACATAGGAAGACATAAGTGTGTATCTCAAATTGGAAGGGACACGTAAGGATCATTGAGTTGAACTCTCTGTCCCTCACATGCCTACCTAAAAATAAACCATATAACTAAGAGCGTCACCCACATACTCCTTGATCTCTGACAGGCTTAATACCTTGCTTGATCACTTGCCTGGGGACCCTATTTCAGTGATTCATCACCCTCTCAGTGAAGAACTTTTTCCTAATGTCCAGTCTGAACTGCCTTTGATATAGATTCATTCCATTTCCACATTTCCTATCATTGGTCACTAGAGAGAAATCATCACCTCCCACTCTGCTGCCTTCCTTGAAAAAGTTGTAGACTGTCATGAGGTCACCCCGCAGCCTTCTCCTCATCTTTTATCATCTTTGTCACACTCTGTAAGGAGGTAAGTTTGTTTTCCTCTAACTGCTTCAGTGTTGTTTGCCTTCCCAAAGTATTTCACACCATTGTACCAGAGGGATCCAGGCCTAAAGCTTGGTGCTGATGCTGAGGCCAGCAATGGTGTAAAGGAAACAGCCTTGCTGTGCTGCCCTCCCTCTCCAAACTGCCAATTGTGTGTGACATGTCTTTTCCATTCTGCAACAGGGAGAGTTGTTGTGCAGCCAGGTTCTTCCCCAAGTAGTCTTTCACCCCAATATATGTGTTGGTCCTGGCTCAGACTGAGCTGGACATGTACTGCCTGGTGTGTAGGTGTTACCCAAAGAGCTACAGCCATTTGACTCTACAATCTCAGGTTGATTTAAATCCCAGCTGACACAAACCTTGATCTCTATTATTCTGGTTTGTACTTCAGCTCTCCATGTTGAGACTAGCAGGCCCAGAATCAACATATCACTCAATTTGCTCAGGAAAACCCACATGGATTCATACATCATTGAATGCTTTGAGTTGGAATGAACCTTAAAGATCATCTGGTTCCAAGACCCCTACCATGGTAAGGGATATCCTCACTAGACCAGATTGCTCAAGGCCTCATTCAACCCTGTCTTGAACACCTACAGTGAGCGGGCATCTACATCCTTCCTTGGGCAACTTATTCCAAATTCTTAGCTAGAGGTAAAATCACTTTTCTTATACTTTCTTAGACACCAAAATCAATCACCCTTCAGAACCTATATAGGGGTCAGCCCAAAAGACTACTGTGTGATGGGTAAGTGATGCACATAATGGATAATCCAGATGTATGTCCCTGTCACATTTGAGTAATCAAAGTAAGTTTGATTACTCGGAGACTCCAAGTATCCTCCAGAAATATTGGTAGGTGTTTGGTAATGACACTCTGAAGTTTCAGCTCCTGTTCCCCAAAGCAAGTGGAGACATTATCTTCTGCACCAGCTGCTATGAGATAAGGTTACAGGAGCCTATAATCATGTTATTTAGGTAATAAGAAATGGGAAGTGAAGAAAGAGCCAGAGATAAGTATTTGCACTGAATAAAAAGGAGTAAAGATTGGCTAGAGATGTCTTAGAAAATATATTAAAAGTTTTTATTAGCCTGTGATCTTGTCTTCTGTGGAAATACACACTAGATATCTCTGATCTCTATTAGTATAGTAAGAATTCTATAAAGAGTCTTTGCTCTTAGTTTTGATTTCATAAAATGTATTAGAAAAACAGTATCTTTAGTTTAACTACTTGCTTTTAAACTTACTGGCTATCTAGGTCACCATTAAACCCCCAAATTTCTTTCATAGAACTATACCCAGTAATCATCAAGTCTGAAATTGAAGGGTTTTAAGAAATGTCTAGTCTGCTTATCATAGGGTTCTGCAGCATCAGTTGTCCATGGAGCCAGTTTATGGCGTACTAACTCAAATCCTTACTAACACATTAACTATCTATGTGACATCACAGTAGCATGCAAAAGATAGATGTTTCATATAAATTTTTGTGTTGTCTCAAAAGGAAAATTTCAGTGAAAATGAAATTATTTTTAAAACTGATTTAGATTCTTATGTCTGGAACTAAGACATCTTGGAAATGGTTTATGACATTTTGAAACAAGTTTTATTCTTTTGAAATTGAACACAGATATTAGGAAATACTAAGGAAAATTAACTTTACTAGTATGCTTGAACATACCATTTAACATTTTTTCAATATAGTGCTAAGGCAGCAAAGCAAAAATGGTTTGTTCATTAACTTACAGTTAAAGATGTTTGATATGTAATGATGACTAACACAGAGAGCATGTGGTATACATTGACTTCATTTATCTAATAATTGCCAAGATAATACAGAAAATATGATGTAACCAATATAAAAGACCTGATAATAGGGACAGATGTATGGTAGGCACAAACCTCTGGTTAGTAGTGATCACAAAGCTTTTGTCTAAATCATGAAAACTACTGACTTTTGTGAAAAAAATAAAGAAAAACAAAGTATTTTCAGAAAGTTTGAAGTTTAGTTGTCAAACTAATTAATTCTGTTTATTTGTTTGCTTATGTTTCATTTTCATGTAAATAACCTGAACACCCATACCTTTAACATCACAGAGAAATAGTTTTTACAGTAGTAACTTGAACTTACGTTACGTTTTCAGTAATAACATAGAACTTATATCTTTAATAGTAATTTCTCTAGCCACTTGCTCAAGAGCAGTCATAAAAATATGTAAAGCTTCTTTCCCTGTGTTTAGTTTCTGATAGACTGATTTCAAAACCTAAATAAGAGATCTTTTCATTAGCAACAATAAAAGAGGTATCTTATGATCTTTACTCATCTTTCATTTCAAGATTTAGGCTAGTCAAATGCAATGATGGATTGGAATATTTTTATAGTAAAGGCAAAATCACCAGGAGTCTATTTCCAAGATTTTTCAGTTTTCATACTATCTCTCAGTTCACAGACTAGCGAATTTCAAACACAAGAAACAAGAATTTTCCCAACTTTTGGGACTCCTATTCATCTGGATGCAAAGCTAGGAATCCTCCACAGACAATGGAAAGAAGTTTTGTTTTCACAAAATGATTCTTTCTGCCCAAAGACAGATATCAAAAGTAAGCCTAAGGAAAACAACAACAAAGAATATTTTACTTCTTTGTATGGGAAGTGTTGTTTAAGCCAAATGAGTTCAACCATCTGCAGGAAAATGTCATCTATGTATTGAGAGATTTTCTTCTTACAGTTTTGCATATGGTCTCTACTCATCCTCATTAACATGTGGCATACCTTAGCTATTATAATTTGAAATACTAAAAAATCAACAACGGATGTGCAACTCTCCATGTATCTACTGTCTAGGGAGTACTAACCTATCTTAAACTGTTGCATTTCAGTGAAGTCTGTTTCCCACTCTTCCTTACTAAATAGAATTATTTGTTCTGCTCTCTATTTACAAAAGAAAGGAATGGTAGATGTTGTCTAGGGATTCAGATTCACTAATTGCTGCAAGTGAGCTGAATTATCAGTTTAGTGTGTTCCTTTATTCCAATGCAAACGTGAGGTAAACAAATATGTTTTAGAGCTCACTTATAAACTTCTCCCTGAAGACTTAGTTTTGAGAGGAAGAGGAAACAACAACAGCTCTAAGAGGGAAAATGAAACACTGCCAAACATGTCAATGACAAAATCATAATGTTTTCTTACTGTTTCAGCACATATGAATATTTAATTAATATTCACCATAAGTAACAAATGAATTATTTCAAACCCTTTACTATATATTATTTCTTTTGGTCAAGTTCTATTCCCTAAATAGAGTTTTTAGAGTCCTGCCTGAAAGAAGAACTGTCAAACCTGAGAAAGCTACTTGTCAGGTTTTGAATCCTCAAGAAAATATTTTCGTTATTTTTTATTTTTACAAAAATGCAACATAATCAGCAGCTTATTTTTAGAGGTGGAACCCAATATGTACAAATTATTTTTTAATAAGAAAAAAGGTATTGTTTTCTTGCAGGGCATTGTCTCAGTCCAGAAGTTGGGAAGGAGAGTCAGTTCTTTTTTGAACATTACCAAGAGTGAAATTAAGGCTAAAATGTCAAATATCAAAGTGAGGCTATTTATTAAGTAAACCAAATAGCGGAAGGGAGAAAAAAGGAGAGAGGAAGGGAAAATGGAGAGAGATAGGAGGAGATACATATCCACCCCAAGGTGCATGTTTTTCTTTGGCCAGGAGGAGGGCAGAGAGATGTCTCAGGATCCAAATCACAGAATCACAGTACCAACCAGGCTGGAAGAGACCTCCAAGATCATCGAGTCCAGCCCGTCACCCAACCCTATCTAATCAACTACAATATGGCACTAAGTGCCTCATCCAGTCTTGTCTTAAACACCTCCAGAGATGTCAATCCCACCAGCTGCCTAGGTAGCCCATTCCAATGGCCAATCACTCTCACTATAAAGAATTTCTTCCTAACATCCAGTCTAAACCTCCCCTGGCACAGCTTGAGACTGTGTCCTCTTGTTGTGGTGCTGGTTGCCTGGGAGAAGAGACCAACCCCCGCCTGTCTACAACCTCCCTTCAGCAAGTTGTTGTCGTAGGGTTGGGGGAAAGGCCAGGCCCCTCCCCCCCGACACTGTGAGTAGAGGGAAAGAAAATTGAAGGGAAAAGAAAAAAAAAAAAAGTCACAGCTGAATTAGCAAAGCAGTGGGTGCTGTATATTTACAAAGCAACATAGGATATGAGGGGAATATACAGGATTTACAATATTTGCAATATATACAAAAATATACAATAAAGTAGCACAGAAATGAGAGTTCCCCCCTCTGCTGAGGGGGTTCCCCACCTCAGCTCCCCTTTCTCTCCCCCTTTCCCCAGAGCAGGTTAGAGAGAGAAAAAAGAGAAAAAAGAGCAGTGATTAATTAGAAGCAGTTAGGCCATTACGTGTTAGAAAGTTCTTATCTCTTCCCAAGGCCAAGTCTGGCCGAAAGCCCAGAAGCAGCGAGCTGCAAGCCACCAGAGGAGGGGAAGACAGACTGACCAGAAAAGTGCAGGAATGCCCAGGATACTTTGCTGCACTCCCAGTTCAGAAGGTGCTTCCTCCCATCTACCAATGAAATTAGTTTAGATCCGTCTTTTTGTTTACAAACATCCGACTACAATATTCCCTTTCTTAAGGGGACAGCCTCAAATGGTCACAGTTGTAGAGAGCAATAAGGTCTCTCCTGAGCCTCCTCCTCTCCAGGCTAAGCAACCCCAACTCCCTCATCCTCTCCTCATAGGACTTGTGCTCTAAACTCCTCGCCAACTTCATTGCCCTTCTCTGGACACCTTCCAGCAAGTCAACATCTTTCCTAAACCTTTTTCTTGTTTTTTTTTACTCTTTTTTCCTTGCTCTTAGTCAAGTGACATTTTCAGAATGATAGTGTCTTGCACTTTCAAGGTAAAAAGTTTATCACAATAGATGTACTTTCAATAATTTAAGTTTTATTAGCCATAATAACTGGTGAGTGAGCCAACAAGGGAAGGTGCCCTCCTGGACTTGCTTCTTGTGTAACAGGAAAGAACTTACAGGGGAAGTAAAAGCTGGAGACCATCTAGGGCTCAGCAATCATGAAATGGTTGTTTTCTCTATCCTTAGGGAAACAAGGAGAGAAGTAAGTAAAACTGCAATCTTGACCTTCCCGAGGGAATCCTTTGGCCTATTCAGGAGACTGATTGACGAAGTCCCTTGGAAGGCCGCACTAAAGGATACAGGAGTCCAGGGAGGCTAGACATACTTCAAGAGGGAAGTCTTAAAGGCACAGGAGCAGGTCATCCCTGTGTGCAGAAAAATGAGTTGGCAGGGAAGGTGTCCAGCCTGGCTGAGTAGGGAACTTTGTCTGGACCTCAGGAGAGTCTATGGCCTCTGGAAGAGGGGACAGGTCTCTATAAAGAGGTAGTGAAGCTATGCAGGGAGAAATTTAGGAGAGCCAAAGCCCAGCTAGAGCTCAACCTATCTACAAACATATAAATTAATTAACAACAAAAGGAGGCCTAGAAAAAATCTCCACCCTTTATTGAATCCAGAAGGAAACATACGGACTAGGATGAGGAGAAGGCTGATGTGCTCAATGCCTACTTTACCTTACTCTTCAGCACTGGATCCAGTAGTTCACTGGACACCCAGACTCATGAACTAAGAGGTAGGGAGGGGAATCACAATAGGTGATTAAGTGGTCAGTGATCTGCTACACCACTTAGATACACACAAGTCTATGGGTCTGAGTAGGCTACACCCAAGGATACTGAAGGAGATGGCAGGTGTGCTCGCCAAGCCACTTTCCATTATTTACCTGAAGTGCTGGCTAAGGGGGAAGTTCCCAGTGGAATTGAGGGTAGTAAATGTAACACCTATCTACAGGAAAGGAAAAAAGGAGGATCCAGGAAACTATAGACCTGTCAGCCTGAATTCAGTACCAGGGAGGGGCATGGAGCAGGGCATCTCAAGTGTCGTGGCATACCATATAGAGAATAACCAGGGGATCAGGCTCAGTCAGCATGGGTTTATGAAGTGCAGGTTCTTCCTGATCAACCTGATCTCCTGTGACAAGATGATCCAACTATTGGATAAGGTAAAGGCTGTGGATGTTGTCTACCTAGACTTTCAAAAAGCCTTTGACACTTTGTGACAGGTTTGAGGCAGACCCCCCTCCTCACCACGGGTAAAAATAACGACTCAAACAAACGGATTGCAAAAGTGGTGGAAAATTTAAATGGAAAGCGCTGAATGTTTACAGAGAGCCAGAAGCGCAGTGACAGAAGAAATCCCGAAGCAGACCCAGAAACATCCCATCCTCACCTGAGGGTACACCCAAGACCCCCCAGGGCTCTTCCTTCACCCTCCCTACCCCCCCACTCCACTGCTAGGCTAGTCTCAGCTGGCCAGATCTGAGACTGCCCATCCCTCTGGCCTTGGGCCTAACCAGACATCTCCCCCAGGTTACTGGGTGGCAGAGAGGGAAGAAAGAGGAAGTGCCAGACCCCGCTGTGGATCTTATGGTGGTGCAGAGAATTATGATACGAAATACCTGGTTTCCTCTGTCCACCCACTGGGCTGGACTTCTGGACACAGGAAGCACCCCTTGTATAAACACAGCAAAGGACACCCTGCTACACACTGCTCCCCACAGAATTCTCATATTGTTCATGGCTTGGATGAGCACACACTCTGCTGGATAAAGCACTGGCTGGGCAAACAGGCCCAAAGAGTGGTGGTAAGGAGAGTTAAATCCAGTTGGCAGGTAGTTACAAGTGGTATTCCTCAGGGCTCAGTGTTGGGACCACTTCTGTTTAACATCTTTATTTATTACCTTGATGAAGACATAGAGTGTGTCATCAGTAAGTTTGCAGACGATACCAGGTCAAATAGGAGTGTTGATCTGCACAAGGGTAGGGAGGATTTACATCAGGACTTGGATAGGTTGGTTCAATTGGCCAATGTTAACAGGATGAGCTTCAACAAGGCCAAGTGCATGGTCCTGCACTTGAATTACAACCCCAAGCAGCACTGAAGGCTTGGGGCAGTATGGCTGGAAAGCTGTCTAGCAGAAGGGGTCCTGGGGGTTCTAACTGACAAACAGTTGAATATGAGCAAGCAACATGCCCAGTTGGCCAAGAAAGTCAATGGCATCCTGGCTTGTATTAGAAGTGCTGTGTTCAGCAGGAGCCTGGAAGTGATTGTCCCCTTGTACTCAGTTCTGATGAGGCCACACTCCAGTATCGTGTCCAGTATTGGGCACCTCAATACAGGAGAGGTGTGGAGGTGCTGCAACAATACAGAGGAGGGCAACAAAGCTGGTAAAGGGTCTGGAGAATAAATATTATGAAGAGGGACAGAAGGAGCTGGGGATGGTTAGTTGGAAAAAGAGAAGGCTGAGGGGAGCCTTCATCTCTCTCTAAAGCTACCTGAAACAACATTGTGGAGAGGCTGGTGCTGGTGTCTTCTCACAGGTAAGTAGCGGTAGAACAAGAGGGAATGGCCTCAAGATGGGTAGGTTTAGCCTGAACATTAGGAAAAATTTATTCATGTAAAGAATGGTCAGGCATTGGAATAAGCTGGCCAGGAAGGTGGTTGAGTCACCAACCCTGGAGGTGTTTAGAAGTCATTTGGATGTTTAAAGGTATTCAGGGAAAAAAAAAAAAAAAAAAAAAAAAAAAAAAAAGATGAAGTAGCAGCATGAAGATTGGCTGTCATTATTTAGAAGTATATCTTGTTTCCCAGACTCTGATAACCTCACTCTATTTAATACAACTGAAGAACAGCAGGGACTTTTTACCCTGTTGCAACTAGCTGTTCCCTGTGAATGAGTGAAGGTGTTCTTATGTTGAATTGCCTGGTGGATAGTTTACTGCTGTCATAGGGTTGGAAGGGTAAGGCCAAGAAGCCTCCCCCCCCCCCCCCCCCCCCTCTAAAGTAAAGAGAAAGAAAATTGAAGGGAAAAGGAAAAAAAAAACTCACAGCTGAATTAGCAAAGCAGTGGAGCTGTATATTTACAAAGCAATGTAGGATATGCAGGGGAATATATACAAATTTACAATATTTACAATATATACAAAGATATACAATAAAGTAACACAGAAATGAGAGTTCCCCCCCCCTGCTGAGGGGGTTCCCCACCTCTGCTCTCCCCCTCTCTCCCCCCTTTCCTCAGAGTAGGTTAGAAGAGAGAGAAAAGAAGAAAAAAAAAGTTAGAAGCAGTTTGTGTTAATTGGAAAGGAGTTAATACAGGCCTTTATCAGTTTCAAGGCCGAAGCCTTGGCAGAAAGCCCAGGAGCTGCAAGCTGCTGCCCGAAGGGAAAGCGGAAGCAAGACTGCAGAAAAGTGCTGGAAAGCCCAGTATACCTTCCTGCACTCTCAGTTCAGAAGGTGCTTCCTCCCACTTTACCAATGAAATTAGTTTAGATTGTTCTTTCCGTTTACCAACTTCCGTCCACCATATTCCCTTTCTTAAGGGCACAGCCCCAACCGGTGACAACTGCAGTATGTGGGATTAAGAGTTCTGCATTTTTCCTTGGTAGATTGTAATATTGTGTAAGGAACTGAGGCAAAAAAATCATGAAAATTTACTAGCTCAGGGATAAAATCTGTCCATTGTTCTTCCTTTATGGAAGCAGAGGATAATTCAAGGAAACAAAACAAAACAAAAAATTACCCAAGGGCAGTTTGCTATGCATTTGATCACCACTATATCTCAATTACAAAAATCCTCTGTTCTTTCCTTCTTGGTTTCAAGAAACATTTCCTTTTCTTCTACACTTATTGAACTGACTGTGCTATTTGAAGTGAAGGTAATTAATCTTCAGGTTCTTACCTAAAGGAGAGGATTAATGACTTAGCTAAAATAAATATAGAAGATTAACACATATGCAGAAAAAAAAAAAAAAAAACAGCATTACAAATCCAAATGGATCAGCAGATAGCACACACCCCCAAACGCAGACACACACAGTGTGTATAGGGTTATTTTAAGTGAAATAGAATAAACCTTTCTTCTAGAATAAACCAAACCAGGTTGGAAGAGACCTTCAAGATCATCGCGTCCAACCCATCAACCAATCCAACCCACCCAAACAGCTAACCCATGGCACCAAGTACTCAATCAAGTCTCCTCCTGAACACCTCCAATGATGGCGACTCCACCACCTCCCTGGGCAGCCCATTCCAATGGGCAATCACTCTTTCTTTATAGAACTTCTTCCTAACATCCAACCTGAACCTCCCATGGCGCAGCCTGAGACAGTGTCGTCTTGTTCTAGTACTGGGTGCTTGGGAGAAGAGACCATTATCTGGCCTGTCTACAACCTCCCTTCAGGTAGTTGTAGAGAGCGATAAGGTCACCCCTGAGTCTCCACTTCTCCAGGCTGAGCAATCCCAGCTCCCTCAGTCTTTCCTCACAGGGCTTGTTTTCCAAAACCCTCACCAACTTTGTTGCTCTTCTCTGGAATCGTTCCAGCAAGTCAACATCCTTCCTAAACTGAGGGGCCCAGAACTGGACACAGTACTCGAGGTGTGGCCTAAGCAGTGTGGTGTGCAGGGGCAGAATGATCTCCCTGCTCCTGCTGACACATTGTTCCTGATGCAGGCCAGGATGCCATTGGCCCTCTTGGCTGCCTGGGCACACTGCAGGCTCATGTTCAGCCTACCATCGACCAGTACCCCCAGGTCCCTCTCTACCTGGCTGCTCTCCAGCCACTCTGACCCTAGCCTGTAGCACTGCCTGGGGTTGTTGTGGCCAATGTGCAGAACCTGGCACTTGGATGTGTTAAATCTCATGCCGTTGGATTCTGCCCATCTGTCCAGCCTGTCGAGGTATCTCTGCAGAGCCTCTCTACCCTCCAGCAGATCAACTCCTGTCCCCAGCTTGGTATCATCAGCAAATTTACTGATGATGGACTCAATGCCCTCATCCAGATCATTAATAAAGATGTCAAAGAGCATGGGGCCCAGCACTGATCCTTTTGGCACACCACTAGTGACTGGCTGCCAGCTGGATGTGGCACCATTCACCACCACTCTCTGGGCTTGGCCATCCAGCCAGTTCCCAACCCATCGCAGTGTGCTCCCGTCCAAGCCATGAGCTGACAGCTTGGCCAGCAGTTTGCTATGGGGGATGGTGTCAAAGGCCTTGCTGAGGTCCAGCTAGACTACATCCACAGCCTTCCCCACATCCACCAGGCGGGTCACCTGATCATAGAAGGAGATCAGGTTGGTCAGGCAGGACCTGCCCTTCCTAAATCCATGTTGGCTAGGCCTGATCCCTTGGCCATCCTGTTAAGTGCTGTGTGATTGCACTCAGGATGACCTGTTCCATGATCTTGCCTGGCACTGAGGTCAGGCTGACAGGCCTATAATTCCCTGGCTCATCCAACTGGCCCTTTTTGTGGATGGGCACAATGTTGGCCAGCTTCCAGTCCTCTGGGACCTCACCAGTGAGCCAGGACTCCTGGAAAATGATGGAGAGTGGCTTGGCCAGCTCATCTGCCAGCTCTCTTAGCACCCTAGGATGAATCCCATCTGGTCCCATGGACTTGTGGGGATCCAAGCTGCTAAGGAGAGTTCCAACCACCTCCTCATGGAACATAGGGAAACTGTGCAGCTCCCTGGCTCCTTCTGCCAGCTCTGCAGGCCAGCTGTCAGGAAGACCTTCTGTCCTTGTAGTAAAAATTGAGGCAAAGAAGGTGTTAAGTATCTCTGCCTTTTCCTCATCCCTTGATACAACATTTCCTTCCATGTCAACCAAGGAGTGGAGGTTGTTCTTTCCCTTCCTCTTGCTATTAATATATTTATAGAAGGACTTTTTGTTGTCCTTCACAGTAGAGGCCAGTTTAAGTTCCAAATGTGCTTTTGCCTCCCTAATTTTCTTCCTACATGATTTGGCAACATCCTTAAACATTCCGTGGGTTGCCTTCCCTCTCTTCAAAAGGTGATACACCCTCTTTTTTTCCCTCAGTTCCATTAAAAGTTCATTGCCCATCCAGGCTGGCCGTCTGCCCTGGCGGCTCATCTTCTGGCACATTGGCACAGCCTGTTCCTGCGCCTTCAACAATTCTTCCTTGAAGTAGGTCCAGCTCTCCTGGACCCCTTTATTATTAAGGGCTTTATCCCAAGGAACCCTCTGAATTAGTTCCTTGAGTAACCCGAAGTCTGCCCTCCGGAAGTCCAGAGTGGAGGTCGTCTTGCTACCCCTCTTAGCTTGACCAAAAACCAAGAATTCAATTATCTCGTGGTCACTGGACCCCAAACACCCTCCGACCACCACATCACCCATCAGTCCTTCCCTGTTGGTGAAGAGGAGGTCAAGCATAGCCTTGCCCTTGGTAGGCTCTCACAGCACCTGGGATAAGAAGCTGTCCTCCATGCATTCTAAGAACCTCCTAGACTGTCTCCGCTCTGTTGTGTTGAGTTCCCAGCAGATGTCAGGCAGGTTGAAGTCGCCCATGAGAAAAAGGTCTGGAGATCTTCAGACAGCCCTAAGCTGCCTATGGAATGCTTCATCAACATCTTCCTCCTGGTAGGGTGGTCTATAACAGACTCCAACCAGGATGTCTGCCCTGCCGGTCTTCCCTCTAATTCTTACCCACAGGCACTCAACCCCATTGTCCCTAATCTTTGTCTCAATGGCATCTAGTGCCTTCCTGATGTACAGGGCCACCCCTCCACCCCTTCTTCCTTGCCTGTCTCTCCTGAAGAGCTTGTAGCCGTCAATTGCAGTGCTCCAGTCATGTGAGTTGTCCCACCACGTCTCTGTGATGGCAACTACATCATAACTTTCCTGCTGCAACAAGGCTTCCAGCTCCTCTTGTTTGTTACCCATGCTTCGTGCATTAGTGTACATGCACTTCAGATGGGCTGCTGGTTTCACCTCCGACTCTAGCTTGTCGCCCTCAGACTCCTGTCTGAGGGGACTATTTTCAGCCCCTTCCCCCTTCTAAACTAGTTTAAAGCCCTGTTGATGAGACCTGCCAATTCCCTTTCCAGGATCTTTTTACCTTTGGGGGACAGGCCATTCTCATACACTGTGACCTTTCCCCTTCTCTGGGACAGATGTACTCTATCTGTTGCCAGCTGGCCTGGTGCAGTAGAAAGTTTCCCAATATCAAAAAACCCTGAATTCTTTCGACTGCACCAGCCTCTAAGCCACTTATTAACTATAGCTGCTGACCTGTTCCTTATGGTATTCCCTCCTGCACCTAAGGGTATTGATGAAAAAATTATTTGTGCTCCTGACCCCTCAACCAGGTCTCCCAGGGCCCTGAAGTCATCTTTGATAGCCATGGGAGTTCCGGTTGCAACATCATCATTCCCTAACTGCATAACTAGTAAAGGGTAGTAATCAGAGGTTTGCACCAGTCTAGGCAGCCTACTGGTAACATCATTAACTTGGGCTCCTGGCATACAACAGAGTTCCCTATGAGATGAGTCAGGCTTACATATAGGGCCCTCCATTCCCCTCAGAAGGGAATCACCAATAGCAATTACCCTCCTCTTTTTTTTTGAGGGAACAGGTCCTGATGCCAGGGGAAGGCTGTTTAACCTTAGGCTGCTTAGCCTTAGGGAGAACCCCAGATGGTGTGTCCTCCGGCATCAGGACCACCTCACCCTCGATCTCCAGTGCTCCATATCTGTTTTCCAAGAGCAGTGGGGAAGATCACAGTATCACAGTATCACAGTATCACTTAGGTTGGAAAGGACCTCGAGGATCATCGAGTCCAACCTATCAACACAGACCCCATGCCTAGAACATGGCACCAAGTGCCACGTCCAATCTCCTGTTGAACGCCTCCAGGGTCGATGACTCAACCACCTCCCTGGGCAACCCGTTCCAATGATGAATGACTTGCTCAGTGAAGAACTTCCTCCTCACCTCGAGTCTAAACCTCCCCTGGTGCAGCTTGAGACTGTGTCCTCTTGTTCTGGTGCTGGTTGCCTGGGAGAAGAGGCCAACCCCTTCCTGGCTACAACCACCCTTCAGGTAGTTGTAGAGGGCAATGAGGTCACCCCTGAGCCTCCTCTTCTCCAGGCTAAACAATCCCAGCTCCCTCAGCCTCTCCTCATAGGGCTTGTGTTCAAGGCCTCTCACAAGATGAGGGGAGGCAATGAGGTTTAACTTTGCGTCTTTTGAGAGGAACCTGCGTCCATTCCCCTCTGCTTTTTGAATAAGCAGCCTTTGCTGGGGAAGCCTGCAGAGCCTGCTTACTCTGATTCAACTCTTTCCTCCTCTGGTTCATCTCTTTCCTCCTTTGGTCTATCTCCTTCCTCCTCTGGTTCTTTCCTACATTCCCTTCCATTTCTAAGGCTAGCAACCTTATCCTTCAGTCTGGCCACCAGATTAAGCAGATAGTCAACCTGCTCACACCTTATACAAGAGTTGCCCCCACAACCCTGCTTCTCAAGAGTCAGACTCCAGCATTCTCTACAGCCAGATACCTGGAGAGCTACGTGCTTCTGTTCTACCTCAGTCTGGGCACTGAAATAGACACACACAGGCCAAAAAGAAGTGGTTTTTTTTTTTTTCTTCATTAGAAAGAATCAACCAAATTAAGATCACAAGGAGAAAAAAGCACACAACAAAGAAAGAACTGTTGGCTAAGATGATAGTCAGAGGCTTAACACAACTGTTAACTGTTTAACTGTTCTGATAGACCCAAAGTATCTGTTGTCCCATATTTCAGAGCATTAAGTGCAGCTTCGATAAAACAAGTACATAAAGTCAAGACATCAATAAGAAAAAGACCTGTCTTAAAGTATCATCAGTAAATTTGCAGACAACACCAAGATGGGAGCAGGTGTTGATCTGTTAAAGGGTAGAAGGGGTCCAAAGAGGGACCTGGACAGGCTGGACAGATGGGCAGAATCCAACGGCATGAGATTTAACACATCCAAGTACTAGGTTCTACACATTGGCCACAAAAACCTCATGCAGTGCTACAGGCTGGGGTCAGAGTGGCTGGAAAGTGGCCAGGCAGAGAGGAACCTGGGGGTACTGGTTGATGGTAGGCTGAACATGAGCCATCAGTGTGCCCAGGCAGCCAAGAAGGCCAATGGCATCCTGGCCTGCATCAGGAACAGTGTGGCCAGCAGGAGCAGGGAGATCATTCTGCCCCTGAACACCACACTGCTTAGGCCACACCTTGAGTCCTGTGTCCAGTTCTGGGCCCCTCAGTTTAGGAAAGATGTTGACTTGCTGGAACGAGTCCAGAGAAGGGCACCAAAGTTGGTGAGGGGTTTGGAGCACAAGCCCTGTGAGGAGAGGATGAGGGAGCTGGGGTTGCTCAGCCTGGAGAAGAGGAGGCTCAGGGGAGACCTTATTACTCTCTGCAACTACCTGAAGGGAGGCTGTAGCCAGGAGAGGGTTGGTCTCTTCTCCCAGGCAACCAGCACCAGAACAAGGGGACACAGTCTCAAGCTGTGCCAGGGGAGGTTTAGACTGGATGTTAGGAAGAAATTCTTTATAGAGAGAGTGATTGGCCATTGGAATGGGCTGCCCAGGGAGCTGGTGGAGTTGCCATCATTGGAGGTGTTTAGGAGGAGACTGGATGGGGTGCCATGGTTTAGTTGATTAGATGGTGTTGGATGATGGGTTGGAAGTGATGATCTTGAAGGTCTTTTCCAACCTGGTCTATTCTATTCTGTTCTATTCTATTCTATTCTATTCTATTCTATTCTATTCTATTCTATTCTATTCTATTCTATTCTATTCTATTCTATTCTATTCTATTCTATTCTATAACATGAGTTTTCTCCTTTATTAGCTTTTATACATAGCCTCAGGTAACCTGAAATTTCATTTTTGACAGTTTCCACACTGATTAATTCTCTTAGTGTCCTTAGGAAAAAAAAAAAAAAAAAAGTTTAAATCTTTGTATTACATAGTGGCATAACAAAGAAGTGGAACATCAACTCACAGTTCATAAATGATTAACTTTTTCAAAATTTTGTATATCATAAAATTACAAAAAATTATTTTATGTAACTACTTGGAACAAATAAACATAAGAAAACAGATGTTTTAGAATCTTTAGTAATTTTGTAATTAAGACTCATACAAATCAATTAAACTAAGAAGGAAAATTAAAAATGTACCAATCAATATAAAGGTCGGTGACCCTCAGTTGAATCAGTTTCATAGAATAATGTATTTACCTCCCAGCTAAGCAAAGGGAAGAATCTGACTTCCTCCTGATTTTTGATATTCAATGGGCCAAACCATACTATCCATCTGCCCAGGTTACCAAATGAAAATATTGCACCCAGTGGACAAGAGTGTGATTGTTTAACTTCTCATTCTGAAACAGAAATCTTAACTAGCTATCTTCAAACTGAACAGTACTTTAGCATATATTATTGAATATACCATTGCCACTGTAGTTGCTTTGAATCAAAGTTAGTACTAATCTGCAAGCAACCATACTTGCATGTGTAGTTCAGTCCTAAATTTTTCACTACATTTAAAACAGATATAATGAAAAATCTCTGTACAGATGCGAGTTAGTGAATCTATACAATTACAACTCCAGTCAAGGAAAATAAGTTCCAATGATTAATTCTTTCTGCAAACATCTCCATGTATCCTCAATTAAAATTATAACACTGAGTAGAGATTAATTTGGAAATTACCAAAATGGCATGATGAAGGTAGGCAAACTATTCCTTCCAGGTCTTTTATCTCATTCTATCCTAGTTTTGTCTGGGAAACCAGTTAGGACAGCCTGTTGAATATGCTGATGAGTATTTGATATCATACACACATTATTCCAGCTTTATAACAAAGCTACTGGACAGAACGAAGGATGATGGTGCTTGGAGTTCACAATCTAACTTGTGATACTTCCTGTTTCAGGGGGCTTCTTCAGGTTACAGCTTGAGATGTGGGTCTCTTTGACTTTGCTGGTTTGGATGCTTCTCCTTTCCTCCTGCTGGCTTGTTTGTTCATTGCTTTGGCTGACTTGTCTTGTTTGCTCATTCACACAGTATTGTACAGTACTATATCTCCATTAAACTGTATCTCAACCCACAGGGCTTTTTGTGCTACTTTTGTTCCTCATATATTTGTGTGGGGTTTGGTTGTTAGGGCAGGCTTTCTTAAAGAAGGACACATTGTAATACAAAATTTTTGGAATTTAATTTAAGAGGGAAAAGCTTTATCAGCAATAAGACAAGGGGAAATGGTATTAAACTGGAGGAGGGTAGATTTGGTTTAGACATAAGAAGTTCTTCACAATGAGTGTGGTGAAATACTACAACGGGTTGCCCAGGGATGTGGTTGAGGCCCTGTCCTTGGAGACATTCAAGATAAGACTTGATGTGGCCCTGGGCAGCCTGATCTAGTTGGAGGTGTCTCTGCTCACTGCAAGGGGGTTGGACAAGATGACTTTTGAGACTCACTCCCAACCCAATGCAATGCGTGAATCTGTGAATCACTGTACTGCAACTTGTAAGTCTAGGAGATGATGAAAATTACGTCCTTATCCATGGGTTTGTTTGTGTATTCATGCACAATATTGTTGGTATGCTTTTTGAGGTTTTGGTTTTGTTTGTTTTTTTTTTGTTTGTTGTTGCTGTTGTTTGTTTTGTTGTGGGTTGTTTTATTTTTTCAGTTGTTTTTTGTTTTGTGGTTGTGTGTGTGTGGTTAAGTTAAACATCAAACTCAAATACCAGTATGTCACTGAAAATCACATAAACTTTTCTTCTGAAGGATCTTACTATAGACGCTTACTTCAAATGATTTATTTTCCAGATCATATTGCTTCACCATATGTCAGCAGGCTTTCAGCTAATAAGATGGCACTTAGAGAATAAAGGAAAGAATATTGTTTATGGTTAACTTTATATCTCAAGTGTAGTTCCAGATAAAAGGAGTACATTCAAGAGCCAGCAAGGCACAGCACATTGAATATTATTGCTTGACATCTCAACAAAGCAATCAAGAACTGATTATTCAGTTTTGACACATTTTCTGCTATGTTATTTTCCTTCAAGTCCATTAAATTTCTCTTTTATCCAATTGATGAAAGCTTCTTAGACTTCATTAAAAATCACCAGGAAATGTTTCATCATGATAGATCAGGGTCTGACTGTGCCAGCAAAAAATATTTTATCAAAGGATTTAGATGAAACTGTTTTTGAAAAGCCTGTTTGAATTAAAGTATCCAATTGTTTGCTTGAGCTGGCAATTCTGTTTGTGATAGAAAATTAGAAGACCTACAGCTACTTTGTGGATATGATTTACTCTGTGGTTACAGTTATTACTTCTAAATGCCACCTCAGTGTGGGAAAGTCAGGCTGACACAGAGGGTCAAGCTAAGATGAAGAGACTACCAGACAATTTAATTTTCAGAAATGCTCACCTGAAGTTGCACTTCAATCTTTACAGTTGGTGACATATCTAATTGTTCAAGTCAAATGATGTTAGACAAATTGGACATTCAGAGGAGACCTTATTGCCATTTACAACTACCTGAAGGGAGGTTGTAGCTAGGTGGGGGTTGGTCTCTTCTCCCAGGCAACCAGCACCAGAACAAGAGGACACAGTCTCAGGCTCTGCCAGGAGAGCTTTAGGCTGGATGTTAGGAAGAAATTCTTCACAGAAAGAATGATTGGCCATTGGAATGGGCTGCCCAGGGAGGTGTGGAGTCACCATCACTGGAGGTGTTTAGGAAGAGACTGGATGGGGTGCTTGGTTTAGTTGATAAGATGGTGTTGGGTGATAGGTTGGACTTGATGACCTTGAAGATCTTTTCCAACCTGGTCTATTCTATTCTATTCTATTCTATTCTATTCTATTCTATTCTATTCTATTCTATTCTATTCTATTCTATTCTATATTAATTGCAACATTATCTGGGGGTTACTTTGAATACAAGTGAATTAATAGTATAAATAACTTCTAGACACATAAAGGTGGATGAGATTTGGAAAAAAAAAAAGGCACAACTGAAGAAACCAAGGGTGGAATGTAACTCCAGATTGTATACCCCTAAAGTATCTAGATATTCTGCTTGGTGTTCATGAGTTTCATTTGCAAGAATACTAAAAGAAAAACAAAACTACAATTCTTTGGTCTCATCATAGGAATCTCATGCCACTTGAGGCCCATTAGGGTAAACCACCTGTCTGTAGGCTGGTGACTCAACAAGACACTAGTTTCCCTAACATATGTATCGGATTCTTCAGCCTTATGAGGGAGATTCAGACACCCAGCCACTGGCATAGTTTTAAAAAGCTGTGCTTATTTTAAACAGCTGTGCTTAACCTCTATCGAAAATGGATGAGGGAATATGAAAATCTAAATTGGCTTAAGGTAATTTTAATTGTTTACATTCCAGTACTTGGATACTATATATTTTTAAGAAAAGAAAATGTATATTAAATGTTTTTCATCTGTAGCGCTGTTACTATGCTACCATAGAAGCCTTACTTGAGCAAACTTAACAGAACGAAGTTGTAAATACAATTCCAAGTCATTGCCAGTGTACTATTTTGTCCCTAAATTTTGTCTTTTATCCTCAAATGAGATATTAAGTATCTTCTATTTCTGCACATGATATCTAATGGAAATATTCACAGTCTCTCACTTCTGTACCTCCCACCTCATAAAACCCCCACATAAATCCATGAACATGGTAGCATATACAAAAGTTATTTCCTACAAATTATTATGTGAAGATTTCAGTTGTGTTTTTTGAAATAGTAGAGTGTTTTATAGTTATTGTTTCTTTCTATTGCTATAAGAGAAAATGAAATTTAGTGGCTTTGATGTTTCACAGAAACTGATATAAGATGTAAAGCATAGACAGATAAATAGCAACATTGGCTCTGGGCTGTAACAGCTGTGTTGCAATGTTTGCTGCCCTAACTTCAGTATTTCTGGATGGAAACAATGTTGTCATTCCTGAATTTTCTAGGGAAAAAACTTTTATGCTGTTGGAAAGAAGATGCCTACTTTAGGGGCTGCATAAGGAAAATCCCACAGTTTGGCCAAACAAAACCATGACTGGAAGAAAACAGCATCATCAGATTCTTTATTTTATTTTGTAGACTGAATAATGGAGTAATGACTCATGCTTAAGGTACCACACTGGTTTCAGAGAGATACATGTATATGAAAAGCTAAAGTAATACAAATTAATCAAGATTATATATTATAATACATTGCAACCATCAATTCATTAGACCCTGTTAACAAAGCTGAATGAATAACTGCTTAACTTAACGTTTGTGATCACAGGATGGAGGACACCAAAAGAGATCATCAAGTACAACCCCCCCTGCCAGAGCAGGGCCATACCTAAACTAGTACCTACCTAAGCTAGTAAGATAGATAGACAGACAGACAGACAGACAGACAGATAGATAGATAGATAGATAGATAGATGGATGGATGGATGGATGGATGGATGGATGGATGGATGGATAGATAGATAGATAGATAGATAGATAGATAGATAGATAGATAGATAGATAGATAGATAGATTTTAAAATATTTTTTTTTACCGCAGTAAACATATCCAACAGAGTAAATGTAAAGTTATGAAAATCGTTGATTTTGATTTTTTTTTTACTTTCAGGCTATCCAAGAAGGGAGTCACAGGGAAACATTTGGAAACATTTTCCCCTTCATCCTGTAAAGCTAGAAGTAAAAAGTAAAATGGTGCCACTTTAATTGTTTCCAATTTGTAACCCTTCCAAGAGAATTTCCACAGGAGATTTCCAAAGATGCCCACCAGAGAAAGGACAAAAAAATGTTCTTTAATTGAAAAGAAATTAATATTCAGGAAATTAATGCATTTTTACCATATGTATATTTCTGAAAGTATTGTGCTTCTTTCATTTTCTTGGGAGGGTCAATGTACTCTTACAAAGACAGAAATAGTCATTGACAGGCTATTGCACATTGTGGAATTAATGATCAATCCAACAATGATGGTGAGTTCATGCAGACGTGTATTGTGTTGTGAATAGCATTTTGCCTTCAAACCTGTGTTGTGCTGAACATATTCCTTGTCTTCTGGATAAACTTAGATAATCATAATACCTTCCTGAACACCTTCCTGAATGCCTTCTTTGCCTCAATGTTTAACAGCAAGGCAGGAGTTCAGGACGAGTGGCCTCCTGAACTGGGCGATGGGGTCGGGGAGCAGTGTGGTGCCCCAGTAATCCATGATGAATTAGTTCGGGACCTGCTGAGCCACTTGGACACTCACAAGTCCATGGGACCAGATGGGATCCATCCTAGGGTGCTGAGAGAGCTGGCAGATGTGCTGGCCAAGCCGCTCTCCATCATTTTCCTCCAGTTCTGGCTCACTGGTGAGGTCCCAGATGACTGGAAACTGGCCAATGTGGTCCCCATCTATAAGAAAGGTCGGATGGAGGAACCAGGAAACTACAGGCCAGTCAGCCTGACCTCAGTGCCAGGGAAAGTGATGGAGCAGATAATCCTGGCGGCAATAATTGCACTCTTGAAGGATGGCCAAGGGCTCAGGTCCAGCCAACATGGATTTAGGAAGGGCAGGTCCTGCCTCTCCAACCTGATCTCCTTCTATGATCAGGTGACCTGTCTGGTGGATGTGGGGAGGCCTGTGGATGTGGTCTACTTGGACTTCAGCAAGGCCTTTGACACCGCCTCCCACAGCAAACTGCTGGCTAAGCTGTCAGCTCATGGCTTGGACCACAACACTCTGTGCTGGGTTAGGAACTGGCTGGAGGGCCAGGCCCAGAGAGTGGTGGTGAACGGTGCCACATCCAGCTGGCGCCCAGTCACCAGTGGCATCCCCAAGGATCAGTGCTGGGCTCCGTCCTCTTTAACATCTTCATAGATGATCTGGACGAGGGGGTCAAGTCAGTCATCAGCAAGTTTGCAGATGACACCAAGTTAGGAGCAGATGTTAGTCAGTTAGAGGGTGAAAAGGCTCTGCAGAGGGACCTCGACTGACTGGACAGATGGGCAGAGTCCAATGGGATGTCATTCAACAAGTCCAAGTGCCGAGTGCTGCACTTTGGCCACGGCAATCCCATACAGAGATTTAGGCTGGGGTCAGAGTGGCTAGAGAGATCCAAAACAGATAGGGACCTGGGGGTGCTGATCGACAGCCACCTGAATATGAGCCAGCAGTGTGCCCAGGTGGCCAAGAAGGCCAATGCCATCCTGGCCTGCATTAGGAATAGTGTGGCCAGCAGGAGCAGGGATGTCATTGTGCCCCTGTACTCTGCGTTGGTTAGGCCGCACCTTGAGTACTGTGTCCAGTTCTGGGCCCCTCAGTTTAAGAAGGACATCGAAACACTTGAGCGTGTCCAGAGAAGGGCAACAAGGCTGGTGAGAGGCCTTGAACACAAGCCCTATGAGGAGAGGCTGAGGGAGCTGGGATTGTTTAGCCTGGAGAAGAGGAGGCTCAGGGGTGACCTCATTGCCCTCTACAACTACCTGAGGGGTAGTTGTGGCCGGGGAGGGGTTGGTCTCTTCTCTCTAGCAACCAGCACCAGAATAAGGGGACACAGTCTCAAGCTGCGCCAGGGGAGGTTTTGACTCGAGGTGAGGAGGATGTTCTTCACCAAGCGAGTCATTCGTCATTGGAACGGGTTGCCCAGGGAGGTGGTTGAGTCATCGTCCCTGGAGGCGTTCAAGAGGAGATTGGACGTGGCACTTGGTGCCATGTTCTAGGCATGGGGTCTGTGTTGATAGGTTGGACTCGATGATCCTCGAGGTCCTTTCCCACCTAAGTTATACTGTGTGATACTGTGATAACAGATGGACCTCTAGGCAGCTTCCATTTGGCAATGACATTACATCACCCACATGTCCTTCTCTATATCAAAGTGGTATGTTCTTATGGAAACATTCTTCTGCTTGACAGTAGAAATTATGAATAGAGTTGCTTTCTTCTAAGAACATGCTATCAAAACTCTAAGGATCAAAAAACCAGGGAACTGTGTCATGGGCAGGATCTGTATTATGTGCTTCATCAGAATTGAAGGTCCATCCAATGCAGCGCAGCAGGTTACAGAAGAGATGTAAGGTTATCTGTTGGGTTTGTTTGTTTGTTTTGTTGGTTTTGTTTGTTTGTTTGTTCGTTTTTCATGTTAGCTCCAATGAATAGCATTTTAATCAATACCTTATGGTGTTTGAGATCCGGTATAGTTTGGACTATCAGAAACACTTGCACAGGTTCATTGCATCATCCAATTTAGATACAGTAGTAAGGAATTAAGTAGATCATAAGCTCATATTTGGTTATTATTCTGAATAATTATTTTCGAGAATTTGCATTTGGTTCTAAATTATTAATTTTTTTGAATTTACTATAAATTTTCAAGGTAAATACATAGGAAAAAAAAAACAAAAAAGATGGATGACTTAATACTAATTTGTTTGGTTTTTTTGTTTGCTTTTGTCTTCATTTCATTAAAATAAATTAGCTTCATACCTGGGAGAGACTCTCCTGGTGTGACTCAACAAAGATAAAATCACTTGCTGCTTGCCCAGACAATAGCTGATATGTGTTGGGCAGAGCCACTGGAATGACTCTTGGAAGGTGCAAAGATAACATCGATCACTGGACCACAGCTGGCCTGACAACAATGGACTGAGGCCACCTTCGGGAATATGCATAAGACAAGATAATCTCCACCCATCAAGTACCCTGGAAAGGGGGGATGATGAGACAATGGAATGAGTGTGTGGGCAGGTAGATGGAGAACGAGGAGGCAGAGGCCTCCCCGCCTCCAACCAGACCCCTGCCCAAACACACAGGAATGCAAAGAAAGAATTCCTGGGGAACGATACCTGGATATTTACCTAAGGATGATTTCCTGGCCCCGGAATTCCTGAGGGACAATACTTGGACACATACCTAAGGACTAAAAAACTGTATAAAAGACTTGAGTAACTACTGGCTCAGAAGAAGAAAAACAGAGAACCAAAAACACAGATGAAGGAAAATACAGGACAGTGCCGCTGAGAAAGAAGGCATGAGAGAAGGAAAAGCCCGGGACAATGGTGCTCCAAAGAAAAGAGGCCGTGGAGCCTGGAAGAAGCACACTGAACCTTCTCTCCATGTCCTAAGTTCCGCTTGCTGCAACTCATGGAGCTGAAGCTGCCCAGAAGACCACATCTCTTCTCCAGCCAAAGCCTCAGCACCCTTTCTCTACAGACCCAACATCTAGCCAGGGAGATTAAAGGGAATACTAAGAACTTCTACAGGTATATTAATGGGAAGAAGAAGACTAGGGAAGGTGTGGGCCCCCTCAGAAAAGAAAATGGTGACATGGTCACAAGTGATGAGGAAAAGGCTGAGGTACTTAATAACTTCTTTACCTTAGTCTTCACTGCAAGGGCCTCTAGCCACACTCCTGATGTTATGGAAGACAATGCCAGGGACGGGGAGGAAGAACTGCCCATTGTAAGTGAAGATCAGGTTCATGATCACCTGAAGAACCTGAAAGTGTTCAAGTCCATGGGACCTGACGGGATACACCCACGGGTACTGAGAGAACTGGCAGATGAGGTTGCTAAAACCCTCTCTATTATATTTCAAAAGTCATGGCAATCTGGTGAAGTCCCCACAGACTGGAAAAGGGGAAACATTGCCCCCATCTTCTAAAAGGGTAAGAAGGAGGAACCAGGGAACTACAGGCCAGTCAGTCTCACCTCTGTGCCTGGAAAGATCATGGAGCAGATCCTCCTGTAGTCACTACTCGCTCAGAAGAATAGTGAAGAGGTGATTTGGAACAGTCAGCATGGCTTTGCCAAGGGCAAATCCTGCCTGACCAACCTGGTGGCCTTCTATGAGCAGGTGACAAAATTAATAGATGAGGGGCGAGCAACTGATGTCATTTACCTGGACCTGAGCAAAGCCTTCGACACTGTCCCACACCACATCCTGGTCTCCAAACTGGTGACACATGGGTTTGATGGGTGGACCACTAGATGGATAAGGAACTGGCTTGATGGCCGCACCCAAAGAGTGGCTGTCAATGGCTCCATGTCCCAGTGGAGGCCACTGACAAGCGGAGTCCCCCAGGGATCAGTCCTGGGACCTGTCTTGTCAACATTTTTGTGGGTGACATGGACAGTGGCATTGAGTGCACCCTCAGCAAGTTTGCTGAAGACACCAAGCTGTGTGGTGCAGCAGACACGCTGGAGGGAAGGGAGGCCATCCAGAGGGACCTTGACAGGCTGGAGAGGTGGGCACAAGCCAAGCTCATGAGGTTCAACAAGACCAAGTGCAGGGTCCTGCATCTGAGTCGAGGCAATCCCAGGCACAAATCCAGGCTGGGCAGGGACTGGCTGGAAAGCAGCCCTGAGGAGAGAGACTTGGGGGTGCTGGTGGACAAAAAGCTCAACATGAGCTCTCAGTGTGCACTTGCAGCCTGCAAAGTCAATCAGATCCTGGGCTGCATCAGGAGAAGTGTGGCCAGTAGGTCAAGGGAGGTGATCCTCCCCCTCTACTCAGCCCTGGTGAGACCCCACCTGGAGTACTGTGTCCAGTTCTGGAGCCCCTATTACTAGAGGGATGTGGAGGTGCTGGAACATGTCCAGAGAAGGGCCACAAGGATGATCAGAGGGCTGGAGCACCTCTCCTATGAGGACAGACTGAAGGAGTTGGGGCTGTTCAGTCTGGAGAAGAGAAGGCTCCGAGGTGACCTAATTGTGGCCTTCCAGTATCTGAAGGGGGCCTACAAGAAGGCTGGGGAAGGACTTCTCAGGATCTCAGGTAGTGATAGGACTAGGGGGAATGGAATGAAGCTGGAGGTGGGGAGATTCATGCTGGATGTGAGGAGGAGGTTCTTCACCATGAGAGGGGTGAAACCCTGGAATGGGTTGTCCAGGGAGGTGGTCGAGGCCCCATCCCTGGAGGTGTTTAAGAGCAGGCTGGATGAGGCCCTGGCCAGCCTGATCTAGTGTGGGGTGTTCCTGCCCATGGCAGGGGGCTTGGAACTAGATGATCCTTGTGGTCCCTTCCAACCCTGAATGATACTATGATACTATGATACTATGATCTTCTGCAGCACCTTTCCTCCACGGACTCAAACTGTCTTGGGGGGGTGAGGGGTGTGGTAATATAATTCCTCTTCTCTCTCTCTCTCTATTCTCTCTCTCTCCCTTTCTGATCCATCCACTTTATCTATGTCATAAATAGTCTAGCTGTTGATATTTTGGCCTCGTTTGTGCCTCTAATTTCACAACACAGGAATGTTCAAAAGAACTTGAGTCTCTTTCCCTCTCCGGAACAAGACAATATCCTTTTACCAAAATGTATTTGAATATTATGTGATACTTAAAGCTGTTTTTTTTCCTCTGTGTATTAACTAGATAGGAAAACCAAGAAGTTTTTGGTTTTATTTTAGCTTTTCTACCTCTATTTCAGAACTCTGTTTAAAAACACAAATACGGTTTATATATTTTGGATGGCATTAAAAATAAAATCTAAGAGATTTTTTGACTCTAAACTTGAACCTGGAATCAGTGGGGTTTAAGTACATTTTAAAGTATTTTTTTAAGGTGTTAAAAAGCACTTTTTAATTAAAAATACATATCTCAATAGACAAGGCTTTTGAAAAGAATCCACTTTTTTTGGTTGCATGCAGTTCATTAATTTCACAGTCTTGAATATTAGAGAAAATATTTTATTTATTTCATTACAGCTTGTTCCAAATAAAGCATGAGATACCAATGTTATATTAGCATCTCAGACTTCATCATTATTGACTGTGACCTCAGTTTATGTTTTGCCAGATACCTCTTTTCTGCTACAATATGTTATATCATTACAATTTACACTTCTTTGGTTTTTTTTCTGCAATACCTGTGGAAAAAAGGGTAAGGTACTAATATGGATGCTTTACCTGAAATACTAAAACAAGTCTTGAAGATATAAATATATTTTTTTTCTAAGAAATATAAGCCTCAAATTTGTTAAATGTGAGAAAAATCAGTTGCATATTTATGTCTCTGTGAAGAAAGATCTCACAATATTTTAATGTCCCTTCCACATACTTCTCTAATGGGGCATATGATGTAATTTGATGTAATATTTAAAACAGAGCTAGTGGAGCATGTGCAAGACAGCTGTTCATTGTCCTGACAGCTTGTGCAAAGCCCACAAAGTTGAACTATATATTTATTTATTTTTAACACCACAGAAAAGAAGAGAATAGAATAAATCAGGTTGGAAAAGACCTTTGAGATCATCGTGCCCAACCCATCATCATCCAACACCACCTAATCAACTAAACCATGGCACCAAGCACTCTATCAAGTCTGTTTCTAAACACCTCCAGTGATGGCTACTCCACCACCTCCCTGGGCAGCCCATTCCAATGGACAATCACTCTATGAAGAATTTCTTCCTAACATCCAGCCTAACATCCAGAGTTCTAAGATTGGAGCATTTTAACAGCTAATGCAAAGAATAATGGCTGTTAATTTCAGAATGTTTAATTTCAATGCAATCTTTTTATTAGAAAATAATTTGGGTTCTGTTTTATGTTAAAATATGCTTAATAGACATACTGGTTCATTTATAATTAGAAGATGTTCATCATACAATCAGTCAAAAGCAAATTACAAAGGTGAATGTTTAGAGATTATGTAAAGACAAAAATCATTAAGTATTTTTAATATATAAACCCCAAAACAACTCAATGTACACATAGAGACAAAATACGTGTCCTTGCAGAACTATAGTAAATAGCGGCAATGTCATATGAATGTTCTGGGGAAAAAAAAAAAAAAACGTGACCGTGTGAAATACCACTATGAAGGTTAGTACTGTACCTTCCAAAGACTTACTTGTGTGTAGCTCTTTACATAATACGCTGAAATGGATTTTTTTTTTTTTTAACAGAAAAAGAATAATCAGCTGTGTACATTTAAGTTAGGTAGGTTAGGGACTGTTCTGCTTATCAGTTTCTTCATATGATTTGACAAACAGGTTTCTGGCACTGTGACCAGTTGTGTGCACTCCATTAATCTGGTTTAGCTTTCAAATTGTATGGTCCCTTTCCACTACTAGTTGTAACTGCCTCTGGCCAATACCCTACTGTACCATCTGCATGTGTTTTTCAGTTTTGGCATCATCCAAAACTGTTACTGGGCATGATTTGAACAGTTTTGTAGTATAAATAGCCAAACTCCAGGGACAGTGAATGTTATGTTACTGTGTTAAGTTTAGAAGGACTTCTTTTTTCCAGATAAAGACCAGCATTTGCCTCACAATAACACTCTGCTCCCACAGTTAAGAAAGATCCTATGGTTCCTGCCTTACAATAACACTGTGCTCCCACAGTTATGATCCTGTAGTTCCTCACACACTGCAAAGGGTTTTATTCACGCCTTTCTCAAAGGCCTTATGAGTAAATTTGTCACATCTAATTCTTTCAATACTATATTGAAGATGTCTGACTTAGTCAACATGAAAAAAGGAGGCACTTTAGTCCATGAGTCATCTGACTTATTCTAGAGCCTATTTTAAAGTTAAAGATCAAATGTGCTATAAAAATATTCTCTAAATATAGATACTGAGCTCAAAAGCATGTTGTTTAAATTACAACATTTACAACAGTTCTACCCAGACTCCAGACATGTGAAAGGTTTGAAAAAATACTCCACTCTCACACCATTCTTTTAGGATTAGCAAGAGCCTGTGTCTGGTTTTGTTGTGGATTTGTTGTTGTTTTTTGACTAGTCCCACTCTCAGCTGCTCTAATATAAAGACATTTAAATAAATATCTAATGTATATATTAGTCAGGAATCTTGATAAACACAATTTGCAATTTCTCACATGAAAGTTCATCTGCCAATGCAGTTGCTCAAACTGACTTTCAAATCAGAGGTTGTCATGCATTTAAAATCTCATTTCCACACTTTATTTGGAGAACATATAACCATATTTTATTGCTTTAAAAAAAAGGTTGTTTACACTGTCATCTTCTATTTTCTAAGGAAAAGTTTGCATATATACATGCATTTCTCTATTTTGACATGATCTTGCCCTATGTGTTGATACAAATATGCATTACATTATAAATACTATTTACCTAGATTCTTATGTCTAAGGATATATTCTGTGGAACAGTCAGTTTCCCAGGGATTTTTGTTCCCAGAAAATTTTGTTCAGTGAAGTTATGTAATTCCGCTCAAAATGAAAATACAGAAGAAAAAAGGACTTTGGATAGCAGAAGAACAATTTTAATTTCAAATTTCTTACTAATTATTCATAACTACCAAATTTATTTCTGTTAGGACAGGCCCTGCTCACTAAGTTCACTCAAAATTCAAAGTTGGGTTTTATAATACAGGATCTTAAACAAAATGCGATTAAATAATTGAATCTCCAAACAAATGTTAAATCATGAGGACTAGTCATGTAATACATTGCATGTATTCTAGAATAAAACTATTCTTTATATTTTTGAATGCATAAAAATATGTACTTGGTTGCCTTGGGTGTAATTTGGGTTTAGTTTATTTTAAAAATCAGAAGGAGTAATGATTTCTTCCAAGTGAGATTTATTCTGGCTAGTAAAGCATATTGCCTTCTGGGAGTCATCTCCAGCACATAAAAAGGCTCAAATAATCAAGAACATAGAACTAAAACAAGTCCTTAAAATCTAAGCAATTTTGAGGACTCTCACTCAAAAGGAAAGGTGAAAGAGCTTCAAGGCAGTACACACAAGCTGAAAAATTTCAGAAACTTTTGAATACCCGAACAGATCACATGTAAAGATGATAGCATTGAGGAAGGTTTAAACATTTAAAATAGTTGAATAATAAATAATAACTCCAAGTTTTATATTGTAAGGACCAAACAGAAACTACTACAACCAAATACACAAGGCCTACATATGAATACAAATGCATCCATTTTTGACAAATGGTATCGTGAAACAGAGGTAATTTTTTTAATTTACCCCCCTCCCCAAATAAAATCTTTACCTATATATGCAAACTTTTCCTTAGAAAATAGAAGATGGCAGCATAAACAATTTTTTTTTCTTTTTTAAAAGCAACAAAAGTATAGTCTTAGGATCTCCAAATAAAGTATGGAAATGAGATTTTACATGTATGACAACCTCTGATTTGAAAGTCAGTTTGAGCAACTGCATTGGCAGATGAAATTTCATGTGAGAAATTGCAAATTAGGCTACAAAAATAACTTGTGAAGAGGCAGTACTTTTATAAATAGTATTCAACAGGAGGAGCTACAGGAATTATTACTTAGTGGGGGAACTATGAAAAAAATAATTGTCTGAGATTTGTTGTTAGTTTCTTGAAGAAAACTTATGTGAAGAAATAAAAGGGGGAAAACATAAAGCGTGATTCACATTTGCATTCAATTTACTCTATGTCATATTCTAAGTAATTATATAGGATTATGGTAAATATATATCTGGGTGTTTTAATAGGCATCATATATAATTTTACAATAAATACAACTAAGAGGTAAAAAACATGAAATGATCAATATGTTAAAAAATATTTGATGCTCCTATTCACACAAATATAACAATGCTTAGAATTTAAAAAAAAAAATAAATATTGTCATCAGTCTTTAAAGTAGGTAAGCACTTAGAAACTTGTTATTGTTACTCTCTAATGGAATGGAATTTCAGAAACAATTTGTTGGCTTTGCAGCTCATTTATGCACACCCTGGGATTTCAGCTCTGTGTATTTAAATATTGGTACTGTTTTTCTGGTAGGTTTGTTATTCTGTTTTGTTTTGTTTTTTCCCTAAATAACACTGACATTTAGATCATCTGCCAAGTTGTGAAATGAATGACATTTAGCTGAGAATGCTTCTGATAACATACCTGCATAGGATCTATTCAATGAAAGTAGAAATAATAGATTAAATGTTAAAATAATAACTACTTATTATTTAGAATGTTCAGCTTTCTTTTCTAGGGATATTTTTGTTCTTGTTTTTCTTACTTTTTATGTTGTTGGGTTTATTTATCTATGTCTTTGAACATAAATTATCTGAATAAATAATAACTTCAACATTCTAACCCTTCTTTATTTCACTAGATAAATATTAATTATTAATGTTCAGAGATGCTGTACAATAAAAATATGTTTAGTTAATACAGGTCAAAATGACTGTCAGCTAGAATAAAGCACTATCAAATGAGTATTTTGAGTTGTTACTCATGAATCATAAAATATAATTAGGTTTCCAGATGAATAAATGAGACATAGAACCTGATTTGAATATTAGATATTTGTGTTTAATTTATGTGTCTACTAATAACTGAACTTCTATAAAACAAGTCTGTAAAATTCCGTAAAGCCTAGGATACTTAGACTGTCACAACACTGTGGTCATATAGCAGCTGCAAGTATTATTTAACCCCAGCTGGTGACTAAATAACCCACAGAGCCCACTTCAGAGTCCTCCTCTGCCAGCGGCAGCCTCAGCCACCATAACCCAGTGCTTGTGCATGGAGCTGCACAAAAGTCTCTGGCAGAGCGCAGACATTTTTGCAATTACATGAAAAATTCATTGATTTTGCTCAGAGAAATCTTTAACTTCTCCTTGTCTTTTGCACCTCAGACAGGTCCCCTTGCCCTGAGGCAGAAAATGTCCAATGGCAGCTCCATCACCCAGATCCTCCTCAGAGTATTTGCAGACACCCAGGAATTGCAGCTCTTACATTTCTGGTCCTTCCTGGGCATCTATCTGGCTGCCATCCCAGGCAACATCATTGCCTGCAACCATCACCTTCATACCCCCAAGTGTTTCTTCCTCCTCATCCTCTTGCTGTTTGATCTGGGCTCCATCTCCACCACTGTCCCCAGATCCATGGCCAATTTCCTTTGGGACACAAGGGTCATCTCTTTCTCAGGATGTGCTGCCCAAGCTTTTTTCCTTTCTCTTTTTGTTCTAAGCAGATTTTTCTTTTCTCACCATCATGGCTTATGACCGCTATGTTGCCATCTGCAAATCCCTACACTATGGGACCCTCCTGGGCAGCAGAGCTTGTGCTAACATGGCAGAGGTTGCCTGGGGCAATGCTTTCCTCTATACCATGGTGCACAGTGCCAATACTTCATGATCTTAAAGATCTTTTCCAGCGTAAATCATTCCATGATTCCGTGCCCAAACCCCTGCCCCATGCTACACTCCCCTGGTCTATCTTGATGATCCCTGCAAATGCTTAACACCAACAAGCTCATCATACAGTCACGCCATGCTCAAAGATTCCCTTGCATGACTGGGACCCTTGTCACCCCTTATAACCCAGCATGGAACCAAGGAGTCCCTCCTCATCATGTCGTGTCATGCTCAGGAATATACTGGTGGGAGCTTGGTGTGGGGGAACCTGGCTCAGCAATCAGGTGGGCATCAGTCAATTGGCACTGAGCAACTGTTATCACTGGCACCATCTGTCTGCCTTAGCATCTACTGTATTTTGTCACAAAACAGCTTTTGTAGATCACTGACAAGACAGATCCTTATGGAGGTGATGGCTGAGATTGTGTTCTTTTGTTCTGGATGTGAAGCCCAAGTTGCCCTCCACTATCTCACTCAGAAGACTGAATCCAGCACCATTCAAAACAGCTTTAGTTCTCCAAGATGAAGTTAGCTCCAGAATGGGGAGACCCTGCTGGGAATTTGGGGTAGTTTGGGGGCCAGAGTCCAGGCTGAGAGGGCCTGTGAGGTCAGAAAACCATCAGGGTCCCAATGAGGGCAGAGAGAGTAGACAAGGAAATGTAGATCACCTGTCTGGGACAATGGTTTGAAAGGTGACATCAGCCACACACACAGAGACAGAGACATTGTCTTCCAAGGGCTATGCTTTAAAGGTTCAAAGACTCAGTGTGAAAGGTTCAGAGCCTAATTTAGTCTCAAATTTTCATATGCAGTGGCACTTTTTGTTTGCAGACTCTACTTTTTAGAACCAAAGTCCACAATTTATTGTTCTTAGATACAAGATATATGTTCAGGCTCCAAAGAGTCATTTTTAACATCCAGCCAGACAGTTTTAATATCCAAGCCCTACCTTCAGGGTCTAAAACTTCATTTGGTGGGTCCAAACCCAAATCTGTCCATCCACTCAGGAGAGTGTGAAGGGGAGTTGTTGGAGCTCTACTCTTCTGACCCCCATGGCCTTCAACTCTACCCTGGTGCCAGCTCACAGCCACTAACACTGTCCTGTGTCTCTGCTTGGAGCTGGCTGCTGGGGTGTGTCTGTGTGGCCCACATGATCCCAGGGAAGCTGTGCTTGAAAACCATGTTGTGACTGTCTTTGGGCTGGTTAGGGCTGATGATTTGGCTAGGGATCATGAGGGAATGCAAAGGGCCAGAGACTGCAAGGATGAGACACAGGAAGAGAGATTTCAAATAAGGTTAAGGAAAGAAAGAGTAAACTATCATCTACCCATCTATCTAAATATCTAATCAGGAGAGTGGATCAACACTGCTTCAGGGGCCCAAAGATCTCCAAAACTCTCCTGGAGAAAGCATTGACCAATCTGATGTAATTAAATTTCTCCCTACTAAGGACATCTCATAGAACTGGAGACCATTAGAGATCCTCCTCAGGGAGGAGGGGGCTGGCCTGAGCAGTTGGAGCAGGGGATAGCCTTCCATGATGAGTCATTGCTGGCATTTGGTTTCTGTGGTCCACCCTCTCCTCAGAGCTACAGAATAAGTGAAGCCATCATCAAAAGAAGGCTGTACTCCATGGGCACTTAGGAGTCCAGCAGCTGTGGAGTCCATGTCCCAGTGGAGGCCAGTAACAAGCAGAGTCCCTCAGGGATCAGTCCTGGGACCAGTCTTGTTCAACATCTTTGTGGGTGACATGGACAGTGGCATTGAGTGCACCCTCAGCAAGTTTGCTGATGACACCAAGCTGTGTGGTGCAGCAGACACGCTGGAGGGAAGGGATGCCATCCAGAGGGACCTTGACAGGCTGGAGAGGTGGGCACAAGCCAACCTCATGAGGTCCAGCAAGAGTAAGTGCAGGGTCCTGCATCTGGGTCGAGGCAATCCCAGGCACAAATCCAAGCCGGGCAGGGACTGGCTGGAAAGCAGCCCTGAGGAGAGAGACTTGGGGGTGCTGGTGAATGAGAAGCTCAACATGAGCTCTCAGTGTGCACTTGCAGCCCGCAAAGCCAATCAGATCCTGGGCTGCATCAAGCGAAGTGCGGCCAGCAGGTCAAGGGAGGTGATCCTCCCCCTCTACTCAGCTCTGGTGAGACCCTACCTGGAGTACTGCGTCCAGTTCTGGAGCCCCTATTACAAGAGGGATACGGATGCGCTGGAATGTGTCCAGAGAAGGGCCACAAGGATGATCAGAGGGCTGGAGCACCTCTCCTATGAGGACATACTGAAGGAGTTGGGGCTGTTCAGTCTGGAGAAGAGAAGGCTCCAAGGTGACCTAATTGTGGCCTTCCAGTATCTGAAGGGGGCCTACAGGAAGGCTGGGGAGGCATTTCTCAGGATCTCAGGTAGTGATAGGACTAGGGGGAATGGAATGAAGCTGGAGGTGGGGAGATTCAGGCTGGACATGAGGAGGAAGTTCTTCACCATGAGAGTGGTGAAACCCTGGAATGGGTTTTCCAGGGAGGTGATTGAGGCCCCATCCCTGGAGGTGTTTAAGACCAGGCTGGACGAGGCTCTGGCCAGCCTGATCTAGTGTGGGGTGTCCCTGCCCATGGCAGGGGGCTTGGAACTAGATGATCCTTGTGGTCCCTTCCTACCCTGACTGATACTATGATACTATGATATGATACTAAATGTCAGAGAAGGCCTCAGAAACACTAGCAGGTACCGCATCACAGAATGACAAGAGCTGGTCTCGGGCAGACTTTCTGGACATTAGACAATCCTCCATTCAGTCCTAGGGCAGAAGGTGACAAGGGGCTCCTGTCCCATGCCCAGGCACTTCACTGCTCCCTGCCAGAAAGGGCAACTCCCCCTCTTCATCTTCCCATGCTTCCCAAAGTGCTTACATCCCTCTGATGCAAACAGGAAGGGTTTGGGATTGAAAATGAGCCTTTGAGCCTTATAAATACAGCTGTGGAGTCTGAAAATGGGGCTTCGGATCTTCAAAATCAAATCTGGGGACTTAGAAATGTGGTTCTAGACTCCCAAAATGTGTCTTTGAAGCATGGAACTTGTAAAGGATGGTTTGACCCAAAAAATGAAGGTATTGACCCTAGAAAGGATGCTTTCAAGGATAGGATCAAAGCTCTGGACTCTAAAAATGGGGCTTTGAGACTTAAATCACTGTGTTTTGATGCTGAAAACAATGACTTAGACCCTCAGGGTGTCTCTTAGTGTGGTGAAGGCACATTATGCCCAGATACTGAATCTTGTCCCAGCATGTGGACAAGTTCCCCCTCCTTCAGGAGGAAGACAAAAGCCAAGGCAATAGTCAGGCCAGCACACACCCAGTGCATGCAGTGCTTGTGCTGACAGCAAGTATGGGCATAATTCTAGCTTCATGCTTTCTATAGGCTGAAGCCAGTTGTTTATGAGAGTGCCCATTGGTCAAGCCCAGCCTCAAGGAATCTATAAGTATCACCCCAGTTGGTAAACAAGTTGCCCCCTCTTTCACTTTGTCTCTGTGCTTGCTCGAGAGAGCAACTTTCGAGCTGCAGCCTTTGCCATTGAGCTTATTGTTGTTAGCTTCTGTTATACATGCATGCATACTGAAAGCGTCTGCATCGTGAGAAGCACAGAGGGAGGACCTTAGCAACGCTGAGGAGCCCAGTGCTGCTACAGCCAGTCGCACCAACCGGGAGAGCCCACCGTGCCACCGGAGGACTGGACCAACACCCGAGGGTAAGATTGGCCCAGTTGCTGGGGAGAAGGGACTTGATCGATACCGAGTCCACGTATGCCTAGTCCCGCCATAGAGGGAGAGGAGCCGCCACATGTGCCTCTCTGAGCCCTGTGAATCTCAGGGAAGATTAAGGCATTGTTCGTGCCTATACTGCACCGAACCTGGGACCACTCTGAGAGTCCCACTGCTCCTTTAAGCACAGTAAACGAGAATCCGCTGCCTAATGCAGCCACATTCTCTCCCCGAGGCTGTTTACATCAGCCCCGAGAATCGCCGTGGTTGGGCCGACCCCGTAGCTTTGCCTGCTGCTGCATCATCCGAGCCCGCCTACCGGCAATCATCGCCCCACCCGTCGTGCTAGCCAACTCAGGGCCGACCCCATGGGCCGACCCCGACCAGGATCGTTCCCTGTTGTCTGGAGGGAATTGACCGAGTCCTGAAGGGAACCTTCTTCCGTGCTAAGCCCAGGTTCCATTATTCCCTCTTCCCTGCTGTGAAGAGAGGAGACAGTAACCCAACTCGACTAGGAACCAGTCCAGCAGCAACCGTCTGCAAGGACCCCCACCTTGCTAAAAACAACAGCTACAGAATATTGTCCACTTGCTTTCCATCCATTAGCACTCAGTTCAAAATATCCGTGTCTAGCAGAGTAAGCGCTGATGCATAGAAAGATTGTAATATTGCTGTGTATAACCAGAAGCTGCCCGCGTCCTGCCGAGTCGCCATCTAGTGGCCAAGTGGCGGAACCGCACCCGTCATTATGTAAATATAGACAGGGTCTATAGATAGTTCAATTAAGTTCTAATCATAACACTAAGCCACTTGTGGAAAGTATTTAATGAACGTGCACTGGAACATGTATATAAGTTGGTGATTCATCAGCTATTAATAGTTTGCTAATTAATAAAAATAATATTTTCATAATTCATATTTCATATTCATAAATTTAATAACCTCTTCACCACACTCAGGCCCTAAAAACTTCTGGATGGATCCTAAAAATGCCACACTGGAACCTGAAAAGGAGGCTTTGAACACTATAAATGTGGCCTTGGATCTCTATAGGGGACTTTGCCAACTGCAGAATGAAGAGCCTCAGTCTCTCCCACTGAAGTAATTATACTACAATTCTATGGTAAAAATTGAAAAAAAGTCCTTTGAAGAGTGAGGATTTTCAAGCTTATTTTAGGGTTATTCACTTGGATAAAGAAGCCTGTTTTCCTCGAGTGTATTAGAAGGAATGAGGTTAGCAGACCAAGACAGGTTCTCTTCCCCCTCTACTCTGCCCTGGTGAGGCTGCATCTGGAGTATTGCCTCCAGTTCTGCGCCCCTCAGTTCAAGAAGAACAGGGAACTGCTTGAAAAGTCCAGTGCAGAGCCACAAAAATAGTTAACGGAATGGACAATCTTTCTTACAAGGACAGACTGAGGGAGCTGGCGCTCTTTAGTTTGGAGAAGAGGAGACTGAGGAGTCACCTCATTAATGTTTATAAATATGTAAGGTGTGAGTGCCAAAAGGATGGAGGCAGGCTCTTCTTAGTGATGCCCAGTGACAGGACAAGGGGCAATGGGTGGAAGCTGAGGCATGGGAAGTTCCATGGAAACATGAGGAAGTTCTTTTTCACTTTGTGGGTGGCAGAACACTGGAATGGGCTGCCCAAGGTGGTTGTGGAGTCTCCCTCTTTGGAAATATTCAAGACCTGCCTGGATACATTCCAGTGTGATCTGGTATAGGTGATCCTGCTCTGGCAGGGAGTTTAGATTAGATGATCTTTTGAGGTTCCTTCTAACCCCTAATATACTGTGATTCTGTGATTCCTGCACTACTCTGAAACCAACACTAATTTTTTTTCCCTTTTATTTTTGGTTGATTTGTTCTTAATTCTTGATAGTGAATGAAATGCACATACACACTCCAAAGATTTCCTTCCCCTATAGCAATTGCCATAAGCATTAGACAGACAAGTTAGGACAAGTGGAACATTAAAGGAATCTATTTTCCAGTAATATCGTATCCTATCTGATGCTTGGCATACAAGGCAAATGCATATATAGGGTTGTATTTCCTCAGGAAAAACTGCAACTCATTTCTCTGCTAGTTTAAATTAGTCTAATTTTATTTGAAATAGTTTGAAGTATTGATGTGGTTGATCAGCAGTCTCAGCTGAAAGTTATGACTATGAACTGGAAGTGCAGATGAGCAACTTTCTGAGATGACTCCTAGTCAGCATTTTATAGAGAAGAGTTTTAAAATGAACCCTTTAGAGTCCAAACCCAACAATCCTACATTCAGTTTCATGGTCTGTTTGTACATACAATATTCTTAAATCCATCTCTTGAGATTTCCCATGTTGGCCAAAGTGTTCTGTGCACATTCAGGTAGATCTCATGCATGGAATCAGTCTTGGGCTAAGGTGAGTACAAGTAGGCTCTATTTCATCCTGTGCAAATGATGTTATCTACATAACATTTATTTATTTTTTTTTTAAAAATAATTACCTAAATAATACATACATTTTAAATATACCACATTAGACTGTTCAGCGATCAAAATTCAACATTATCTTGCAACAGTTTCAAGAGATGTCATTTAAACTTTTTAATTTTTGCTGCCTTCTTCCTTTATTTTTTTCTATGAAAAAGAAACTCTCAGCTTTCAAAAATCTTCCTTCAATAAGTAAATAAGGGGAAGTAATAAGTAAATCTTTGGTTGGTGGAGATGTAGCACTGAATAGGATTTGTTTCATGTGTAGTTATGTTATAAATAGACTACACTATAAGTTATTCATCATTGTAAGTGTCTAATTAATCAAATGTTAAAGAAATATTTCTGTCTGTTCATGATCATAAAATGAGCGTAGTGAATCCTAATATTTTGATCCCATCTATTTTTTTTTCTACTGATATTTTTTTATATTGACATTATTGCTTTCTCAACAGTGACTTAATACAATAAAATATTTATGTTCTATGTCTGAAAATGCATCAGATAAAACCTACTGTTTGACAACCACCTCTGATGCAATTATCTTCCAATGAATACACCAAGCCAGAACTACAGACATTCTTCATTCATCAGATCAGCATGCGCCAATCCACATATTTCATATTAAGTTTCTAATCTCTGTTGTGTTGTTTAAGGTTATATTAATTTTACCATTTTAGAAATAAAGACAGGACTCTTGAAATTGAGCCCATGAAGGCTCTGCTACTGATGTTTTTCATGGAAATTTGGTTTTCAGCTATGATTTAGTGCTTCACAGGAGATCAAGGGTGTTAAATCACGTGAGGTTTTTTTGAACTGCAGGTCACCCAACCTTTCCCACTTTCATCTGTGTGACTCTACTTGAAGTAAGCCTTTACATAGATATTTTTCTCCCAGTTACTACCTACATTGGCTTTCATTATGATTTATTTCTTACATCTTTGAGGCTTTTAACAACGTTTGAGTCAGGTTTTAGGTTTTTCACAAGTGGTGGTATACTGTCTACTAATCATTGTCTTTGCTGCCATTCACTTTAGTGTCCAAAGGAATCGTCAGAATAAGCTAACCTTCTGTATAATATCCCTAAACAATCATTTATATCCATATCTGGTCAAAAGAGCACAAGAAGGCACAATGGCAAGTGGGAACTCAAACTGAAAACTCAGAGGAAGGGAAACCTTCTCTAGATCCCTCCTAGAGGTGTCCCAGAAGAACTTCAACCCCAGTGTCCAAATGTGAAACTCATCAGGAAGAGTCAAGGGGTGAAGTTCTTCAGAACACCTTTCAGACTATTGGAGATTGATGTTTAGGGGTGTGGGGTCCACATTAAGATGCAGAGGAAAATCATTTTAGGATTGCACCGGGCTCAAAATGAGATGTAAGGAGAAGTACCAAAGACAGGAAAACAGGGGGATTTACATGAGTTAGGGAGTAACAATTGTAGAATATAGATAAAGGAACAAAATAGTTGATACATGCATAAGCAGGAGCCGATCAGTGCATTTTTCTGGATGCTCCCTCTTCCTAATCAGCACCATCTGTCCTGCCTTCATGTTAACTTCCTTTCTAACTCTGCCCTGGGTGGGGTCTCTCTGTTCTGTGTGTATGGAGGTGTGAGTCAGACTCTGGACTGTGGGTGATATATACTTTTTGAAGTCCATTTTCAGCTACATTATGGTAAGGAGCTCTCATCCATATATATGTGTGAGTGTGTGTTGCCAGAAACTGGAGTGTAGTGTGACTGTGTGTGTGACTGAAGATCACGTTGAACCAGACAATAGCAGATGAAGTCACCTGGGAGTGTGTGTGTCCCAAAGAGCGAGCTCTGGCTCTGTGAACATCTGTGCATCCATAAGGGTGAGAGTGTACACTGGCTGTGGGACTGGAAGACTCCTGGACAGCTGTGTGTGATGGGAGGCATGTGGGAATGAGTGGTCTATAATCACATGAAGCAGAACTGTGTCTTTGAGGGCTCCTATGTTCATGTGGAAGCACCTAGGCAAACTGAGATCCAGGTGCAGCTACTGGGCAGATCGAATGTCTAGCTCAGCTGCTGGAGGCATCCATCATGCACATATGTATAAATGTATATTCTCTCCATTAAACTGACATCTTGCTCAGTCGAAACAGAGCAGGATGAGAGCATCACTCCTGTTTACATTCACGTGTGTGCTCTGAGCAACTGTGATCTGAGGCTGTTGCTCATATATATGTGTATACATATAGGGGAGGAGGTTCTGTGATGTGTGTACTTGTGCCTTGATACAGGTTGAATCTAGGGGTATGGAGCTGCAGCAACTTCGTTTATCTTTGAGTGTTAGATCCTGAATGACATATTTGCCTCTTATTATATTCAGCATTTATATTTGTATATGCAATTACAATTTTAACTGTCATTTTTAATAGTATTTTATGTATCTGTATTTCATCACCTTTAAAAAAAGGTTCATCTTTCATGCTGATGACATTTTATTTTATTATCTTGTTCTAGATGTTAAGGATTGCTGTCGCTTGTGGGAAGAGGTTGTTTTAGGATAGCTTTGGAAGACTATAGGGAAGATTTGCCTTTGCTTGAATTAGAGAAAGCTAAGTTTTGTCTTTGACTCTGAAAAGAATGTAAACACCTTGTAACTGAAGGAGAGAAACTAGGCAGAATTTGGTTGGATGTGTTAAAATATTGTTTTTGTTATTTTGACCTATTGTATGCCTTAATACACTCATGCCAAGAGAAAAAGACCAATTGAGATGAGACACGTGCCTTCTGATAGACTATATAACTTTGCTGTATAACGTAATAAATGGTCTTTGCCTGCTTACATCTTGTCCAGAAAGCATTGCATAAGGCACATATAACATCTATATAAAATCTATATTATTACAAATTGTGACCCAAAACGTGTGCCTCGAACAACTATTCATTACAACTCCCACTTGCACCATCAAGAAGGAATTTCACTTTTAAGGATTGTGGAGATGATCATATTTGTCAACATCACTAATGGTAGTCTTTAGATTAGTCTCTGAGAGATTAATCTATTGACTTTTACACCAGTGGCATTCCCCGATGTGCAAGAAGAAAAAAATAAAAAATAAATAAGAAAAAAAATAATAAAAAAAAAGAAAAATAATAAAAAAGTGAAGAAAAGAAGAAAAAAAAATATATAGCACAAGAGGCACAAGTGAAGAGAAGAAGAAGAAGAACTATATAGTAGTGCAAGGGGTGTGGATGTCTGGACAGTAAAGATAAAAAAGAAGAAAATAATAAAGAAGAATAAAGAAGGAAAAAAGGGTTGGTGCCTTAGAAAAGAAGCAGCTCTGCAGGACAGAGGTAAGTGATCGGGGAAACTGGGGGTTGGTGCCTCCTTTTGATGAGTACGTAATGGGTAATCAAATAACAAAAGAAGAGAACTCGATACTGGGAGTCATTACGCATATCTTGAAAAAAGAGCAATAATGTATGATGAAAAGAAATTTACTTCTTCGCTTATATGGCTTAGAGAAAATGCTAACAATTTTTTGAAATTATGTCCACCGTGGCCGCTAAGTCCACCTGCACCCCTGGAACTGCCGACACTGGTGCCTGTCCAACAGCAACAGCAGCCTACTGTCCCCTCATCACAACTCTTTAGAAGTTCTCCAACGTGTTTTGATTGTGCACAGAAGGGACATTCTAAGTAAAAAGATCAGAACTGAGTTTTCATCTACCTATCCTGAGTCTCAGAAACAGCCGCAGAAAGAGAATAAAAGGTGCCTCAGCAGGGGACAAAACAATTAAGCTCAAATCGCCGCTATCACCGCCCACTGAAATTTCCTTGCCTTCCAGGAAAGCTACAGTTCGGCTGGAAGCTGTAAAAAAAGGCAGCTGCTCTGAATTTGGAGGCGATCCCACCTCTTTAGCACCCCCTCCCACCCCCTTTCTCCCCCTTCTGTGGTTGCGCCAGCTTTGCTGAGCTGTCCAGCTAACCTCCCTTTTCCCCACCCCAACCTACCGTGGTTTTGATGATCCAGCCACCTCCCCCCACTTCGCTTTCCCCCCCTTCTCTTTCTGATAAGACTCTCTCTGTGTTCTGATTTAAAGCAACAGTGCTAATTTCATTATTTCTGATTGAAAGATACTTTAGAGAGTTGTTATTTTGATGTTTTTAGTAGTTAACTTTTGCCACTAAGGACAATGAATAGTAAGTATTTAGTGTTTATAAGTGTTTAGTATTTAATAATTATAGTAAAGTAAAAGTATTTGGTAATTATAGTAAGGTATATCAATGTATATATTATAATAAGGTATATCAAATAATCAAATAAAGTATATCAAATAATAAGTAATAATTATAATTATAATAATAATTATAATTATAATTATTATATAGTAATTATTGCATATTATAATTAGTAATTATAAGAGACATAGTAGTAATAATAAGATATAATTGATAATAATAATTATATATACGTTTAAATAGAATAAGTTATTCTACAACCATGTGCTTTAGCATTTCAAGAGAACTCCATGTAATATAGTTAAAGGTTGTGATAAATAGGTTTTCATTTTACAAAGTATTCTTTAGTTAATGTAACATCTTTTTTATTTCTTTTTAGACATTGCTTTGATAATTTAATTTTAACATAGTTCTTTAAGTTCTTTAGAGATTTTTGGTGTTGGGATAAATTAAGAGTTAAATATAGGTATATTATAGATTTTTTAAAAAATTCATAATAGCATAAAGATAAGGATTATATATATTAAAAAACAAAAAAAAAAGAAAAAAAGAAAGCATATTTTATAACTAAGGATTTAGTGATACCAGCAAGAAATAGCTAACCCTAGCCAACACCTAGAAACACCAATTTTGCAACTGAGAATTGAAATCATCTTTACAAACAAGAGCACAAGAATCAAGAAGATGGAAAAACAGCATTTGCCATGTAGTTGAAAATCAACAGACCTACCTAACACCGATCACAATGGCTGTTATAATAATCTGAGATCAAAAGCCTCAGTCAGAAGAATGTACCAAAAACCATCTGAATTATGACCGAATATCATGATTGTTTAATTGTTGTGTGATTAGAGAATATGTTTACAAGGATTTATATGTTAACTCATCAATTTGTCATAATTTTAAATAGTTATAGGGAAAGTAAAAATTAATTACAGCATGAAGGACATTTTCATTTTATGTTATAAAAATCAAAAAAGGGGGAATTCATGTATTATGTAAAAAAAATGGTTAAAGCATATTATATTCTCAAATTTTCATTTTATATGTGGTTTCAAGTGTGATTTAACAAAATAAATGGATTATATAGGAATTCTGGAAGTTTTAGTTAGGAGAAATTTGAAAGAAGAACAAAGAACTTTAGTCCAATGGTAGTATCAATAGGACTTAGTGCCTTTCCTTAGCAAAAACAAAGTATCAAAAGATTAGCATTATTAGGATGAGTAAAAGTGCATTACTGTGTTATGTTCAATTTTATATTGAGCAGAACAATGAATATTCAGGATGTCATCTCTGATGTAGCAAAGGAGCCTTTTCACTCTTGCTGTTTACCTACGAGTGTTTTATTTTATTTTTATGGAGATTGAGCCCGGCCAGATCTATCTTTATGGATCAAGGACAATCTTGCTGGCATTAAACAACCTATGATTTTTGGCCATCTTAGAAAAATAAAGATGTAACATACCTTTAAAGCAGATTGTAAAAGACAGTGCTGAAGATTGGGTTTGCTGTGTTTGTGGATCTTCGTGTCTTAATCCCTGTGTACAATGTATTCAGGCTTAATCAAGTCTTCTTTGTTAATAAGAAGAGGGAAATGTGAAAATTGGAACAAGTAAGATCTGAGTTCTCCTTTGAGAGATCAGGCAGGTAACAGAGAAGTAAGTTCAAAGCTGTGAGATGAAACTTTCTGTCTGAAAGAAGCAACTGTTCTGTTTGTGTTCTGACCTTGTAACATAAGTGGAAAAGAATGTGAGCTTATTGCTGAAATGAGCTGCAAGTTTTGTTATCTTTAACCATATATTATGCCAGTTCTGTTGAAATGTTCAACCTAAGCATTGTGTCTTGTATGGGTTACATCAGTTTGTTAGACATGCTGCGTTATAGAACTTCTGCTTTTGCTATATAGTTAGTTTTAACTTGCTTGCTTCTATGTATGCAAAGAATTTTAGAAAGGTCAATTGCAAGTGTTGTTCTATTAGAAAACAGAAAAGGGGAGATGTGGGAAGAGGTTGTTTTTGGATAGCTTTGGAAGGCTATGGGGAAGATTTGCCTTTGCTTGAGTTAGAGAATGCTATGCTTTGACTCTGAAAAGAATGTAAACACCTTGTAACTAAAGGAGAGAAACGAGGCAGAATTTGATTGGATGTGTTAAAATATTGTTTCATTATCTTGACCTATTGTATGCCTTAATTACACACATGCCAGTAGAAAACCTGGTTCTGTTCTATTCTATTCTATTCTATTCTATTCTATTCTATTCTATTCTATTCTATTCTAACCAATTGAGATGTGACACATGTGCCTTCTGATAGACTATATAACTTTGCTGTATAATGTAATAAACATCTTCGCTTGCTTACATCTTCTCCTGGAAGCATTGTGCTGGGTGCTTAAAACATCTATCCAACAACAGTCATTTAAACATTTAGTCCTCTGCTTTGATAGAATCATTGATTGCTGGCTGGTAAAAAAGTATCAGACATGTTTTGAAACCTTGACAGTGTTCACTGACCTACTTACTTTCTGGTAAGTAGTTATGTTAGAGATGTAATGCAAAAAAAGGAATAACTGCAGGCTGCCTTTGATTGAGTCTCCCTCTCTGGAGATATTCAAAACTTGCCTGGAGGTGTTCCTGTGTAATCTGGAGAGTGTGATCCTGCTCTGGCAGGGGGGGTTTGACTAGATGGTCTTTGGAGGTCCCTTCCAGCCCCTGAAATTCTGTGATTTTGTGATTACAGTAGTTCATCTTGAGTTTATTTTCACAGCTCTCCTCAAAGTGCTTGGAAAAGTCAGTGTTATTTCTGTAGAATTTTATTTTAACCTTGCTGGTTCATCTGTCAATAAAAGATGGAATTAAAATGCATATTGAAAATTATTTAAGAATCATAATTTAGCAATTCACTTCTAATCATTTTCTATGTCCATGTTGCATAAGCACTTTTTAGAACCATACTGTAATATCTATGTTTTTCTTACATCAGGAAAGAAGTAAAAAAAATCACAATGATTTTGGAGATTAAAATTATTTGCTTCTATAGAATATTTAATTAAGTTTGTGATTACTTAAAATTAGTTTGAATTGAAGCTTGTTTTGCTTTGATCAGCATGAGTAACTTGCTTAGCATGAATGGCTAGATTTACTGAAGCCTCAGGATACAAGCAGTGAACTTATGCTGAACTTACACTTAGAGAGTCCTTGAGCACATGAGAAAATAAGGTAGCCATATTTTCAGCAGAAGGTGCATCCTTGAGATAAGAAAAAGAACATTCAGCCTGAAGACAGAAAAATGATTCAATGAAGAACATGAAGACTTCAGACCCAAATACTACTCTTGATCTGAACCCCTGTGTGAAGGAAGGGGAACTTAGGTTGTAAGGGTCTAATTTCTATTGGAGTCCCTCTACAGTAGGCAACTAGCATGAGCTGAAATAAAAAGACTTTGTGGCAGAATCTAGGGTCCAAACTCTTCTTTAGAATAGAGGGCTAGGACAGGATCCAGCTTCACCTTGACTCCTCTCTGAGAGGAATTTTAGAAAGCAAGAGGGTCCAGTATGGACAGACTGGATCAATGGGCCAAGAACAATGATATGAGATTCTACAAGGCCAAATGCTGAGTCAAAACAATCCCATGAAATGTTGCAGGCTTGGAGAAGTGTGGCTGGAAAGCTGTCCAGCAGAAAAAGACCTGGGGGTATTTGTTAATAGAAAAATATGAACCATCAGTGTGCCAAAATGGCCAGGAAGGTCTAGAGAACTGCTTAGGTAACTGGGTTTGTTCACTCTCGAGAAAATAGGCTGAAGGGAAACCTATTGCTCTCTACAACTGCCTGACTGAGATTGTAGCAAGGTGGGTGTCAGTCTCTTTTCTTAACTAATAAGTGGTAGAACTAGCATCAAAAGCCCCAGGTTGTGCAAGAGAAAGTTTATATTGAAGTCATCATCCCTGGAGGTATTTAAGACATAAAAATGTGGTGCTGAGGGACATGGTTTAGTGGTGACCTATCAGTGTCGGGTTAATGGTGATCTTAAAAGTCTCTGACAAAAAAAGCAATTCTATGATTCTATGATTCATGATGTGATGGGAGGTTTTCTTGGCCCCTTCTACAGAAGAGAAAAGCAAAAGTGAGCAATATGTATGTTCTTAAATAATCTATATTATTTAGGATCCACAAAGATGTAGTTAAGAAAAAAGATCTTGCCTATTATTGTTGTAGGGTTAGGATTTGGCCCCAAATCCCCAACAATTGGAGATCCAGCCCCTGGATGAAGAGTTATCTCCAGGAAAGATCATCATACTAGTTCAGAAAGTTTTGGAAGCAAAATGAAGTTACATTTACAAAAAGTGAGCTAAATATAAAATAGTATAAAATGATAAGACATATACAAAATACATTTACATAAATGTACAGTTAAAAAATCAGAAGTACCCCACTGGGCAGCCCAGGGAGGGACTGCTTTGACTCTTCTTCACTCCCCCCTCTCCCCTCCTCCCCCCAATTCCTTCCCTTCCCTGTATCTCAACACACAAAACACAAGTAGGTCCAGGCCGCAGAAGGTCAGAAGGGAGGTAAAAGCAGCCATGTAATTTGCAGAGAGAAAGAGAAAGAATTATCTGTGCTTTCAGAGATACATAGAAAGTTACTGAGCCAATGAAATTAAATAATTTTATCGCTATTTACTTTGCTTAGCCTCTAAGAAAAATTCATCCAGCCCCTTAACTGAACTCTCTAGAAGGATCTAATTCTTCTTTACAATTAAGAATAGCTTATAACTGTAGCATTTATCTATGTAAATGTTTATACCTAAAATGCAATTGCGAAAATTGTGTTTTAACTATGTATTGGATTTATGTATTTATTTTGTACATAATTAGTATTGTAAAAAAAAATCATGACGAGCAATGTGAGACAACAAAATCAAGCATTTAAAAATGCCACAATAGAAACCATCTTTTTCCCCAAACATATAATTTTTAAATTATCATAAGAAGATCAACTCTAAAACTTTTCAACAATGAGGAGATTTAACAAAGACTACATCACATTATCAGGAGAAATAAGATGGATTTACATTAAGATTAATTCAATTTTTTTATAGAAATTCAATCATTTAATGTTTAACACATACATTAAACAACAAAGCATTAACATGTACTTTGATATTCCTAAGCACTGTCTATGAGGTATATATTGAATTAAAATTATTCACATAAACATTTATTTTCATGTGTATTATATTCACGAAAGGAAGTAAAACAAACTGTTTTTCAATGGCAATACTTAGAATACTGGAAAAATATAATTAATAAATTTAGAGCATGTATTCCTTTAAAACTAAATGTGGTTTACTGTGACCATTTTAGGCTGTGCCTTTAAGAAAGGGACAGTGCTGGAACAGTCTAGCTGAATATTTTGAAAACATTCAGATATTCTAAATGAATTTCATTGGTAGATGGTAGAATGCAACTTTAAGTTTCGGTTCAGTTTGAGTCTGTCTCTGTTCCAGTCTGTTCTGCCTTTCCAGCCTGTCTACTTCTGAGCAACTAGCTAGAATGACCTTGAATAACAGATAAGAGGACTAATCCCTGCGTGCGCTTTGAGGCCTAACAAAATTTCATCCTTATTAATTACCTTTTCTTTCTCTCTAGCCTTTTTTGAGAAAAAAAGGGATGTAGGGGGAAAGAGAAGGTACAGGGGGAAAGCCCTCCTCTGTCCAGAGGAGTGAGTTTTGTTCTGTATTACTTTCTTTGCTGTGTATTTCTGTATATATTGTAAATACTGTATATTGCGTATATATATAACCTGCATTTCATCTTGCTTGTAAATATAGCTTTAATTCATCTTTGCTTCTCTGACTGAGTCAGCCATGGTTTCTTTCTTTGTGGGGGAGGCAGGGCTCATTGATAGGGCTTTAAACTAGATTTGAAGGGGGAAGGGGTTAATAGTCTCCTGCTGGCTGGTGACAAACAGAGGGGCAGCTCACTAGCAGTAGAGAGAAGGAGAGCTGGTAAGGGCTCTCAACTTGCTACCCTGAGGCAAGCCACGAATGATCCACCAGGACATTCTGTGGAAACCGAGGGGATTTGGCACAAGAGGAGGACAGGGCCAGCCCAGCTGAAGTGCTTCTATGCGAATGCGCGCAGCTTGGGCAATAAACAGGATGAGTTAAGTGCCACTGTGCTGCTGGGATGCCACGACATAGTGGCTGTTACTGAAACTTGGTGGGATGAATCCCATGACTGGGATGTAGGCATAGATGGGTATAAACTCTTTAGGAAGGATAGGCAGGGAAGGAGAGGAGGAGGTGTTGCCCTCTATGTCAATAGCCAGTTGGAATCAGTGGAGCTCCAACTGGGGAGGGATGATAAGCTAGTTGAGAGTGTATGGGTCAAAATTAAAGGCAGGGCAGGGGAAGAAGATATTACTGTGGGGGTCTCCTACAGGCCACCTGACCAGCAGATCCAAGCAGATGAGGCCCTCCATAGGCAAATAGAAGCAGCTTCCAGGTCACAAGCCCTGGTCCTCATGGGTGATTTCAACCACCCTGACATCTGCTGGAGGGACAACACAGCAAGGCACCAGCAATCCAGGATGTTCCTGGACTGCATAGAAGACAACTTCCTCCTCCAAATGGTGGAGGAACCAACAAGAAATGGTGCTATGCTGGACCTTGTTCTCACCAACAGGGAAGGGCTGGTAAGCAATGTGAGGCTCATAGACGGCCTTGGCTGCAGTGACAATGAAGCAGTTGAATTTAACATCCTCAGGGCAATCAGGAGGAAGTATTCCAAGCTCACGACCCTAGACTTTAGGCATGCAGATTTTGATCGCTTCAGGGATCTGCTAGCCAAAGTGTCATGGGACAAAGCCCTGGAGGGAAGAGGGACCCAGGACAGCTGGTCAGTATTCAAGGACCACCTCCTGTGTGTCCAGGAGCTCTGTGTACCAACAAAGAGAAAAGCAGGTAAGAATGCTAGGAGGCCTGCCTGGATGGGCAAGGAGCTACTGGACACACTATTACTTAAAAGGAAACTCTACAGGAAGTGGAGGGAAGGACAGCTAGAACAGGGGGAATACAAGGAAGCTGCCCGAGCAGCAAGAGTCCTGGTTAGGAAAGCCAAAGCAGAGTTTGAGTTGAATCTAGCCAGGGAGATTAAAGGGAATACTAAGAACTTTTACAGGTATATTAATGGGAAGAAGAAGACTAGGGAAGGTGTGGGCCCCCTCAGAAAGGAAAATGGTGACATGGTCACATGTGATGAGGAAAAGGCTGAGGTACTTAATAACTTCTTTACCTCAGTCTTCACTGCAAGGGCCTCTAGCCACACTCCTGATGTTATGGAAGACAATGCCAGGGACGGGGAGGAAGAACTGCCCATTGTAAGTGCAGATCAGGTTCGTGATCATCTGAAGAACCTGAAAGTGTTCAAGTCCATGGGACCCGACGGGTTACACCCACGGGTACTGAGAGAACTGGCAGATGAGGTTGCTAAACCCCTCTCTATTATATTTCAAAAGTCATGGCAGTCTGGTGAAGTCCCCACAGACTGGAAAAGGGGAAACATTGCCCCCATCTTCAAAAAGGGCAAGAAGGAGGAACCAGGGAACTACAGGCCAGTCAGTCTCACCTCTGTGCCTGGAAAGATCATGGAGCAGATCCTCCTGTAGTCACTACTCGCTCAAAAGAATAGTGAAGAGGTGATTTGGAACAGTCAGCATGGCTTTGCCAAGGGCAAATCCTGCCTGACCAACCTGGTGGCCTTCTATGAGCAGGTGACAAAATTAATAGATGAGGGGCGAGCAACTGATGTCGTTTACCTGGACCTGAGCAAAGCCTTCGACACTGTCCCACACCACATCCTGGTCTCCAAACTGGTGACACATGGGTTTGATGGGTGGACCACTAGATGGATAAGGAACTGGCTTGATGGCCGCACCCAAAGAGTGGCTGTCAATGGCTCCATGTCCCAGTGGAGGCCAGTGACAAGTGGAGTCCCTCAGGGATCAGTCCTGGGACCTGTCTTATTCAACATCTTTGTGGGTGACATGGACAGTGGCATTGAGTGCACCCTCAGCAAGTTTGCTGATGACACCAAGCTGTGTGGTGCAGCAGACACGCTGGAGGGAAGGGAGGCCATCCAGAGGGACCTTGACAGGCTGGAGAGGTGGGCACAGGCCAACCTCATGAAGTTCAATAAGAGCAAGTGCAGGGTCCTGCATCTGGGTCGAGGCAATCCCAGGCACAAATCCAGGCTGGGCAGTGACTGGCTGGAGGGTAGCCCTGAGGAGAGAGACTTGGGGGTGCTGGTGGACAAAAAGCTCAACATGAGCTCTCAGTGTGCACTTGCAGCCCGCAAAGCCAATCAGATCCTGGGCTGCATCAGGAGAAGTGTGGCTAGCAGGTCGAGGGAGGTGATCCTCCCCCTCTACTCAGCCCTGGTGAGACCCCACCTGGAGTACTGTGTCCAGTTCTGGAGCCCCTATTACAAGAGGGATGTGGAGGTGCTGGAACGTGTCCAGAGAAGGGCCACAAGGATGATCAGAGGGCTGGAGCACCTCTCCTATGAGGACAGACTGAAGGAGTTGGGGCTGTACAGTCTGCAGAAGAGAAGGCTCCGAGGAGACCTAATTGTCGCCTTCCAGTATCTGAAGGGGGCCTACAGGAAGGCTGGGGAAGGACTTCTCAGGATCTCAGGTAGTGATAGGACTAGGGGGAATGGAATGAAGCTGGAGGTGGGGAGATTCAGGCTGGATGTGAGGAGGAGGTTCTTCACCATGAGAGTGGTGAAACCCTGGAATGGGTTGTCCAGGGAGGTGGTCGAGGCCCCGTCCCTGGGGGTGTTTAAGAGCAGGCTGGATGAGGCTCTGTCCAGCCTGATCTAGTGTGGGGTGTCCCTGCCCATGGCAGGGGGGTTGGAACTAGATGATCCTTGTGGTCCCTTCCAACTCTGAATGAAACTATGAAACTATGAAACTATGAAACTATGAAACTATATGTGGCTAGGCCTTCTCTCACCACCACATTTACTTTCAGGTGTTATCCTTTAGGAAAGAGAAAGCAATACCATGAATATTTATTAATTGCTGAATTACAAAATTCCTCAGGGAGAGTACTTTCATGCATATATATTTACTAATTAAGTAAAATCATTAATAAGGGATACAAATGGGAAGAAACACCATAATTAATAATTAGTATTAATTTTTATATAAAGAAACTAAATATTAAGTGTAGAATTCAAGTCTATACTTTTTCAAGTTAAATGTCTAACTGTAATCTAGGGATGAAATCTAGATGTTTAAATCCTAAGGCCTGAAATGCTTAGTTTTTTCATGTATGGCCTACCATTACAGGGGACATGATTATTTTATAGGTGTTTTATTTGCCAGCTCAGACAGAGATCCCATATACACTAGAATATCTTAAATAGCACAGGACTATGCATGGTAATGAGAATAAATTAATCAGAATATGAAATGAAGAGCTAGTCTTGACTGTTGTAGGAGTTTAGGCACTTCACACACATACAAAGAACACAATATGAAGTAAAAAGGCAAATCTAAAACAGTCTGAATCAGTTTAAATTCACATTAACATGACAGTGACTCAGGTATGAAATAACACAAGGAGGACAAAATTGGAAGGGTAAAAGTGAGGCAATTTTTAGGTTGAGATAAAGGCAGTTTAATCAGGAAAGCAAAAGCTGTTAGAGCAAGGAAAGCAAAATGAGGAATTCATTCACTGATTTCCATCAGCAGGCAGGTGTTCAGCCATCTACAGGAAAACAGGGTTCCATCACATTACAGTTAGTTAGGAAGAGAAACTGCTCAGCAGTAGTGAAAATATCAGTATGCTGACAATATCATTTTTGTCACAAACAATAGCACCATATGAGCTACTAAGAAGAAAAGTAGTGCAAGGGCTAAACTCCTCCCCACTCCCCTCCTGTCTCCTGTCTCAGTATCACAGTATCACAGTATCACAGTATTACAGTATCACAGTATCGTTAAGGTTGGAAGAGACCTTGAGGATCATCGAGTCCAACCTGTCGCCACAGACCTCATAATTAGACCATGGCACCAAGTGCCACGTCCAATCCCCTCTTGAACACCTCCAGGGACAGTGAGTCCACCACCTCCCTGGGCAGCCCATTCCAATGACTAATGACTCTCTCAGTGAAGAACTTTCTCCTCACCTCGAGCCTAAACTTTCCCTGTCACAGCTTGAGACTGTGTCCCCTTGTTCTGGTGCTGGTTGCTAGAGAGAAGAGACCAACCCCTTCCTGGCAACAACCACCTTTCAGGTAGTTGTAGAGGGCAATGAGGTCACCCCTGAGCCTCCTCTTCTCCAGGCTAAACAATCCCAGCTCCCTCAGCCTCTCCTCATAGGGCTTGTGCTCAAGGCCTTTCACCAACCTTGTTGCCCTTCTCTGGACACGTTCAAGTGTCTTGATGTTCTTTTAACTGAGGGGCCCAGAACTGGACATATTACTCAAGGTGTGGCCTAACCAATGCAGAGTACAGGGGCACAATGACTTCCCTGCTCCTGCAGGCCACACTATTCCTAATGCAGACCAGGATGCTGTTGGCCTTCTTGGCCACCTGGGCACACTGCTGGCTCATGTTTAAGCTGCTGTCAATCAGCACCCCCAGGTCCCTTTCTTTTTGGCAGCTCTCCAGCCACTCTTACCCCAGCCTGTAGCTCTGCATGGGGTTGCCATAGCCAAAGTGCAGCAGCTGGCACTTGGACTTGTTGAATGCCATCATATTGGACTCCACCCATCTGTCCAGTCGGTCAAGGTCCCTCTGCAAAGCGCTTCTGTCCTCTAACTGACCAACATCTGCTCCTAATTTGGTGTCATCTGCAAATTATGACTGACTCAATCCCCTCATCCAGATCATCAATGAAGATGTTAAAGAGGATGGGGCCCAGCACTGATCCCTGGGGGATGCCACTGGTGACTGGCTGCCAGCTGGATGTGGCACCATTCACCACCACTCTCTGGGCTTGGCCCTCCAGCCAGTTCCTAACCCAGTGCAGAGTGCACCTGTCCAAGCCATGAGCTGACAGCTTAGCCAGCAGTTTGCTGTGGGGGACGGTATCAAAGGCCTTGCTGAAGTCCAGGTAGACCACATCCACAGGCCTCCCCACATCCACCAGACAGGTCACCTGATCGTAGAAGGAGATCAGGTTGGTCAGGCAGGACCTGCCCCTCCTAAATCCATGTTGGCTGGACCTGAGCCCTTGGCCATCCTTCAAGTGTGCACTTATTGCCGCCAGGATTATCTGCTCCATCATTTTCCCTGGCACTGAGCTCAGGCTGACTGGCCTGTGTAGACGACGGAGATTGGGAATCAATACGGCTGACCAATGTGATCGAGTATTGTTCCTTTATTGTTCCAGTGTTGCAGGCCGATGGTGCAGGCCTGAGGTGCAGGCCTATGGAGCAGGCCTGTAGTGCAAGTATAGCACTGTAAAGTGTAGAAGAAACAGGAGACAGGAAAGGCAGAAGAAGAAGTGTGTAGCAAGGCAACTGCTACAACATATAAACTCGGAGAGCCTCGTTGGCATAGCTCCATTGGTTCCCTATGAGTGACCACACATTGCACTATTACAGATTATTGGTCCAACTACTAATGACACAACGAGGTTGTTGATGCAGGTGCATGTCCTGTTGTCCCAAGATAACTGTCCATGTTTATAGCTACCAGTGTCTTGTTTTAGTTACATGCTGCAGGCACAGCACTGTTTTACTACACTGCTAGCTGATTCTGCATTTATGGCCTACCACCATGTCAGGCTCTAGGCCTGCACTTCCAGATTGTCACACTGCTCGTCACTGGCATTGCCACAGGCCTGTAGTTTCCAGGTTCCTCCATCTGACCTTTCTTATGGATGGGGACCACATTGACCAGTTTCCAGTCACCTGGGACCTCACTGGTGAGCCAGGACTGGAGGAAAATGATGGAGAGCGACTTGGCCAGTTCATCTGCCAGGTCTCTCAGCACCCTCTGATGGATCCCATCTGGTCCCATGGACTTGTGTGTGTCCAAGTGGCTCAGCAGATCCTGAACTAATTCATCATGGATTTCTGGGGCATTACACTGCTCCCTGACTCCATCACCCAGCTCAGGAGGCCACTCGTCCTGAACTCCTGCCTTGCTGTTAAAAATGGAGGCAAAGAAGGTGTTCAGGACCTCAGCCTTTTCCTCATCTTCAGTCATAGTGTTCCTCTCAAGATCCAATAAGGAGTGCAGGTTCTTCTTGCCCTTCTTTTTAGCGTTAATGTATTTGTAAAAATGCTCTCCTCTCTCTCCTTACCAGGAGATAAGAAAAGGATGGGGGGAAAAAGGCAAAGGGAGACTTTTCAGTTGACTTACACATTATATTTTACTCCTCTGTTACAAAGATACCAGATTACATCAGTATTTATGGAGAAGAGAAGGAAAAAGGAAAGGAATACCTGTCTGAATTGTGCAACAAGCAAAAATGTAGCCACCTGCTTGAGGACTGGAAAAGTGAGAAACCCCCAGACTCTCCTGTCCAAGGTGGTAATGCTCTACAGCCATAAATACTGTAAATGCCATAGTCATGAATTCATGATTCTGATAGTGGAAAATATTGCGTGGTTCAAAACACCACACCCATTCAAAACTCATATCCCTTGAGTTTTCTTTTTTCCCCGCTACAGTTCAAAAGAAAAAAAGAATGCAAGGATCAAAATAAAAATCACTGTACAAGTTTGTATGTTATTACAATTTAAACCTTTGAATATTTCCTCCAAGTTTGTATGTTATTACAATTTAAACCTTTGAATATTTCCTCTTGTAGCACATGCTGCCATACTCCATATTACCTCAAAAAATAAACAGCCTTCCTCCTCCTTCCCACTCCATTACATAACATTTCATATTATTGAGGATGAAATTAAAAAGTTTTCTTTCTTTTCCTCTCTGTTCCTTTACTGTTGTACCTCTTTGCATGGAATAAACTTTCATGAGATCAAACATAATAGGTACAGTGGTAGTTTGAAAACATTGTACTGGAAACAAAATAGCTGTGTAAATGTAAATGCAAGTCAAGTCATGCAGAAATTAGTTGGTAACATAGACAATAGCGATGATTCCACTGTAGAAGATAACTTTTTCAAAAAACAATCTTGCATAATGAAGGATGGAAAAACATATTGGAAAACTGTATTTCCAAGATTTTTTTCTAAGGGTATTTTGTTGGCAGATTTTGTCATGAAAGAGGCAACAGTCTCAGTTATAGAAAAGCTACATCAACCCTCATAAAATGCACTAATTCAGTGATCATAAATAATAATATATTTAAAAGATATCAAAAATCAGTATTGTGTGACATAAGATCTTGTATTTAAAAAGCTGTCCTAATTGCACTTTCAAGGTTAGATTGGTTTATTTTTATTTATAAAAAAAATAAAAAAATTCAAATATTATAATATTGCTCACATTTTTTATATATTTTGAACTTTATATATATATATGCACACATATATTTTGTGTATACAAAAGTATTCATCAGATAAAATATATATGTATGTTATAGCCAAATAAATCTTTTCCCTGTCATGGACAATAGAGATAAATAGAAAGTATGAGTTTCCATAATCTCTGGGCATTTATTCACAGTATCCAGGGAAAACAGAAAGAGAAGAGCTAAATAAAATGCAGAAATACTAGATAATATGATACCTTTACTCTTGTGTATTTTCATCTCAAGGGATAAATGTAACAAACACTGCCAATCAAAACCCAGATTTATACGCTTTTATGCCTTGATGTTTAAGCCATATTTTCACTTCTCACCATTTCTAAAATATCTAGCTGATACTGGGTAATATGTGATAGTCAGAAGGGAAGTAACAGTTGAGAAATATTCAGGGGATGCATTTTAGGAAAGATGACATGGAGAATGAAAGCATATGAGGAATATACTCATTAGAATTTCAGGAAAAAAAAAGTCAGGAGCAGTATTTCAATGCAAAGAGAAATCTCATCTGCTTTAAGTGTATTCTTAAAAATTTCAAGTACAGAACCAACAAGCTTAAATTTTTAGAAATTAGTACTTTGCTCTGTTGGAACCTGTTAAAAGAGAAAAACGAGAAACATTTGTTGCATACTGAACTGTTGCCAGCTGAGTGTATATTGTCACGTTTTAATTTCTTTGAAGAGTTTGGGTATAGAATGCACAGAGTGAGTTCTAGTAAAAAATAAAACATTAGGGAATATTTCACAGAAAAAAAAAAAAAAAAGGACTGAAAAATCAAGGAAACACCAAATCTAGATAGAAAAAAACAGTTAAAAAAATATTCCTTTGCTATCCTATGGTCTCACTAAAAGTCCATTATTGAGCTTTATTGGCTAGAGCAGGTATTATATTAGAAATAAGCTGCCAGCTTGGCCAGGAGTCTGCTGTGGTGGATGGTATCAAAGGCCTATCTGAAGTCCGTGTAGACTACATCCACAGCTTTCCCCGCAACCACCAGGCAGGTCACCTGATCATAGAAGGAGGTCACGTTGCTCAGGCAGGAGACTTTCTAACTGGACACATGCAGGTCTGATATCCAGCACTGTCTTCAGGTGCTAAAAGGACTTCCATGTGCAGGATCTCCATGCAACCCGAGATCTAGACAACTATTTCAGTCTTTTCTAGTATGGGTGGAGATGTCAGCATGGCTAGGATATAGAGCTTTTGTTTAGTTTTCATTCTCAGCTTTAAGTTTTTCAGCAGACCACATTCACCTTGTAGCTTTATAAAATGATAATTCTGTCTCTCTATTGATTGTCCCTCTCATGAGACCAGATGGCTGGTCCCTGCCTTTACCAGTTAGTTTAAGTTATGTAGTGTTTAAGCCATACACTTGGTAGACATGTGAACTGTCAGATGATATTTTATGGTGTCCTATTAAATTATATTGGAATAATTTTAGTTTAAAATATTAAAAATCATATGGAACTGTAGTTTTTATTCTGCTGAATTGTATTTCTATCTTTTTTTGTACTTTTATGCTGACTTGGGTATTTCTATTTGGTATTTTTCCCACTCAGCACTTTTTGAGATCTTGAAGCATAAATTGCATATAGTTTAGCAAGCTTCAATCTGTCATTCTGCTGGCAATTAATTAACAGAGACAAAGAATCCTTGGGGCACTACATATTTAGTTCATTGGGTTTTTTTACAATGCTGTGTGTTAAAGCTTGCTACACAGACTTTCAGTTGGTGTACAAAGAAACTGCATTAACTGCTGACAAATCTGCTTCTTCAATTCAAGGATCTTCAAAGAATGGCACAAAGAAATTTGGATGAATAGAGATCAGAGCAAAGAGGATTTGAAGGTGCAAAAAAAGTAAAAATATTTGTCATTAAAGGAAATCCTGTATTGTATGTCACTTTATTTTAATATAATTTAAATATTCATATATCAACTGACACCTTAGACTTCCACTGGGCAGATTTTGGCCTGTTTCAGAGACGGTTTACCAGAGTGCTTTGGGATGCAGTCCTGAAGCACCAAGAACTTGAGAAATGCTGGGCAATCTTCAATAAGATGGTTAAAGGTGCAGGACCAGCCTGTCCCCACATCTTGAAAGACAGGTTGGCAAGGAAGAAGGCCAGCCTGCGTGAATAGAAACCTTTGGCTGCAGTTCAGGGAGAGAAAACAGAGATTATGGTCTTTGGTAGAAAGGGTAGGCCACTCAGGAGGACTACAAAGTTGTTGTGAGGTTATACATGAAGAAAATTAAAAGGGCCAAAACCTGACTAGAAATTAATCTGTCTTGTTAAAAGCAACAAAAAATGCTTCTGTAAACATATTAACAACAAAAGAAGGACTAAGGAGAATCTCTGTCCTTTAATTGAATGCAAGAGGAAACACAGTAGTCCATGCTGAGGACAAGGCTGAGGTACCAAATACCTTCTTTGCCTCAGTATTTTATTTCTGGATACCCAGTCCTCTGATCTGGAAGAATGAAAGCAGAATCCAAGAGGACATGGTTAGTGACCTGCTGCACTACTTATATTCAAGTCTATGGGGCCAGATGACATACACTAAAGAGTACTGAGGGCACTGATGGAAGTGCTCAACAAGCCACTTTCCATCATTTACCATCAGTCCTGGCTAAGTGGGAGATTCCAGTTGTCTGAATATTGGTAAACATGATAGCCATCTACAAGAGGGGCCAGAAGGAGGATGCAAAGGACTACAGAACTGTCAGTCTGGTCTCAGTTGCTAGGAAAGTTCATGGAAGCAGATCATCTTGAGCGCCATTTTGCAGCATGTGCAGGGCAACCAGGTGAGCAGGCCCATTCACAGAATCATACAATCAATAAGGTTAGAAAAGATCTCAAAGATCATCAAGTCCAACCTGTCACCCTACACCTCATGACGACTAAACCATGGCTTCAAGTGCCATGTCAAATCCCTTTTTTAATATCTCCAGGCAAGGATTCATGAAGGGTAGGCCTTACTTGATGATCTTATTCTGATCTTACTCTACAATAAGGTGACCCTATTAGTAGATGGAAAAGGTGAATGTCATTTATCTGGACTTCTGAGAAGCATTTTGACACTGTCTCCTGCCATATCCTCCTGGAAATTGGCTGCTCATGTCTTAGATGGGTGGAGGCTTCACTGGGTGAAAACTGAAAGGATGGCTGGGTCCAAAGACTTAGCGGAGTTAAATCCAATCAGCTGCCAGTCACAAGTGGCTTTGCTCAGGGCTCAGTACTGGGTCTTGTTGTCTTTATCACAATATCACAGTATATTAGAGGTTGGAAGGGACCTCAAGAGGTAATTGGGTCCAATGCCCCTGCCAAAGCAGTTGGTTCACACAGGAACGCATCCAGGTTCATTTTGAAAGTCTCCAGAGAAGACTCCACAACCCCCCTGGGCAGCCTGTTCCAGTGCTCTGTCAATTTCACTGTAAAGAAGTTTCTCCTGATGTTGAGATGAAATCTCCTGTGTTCAAGATTGAACCTGTTGTTTCTTGTCTTATTATTGTGCACCACTGAAAAAATCTTGGCGCTACCCCTCAGATATTTATACACATTGACAAGATCCCCTCTCAGTCTTCTCTAGACTAAATAGCCCAGAGATCTCAATCTCTTTTCACAGGGGAGATGCTCAAGTCCCTTAATCATCCTCATGGCTCTCCATTGGATTCTCTCCAGCAGTTCTCTGTCTTTCTTGAATTGGGGAGCCCAAAACTGGACAGAGGATTCCAGGTGTGGTCTCACCAGGTCAGACTAGAGGGGAAGAACCTCCCTAGACATTCTGGACACACTTTTCTTGATGCAACCCAGGATATCATTGGCTTTCTTGGCTGCAAGAGCACATTTTTGTTCCATGGAGAACTTGCTGTCCACCTGCAATCCAAGGTCTTTCTCTGTGGAGCTGCTTTCCACCAGGGAGCCCCTAACTCATTATTCCTCCCCAGATGTAAGACCCTGCACTTGTCCTTATTAAACTTCATGAGGTTTGCCTGCACCCAGCTCTCCAGACTGTCCAGATCTTGTTGGATAGCAGCACAGCCTGACGGGGTGTCAGCCAACCACCCCAGTTTTGTATCATCAGCGAAATTGCTGAGAGTACTCTCAATCCTACATTTAGGTAATTGATAAAGATATTGAACAAAACTGGAGCCAGTACCGATCCCTGGGGATCACCACTGGCCACAGGCCTCCAAGTTGACTCTGTGCCACTGATGACAACCCTCTGAATTTTGTTGTTGAGCCAGTTTTCAATCAACTTCACTGACCATCCGTCTATGCCACATTTCCTAAGCTTTTCTATGAGGATGTTATGGGAGACAGTATCAAAAGCTTTACTGAAGACAAGATACATGGCATCCACTGCTCTTCCCTCATCTACCCATTTGGTCATGATTTCATAGTAGATTAGTCAAGGAGGATCTCCCCTTGGTAAATTCATTTGGCTACTCCTGATAACCTTCTTGATCTTCAGCATGAGCTGCTCCATCATCTTTCCAGGATGGAAGTGAGGCTGACTGTTCTGGGTCATCCCTCCTGCCTTTTTTGAAGACTGGAGTGACATTTGCTTTCTTCCATTTGTCAGGCACCTCTCCTGTTCTCCATGACTTTTCAAAGACGATGGAGAGAGGTTCAGCAACAGTATAAGCCACCTCTCTCATCACTCGTGGATGCACCCCATCCATGCCCATGGACTTTTTTGTCTTTAGTTGGTATAAGAGATCTCTAATCCCATCCTGACTGACCAGCAGAATGTCCACATCTCTCTAGTTCTGCTCCCTTGCATGTAGAGACTGAGGTTCCTGAAGGTTGGTCTTAGGAGTAAAACTGAGTCTTTACTATCTTTATCAATGACCTGGATCAGGGGATTGAGTGCACCCTCAGTAAATTTGCAGATGACACTAAGTAGGGAGGGAGTGTTGATCTGCTTGAGGGTAGGAAGGCAGAAGGACCTGGACAGGCTGGATTGATGGGCCAAAGCCAATTGTATGAGATTCATACATGCATGAAAGTTCTATGTGTTGTGGGGTGCTTCAAGGGGTGCTTCAAACCCCCTTTCCCCCACCTCCATCAGTGGAGGTTTGAATGTGGGAAGACAAAGATGCTAAACTGCCTTCCCCTCCCCCTTGAGGCTTGAGTGGAAAAGTTAAAATAGGCACCCATTCTTCCCACCAGGAGCTGAAGCACCTCACATGTATTCACCCATGGATGGAAGCCCACACTGGGATATGGAATTGTGATTGGCTGGGTTCTTGGCTGGGTTGTTCATGCCCAGTACATACTAGCACTGGACACATTGTCTAGGAATATCTTAAATAGAGTGATCAGAAAGCAGTCAGGGGATCATTTTGGAGCCCATTTTAGACTTACACTGCTCTCTGGATTGGTGGCAAAATTGGAGAGATCAGCACTCAGATCTGGCTTCTCCCCAGACCTGTCTACCCTTGAGTCCAGCTCTCTGCCTGCTGGAGTGACCTTGCCTGACATAAAATATTGCATTGTTGGCTAGAACAGGCCATCAGTGCAGCTTCTCTTGCACTGCTCAGACAGTGCTGGTCCCTGAGTTTTGCCTCATGGCAGCTGTGATTAAGGACACTTTAATTTTGGAGGGTCACTTTTTCCTTTGGATTTGTGCTGTATTATCAGCAAATTGGATTATAAACTTGCAGTTCTGGAGCCTGCCACCAAAGAGAGACCTAGGGACTATCTCCAAATTCCTTCTCTGTCCTCATGAGTAAAATTGACATTCTCATTGGCTTTCCCTAAGGTCCTGGCTTGTCTCCAATTTTATAAGTGGAGTAATGCTATTTTGTGTCTTAGCCTTTTCCATTTTCTGAATTCTCTAAATTGTATTAAAGTTGCCTATGAGCATCCTTGTAGAGTTTGCAACTGAATAGAACCTGTAAATAAAATTTAATCAATTTTGTACATAATTTTGACGCAGGGTTTTCTGGAAATAAAGATAATTATTTTTTTATAATTCTTGCCTTGTTAATTTAATCCCAGTCAAAACACTGTGCCTTGACAATTTTTATGGCCATGCAGTCCTTCTAAATACCAGCATGTCTCATATGGTAATGGAGATAAACTGCATTTCTGAACTCCTCCCACTAGAGCACCTTAATCATTCTTCATTGACCATGAGGTTCACTGTATCTTAAGGCCACTGTTCTGGAGCAGGCTACTCTTGTAAACTCCTGAAAACTGTACGACAGTCTCAATATGGGAAAATGACTGACATACATATTCTTATCCAGAGACAACAGAGATTTTGCACACTATACACGAAATATTAGTTGTTACAGCAGCTTCACAAAGCTCAGCCTTTTGTCCTTTCCTGTGAAAAGCCATAAATCAGTTTTCGTTTGTTATTCTAGTCACTAAACTAAAGACATACACCCCAGCCTTCTATATACAATTTGTTAGCCTGTGTATCCAGGAATGAAGCAATAATGAGTCAAAAGAAAACATCTAAGTCATGCAGAAGAATGGAAAGGAGTGTCAGATCCCTGGGTAGTCTCTGGTTTTATTCAAGGTGTGGCTTTCTGCTCAGAAAAAAAGTAGAATTTCACTGAACCCTACCTAAAGAGCCAATAAAACAGTATCAACAATACTTATTTTGTATTAAGGGCAAAAGATTCTTTATTATAAATAGTATAGCTTAAAGGGATAATATTAAAAGATAAATCATAATCCTAACTCTACATATGTTGAATTTCAAATATATTTGTAAACTATTGATAATATTAAATTCTTTTTGTGGATTGATTAATTTACTGACACACACAGTTCCAATATTTCACTTGAAATGAATTACAGCACTGTCATGGACTCAAAAATTCAGTGCTACTATTTGATTTCTTTCATTATAGACCAAAGCTTCAGTAAATCAGATTGTATTTCATATTTCTAAAGTTAGCATGCATATTTCTAAAGTTAGCATGCATATTATTAGACATTTCCATATTGTACCATCAGATGAAGAAAAAAATAAATCTCTTTTCCAGTTGAAAAAAAAACCAACCAGCACAGTACTTAAACATTTATAAAACTGAGGTACTATATTCAAATCCTGTTGTTCGTCAAATTCCAAGTTGTAACTGTTTGGAAATATTTAAATAGTCAAATATTATTTTTAGATAATTTCAAACAATTTAGTCTATTTTGTACTTCTGATATTATCTCATAAAGTTAACATTTGAGTATGTCTTTTGGTCTTCTATTTGTATACATAATAACTTTTTAATGATTATGAGGATTGTATTTTTTATGAGGTTTAGCTTCTCATTAAAAAATATGTTGCAAGAAAATACCAATGAACTGCACTAAAATTACTGAAGAGATTTATTTTTATACTAAGGGAACATATGATGCAGTTGTATTCCAATTCTAACAACAAGTTGCAAGTTTTTCTTTTATCCTGTTGCCACAATTTAGAGTAAGTGCCTCCTGCTGCTGCCACACAACATACTCCTGTGGTGCCCTGAGTGTCCAGCCCAGTGGGTGGACACAGGGAATAGCATATTTCATACCTATAATGTCCTGTTCTCTATAAATCTATCAGCAAGGTTTCACACTTCCTCTTTCTTCCCTCGCTGCTCCCATGGGAGATGCTCCCTATCTGGTAATGGATGGGGAGTTTTCTCAAGGCCTCTTAGGACTGGCTAGGCCTAATGCTAGGAGGAGAAAGTGGAAGAGCAATCTCAGATCTGGCCAGCTGAGATCAGTCTAACAGTGGAGGGCGGAGAAGAGCGAGCCCTGGAGGTTTTTCATGTACTTTCAGGTAATAAGAAAGGGAAATGCTGTGAGGCTTCTGGGTATTTTGTAAGGGACTCTGTATGCTTTGGGATCCTTTTTGCCCCTATGCTTGTTGTTTCTGTAAAACACTTTACTGCTTTTACATTTAAATTTTCCATCACTTCTGCAATCCATTTGTGTAAGTCTCTTTTTTCTGCCCTGGTGGGAGGCAAGAGGGAATCTGCCTGGCCTCAAACTGGGACACCTGTATTCATCACCAGCGTTTCTTAGTGACTCCACAGTGGCACTTACGATAATAAAAATTGCTCAGACTTTGCAAAATATTTATAAGGTGGCTCCTATTGGGGGGTTTCTGGTATTATAAAGCGCTTTAATTTCTAGGTTAGGTAATATGAGGAAAAACTTGGCAGCAGTTTGCGCTGCTGAAACAGCTCACAGATGCAATTTATAAACCCAGAAAGGGAAAGTAAAGGAAAACTTACATAATATAATAATTTCTCCTTCTTTCCATTCACCTGTTTATTTCCAGATATAAATTTTGACCTGCCTTCTTCTTTTAGAACACATCACAGTGCTTGTGCTATTGCTAAGTACAGTACATTAATACACAAAGAACAAAAATATGTGTGTGTGTGTGTGTGTGTGTGTGCACTTTCACAAATTAAAATTGTAACAATGAAAAATTAAAAATTAATAGAGACTTCACCAAATTATGTTACTGGATGCAAACTGCTGGATGTCTGACAATAATTATTCTTAGTAACTTTCCCAGGTTTCTTGAATGATTCTCATATAAAACTGCTAGTGATAAATTCAGCACCTTAGAATCACAGAATCATAGAATTGTCAGGGTTGGATGGGACCTCAAGAATCATCTAGTTGCAATCCCTTGCCATGGGCAGGGACATTTTCCACTAGATCAGGTTGCCCAGAGCCACATACAACCTGGCCTTAAAAAATTCTAGGGATGGGGCTTCCACCACCTCTATGAGCAAACTGTTCCAGAATCTCACCGCTCTTATAATGAAGAACATCTTGAGAACATTTAAAGGTACAGCCTAAAACTACCACAACCCCCATGTCCTTTTCCACAGAGCTGTTTTCTATCGCATAGTTCCCCAGTCTGCATTGATAATGAGGATTGTTCTGGCCCATGTCTGCTCATGTCTAGCTTTTGATCCACAAGCACCCCCAAGTCTTTTTCCTCTGGACTGCTCTCAAACCAGTTCCTGCCCAGCCTATATTGGTGTCTGGGATTGCCCCAACCCATGTGCAGGACCCTGCACTTGGTTTTGTGTACCTCTCCAGCCTGTCAAGGTCCCTCTGGATGGCATCTAGGGGGAGATTCCAGAAATGCAGAGAGTAGAGAATCTCAGAAGTCCTCCCAGAAGTCCTTTATTACCATGTTGTAGAATCCCCAGCATTACAGATTCTTGAAGTCCCCCTTACAGAAGAAGTCCCAGAAGCCTTTAAGAGACAAAGTAGTTAACAGAAGTAGAAGTCTTGAGCATACTCCTCACAGTATCCTTACACTGAAGCCCTAGCTAGGTGAAGTAGTGAACTAACAGAAGCAGAAGTCCCTAGCAGGCCTAATTGAAGCCCTTCCTACCTAAGCCCCTAACCCAAGAGTGTGAGAGTGTAACTATTGCTCAGAGTGGCTGTCATTTATACTCTTTTTTTATCAGTCCCTTTACTAGTAAAACCCAACCACTTATATAAGCTAAAATCTTCTCCCAAGAACAGGTGCCAGCATGTCAAGGAGGTGGCTTCTGCAACATGTTCCAATCAAAGGATGCCAACATGAGGATGTTGTTCTTGGCACACATGGAATGTTATTGTTTAGATTTTCGCAGCATACAATCGGTCAGCTAAGGAATCAGGCACTCTGCACGCATCCAGCAACTAACCTGAGAACAGCGACTGAAACATAGATATACTTGTATCAGGAACTATTTCCAATATACCTTACAATTAACATTATATTCCATTTTGCATGCATTTTGGCACTGTGCAACTCACCATGTATTCACAGTAACTGTATAAGTCTTGAAATGCCTCCCAAGATAACTTCATGTAGATTGAGTAATGATTTCTAAGATCAGAAATTTTTCTTGTGTTTGAAATATTGTTTCTCTTCAATATCTGTGAGTCAGTTCAAGCATACAGCTATTGGAGTACATCCAGTGCATATAATGTACTGTATGAATAATGAGGCACATTGTCATTGTGTTATATTGAATTTTATTTTTTTTTTAGTTTGTTCAAACACAGAAGACATTTTTTGTATTCCTCAGAAGTACTATAGAAATTAAAGAATATCTTACTACATTATGGTTACAGAAGTTGAGAAAATACATGGCCAATGCCTAATGGGTACATTTACATGTTGGTTTATGAATTAGGATACGAAAAATTAGTTGTTTGTTTGTTTTAATTTTTAACCTTTTTTCCTCCTCCACTTCTTGTCTGCTGTCTAGATGAAGTTGATCTAAGCTTACCCGTGATTTCAGGGCTCTTATGGGTGGTGTGGTGTTTTGGTTTGGTTTGTTGTTTTTTTTTCCAATGTAGAACTATGCCATATCAAAACAGTTCTCAAGACAGTTATATCTTTATAGGTTTGATATTAGCTGATGTTAGTTTGCAAAAGTTTCAATGGTTTTGTTTTGCAGTCCTAAGTGACAGCATACTTCGTGACCTCAAAACTTTTTGGAAAACATCTGATACTCACAAGTTGCCCTAAATCAACAGATATTATTATAAAGAGTGGAACATATCAAGTATAATTTTTTGAGTGTTTCTTTCTGTTCATACATTCAAGGAATCTGACAGCAGTGTACTATTTTTTATATCTTCTAAACAGTGATATACATATTAAAAAATATTACTGTGTAAAGTATATTACTGTGGATGCACTTTGTTCAAAGCTGTGCAAGTTAAGAGCTATAGAAAAATGAAAAGTTTTCTAATTTGCATATCATAAATAACATTGATTAGTTCATTAACAGTTGTGTGTACCATTCAAAGTACATTAATAATTATATTTACTCCCAGAGTGTGGAATTACCTGCACTTACAACATTGATAAGTAACATATTGTGCTGAATGGCAAATAGAGGACTGTGAATACGTAGCCTTTGTTTTAAAGGCAAGTTTTATTAGACCTAAAGACAATAGTAAATAATTTCAGCATTTTCACCACAAACTGCAAAATTTGTCTGTTATCTGACACATGTAAAGAGATGCTTCTTTGGCATAAAGCTGGTTGTTTCATGCCCATTCTATATTATCTACCACGTTGGTATAGTTGTTGAGTACTGCGAGACAGAGGACTATGCTATTCATGAATGACCAGGTTTTTGTATAATAGCAATGTAGATCAAGTATTAGGAAGCACATAAGATTAAATTTTAGTATTCTGAGTGAAGGATTTTCATACGATTCTAATCATGCTTAATTCCTTCTACTGACAACAGAGAATCACCACTGTAATCACCACTCCCATATGTAATATGGGAGATAAAACAAAGGAAAGTGAAGAGTTTTGGTTGAGTTACACAAAATATTGCATAGATATCAGATTAGACCAAACGAGAGAGGGAAAACAAAAGCAAAATACCTTCATACGGGCACCAGTGCTGCACTAAAATGAAACTGAAAAGAAGAGAGTGGAGTCCCCCTATAACACTACCTACGAAACATTTTGTGTCACATGATGCAACCAGCATTGCTCAGAATAGTGTGGTGTATATTTATGTTTGTATAAATATATATATATGTATTTATATGATGCAGATCAAACCATTACAATATTAGACAAATGTTACCAAAATATAGTTATGTTTAATATATTTATTGAAATTTCAATCATATATTCATATATAAAAATGTATCTCTTATATGAACATATATTCTAATTCTCATTCCTTTTCCCTTTCCCACGGTTTCTGAAAGTACACATTTATTCTACTTTCTGATTTCTTTTGCAGTATAAATTCCAGTATTATTTTTACAATCATTCTGATCTTCAACTTTATTAACATTTTAATTTTATTTAAATAAAACCAACCAACCAAAAAACTTTTCTTTTAAATAGATCTTCTCTAAATTCCTGAGACAATTTGTTTCTGTATTTTTTAGCATAGCAGGTAACTTGAAAAACTTAATTGTATTGAGATACTATTAGCACATTAATTCATCTGATTATTTAGAAGTCTATTCCATAATAAAAATTGCTGCTTCATGGTGACTAGAATTGAAATCATAGCATAAAGAATAAAACCTCTCTGGATTAACTCTACATCTCCTACAAAATTCTCCACAGAAAAAATTGATGGAACAAATGTACTATTTGATGAGTAAGTATGAAGCATCACTATTTTTTTCACTTAAACTTTATTTAAGGTTAATTTCTTTTCCTGGAAAATCAAGGATTTTTTTTCTCAATTTATTGCATGTTTTTAATCTCTATTAATTCAAGTAAGCTTTGAGTGTTTTCAGTAATTCAATTACACTCAGACAATCCTTAGTTAATAGAAGTTTAATAAATTTAAGCTTCTCAAGACCATTAAATCTCAAATTCATAATGTTATCAGATACGCATGTCACTGGAACAGATTCAGAATTTAATCTTTAGTCATTCCACAATTATAATGAATGCAAATCTCTTTAGGAATAAAAGATAATTCAGAATCAGAAACAGAATACTTGAAGTGAGAATGACCAAAATTTATCTTCAGTTTACACCTTCAATGCACCTAAAATATCTCAAAAATCTAAATTATAATTACATAACTTGTGGACACTTGTTTCTAATATTTCCTAGTTAATGCTCATAGATACAGTACCATACAGACACATTAAATGTTAAATGCATTCTCCTGAAGTAAAGTCAGTGAACATCTGCTGATCTTAATACTGAGAATTCCTTTGCTAGCTGACTTAAATTTAAACTCTATTTTTTATTATATTTCTATGTAATCTGGATTTAGCTAACTTCAGTAGTTAGAACTTAAGCTGGCCACTTCTGTGAAAGATAATAAAAATAATTTTTATAAATATATTAATGCTAAAAAGAGGGGCAAGAAGAACCTCCACTCCTTATTGGACATGGAGGGTAACATTGTAACTAAAAATGAGGAAAATGCTGAGGTTCTAAATACATTCTTTCCCTCAATTTTCAACAATAAGACAGAGGGACTCCAGGATAACTGGCCTCCTGAACTGGTTGATGGGGTAAGGGAGCAGTGTAGTAGACTGAAATCCCCGAGGAATTAGTTTGGGACTTGCTGAGCCACTTGTATCCAAGACCATGGGACTAGATGCGATCCATCCTAGGGTTCTGAGAGAGCTGGCAGATGAGCTGGCAAAGCTCCTCTCCACCATTTTCCACCAGTCCTGGCTCACTGGAGAGGTCCTAGATCACTGGAAACTAGCCAATGTGATCCCCATCCAGAAGAAGGGTCGGATGGAGGAACCTGGCCTGTCAGCCTGACCTCAGTGCCAGGGAAAATTATGGAGCAGATTATCTTGGGGGCAATCACTGCTTACCTGAAGGATGGCCAAAGGATCAAGTCCAGCCAACATGGATTTAGGAAGGGCAGATCCTGCCTCTCCAACCTGATCTCTTTCTATGATCAGGTGACCCGCCTGGTGGATGTGGGGAAGGCTGTGGATGTAGTCTACCTGGACTTCAGCAAGGCCTATGACACCGTCCCCCACAGCAAACTCCTGGCCAAGCTGTCAGCTTGTGGCTTGGACAGGAGCACTCTGTGCTGGGTTAGGAACTGGCTGCAGGGTCCGAGCCCAGAGAGTGGTGTTGAATGGTGCCACATCCAGCTGGCAGCCAGTCACCAGTGGCATCCCCCAGGGATCAATGTTGGGCCCCATCCTCTTTAATATCTTTACTGATGATCTGGATGAGGGAATTGAGTCAGTCATCAGTAAATTGGCAGATGACACCAAGTTGGGAGCAGATGTTGATCAGTTAGAGGGCAGAAGGGCTCCCCAGAGGGATCTTGACTGGCTAGACTGGTGGGCAGAGTCCAATATTAGAATAAACCTTTATTAGAATAAACCAAACCAGGTTGGAAGAGACCTTCAAGATCATCGTGTCCAACCCATCAACCAATCCAACCCACCCAAACAGCTAACCCATGGCACCAAGCACCCCATCAAGTCTCCTTCTGAACACCTTCAATGACGGCAACTCCACCACCTCCCCGGGCAACCCATTCCATAGCGCAATCACTCTTTCTGTATAGAACTTCTTCCTAACATCCAACCTGAACCTCCCCTGGCGCGGCCTGAGACTGTGTCCTCTTGTTCTGGTACTGGCTGCTTGGGAGAAGAGACCATCCTCAGCCTGTCTACAACCTCCCTTCAGGTAGTTGTAGAGAGTGATAAGGTCACCACTGAGTCTCCTCTTCTCCAGGCTAAGCAGCCCCAGCTCCCTCAGTCTCTCCTCATAGGGCTTGTGTTCCAAACCCCTCACCAACTTTGTTGCTCTTCTCTGGACTCGTTCCAGCAAGTCAACATCCTTCCTAAACTGAGGGGCCCAGAACTGGACACAGGACTCGAGGTGTGGCCTAACCAGTGCAGTGTACAGGGGCAGAATGAGCTCCCTGCTCCTGCTGGCCACACTGTTCTTGATGCAGGCCAGGATGCCATTGGCCCTCTTGGCTACCTGGGCACACTGCAGGCTCATGTTCAGCGTACCATCAACCAGCATATGATGGCATTCAACAAGTCCAAGAGCCTGGTGCTGCACTTTGTTCAGAACAACCCCATGCAGAGCTACAGGCTGGGGTTGGAGTGGCTGGAGCACTGCCAAACAGAGAGGGACCTAGGGGTACTGACTGACAGCCAGCTGAACATGAGCCAGCAGTGTGCCCAGGTGGCCAAGAAGGCCAATGGCTTCCTGGCCTGGAGCAAGAGTAATGTGGGCAGCAGGAGCAGGGAAGTCATTGTGCCCCTGTACTCAGTAATGGTTAGGCCACACCTTGAGTACTGTGTCCAGTTTTGGGTGCCTCAATTTAAGAAGGACATTAAGACTCTCGAACATGTCCAGAAAAGGGCAACAAGGCTGGTGAGAGGCCTCGAGCAAAAGCTCTATGAGGAGAGGCTGAGGGAGCTGGGATTGTTTAGCCTGGAGAAGAGGAGGCTCAGGGGATACCTTATTGCTCTCTACAACTACCTGAAGGGTGGTTTTAGCCAGGAGGGAGTTGGTCTCTTCTCCCAGGCAACCAGCACCAGAACAAGAAGACACAGTCTCAAGCTGCACCAGGGGAAGTTTAGGCTCGAGGTGAGGAGAAAGTTCTTCACTGAGAGAGTTGTTAGGCATTGGAATGTGCTGCCCAGGGATGGACTCACCATCCCTGGAGGTGTTCAAGAGGAGATTGGACATGGCAGTTAGTGCCATGGTTTATTAGCCATGAGGTCTTGGGTGACAGGTTGGACTTGATGATCTTTGAGGTCTTTTCAAACCTTATGGATTCTATGATTCTACGATCTTTAATTAGCATTTGCATATGTAAGTAAGGTTGAGCAAAATACTTTCCTCTAACCTCAACATTTTGCAGATAGTTTGTTTCATCCAGTTTGGTTTGTAGCATCTAGTATGATGCCATTTTGGAATGCTTAACTTTGCTTATACTCTGCATGTAGAGCTAAGGTATAGAATACCTGGATGCATTCCTGTATCATCTGGTATAGGTGATCCTGCTCTGGCAGCGGGGGTTGGACTAGGTCCCTTGAGGTCCCTTCCAGCCCTTAACTTTCTGTGATTCTGTGAATAAAGAATTAATGTTTACTTTATGGAATGGATATTCTCTAGCTTTGAAACACTTCAGTATTTTTTCTTTTCATGTGATCTTAATATTTATGTAATAATTATAGTATTACATTGTAGTTATATTACAAGACAATTGTATTATATAAATATAATTAGTCTGATAGGCCTCTCATTTCAACAGCTTTCCAAAATTATGAGATTGAAAATGAGAGGGTCATAACAATGCATTAAGCAAAACAGTACATCTTGTATTGGCTTTTGCTGTTACTGATTTAATACAGCCTGTAATAATTTGATTATACAATTCTAACAATTTTTATTATAACTATATTTTTCATTATATAATATAATCATAATTTTAAGAAGTGATTTCAAATCTTCAAACTGGTCTTATTTTTTTTTAGTCCTTCTAAAGTTTTAAGTTTTGAGGTTCTTTAAAATTCCTGCAACTATTCAAATGAGAAAAGATTATTTCTTTGACTGAGGATGACTGATCAAATTCTCTGTGGTCTAATTTAAATACTCTTCCTACACTTCTTAGGTTCCAGACTTTGGTATGTGATTTTGTCACCTTCTAATTAGCTATATAGTTTAGTGGCGGACTCAGAGGTGCTAGATTAACAATTGGACTTAATGATTTTATGGTTTATTCTAATTTAAATGATTCTATGAGCCTATGATCTGTCCACCCTACTCTCTATGTCTCTTAGTGTTACACATAGAATCAGAACAATTGTGGCACTCTTAGATTTTAGGATTTCACTGCAATGAAAACAAACTGATAGTCTGGGGGGGCCTTGAGGTATTTTTACTTGTTTGTTTATTTGTTTGATGCAAATCACTGAAATTTCATTTATATCCTTTCAGATTAATTTACATCCTTTCATAGTGTTTGGGTTTGTGTCTTTTAGATAGGAATGTATTCTCCTGTCACAGTCTATTTAATAGCTTCTTATAAAAATATTGAGGAAAACTAAGTAAATTAGATTAACTTGGAATGTTGAATACCTCAGAAATATTTGTAGAACTGTCATAGATTAGTTGTCACTGACTAAAATAATTCAGTTTACACTTTGTTGAGACAGCCTTCTACTTTTTAAGTTTACTATAATTCTTGTGAATTTACTTAACACAGAAATTAGCTAACGCCCAACATAACGTTAAGCTAAATTGATTCTATGTATATGTTGCTTATATACAGACTTCTTTTAAATTAATGGCACAGTGTTAACCTCACTTGTTTCAATAGGTGCCCTATTGTGAAGAGCAGGACTTGACAACAGCTCTGAACTAGTTTAATGGTATCTCATTACCCTTCTTTCTGAGAAAATGAAGCTTGAGAAACTAGTATTGTTTGTATGAAATAATCAACAATGTGTTACTCAATTATGAGCATTAATCTGTGCAGATTTATAGCATTCTGACAATTTCTTGAAATAACAGGAAAATAATTTAGAACCAGCTGCATACTAACAAAGCTCTTTGGCTCACTCTGACTAAAAGTTTATACATCTCTCTCTCTCTGTATGCGTATAATATACACAAATATGCCCGTATTCATATGGGTACACTTACACACGCAGACTCATAAGCGTTGCTAAAGAGTATGGGAGTTCCTAGTTTTTGCTTGGCTGTTTTCTTTCACTGCTTCAATTTAAATCAAAGTATGTCCTTGAAGTATGAAGGAATTTATGTCTGTTGGCAGATATGGAATGTCTAGAAACTGCCAAAGAAGGATGTTAACAGAAATAATTTATTACATTTTTTACTATCCAAGACTCTTTCAATTTAAATAATCCTTCAATAAGCAGAAAAAAGGTCTATGAATATAAAATATTGATAGCTTCATATATCACCTTGTGTGTTTGTGTGCAACTTCTGCTGAAAAGCATCAACATTTTATGGTTGTTCCTCTGTGGAAAATGAGATATTATTTTGTAAAAAAGTATGTTTTAATTTTAAGCTATTTGGACATATTTTCAATATTGCTAATGTTTTGTAGCAATGGTTTTCATTAATAGCACACTACACTGTCTATATATATATAATTTTTTTTAATAGTGAATTTAAATTCTTTAGTTCAGTCTATACTGTATTTACAGCTTAAAGTTCTGTAGTGTTTTTTTTATTTTAAACTGAGGATGTGGTCATCAATGGCATAACTCCCCACTTCAGTCTAAACAAGGTTATGCCTACCTGGCAATACAATTACACTTTGAAGTAGGCAGCAGAATTTGACAAGTAATCACGCCTTTATTATTTTTGTTTATTGTGATTGATTCTCACCACAAATATTCACTAATATTTTTAGTTTGTTTTCAGATTTTTCACATGCATGTAATTGATCCCCCAGTCTGCAGGCTATTTTTAAAAAACTCTAAGGACTCAACTATTCCATGTTAGTTCCAACAGATTTTTCCTGATTCCTGCTAGTTGCTGGAAAAAACATTCCATTACCTGCAGTACCTCTACTATTTTGAAAATCAGAATGTGTAGATTCTGCAGAACTACTATGCTAGCTTTCAAATATTCTTAGAGTCTTATGTTGGCTGCTTAACACTTGCTTGGAATGGCCTAGTAGGACAGCACAAAGGCAATATACTTTTGAGATGAATACGACATGAAATGGAACACTTGGAAACAATGCCTAATGAACTTTAGGGCACGGTAAGCAGCAATTCAAATATTTTTACACAGCATTCCATATCAAACTGCATAATGATAAATCTTTTAAAAATAACAGATATCAGAAAACAAACAAACAAACAAAAAACCAAACAACAAAACCCACACAATAATTAATCTGTTTATGCTAAGATGAAATCTGAAAAGCCACTATTCCTTTCACTGTATTTAGTCTTCTTGAGAAAGATGTGGTTTTAGCACAACCAAAGACTCGATGATGATTTACCTGTCCAAAACTAATTTTCTACAGTGTCAACTCCTTCTCTAAGCTTGCCACTTTAAGTGATCTGCATAATAATGGGAAAGAAATGGGCACTTCTAGAATCTCATCTCAAAATAGAAATCTAAAATATGCAGATTAATTCTGTCCTAATAATGCTCTTTTCTTGTTTTCCATTGACTATAAAGGCCTCCTAGAGCAAATGAATCAGATGCAAGTATTCATTCTGTAAACATTTCTGACAAATTATTTCCACGCAACAGATCTGCATGTTAAATGTATCAGATTCATTTCACTGATCTATTTCCATTTAGAAACGAGTTGCTTTTATGAAGTCTTTTCTGGATGAAGTCTTCTAGGGATATCATTCTAAACAATTATTCCCTGAATCTTAATTAATTCTCATCTGTCTTTATATGGATTTACCCCACAAAATATTAGAAAAATAATCATAGAACAGCTCAAGATGGAAGGGACCTCAAAAGTTCTATCTGACTCAGTTTTCATAGGAAAAGGACACTACATGAGATAATCTAGCACCCAGTAAAATTGCACCTTAAAAACCTCCAGCAGTAGGGACTTCATCACATCCATGGGGAGGTTGTTTTAATGATTGATTGTTCTCATTATTTTAAAAAAAAGTCTTTCTTATGTGAAGATGAATGCTTTATTTGTGTAACTTTTACCTGTTTGCTCCTTGTCTTTTCCATGTGCTCCTTGCGAGCCTTTATCCTCTTTGCATTTGCCCTTTACATCCTGGTACATCGTGATTAGTCCTCTCAAGCTTTCTTTTTCAAGAAGAAATGATATTTAGTCTTCAGCAGTTAAGGAACTGGGATTGTTGAGTGTGGAGAAGAAGAAGATGAGGAGAGATGTCATCCCTCTTTACAACTACCTGAAAGAAAGTTGTAGTGAGGTGGGGGTTGATTTATTCTTCCCAGTATCAAGTTATGGGATGAGAGGAAATGGCCTTAAAATGGCCTTAAAAAGTGACAGAGAAGGTTTAAATTGGATATTAGGAAAATGTGTTTACTGAAAGAGTGGTCAAGCATAGGTATAGGTTGCCCAGGGGGGTGGTGGAGTCGTGGTGCCTGGTGGTGGTGGTGGTCTTAGGTTAAAGTTAGACTTGATGATCTTAGAGGTTTATTCCAACTGAAACAATTCTATGATTCTATAATTCCTTCCTCATAAGGCAGGTTCTCAAGCCTTTTGAACATCTTCATGGTCCTCCTTTAGACCCTCTCCAGTCTGCACCTCTCTTAGATTGCTGGGACCAGAATGGGAATCACATAGTAGGTGCAGCCTGACAAGCACTGAGTAGGGTGGAATGAAAACATCTTTGATAGAAATGCCCCTTTAAGTGCAGCCCATAATCTGATTAGTCTTGAGTCATTGTTGACTCATGTTAAGCTTGTTGTCCACCAAGACCCCCAGGTTCTTTTCATCAAGGCTGCTCCCCAGCTACATGTATCCTAGCATGTGCTGAGTGTTTGGTTATTCCACCCCAGGTGCCCGGACTTGTCTTTCTGATTTGTTTAATAAAAAAATAAAAATTTCACTATCTTTAATTATTAAAGCTTTTGTTTGGTCTTGATAATAATCAGAAGAAACAGACAGTGAAACATATTCATGATCAACATCACCATATCATCATTATGATAAGAGAGGGAGATTCTGAGGTATGGGAGCACTGAGAAACAAAATACTTAGTTTGTGAGCTATGGTCACCAAAATTCTTCAGTCAAAATTTCAGAAGAGCACATTCCCCTAAAATGTAACTTGGACCATCCTTGTGTATTGTTACTGCTTTTTATAGCACTCTCCTGGGAGGGAGAAGAGATTTATCTGTGTTCAAGAAACCAAACTTCCTGACTCCAAAGTAAGTAATGTCATCCTAATGGTGTTATATAAAAGCCAACTTCTTCATCTGTGCTTTAAAATATGGGTAAAATTTACTGTCTAAGCAGCCTCTAGGCTGCAAATCCTAATAAAATCTTACTCAGGATTTTAGATGCTTAGTTTCCAGTTCTTTAGGTAAAAGACTTATAGAGAAAATGTTCTCATTCTTTTTCTAGAAAACCAGAAGAGGAGCATGATGTGATTTCCCCCTTGTACATATTTGGGAAAGTATAATAAAAACCTAGTGCGGATTAGAAGTCCTTCTTTAGTGCAATGATACTAGTCAATAATAAATGAAGTCTTGATATGTTTGATTAAATTACACTTCCAAATGCTGAGGAGTTCTTTGCTGACTTGGTGTTTTTTTTGTTGTTTTGTTTTTTTTTTTTACAACTTTACTGTAGTGTTCATACTACACTGTTCTATAATTTTTAAATTATTTTTACATATGGGTGAACATTGTCCATTTTTAGAGCCATCATTTATTTTTAATAATCATTGTTGCTTCCATTGTTTAACCAAGCTCTAATTGTTTCACATTGTTAATGGGCACCAGGAATAACCTCTACTTCCTCTTTGTCATGGTTAAACCCAGCCAGCAATTAAGACACACAAAGTCGGTCATCTACTCCACCACAGTGGAATGGTGCAGAGAAGAGAAGTGCAAAAACTCATAGGATGAGATAAAAAGTTGAGTAGGTTTAATAGCACAAATCCAAAACATAGTCCCATAAGAGCTACTCAGAAAAAAAAAAATAACTCCATCCCAGCCAAAAATTGTTTCTTTACCTTCTTTACCTGTGCAACCTTTCAGCTTTAAAGGTGTCATGCTTTAGTTGAAAAAACTTTTGTCTGTTACCTGGTAGCTAATACAAACTATTGATTTACAGTCTCTGCTTCCTCCAATAGAAAAGCTTTCTTTGGGCATCTGTTTTCAGTTTTAACTCAATATAGAATTTAAAAAAAATAAAAGAACTGATGAATCCTTCAACAACCCAGTAGGTTACCCTGTCTAGTCTTCTCAGGAGGAAGTAGAAGATTAAAAAGTGATGTACAAGGGCATTAAAAAATATTAGATCACCACCACAATACATCTGACTGCAATCATTAGAACATGGGTTATTCCCATTTTGCTATTAATATAACAGTTTAAATCACCATTTTGAATTAATTTGAATTAATACTTTTTGTATCTTGGATTAAAACTAAAATAGTACCTTATTTATTCCTGTTACCAAGGGATTTCACAGTAAGATACATTATATAATTAGAGGTGTACATTAGAAAATCTTACTATGTGTTATGCTATATAAGAAAAAACAGCATATGTTTGATTTGTTTGCACTGTTTATCAATAACAAACAGATTACACAAGAATACTGTTCACTTAGCAGCTGACTTGATTAAAACTGCAAGTACTGCATCTAAGTGTTGCTGAAGAGTAACCTTTGTTGCTTAGTAACACCACATAAAATCTAAGTGGTGACATAAAAAGCTAGAATCCTGCTGACTGTTAATCACTGAATTTGATATGCTTATGAACATTTTGCTTAGTTTGGCTTTTTATATTGTACTAGTTTTAATATTTTCATAGTTCAAATATTTTTCATAGCATTTCCCATCAGCATTATCACACCCATTTTTGCGTTAATCTGCATATATTATAGATCTTCTATACTAGAATGTAGTATATTTTTAAAAATGTATGAAACTCAGTACTCTAGTATAAAGTAAAAATGGAAAGTAAATATCTTCATCTTCTTCTACAGAAAACAGAATTATTTCTTTCTTTTCTTTGTTAAATGCAGATTCTTATTAGTAAGTGATAGGCAAAAAGGGTTGTGCTTCCAGTACTATGATCTTTTATTTGACCTGATCAACATCTGGCACTGAAAATTCAACATACCTGTCTTGGTCTGGAGACACAGTTCTTTTAAATATTCCCGTGTTGTGAAATTAGAGGCACAAACGAGGCCAAAATATCAACAGCTAGACTATTTATTACATAAATAAAGTGGAAATAAGAAGGAGAGAGTGAGAAAATAGAGAGGGAGAGAGAGAAGAGAGAGAGAAGAGGAAAGGAATTATATTACCACACCCCTCATCCCCCCCAAGACAGTTAAAGTCTGTGGAGGAAAGGTGCTGCAGGAGATGTAGGGTTGGTACAGGAGCAGTGCTGAGGCTCTGGCTGGAGAAAAGCTGTGGTCCTCTGGGCAGCCTGAATCTGTAGAGAAAGGGTGTTGAGGCTTTGGCTGGAGAAGAGCTGTGGTCCTCTGGGAAGCCTCTTTTCTCTGGAGCAGCATTGTCCTGGCTTTCCCTTCTCAGCGACATGGTTCATCTCCTGTGTTTTCCTTCATCTCCATTTTTCTCCTTTTAATCACTCAGTCCGGGAGACACAGTCCCCCACATTTTCCTTCTGCATTTTTCTTCTAACAAGCCAGTAGTTGCTCAAGTCTTTTATACAGTTTTTAGTCCTTAGGTATGTGTCCAAGTATTGTCCCTCAGGAATTCCAGGGGCAGGAAATAACCCTTAGGTATCCAGGTATCGTTCCCCCGGAGATCTTTCTGTGCATTTCTGTGTGTTTGGGCAAGAGATCTGGAAGGGTGGTGGAGGTGAGCCCTCCGCCTCCTTGGCCTCCATCCAGACAAACCCCCACACTCATTACACATCATTGTCTACCCTTTCCAGGGTACTTGATGGGTGGAGATTATCTTGTCCTGAAGGCGTAAATGGCTGGGTCATTGTTGTAGGCCATCTGTGACCCAGTGAGCAATGTTATCTTTGCACCTTCCAAGAGTCCTAAGTGGCTCTGCCCAATACATATTGTCTGGGCAAACAGCAAGTGATTTTATCTTTGTTGAGTACACCAAGAGAGACAAACTTTTAGTCTCTCACAATATCAAAATTTGATGGTCCAGTGTTGCCTTCTTTATATAAATATATAAAGGTAAAAAGCTTATAAGGAATGTCAAAATTAGGATTTGGAAGGAATTAGAATTATTTTCATGTTTTCTTTAAATACTGATGTCTTACTCATTATATTCTGGTATTCTGGTAAGAATGCTAGGAGGCCTGCCAGGATGAGCAAGGAGCTACTGGACACATGATTACTTAAAAAGAAACTCTACTGGCAGTGGAGGGAAGGACAGCTAGAACAGGGGGTATATAAGGAAGCTGCCCGAGCAGCAAGAGACCTGGTTAGGAAAGACAAAGCAGAGTTCAAATTGAATCTAGCCAGGGAGGTTAAAGGGAACACTAAGAACTTTTACAGGTATATTAATGGGAAGAAGAAGACTAGGGAAGGTGTGGGCCCCCTCAGAAAGGAAACTGGTGAAATGGTCACAAGTGATGAGGAAAAGGCTGAGGTACTTAATAACTTCTTTACCTCAGTCTTCACTGCAAGGGCCTCTAGCCACACTCCTGATGTTATGGAAGACAACGCCAGGGATAGGGAGGAAGAACTGCACATTGTAAGTGCAGATCAAGTTCGTGATCACCTGAAGAACCTGAAAGTGTTCAAGTCCATGGGACCCGATGGGATACACCCACGGGTACTGAGAGAACTGGCAGATGAGGTTGCTAAACCCCTCTCTATTGTAAAGTCATGGCAGTCTGGGGAAGTCCCCACAGACTGGAAAAGGGGAAACATTGCCCCCATTTTCAAAAAGGGTAAGAAGGAGGAACCAGGGAACTACAGGCCAGTCAGTCTCACCTCTGTGCCCAGAAAGATCATGGAGCAGATCCTCCTGGAGGCACTACTGACTCAGAAGAATAGGGAAGAGGTGATTTGGAACAGTCAGCATGGCTTCACCAAGGGCAAATCCTGCCTGACAAACCTGGTGGCCTTCTACGAACAGGTGATGAAATTAATAGATGAGGGGCGAGGAACTGATGTTGTTTACCTGGACCTGAGCAAAGCCTTCGACACTGTCCCGCACCACATCCTGGTCTCCAAATTGGTGACACATGGGTTTGATGGGTGGACCACTAGATGGATAAGGAACTGGCTTGATGGCCGCACCCAAAGAGTGGCTGTCAATGGGTCCATGTCTAGTGGAGTCCCTCAGGGATCAGTCCTGGGACCAGTCTTGTTCAACATCTTTGTGGGTGACATGGACAGTGGCATTGAGTGCACCCTCAGCAAGTTTGCTGATGACACCAAGCTGTGTGGTGCAGCAGACACACAGGAGGGAAGGGATGCAATCCAGAGGGACCTTGACAGGCTGGAGAGGTGGGCACAAGCCAAGCTCATGAGGTTCAACAAGACCAAGTGCAGGGTCCTGCATCTGGGTCGAGGCAATCCCAGGCACAAATCCAGGCTGGGCAGGGACTGGCTGGAAAGCAGCCCTGAGGAGAGGGACTTGGGGGTGCTGGTGAATGAGAAGCTCAACATGAGCTCTCAGTGTGCACTTGCAGCCCACAAAGCCGATCAGATGCTGGGCTGCATCAGGAGAAGTGTGGCCAGCAGGTCAAGGGAGGTGATTCTCTCCCTCTACGCAGCTCTGGTGAGACCCCACCTGGAGTACTGCGTCCAGTTCTGGAGCCCCTATTACAAGAGGGATATGGACGTGCTGGAACGTGTCCAGAGAAGGGCCACGAGGATGATCAGAGGGCTGGAGCACCTCTCCTATGAGGACAGACTGAAGGAGTTGGGGCTGCTCAGTCTGGAGAAGAGAAGGCTCCGAGGTGACCTAATTGTGGCCTTCCAGTATCTGCAGGGGGCCTACAGGAAGGCTGGGGAGGGACTTCTCAGGATCTCAAGTAGTGATAGGACTAGGGGGAATGGAATGAAGCTGGAGGTGGGGAGATTCAGGCTGGATGTGAGGAGGAAGTTCTTCACCATGAGAGTGGTGAGACACTGGAATGGGTTGTCCAGGGAGGTGGTTGAGGTCCTTTCCCTGGAGGTGTTTAAGAGCAGGCTGGATGAGGCTCTGTCCAGCCTGATCTAGTGTGGGGTGTCCCTGCCCATAGCAGGGGGGTTGGAACTAGATGATCCTTGTGGTCCCTTCCAACCCTGACTGATACTATGATACTATGATTTCTTGCTAACTAATTAGGTTTTCAGCATTTGTATTAGAGACTTCGGGGGTTTTGATTTTTCATCTGACTAAGCACTATGGGATTACATCAAAAGACAAAAATTATTTCATATATTGGAAATTAAATGGTTACAGGAAGGTGACATCAGGCAGAAAATTCAAGTACTCTCTATGGAAATGTTTGAGAACCATCACCCATTCCCCTTAGAAATAAATAGTGTGGCATTGTGTAACACAAGCTTAAACTAAGATAGTACAATCATACACTGATACACAACTTGAGTTGTGTTTGCAGTTATAAATGCTTGTTTTCTGGGCTTTCTGACTTGGTAGTAAACTTTGCTCAGGGTGTGGCACAAAATATACATTTTCAGAAGATATTGGGATTTTGTTTGAGAAAGAACATACAAAAGAACCAATAGTATTCCTTGTGACTAAAATGCTGAATAAACACAGTTTGTTAATAAAACTATTATTTATAAATATTTCCTAATATTTTGTCATATTGGACAAGGGAAACAAAGGATAGTCACTGGGATTGGTGACATATAATGATGATATGTAATCTGAGAATAGTACATCTAAAATCTAAATGTGTTTATGATAGAAGAGTAGGATCATCCCCCTCAGAGAACTCTGAGAACCAACACATGAAATACACACTGCAAATGAAAAAGTATGAGAACTGATTGTCAAATACTGATATTTATAAATAGGAGAGAAACTGATCTACATACCTCTGAACTTGTTTGTCCTTAAATTCTGGATGTTTTAAAAGAAATATTAAACAAAGAAACAAACAAACCTAAACCAAAAACTCCACAAACCTAAAGCCTCTGGATCTGATGACAATAGACATTTTTTTGTATTAAAGAGAAAATATTTGGCTGTGAAGGAGTCATAATTGGAATTTATTGAGGACTGGAAATAATTTCATTATCTTAATTCTGACCTTGATTCAAAAGTTGAAGTGAGGAAATGAAATTAGATGATATCACAAAGTTGGCAGTCATTTTGAATAGTGAAGAGCAATGAAACATTATACACAAATAAATTAACAACCTTAGAGAATGAAGTAATAGGATGAGGGGAAATTTACAACAATGAAGTACAAACCCACTCATTTAGAGACTCAGAAGAAGAATCTGAATTTTCTCAGTATGAAACAAGAAATGAATTGGTTAAAAAAAACAAAACACAGATATTTCTGTATTTATAAAGTATATTGATAAGTACGATAGCAAATAAATAATAGAATAAAGCTGTAAAAAGGGCAAGTATTGTCCCTCAAAGCAGTAAGCAAACTGTTTCCTGTCAAGCAGAGTTCTTAATGCCTTTGTGAAAGATATCAATGAGACATTGTTTAGAGTCAGTGTACAGATTTAGTTACACAAATTGAGGAAGGATAATGGGCTACTATGAAAATGTGAAACAAAACAAAAAATGCAAAACTATAATTTGAAAAAGAAACCAGTAAAACATGACTGTCTTAATAAATGAAGATACATAGCTTGTCTCTATTCTCTCAAGCAAAACACACCGGGGGATACACTCCAAGTTGATCCCAGACACACACACACCTCTTAGTTCCTTGGCTCTAGTTTGAACTGGTCCAATTAACTTCTTCCAGGATAAAATCTTCCAAAAATATCTCTCTTGTGAGAGTCTTAAAAGTCAGTAGAGACAACACAGGAGCAGATACCATTTAACCTGCATTACCTTTTGTCAAAAATTCTATTGGAAGGCTTTATACTACAACATTAATGCCCCACACAGTTTTATACTAATAAAAATAAAAGGCTATATAATAGTCTCAGACTTTCTGAATGAAAATAAATTAAAACAAAATAATATAATATAAAATAAAATAATAACACAAAAAATAAATAAAATAAAATTAAATTAAAAAAATAAAATAAAATAAAATAAAATAAAATAAAATAAAATAAAATAAAATAAAATAAAATAAAATAAAATAAAATGGAAGTATTTTCTGGAGTCACAGCAACAATACATCAGACTTAATGGAAATCCAAGGACAAATTTTATGCAGATTGTCTGTTCTAGAGTAAACTTGCTCTAAATTTTGTGCACACACATCTTTCTCTTCATTTTGACAACTAGGAAGGTGATAACATGAGACTTCTGTGTTTATGGGATGTTACAAGATGTTAGGGATTGGAAAGGACCTCTGGAGTTCTTCAAGTCCTGTCCTGTCTTCTGCTGCTGTTTTTTCTAAGGTAATGGTACTGTGTATGATCTCATTAAACTTTTGATCTCAATCTAGAGGGTTTTTTTTTTTTGTGTTACTTTCCCTCCTGCCTGTGTGTGGGATGTGGAGGGTCTTGTTTGTGGTAGTAGGCTGTGTTAACCCAGGATAAGGATTTCATACACTTCCTTTACTTTGCATTTTACTTTACATTTCCTTTATTTGCATTTATCTTACATGTGTGTGCAATTTTAAATTAAATTTTAAATTGGCATTGCCACAGGATAAATACCTTGAATGTGACCCATGACATCACTTTTCCCACTTTAAAGTGATAACTGTTCTCTGTATTTTCAGTCTTCAAACTTTAAGGGCTAAAATAAGCTGGTATGTGGATCTCTTGCAACAGTGCTGGAGAAAAATAATAGTATAATAAGGAAATCTTAATGAAATCTTAAGAACCTTTTCTTGATTTTTTTTTTTTTTTTTTTTTTTTTTGCTTGTTAAAATAATAAGGTTTTGGAAGAAAGTTTGCCTATGTTGTATGGAAATCTAAGTATGCACAATGACTACTTATCACGTAAGATTATGCAAAGTGCAAACTGAAACACAGGATATGAATTTACTCATTTGCTGCCACATTTTCTTGTCCCAGGACAAGCATACTGTTTTCTAAATTCTTCAATTTGTGAATGTACGCAAAAATGAGCTGTATTCTTCTCTTATTGTTTATTTGTGATGTTTTGGTGTGCTTTTGTTGTTGTTGTTGTTTGTGGGTTTCTGTTTGGGTTTTTTTTTTTTATTGGTTGGGTGGGTTTTTCTTTTTTTATTTGGGAAAGGTTGGTTGTTTGTTTTTAAATCTCACTATCTCACCTCTGTCATTACTTACAAACACAAAACCAGCTATTTTGACCTTTCAGGTGAAAAATCTATCATGACCAGGATTCTGTTGATGAGGTTGAGCTGAATTTTTCTGAATGTTAAGAAATTTAGTATTCAATAGAAATATTATCCCACAGTGTGAGCAGGAAAAAAAAAACAACCAAACAACAAAACCAAACTAAAACCAGTTCTAAGTTAACTGGGGAATGAGAGGTCTCAAAATTTCTAGATTAAAGTTTGCTCTGAACGTCCTCCTATCTCCTATGTTAAATTGGAGAGATTTGTTATTATTCTTGATAATGGCTTTTTTCTGACTTTCCATTAATGTTGGCGTGTCGTTAAATAAAGTGGCTTAATGACAGCCATAGTGCCACAGTGATAAGTGCAGGCCCCATATCAGCACAAGAAGGGAAAATTCACTGTATACAAAAAATGAGCCAAAAATCCTGAACACATTCTAAAATTACACTGTTGCTAATACCTGTGCTCATATTTTATGTTTTTTATATTTATTTTTGGTGTGAAAATTTATTTAATCCAATGTCACCTCTCCATAATTCATTATGCTAAACTGCATACCAATATTTTATTTTTTTTAGCAAACTGCATTGCCATGGCTGCATAATATTCACAATACATTTATACTTCTGAGCAACGAGGTCTGCAACATTTTTTTGTAATCCATTATTGGTATGTCGTAATACCACTTAATAGCATAACACATGTTTTAAGCCTCTTCCAGCTGGCATGGTCAGCTAATGCTAACTCCCAAGTTCCCAGATAATGTGAATTTGATGATCATTCTCTGTTGCAGAGATATAGGATTGCATGGCAATGGAACTAATCAGTAGTTCTGTATCTGTAATGTTCCTATAAAGATTTGTCACAATGACATAGATAAGGAAGGTCTGACTCCCATTCAAAATGTCATCTCTACTTTTCTGCAATTTCAATCCTATTTAACACAAAACAGAGGATTTTGATGAGTGCTCCTAGCAGAAAAGAAAATCAGCCCTCTATGATGTAAGGATGTGGGGAGACATTAATGATTTTTTTTTTCAGATGTAGCAGTGATTTACAAATGTATGTAGGTATAAAATCTGCTGTGTTTCTTTCCATAAAAGTATGAGAAGACATTCATAAGACAAGTAGATTGAAACCCCTAGATCAATTAAACCCCTAGATCATTAAAAAAGACAAGAAACTTTCCCAAATTGATATATGTGTAAAGAATTGAAAGAAATATTAATGATGGTTAGTAAAAACATCCAACAATGATCTAAAAAGAAAGTAAATTTTATTAGTAGAAATATGAATATATTCCAATCACATCTGAAAAACCCAGTAGTTTAAGAGAGATTAATTTCTCAACTGTAAATATTTTTATATCCATCAAAAAAAAAAAAAAGGAAAGTATCACTGTGTGCATCTTTGATTGCTTATGCACATATGGAATAATAAATAAAAATACTAGAAAAATGTCTTATTAAATGCATTAAAATATTGATTAATAGAGGTATCCTCAATATCATTGTCATAGTTATTAGCTTTATTTTTCCTTTTATTTTTCTTTTACTATGGTTATAACTGAAGCATTTTGGTTTAACAGTAATTATTATATAACCATGTGACTGGAACTTTGTTACACTTAATCCTAAAGTTCCTCCGCTAAATATAGCATGCTATGCTAGGATATCATATTTATATTTAAGAAATCAAAACCAAGATTATATTTTTTTTAAATACAAACACCTACATAAAATATCTGCATTAAGGATTCTGACAGAATAACTTTCTGTAACAAAGTTCTTTCTAAGGCCTTTCCAGTTTCAGCTGTGTAGATATTTGCATCACAATTAATCAACCAGATTTTCTTTATAATTTAAGACCTGGGGTTTTATAGTCTGGAGAGGAGAGGGCTGAGAGGGGATCTAATAAATATATGAGGGTCTGGTGTCTGGAAGTAAGGGGCAGCCTCTTTTCACTTGTGTCCTATGATAGGACAACGGGCAATGGATGTAAACTAAGGCACAGGAAGTTCCACCTCAACATGAGGAGGAGCTTCTTTACTGTAAGGGTCATGGAGCACTGGGACAGTGTCCCCAGAGAGGTTGAGGACTTTCCTTCTCCAGAGACTTGCAAGACCCATCTGGATGCATTCCTGTGTGATGTGCAATAGATTATATGGTTAGGTAGAATTGCTCTGGCAGGGGGGTTGGACATCCTGTGATCCTGTAAGATGCATACTACTTACAAAACAAAGCACGTCATGGAATCATAGAATGACTTAGGTTGGAAATCACCTTAAAGATCATCTACTCCAACATCCACACTATGGGCAGGGACACCTCTTGACTAGACTTGACTGCTCAAGGCCTCGTCCAACCTGACTTGATATTTTCTACCTAGACTTTTGAAAAGACTTTGACACTGTTTCCCACAGAATTCTCATGGACAAACTGTCTGCTCCTGGCTTGGATAAATACATGCTCTGCTGGATAAATCACTGGCTGGATGAACAGATCCAAAGAGTGGTGGTCAATGGAGTTAAATCCAGACGGTGGCTGGTCACAATAGGTGTTGTGGTGGCAGAAAAAATAAGTGCCAATACATCCTAAACATGAACCCCTTGTTCCCCCTCCCTTTCCAGATGGGGGTTTTGGCATGAAAAGTAAACAAAAACCAGGCACCCATATGTCTCTGTAAACAGGGGCTTTCCCAGGCTTGTTCGGACATGTCCTTTTTTGAGGTAAACTAAAAAGCACATGGCTCACCTGCAGCTTACCTTGTGCTAGGTTTGTGAATCTCCCATGTTTGGGCAAACTTGGTGCTATAGGCTAAATTTTCTTGTTTATTTCTTTTGCCATTGGCCAATATTGTGCTCAGCAAATTATTAAGATGGTAAACAAGTCACCTTGTTTACTAGGAAAGCACAAGAGCCTAGTCGCACCATAGCCGAAAACAGTGAAACCTCCTCGCATTTATGGCAGTCCCCACAAACATTGCTACAAAGCTGCAGGGAAAAGCTCAGGTAGCAAGCTGAAGCAGAAAAGGAAAGCTCCTTCTCCTAGCTGGCAAAGTTGCTGGGCTGGTTGCAGCCCACAAAAGAAGATGTTAGCCCATGAACACCAAAAGCAGCAAAGCTGCACAAGCCAAGTGGCAGAACCCAAGAGCCACTCGCCTGAGAGTGAAAAGCCACTGCTGCCAAGCGTTGAAGACACCAGATACAAGCAGAAAAGCTGCTTTTCCTGCAAGCTGTGGCAGCCTGCCACACCCAAGAATCACCCTATGAGCTGCAAAATGTCCTGTATGCCTGAGAAGCTCGCAGCAACCCACATGAGGGGAGAAAGCCACCCTGCCACCCTCTACAAAATCTTTGGCAGTAAAGCTTCCCCTGAGATTGTTCTCTCTCAAGTGTTAAGACCATAAAGCAAGCTGCAAAACTCTAGAAAGTTTCCTCCAGCAACATCATCACATGGCAAAGAGCCATTTTTGCTTTGTTTGACTTGTGCATCTTCGCTGCATTTTGGAATATAACAACTGCATCCCCAGAAAGGGTATGGAAACTCAGGTCGTGAGTAACTGACAATATTTCTATAAAATCTCTGTAAAGTTTTGTGCCAACCACCATTCTTTAGACACCATAGAGTCCCCTTATGGGCAAGCCAGCATCTCCTAATTTAAATTACTGCTTCCAAATTTCTGATTATTGTATAAATTGTTTAAACTATTTGTATGTACATTTTGTGAAAATATCTAACCACAATCAAATACCTGTAGCTGTAAATATAAATTGTAAATACATTTTGGCAGGACTTTTGTATTAATAAATAATTAATATGTTGTTACTAATATCTCAATCTGAATAAATTTTAATAATTCATAACAGGTGTTCCTCAGGGTTCAGTGTTGGGACCACTTCTGTTTAATATCTTCATTGATGACCTTGACGAAGACATAGAGTGTGTCATTACTAAGTTTGCAGATGACACCAAGTTAGGTGGGAGCGTTGATCTACACGAGGGTAGGGAGATTCTACAGAGGGACTTGGATAGATTGGATCAATGGGCCAGCGTTAATGGGATGAGCTTGAACAAGGCCAAATGCCACTTCCTGCACTTGAGTCACAACAACCCCAAGTAGCACTAAGAGCCTGGGGCAGTGTGGCTGGAAAGCTGTCTGTCAGAAAGGGACCTGGGGGTTCTAATTGACAAGCAGCTGCATGTGTGCCCAGGTGGCCAAGAAAGTTAATGGCATCCTGGCTTGTATTAGAAACGTGTCCAGCTGGAGTAGGGAGGTGGTTTTTCCCCTTGTGCTCAGCTCTGGTGAGGCCACACCTTGAGTATTGTGTCCAGTTTTTGGCACCTGAATGCAAGAGAGATGTGGAGGTGCAGGAGCGAGGGCAGACGAGGCCGATGAAGCTGAGGAAGTGCCTGGAAAAATAAATCTTATGAAAAGCGACTGACTCAGAAGAATAGGGAAGAGGTGATTGGGAACAGTCAGCATGGCTTCGCCAAGGGCAAATCCTGCCTGACAAACCTGGTTGCCTTCTATGAGCAGGTGACAAAATTAATAGATGAGGGGCGAGCAACTGATGTCATTTACCTGGACCTGAGCAAAGCCTTCGACACTGTCCCGCACCACATCCTGGTCTCCAAACTTGTGACACATGGGTTTGATGGGTGGACCACTAGATGGATAAGGAACTGGCTTGATGGCCACCCCCAAAGAGTGGCTGTCAATGGGTCCATGTCTAGTGGAGGCCAGTGACAAGTGGAGTCCCTCAGGGATCAGTCCTGGGACCAGTCTTGTTCAACATCTTTGTGGGTGACATGGACAGTGGCATTGAGTGCACCCTCAGCAAGTTTGCTGATGACACCAAGCTGTGTGGTGCAGCAGACATGATGAAGGGAAGGGAGGTCATTCAGAGGGACCTTGACGGGCTGGTGAGGTGGGCACAAGCCAAGCTCATGAGGTTCAACAAGACCAAATGCAGGGTCCTGCATCTGGGTCGAGGCAATCCCAGGCACAAATCCAGGCTGGGCAGTGACTGGCTGGAAAGCAGCCCTGAGGACAAAGACTTGAGGGTGATGGTGGACGAGAAGCTCAACATGAGCTCTCAGTGTGCACTTGAAGCCCACAAAGCAAATCAGATCCTGGGCTGCATCAAGAGAAGTGTGGCCAGCAGGTCAAGGGAGGTGATTCTCGCCCTTTACTCAGCTCTGGTGAAACCCCACCTGGAGTACTGCATCCACTTCTGGAGCCCCTATTACAAGAGGGATATGGACGTGCTGGAACGTGTCCAGAGAAGGGCCACGAGGATGATCAGAGGGCTGGAGCACCTCTCCTATGAGGACAGACTGAAGGAGTTGGGGCTGTTCAGTCTGCAGAAGAGAAGGCTCCAAGGTGACCTAATTGTGGCCTTCCAGTATCTGAAGGGGGCCTACAGGAAGGCTGGGGAGGGACTTCTCAGGATCTCAAGTAGTGATAGGACTAGGGGGAATGGAATGAAGCTGGAGGTGGGGAGATTCAGGCTGGATGTGAGGAGGAAGTTCCTCACCATGAGAGTGGTGAAGCCCTGGAATGGGTTGTCCAGGGAGGTGATTGAGGCCCCGTCCCTGGAGGTGTTTAAGACCAGGCTGGACGAGGCTCTGGCCAGCCTGATCTAGTGTGGGGTGTTCCTGCCCATGGCAGGGGAGGTGGAACTAGATGATCCTTGTGGTCCCTTCCAACCCTGACTGATACTATGATACTATGTTAAGAAGTATAGTTCCCCTGGGATGCTGGAGGAAGTAGTTAGAGATCCCCTTAGCCGCTTGGATCCCCACAAGTCCATGGGACCAGATGGGATCCATCCTAGGGTGCTGAGAGAGCTGGCAGATGAGCTGGCCAAGCCACTCTCCATCATTTTTCACCAGTTCTGGCTCACTGGAGAGTTCCCAGATGACTGGAAGCTGGCCAATGTTATGCCCATCCACAAGAAGGGCCAGGTGGATGGGAATTACAGACCTGCCAGCCTGAACTCAGTGCCAGGCAAGATTGTGGAATAAGTCATCTTTAGTGCAATCACACAGCACTTACAGGATGGCCAAGGAAGGGATCAGCCCCAGCCAGCATGGATTCAGGAAGGGCAGGTCCTGCCTGACCAACCTGATCTCTTTCTATGATCTGATGACCTGCCTGGTGGATGTGGGGAAGACTGTGAATGTAGTCTACCTGGACTTCAACAAGGCCTTTGACACCATCCCCCACAGCAAACTCCTGGCAAAGCTGTCAGCCCATGGCTTGGACAGGAGCACTCTGTGCTGAGCTAGGAACTGGCTGGATGGCCGAGCCCAGAGAGTGGTGGTGAATGGTGCCATATCCAGCTGGTAGCCTGTCACTAGTCATGTCCCCCAGGGATCAGTGCTGGGCCCCATGCTCTTTAATATCTTTATTGATGATCTGGATGAGGGGATTGAGTCCATCATCAATAAGTTTGCAGATGACACCAAGTTGGGGGCAGGTTTTGGTCTGTTAGAGGGTAGGAGAGCTCTGCAGAGGGACCTTGACAGGATGGACAGATGGGGAGAGTCAAACGGCATGAGATTTAACACATCTAACTGCCGAGTTCTACACATTGGCTGCAATAACCCCATGCAGTGCTACAGGCTGGGGTCAGAGTGTCTGAAGAATGGCCAGGCAGAAAGGGACCTGGGGGTACTGGTTGATAGTAGGCTGAACATGAGCCAGCAGTGTGTCCAGGTAGCCAAGAAGGGCAATGGCATCCTCACCTGTATCAGGAATAGTGTGGCCAGCAGGAGCAGGGAGGTCATTTTGCCCCTGTACTCAGCACTGGTTAGGCCACACCCTGAGTACTGTGTCCAGTTCTGGGCCCCTCATTTTAGGAAGGATGTTGAGTTGCTGAAACATATCCAGAGAAGGGCAACAAAGATGGTGCGGAGATGCTGAGGGATCTGGGGCTGCTTAGCCTGGAGAAGAGAAGGCTCAGAGTATCCCTTATAACTGTCAACAAGTACCTGAAGGGAGGTTGTATCCACGGCGGGGCTGGTCTCTTCTCCCAGGCAACTAGCACCAGAACAAGAGGACACAATCTGAAGCTGCGCTGGGGGAGGTCTAGTCTGGATGTTAGGAAGAAATTCTTCATAGAGGGAGTGATTGCCCATTGGAATGGGCTGCCCGGGTAGGTGGTGGAGTCACTATCATTGGAAGTGTTTGGGAGGAGGCTTGATGGGGTGTTTGATGGCATGGTTTAGTTGATTGGGTGGTGTTCAGTGATAGGTTGGACTTGATGATCTCAAAGGTGTCTTCCAACCTTATTAATTCTATTCTATTCTATTCTGACATGCTTCCTTTTTTTTTTTTTTTTTTTTTTTTTTTTCTCCTGTATGTCTTGGCAACATAGGTCTTGTGGTCTTGTTTGGTTTTGGGTTTGTTTTGGTTTTGGGTTTGTTTAGGTTTTTTGGAGGGATTTGTTATTGTTATTTTGTTATTGTTATTTTGTTATTGTTATTGGTTTTGTTTGGGTTTGTTTTTTTATCCTGACATTATTTACAATGAAAATATGTTGACTCTAAAGTGTAGCATTGATACTAAATGTATACTCCAGCTTAAAGGTTAAGAATAATTGATATAATTTAATTTGGTGGTCTTTTTTTTTATTTAATTTAAAGGTGAAGTAGGTATTTAATTTTAATTCTAATATAGTTTCATATTTTTATACAAGTTATATATTCTTGGATTCTAGGTTAATGATGAATGTTCTGGATTGGAAAGATGAGCTTCTTTGGGAGCATACATGACGTGTTTTTTTTTCCCCCTAACAATAAACGTTTCTTAGAAGTATGAAAAATATTTTCAAAAGCATTGAAAATTCTTTCCATCATGTTTTAATTTTGAGGACTTCTTAACAAAAAATCTATTAGGAATAACACTGTGAACATGTAATCCCTTTGATTCCATCATTCTTCCCAGCTAATATCATGGCACATTTTTCAATTAATTTCAGGGGGAAACTGAATTAGGCCTTATGTTGCTAATGAGTTCTTTTTATTGTAGTATGTGGTTTCACTATGAATTTACATCCCTTTGGTGACACCACTGAGAAAGGGGCAAAATGTTAATTCTCTCTTCTGACATAAGTCTTTAAGGAGAGAGAATCTTGTATTGCTCATTTAATTGTAGAAAACTTTCCAGATGAAGCCTGAAGAACTGCTATTTTTGGACCACTTGATAAAATAAACTTGAACAATATTTTTGCAAGAAAAAATTTGCTTACAATTTGCCTCTTGCTTAAAATTTGAATATAATTGCTTGCTTGGTGGAAATTATAGCACACATTCTCACATTAGTAGCAGGTCATTTTTGGAATTACATTCAGTTTGTGCAGTTTTATTCACACATACAAATCAACGAAACAAAGATTGTCATCTGTTTTTTAATGAATGAGATTTTTAGTGTATAGTCCCCAAGAGGAATGAGAGTTTGTATTTTTCTACATATTTAACTATGTAGTAATGTTAAAATTTATACTTTGGGAGTACATGAGATAAAGGTGTAAGTGAATAAATTTTTGTTGCAGAATTTAAGAGCAGCATCTTGCCCTTTTAACATCCTCAAGTATACCCCAGATCCCTTCTATAACATCACTTGACATATCTCAGCAGTATTTTTTATGTCTCTTAGTATCAATAAATTAACAATGATAGTTACACCAAACAGTCTGGCAAGCTATTGCCTACATTTAAGGGAACAATTTGTCCCTATGAATTGTAGTAAAAGGCAATTTTGTCTAATTACACTGAGCATATTGAAATGTTAGCTTTTCCCTCCTGGATACTAGTACCAGATTTGTAATTGTTGATGGTACTGAATGGAAAATTCTGTGACCCCTGGTTCAGGGAAGTTGGTGGCAAATGATAAAGTGCAAAACCCATTGCTGCTCTGCAAAAGAATTCTAGAATTGCAGGGAGTAGACAATCTCAGAAGCCCTCTCAGAAGTCCTTTATTACTTCATTGCAGAATCCCAGAGTCTCAGAGTGTCCCTAAGAGAAGAAGTCCTTTATTGGCCAAAGTAGCTGATTATATATACTTCATCTTATCTTGCACATAACTCACTTAACCAATAGAATTCATCCCTGTATACAAGCTAAAAAATATTCCACTATAAAAAGCACTAAAAATAGTCACATATAAAGAGAGGTCTCAGCTTCTGTAGAATGTTTCCTTTTGGCACTCATATGATGTTTTGTTTTGTTCTTCATAAACAAGTTTGCAGCCTGTAGTCAATCAGCTAGGGAATTTTAGAAGCTTTTGTTCTTTGCAGAAAAAGCAGCTTCTACAAGGGATTAGAAGACCCAAGTTTGCTCTTGCATATATAACCCTTACTTTTTAAAGTCTGAAATATCCTTACTGTGTTCTTAGAAATGCCTCCATGCTACCACAAGAGAAAGATTTTTTTTCCTCCAACTCTCAGTTTTAATCTCTCTTTTACTTGATAATCCATATACTTCATTAATCTAACAAAGGAAAAATGCATTTAAAATGTACAAATATTTGTAACATTAGTTTTGTATTTTTTTTAAAATTGTGCTAAAATCTTGTCTATCTGCTCTTGAACAGTTTATTATCTTTCTTGAATGTGATTATTCACTTAACAGATTATATAAAATACATCCATGAAGGTGTGCCTCTTCACTAGGTGGAAGGTAAACTATGTGATGTGATGGACAGTATGAACAGCCAATTAAATTGTTTAGAAGGGGTGGACTGTGACCATTTGAGGCTGTGCCTTTAAAAAAGAGATGCTGTGACTGAATGTTTTATAAAAAAAAGACAGGTCTAAACTAATTTCATTGGTGGATTGGTAGAAAGCAACTTTAAGATACGAGTCCAGCAGAGACTTCGGGCAGTCTTGCACTTTCTCCCCCTCCTTTCGCATCTTGTGGCTTCTGGGCTTTCGGCCAGACTGACCTTGGACAGATAAGGCCTCTACTAACATATTCTGCTTTAATTAACAATTGTTCTTTTTCTCTCTTTCTAACCCTCTTTGGGGAAAAAGGGGAGAAAAGGGGGGTACAGGGGGGGGAGAACCCTCCTCAGCAGAGGAGGGAATCTCATTCCTGTGTTACTTTGTTGTATATTTCTGTGTATATATTGTAAATACTGTAAATAGTGTATATAAACCTGCATTTTCTAAACTGCTTGTAAATACAGCACATTTCCTTTGCTAATCCAGCTGTGTTTTTTTTTCTTTCTTTCATTTTTTTTTCCCCTTCACTTACAGGGTGGGGAAGAAGGCTGAGGCCTTCCCCTCAACCCTTGACAAGTACTCAAAGTATTGCCCTCTTCAAAAGGTCAGTTCCAGTAATTGATATATGAGGTGGTAAATGAGTATTCTAAAGAAGTGAGTTGGTTGTTTATATGATATTAATGGTAATACTGTTCATCAGTGTAACCTGAAGAGAAGAATTTCAAACAACCAAATTACACTGAAATAATATTTGTTAAATAATTTTTTTCTTTTAAATTTTACTTCATAAACTGATCTATTAAATTTGTAGGAGATGACATGCATCTACAAGAGATAACAACATCAAAAATATTTGCAATGGAAATATATAGTACTTATATTTCATGTGACAATGTGCTTCTATGACAGAGGAAACAAGAAAAATTAGAGTGGCTCATGCAAAGCTAAGGATTACTTAGTGATACACTCAGAAATAAAATTACTTTTTTTTATAAAAAAGGGAAGAAAATAGATTTTAATAGTTTTGGTTTTCTGTGAGCAATAGGTAGTGTAGGCTGACAATTCTAAATTACTACAATTAAATTGCTTATCTTCTTCTAACATTTAATAAAATAAATAAATAACTGCTATGAAGTGAAAGGATGCCTGGAACACTTTTAAGAAATTTGAACCTTATTAAAAAGTAGCACAACATAAAGAGACAATCATGTCTCTATTAATCTATGATCTACTGATCCAGTAAAAATAGATCCTTTCTTCTAATTGTTCTCCAGACTATTTTTTCATTCTTCTATAAAAGTTGTTATGAATGAATACACTGCAATAAGTCTTTTTCTTTTTCTAAATATCTTTCAGACAAAACTATATACCTTCACTTTGTTTGAAATGACACAGAAAATAATCAAATCTGTACATGCCTCTATGTAAATATGTGAAAATAGCAGGCAACTACAAAAAAAAACACTTTACTTACTTAACATTTAATACAGGAAGAACAGGAGTTTAAAGTCTGAGGTTCTTGTTCAAACCATGTCCCCATTTTAATGCCTGGTATGTATTTTTGTTCCTTGTTCTGGGGGCACTGTGCTTTTACATGGCAACAAGTATAAACTCTGCAACTGAACTTTCATGGACTTACATCCATGGAAGATTCAAAGGACTGTTCAAAGTTACAGAATTAATGCAATTTCCTCCTGCATTCTTGACATAATGATGGTAGAATTCATAAAATTACCATGACTAATGGCAGATGAACACCAAGACTGGTTTTATAATCAATAGGAATAAATGAATATGTCTAGAATATAATTCCTGTCATTACAGAGTCAATATTTACATTTAATTAGTATAATAAACCAAACAACATCTTGTTTGTCTTCACTGACTAGAAAGTAGAAAATGAAGCTCCTACATTGAAACTCAAATGCAAAAGATTACATTGCTCACGTCTAAAATTAGATTTTGTAAATTCTACTCTGAGAAATTGCACTGAGCTGATGGAAAACTAATACTCTGAGCCTTTTGAATGAGATACCTCAATTAGACAATTAACTGCAGATCTGAAAAACAGTGGAAAGAACTTGTAAAATGTTTGCTAGCATAGCAATTTGATTACAATTTTTTCTAAAAAACTCCTTTACATAAAATAGATATATATGTTTATTTAACTAATTAATGTTAACAAAGATAGATAAGGGGCTTTGATTTTATTGCCTAATTAAAAAAAATATATGGCACAACAAACATTTAAAAGCATATTATTCCTCTTGGATCACAATATGACTTGTTCTGTTACAATGTTTTGGCACAGAGTATAGAATGATTCTCACTAATTTTTCCTTCCACAGACTTCAGTGGAGCCAAAAAGAAGTCTCAGCTTTTATCTCTTTGTTTTTTTTAACTGCACAACTGCAGAAGTAAAAATGATGCTTACATAGAAATGAGCATATCAATATTTATCAGAACAATTGTTTAATTTGTGTTTAAAAATAAAATTAATTCTGAATTTAGTTTGGTTTGGCTTTTTATCCTATACATTTTTTGGTTGGAACTTAAGTAGATATTTCTTGTAATAAGTTGGAAGAAGAAAAGTCTTGCAAAAGGTTTACATCAGTTCCTGAATGCTTTATATTCATGACATTTTATTATCACCAGAAACCCTTTCATTCCCCTCAGAAGGGAATCACCAATAACCCTCCTCTGTTTTTTTGAGGGAACAAGTCCTGATGCTGGGGGAAGGCTGTTTAACCTTAGGCTCTTTTGCCTTAGGCTAAACCTCAGATGGTTTTGAAACTCAACATGAGCCACCAGTGTGCACTTGCAGCCCAGAGACCCAATCACATCCTGGGCTGAATCAAGAGAAGCATAGCCAGCAGGTCAAGGGAGGTTATTCTCCCTCTCTACTCCACTCTGACGAGACCCCACCTGGAGTACTGTGTCCAGTTTTGGAGCCCCTACTACGAGAAGGATCTGGAGATGCTGGAACATGTCCAGAGAAGGGTCATGAGGATGATCAGAGGCCTGGAGCACTTCTCCTGTGAGGACAGACTGAGGGAGTTGAGGCTATTCAGGGTGGAGAAAAGAAGGCTCTGAGGTGACCTTATTGTGGCCTTCCAGTATCTGAAAGGGGCCTATAAGAAAGCTAGTGAGGGACTTTTTAGGGTGTCAGGTAACAATAAGACTAGAGGGAATTGAACAAAGATAGAAATTATTACATTCAGATTGCATCTCACCATGAGGGTGGTGAGACACTGGAACAGGTTGCCCAGGGAGGTGGTAGAAGCCCCATCCCTGGAGGTTTTTAAGACCAAGCTGGATTTGGCTCTGAGCAACCTGATCTAGTGTGAAGTGTCCCTGCCCATGGCAGTGAAGTTGGAACTAGATAATCCTTAGAGGTCACTTCCAACCCTAACAATTCTATGATTCTCTTCTATGATTCTAAGAGAAATAGCTACAAGATTTTGTCAGACAATGTTTGCTGGTACAATTGGAATGATATATTTAGAAACTAAATATTTATATGGAGAAATCAATGATAAAGTACTGGTTTAGAACATTTTATAAACTTTTGCAGTGGGAGGATATGTTACTCTCCAATGTGTCATTCTTTGTTGAATTACTTGGGCAACTTACCTGCTCTTGCCACTGAAGATATTGTATATGACTCACAAAAAAACCCACCTTACTCAAAAGTGTTAGAATAATTTGGGGTGGTAGGGTCCTCAAGAGACCACTTAGTCCAATGTCCTGCATTTAGAACCACATTACTTCAGGTTTTGTTCAGCAGTGCATCAAAAACTTCAGTTTGGAACCACTGCTTCTGCCCTGTGCATCAGTGGAAGCTCTGTATTCTCAGTAAGCTCCCAATAGGTGTGGGGTGTGGCTAATGTTAGATCTCCTACAGCTGGCTCTCATTCAAGCTGAAAAGACCTAGGCCATCAGTCTCTGCTCAAAGATCAAGTTCTCCAGTATCATGGATTGCTTTGAACCTGCTGATGTTATTCATACCATGCAACAGCCATGTCAGCTTCAAAAATAAAAGTTCTAACTGGCACAAAGTAGTATGAGGCTTGAAGTTCAGATTGAACTGTGGGAGGCTTCCTGTTCTGGTTGCTGCTTCTGGGTTTTGACTTCTTGGGTATGGGTTTTTTTCTGCAAGTTTGGTAGAAAGAGCAGGATTCAGGTAACTGCTGGTGTTGGTTTTCTGTTTCATGCTGTTTTGTTTCCCACCTCACCCCCTGCCCCTATTTCACTGCACTTCAAATAGGCTAAGCTAAGATAATCATGCATTATATCATTAATTAGATTATTAGTTAGGGTAATTACACATTGTGCTTGTGATACCTTACATTACATTAAACTCTTATCTCTCTATCTCAGCCCTGAATTTTGTGTGTTACTCTTCCCTTCACTTTTATGTTGGGGGAGCAGGCACTTTAGCCCTTGAGCTAAACTGTTGCATCCAGCTATGACTATTCTGGTGGACTTGGTCTAGTTTATCAATATTTTTACTGTCTCAGTGGGACCAAAACTCTGTAGTTTTGATGTAGTGCAACTGGATAGGCAGAATTGATTTAAATTAATTGTTCTGCTTAAAAGGTTTGAAAGTCAGAACAGCTATACACATTAGTTAAAATCTAATTTAAATTATTGTTCCTTAAGTCTGCAAAACAATGCAGAGTATTTCACAGTATTTTGAATGAAAATGTTAATAGAGAATGAGCTTTCATGTTTATTTTAATTTTATTCTGATTTCACATTGACAGCTTTACCTTTGAGCAAGCTTCTACCTCAATATTTAACTTCATCAGTAACTTAAACTTTGTAGGAATAAATGTGACTAATATTGTACTAACTGCCAGCCTCTATTGCCAGTAAAAGTACTTATTGTCTAACAATTTTGCAGATAGAGAAATGCTACAACAGCAAGCTATCTTTGTTTTTTTTAGTCAGTGTATGTGTAGGCCTTTGTGGGTACAAGCATATGGGCATGTACTAGGGTTATGTAACATTTGAAATGTTTTTGACAAAGACACAAACTAAGACTTAAACTTCATTACTAATCAGCTAGTATACATAACTAATAGTTTTTAAATATGTTTGGAAAAGGTTATTTACAATGTTATTTGTTTTTCAGTGAAACTTCAATTTCATGAGATGCAGCAATAAGATTCATTGTGACCTCCTACAGGTACAGGCCACTGAATCCTATCTTCTTGGAAAACAGCCATCATAAATAAATCTTGATTAATATAACATAGAGTATCATAGCATATTGGCATTAGTAAGAATTTTAATTCAAATTAATGCAGTCATCACTTTAAGAGAATACTGCAAAGAGGAGAGAATTTCTGTTCAGAAGAGATACATGTAGCTGAGCATATTTGTCAATATACATTCTTGTTAGTTACAGAATCTATTGCATATTCATTTTCCTTTGTGCACTCCAACACACTGGTAACCGTTGTGGACTGCTGTGGCTAACAGTTTCTCACCTGGCTGGTAGCTCAACAGATTTGACTGCAGGTGTACAACATAAGTGTTCTCTACACACTTTTATCTGGATTCAGCATAGACTTTCCATAGGACGCAGCTTCCTTCAGGGCCACAAAGATGATCGGTGTGCTGGAGCACCTCTTCTACTAAGACAGACTGAAAGAATTTGGGCTGTTTAGCCTGGAGAAGAAAAGGCTCTGGTGAGACCTTATAACTACATTTCAATATCTGGAGGGGATCTATTTCAGTGTGGGGTCCTCGTGGGCTGCAGTGTGAACAGCTGCTCTGGTACCATGGACCACTTCCTTTTCTTTTCTCTGACTTTGGCATTCCCTCTTCCTTTTCTCTTTTTGCTCCCTTCTCTGTCTTTCTGGTGTTGAGGGTTTTGTTTTTTCTTTTTCTTAAACACACGTTCCCACAAACACCACAGCTTGGCTGATGTCCTGCAGCGGGTCTGTTGGAACCCACTGTAAACAGTTGTATCTGACATGGGACAGCCCCTAGCCTCTTTTCATGTAGACAAGCACTGCACTATCCCACTCTCTTTGATAAAACTTTGCTGCCTATGTCAAATACAGCACTGTTTTTTTAAAAATGGGGAAAAGAAGAAAACTAAAACAAAACCCACTGATAATTTGGGGAATGTTTCTCATTTAATTCACTGATGGCTTGAAAAGTGTGGCTAAGTATTCTTATGTATACTATTTTCTCCTCTGTACAACTTTTACTATAATACTCTGCTAGTATATGTAAAAGTACTCTAAAAATGGTATTCAGGTAGATCTCTCCAAATAAGTAAAATAATTAGTATATGAAAGATGGAACAAGATTGTGAAGACACTGAGAAAGAAAGCCTATAGGAGACATCAGATTGTGAATCTGTAATGCTGGAAGTGTGTGCTCATTTAGAGGTACTGGGCAGGATGGCCTTGTGAATATCTTAAGGGTGTAGCAGGATTAGAGCTTAAAAAACAAAAATCTCATCTCTGTGAATTTTTTTTTTCCTACGTGTCCCTCCTGATACCTGCCAGAGCAGTCTTATTGCTGAGACATTGAATATATATCAGGGAGATATAAAGGAAAGCATCATCCTTTCTGTGGGAACCTAAAAGAATAGTTAACAGGATGTTTAGCTGGTCTTCATGTCTATGTAGGTGCCCAGGGGGTGGTAAATGATGGGACATCTTCTTGTACCTCGGAACCATGTGGGAAAAGATGGTAACGTGGTGTGGTGGTTTTAGGCTATGCCTTTAGAATTTAGTTACAGATTTTTAGCAGAAAAGTAGAAAAATATAAATAAATTGCTATTGGATGTGAAAAGGAAAACAAAAGAGTATTCTTAACAAATTCATTGGATAAATGTCTAGAATAAGACAGGCTGTACCATAACAATTCTTCTCTCTTCTCTTCTGATCTCTGCTGTTTTGCTTTGCTCGGGAGAGATTAATGTGCTTGTTGTCTGGCCTTAGTTCAGTCTAGCCCACTGCTTTTCTCTCCACTCCTCTTTCTCACTTAAGACAGGAGGGTAAGGGGGAGGCAGTGGAACGGCTTCCCTGGTCTCTGACCAGTGGGTTTTTCTGTTGTTTGCTAATTGTAAATATCTGTATAATATTATAAATACTGTATATTTTGTACATATTATTTGCATTCCATTGTAGAGTGTAGATTTTACTTGTAAATACAGCTTCATTTGCCTCTAAGTGAGCTGGTCTGGCAAAGTTAATGCTGGGGGGGGGGGAATTTCAAATTAACACGTGGAGATAGAGAAACGTATCGCTGAAGGGGAGGGGAAAGTACTTGGGAATAAAAGCATCTGTTAGACTAAAACAAAACAGTGAGTTTGAGGTTTGGTAGGCAATCTTAAAGTGAAATGAAACATGTATGAACCTATCAATAAGTAGCTGGCTGTTCAACAAGTTGAGGCTATTCAGCCCACTTGTGGCAGTGGTAATCTCTTCACAAATTGGTCTGTCAGTTTGCATATCAGCTCACTGTAGTGAGAGTAGCTTTATTGGGCCCACTATATTTTCATGATACTCATGAATAAACCCAAACTTTCTTCTACTTTTTAATGGCATCTGTGCAAAATCTCTGATCCTCAAGTGTCAGATTTACAGTTTCATGTTCCCATCTCAAAGGAATAGATAACTTGTTTGCCCAGACAGTCAAAAGCAGTCTTTTCTTTTCCTTTTTTTTTTTTTTTTTTAAGAAAAGAGAAAAAAGAAATATCTCTCATTTTCTGCTGCCATTAAGACTTAGGGCTTCAGAAAATCAGTATAAATTTACATACTTCAAGTTGGACTACTCCTGTATTGAAATTCTCAAACTATATTAAAGTATATTGTTTTCCATAGTATTTTGATAGGCTGTCAGAAATTCTCATATTCCAAAGAAAAACTAGTTCAAATGCTTTAAGAGAAAATCTTGACAAAATGATTTATTAATTTATTAATGATAGGTTATTAATTAGCATTAGGTATGCCATACATTCAGAATTCATTATACACAGCACGAAAACTGTAACATTAATTTTGCACAATGTTACTAGACACTTGGGTACTATCAGTCTGCCAACTGGGTGCTGCCAACTGGTGACCTACAGGGGGTGTGTGCTACCAAGCCTGGTCAGACGTCAGGTGTCCTGAGGACATCTCCAGCAAAATCTGTCTTTCTGGGGTCTCTAACTCTATGCTTCTTTTATATTTTGTATTAGACTGATACCTTCTTCAAAAGTCTTTTGAGTACTTCCCAGTTACTGCTGAATCCAGCTGGGGATCACCATTATTTTGAGTCTGAGGCTTGCTTTCATCTTCAAGAAGAGGTTTTGTCAGAGACCTTCTGGACAGTTTTGTGTATTCAGTTATTGTATTTAATGAGAGGACAGATTGCTCTACTGCTCCAATGGGGCAAAAGAGTAACGTTCACACAATTGGATTGGGTAGTGATGGAAAGTTTAAACAGAAAAGGTCTTTACAAACTACAATCCTACAGTTACATACTGGTGACCATAACAAAGCATAGAATCATAGAATCAACAAGGTTGGAAAAGACTTCAAAGATCATCCAGTCCCACCTGTCACCACAGACCTCATGACTACTAGACCATGGCACCAAGTGCCATGTCAAATCCCCTCTTGAACACCTCCAGGGACGGTGACTCCACCACCTCTCTGGGCAGCACATTCCAACAGCTAACAACTCTCTCTGTGAAGAACTTTCTCCTCACCTCGAGCCTAAACTTCCCCTGGCACAGCTATGTGCCTGTTATCCTCTTCTTTCATATTGTGCTACACGCCCTCTGCTCTCTTCCTATCCTTAGTCATAGGATAAGACTTACAGGAAGATGTTCTTGTCCCACCACAGCTACTGGAAATGCCAGAGTTTGATTTCCATTAACTCAGTTTGATTCCTATCGCCTCTCTCCATCCATCCTCATTGAAACCTAAGTTTCTTAACATCCATTCTGTAACGAAATACACACAGTCTAGGCTTAACACAGAAGCCTGTTAAGCCAAAGCAGATGCACAAAACCTTCCACCAAATCAGACCCAAACCCCAATACTTCTTTTCTCCTACCTGGGTTGTACCATAAAACCCAGGGCTCTCTCTTCCCTGCCTTTGCTAGGCTGGTTTCAGGCTGGCCAGGCCCAAACTTCCCCCCTCTGTTTCTCTCTCCCAAGACCCATAAAGGCCATATTAAACCCCCCCTGCCAATGACACAACTACACAGTGAAAATACAAGAAGATAAGAGAGGTGCCTCACATAGGATTAAAAAGGGAAGAAAACAAAAGAAAATACCTTCACAGCCAGATTTATAGGGATGCAGGATTTATGGGAGGAAATAAAAAAATTATACCTTCCAGTACACTGCCTGGACACTCTAGCTCCTGGAGGTCTCATCTCTGTGGCCCTCTGAAAGGCACCTAGGCTCAAATGGCTGCATCAGTGCAGCTACACATAGACACACACAGAAGTTGCAATAGAATAGAATAGAATAGAATATAGTAAACAAGGTTGGAAGAGACCTTCAAGATCATTGCGTCCAACCTATCATCCAACACCACCCAACCAACTAAATCATGCAACCAAGCACCCTGTCAAGTCTCCTCCTGAACACCTCCAGCGATGGTGACTCCACCACCTCCCTGGGCAGCCCATTCCAATGGGCAATCACTCTCTCTGTGTAAAACTTCCTCCTGACCTCCAGCCTGAACCTCCCCTGGTGCAGCCTGAGACTGTGTCCTCTTGTTCTGGTGCTGGCTACCTATTTGCAGCCTTAAGAGCTCCTTTCATGCAGAGCAATTGCTAAGAACTCATGCAGGCACTGCTACATCCTCCTTCTCTGCGAACTGCTAGGTTTTTTTAAATGGATTTTTTATTTGGGGGGTAATTTGCAAGTTATCCTAACATTATAGTATAGTAATTATTATAAATAATGGTATAAAACATAGGATCCTTTTCTCTTTCTCCCTTTCTTCTCAAACCTGTGCGTGCACACAGGGCATTCTATTTCTTTAAGTCTCTGGGAATATTTAAAATATTAATATTAAAAATGTAATATTAATATTAATATTAAAACATGTAATGCCCCTTACAGTTGAAAGTTATGTGACTTAGTTATGTATAGACATCATCTGTGGAATCAGAAAAATTATGCCAGATTTCATTGTGAGAATCATAGAATCAACAAGGTTGGAAAAGACCTCAAAGATCATCACCAACCTGTCACCCAAGATCTCATGCCTACTAGACCATGGCACCAAGTTTCACATTCAATCCCCTCTTGAACACCTCCAGTGATGGTGACTCCACCACTTCCCTGGGCAGCCCATTCCAATGGCTAACAACTCTGTGAAGAACTTTCTCCTCACCTCCAACACCACCCAACCAACTAAATCATGCAACCAAGCACCCTGTCAAGTCTCCTCCTGAACACCTCCAGCGATGGCGACTCCACCACCTCCCTGGGCAGCCCATTCCAATGGGCAATCACTTTCTCTGTGTAAAACTTCCTCCTCACCTCAAGCCTAAACTTCCCCTGGTGCAGCTTGAGACTGTGTCCTCTCGTTCTGGTGCTGGTTGCCTGGGAGAAGAGACCAACATAGGATCACAGAATTGTAGAATGGCTTCAATAGGAAGGGACCTTTAAAGATCAGCTAGTTCCAATGTCCCTGCCATGGGTAGGGACACTTCCCACTAGGCCTGATTGCTTAAAACCTCATCCAGTGTGGTCTTAAACACTTCCAGAGAGGAGGCATCCACAACTTTTCTGGGCAACCTATTGTCGACTCTCACCACCCTTATACTAAAGAACGTCTTAATGTCCAATCTAAATCTACCCTGCTCTATTTTAAAACCATTACTCCTTGTCCTGTCACCACATATGTTTCTAAACAGTTCCTCTGCAGCTTTCCTGTAGCCTCCCTTCAGGTACTGGAAGGATGCTTACAGCCTTCTCTTCTCCAGGATAAACAGACACAACTCCCTCAGCCTGTCTTGGTAAGAAAACTGTTCCAGGTCTCTGGTCATCTTTGTGGCCCTCCTCTGGACTCTCTCTGACACATCCATGTCCTTTTTGTTTTGGGGGCTCCATAGATGGATGACATACTCCAGGTCTCCAGATCTCACAAGAGCAGAGTAGAGGGGTAGAATCACCTCCCTTGATGTGCTAGACAAGCAATTTTTATGCATCCCAGAATACACTTGGCTTCTTATGCTTCCAGTGCATACTGCCAGTTCATGTCAAACTCCTCATCCACCAGCTCCCCCAAATCCTTCTCTGCAGGACTACTCTCAATACACTCATCACGCAGAATTTGTGCTTAGGGTTGTCCTGACACAGGTGCAGGATCTTACACTTTATGTTGTTGAACATCGTGGCTGTCATGGGCACACCTCTTCATCCTGTCCACGTCCCTCTGGATAGCATTCCTTCCCTCCAGAGTGTTTGAAGGGTTAAAACATGGAGAGCAGAGCTCCAAGCACTGCTAGGCTGATAAGAAGAGATAGTGTTAGCCTTGATGGCTCATAAACCATGCAAACACAATGCAGCAGTGTAGTTGAAAGAGCACAGATACCTGATTACAAATGGTTATTATGACCTGAAAGTGTAAGACTTCACACATATCATAGATTGTTATAACAGAGTCCCTGATGTCTTAATTTTTCTTTGATGCTTGCTAAAACCTTGATAAGATATAGGTACACATGTGATGCATTTTCTGTAACAAATCACAAACTGCTTCTTTGTTATGTTAGCTTTTATAAAGAAAAGATTTTGCATAATAAAGTGGACACCTGGCCTGAATCAGGCTGAGCCCTGTCTCTTAATCGGGCAAGTGCCCTCTACAACTACCTGAAGGGTGGTTGTACCCAGGAGGGGGTTGGCCTCTTCTCCCAGGCAACCAGCACCAGAACAAGGGGACACGGTCTCAAGCTGCGCCAGGGGAGGTTCAGACTCGAGGTGAGGAGGAAGTTCTTCACCGAGCGAGTCATTCGGCATTGGAACCGGTTGCCCAGGGAGGTGGTTGAGTCATCAACCCTGGAGGTGTTCAAGGGGAGATTGGACGTGGCACTTGGTGCCATGGTCTAGTCATGGGGTCTGTGTTGATAGGTTGGACTCGATGATCCTCGAGGTCCTTTCCAACCTAAGTGATACTGTGATACTGTGATACTGTGAAGTGTTGACTGCACTACACAGCTTGGTGTCATCTGCAAACTTGCTGAAGGCACAAAAGATTTTATAAATTCATAAGGAGAAATAGGAATAGAAGAGCAAGAGAAAGGGATCTTTTCATCCATTTTCTTAAGGAATGTTTCCAATGAATGTGTAGAGTTCTGTAAGAAATAAAATCTGAATTTATTTCATATCCAGCCAAAGGAGACCTTTTTACAAAATTTAGAGGCAATAAAATAGTTGTTGCAATTTTTTATGTAAAACCATAGAAAAAATCAATATATCATAGGTTTTCTGATCTGATCCATCTGCCCTTCAAATAGAGTAAGTAGATGCAATGTTTTTCTACTGCTTCATAGACACTGTAATGACATGTAACACCAGTCAGGTTAGTGTTAATTGGAAGAAAGACATTATTCAAGTAAGTGCAGCATCACTTATCTTATTGGTGAGTATTGGCAAACTTTACATGAGAGAAAATAGACACCATAAAGGAATACTGAAAAAGATACACAGGTTTTGTCCTGCTAAACTGATTAAAGTGTTTATGATCATATATCTAGAAATCAATCAATGAGTTGTATAGAGCCATGAAAGTGGCATGCTACTAAAGAGATTTTTTTTTTCCTTTCTCTTTTCTTTTAACTGTAAAATATAGGCAAGATTAACTAACATTTTGAAATCCTGACAAATCATATTAATCTTTATCGTCCAAGACTGGAAAATTCACATTTTAACTTTAGTGTATTCATACACAGATATGTGATTTTGAATACTTATTGAAATTGATGTGTACTATTTCCAGATTTGATTCATACATCAAGACTAAATATGCATCAGTTGCTCTTTGATCAAAGCTTTTCCTATTGGACAATATTTTGCACAGTAAAATTTGGATATTCATTTTAGGTAATAAGTAATTGTGACCGTTTAAGGCTGTGCCTTTAAGAAGAGGGACATTGTGGCTGAATGTTTTATAAACAAAGGACAGGTCTAAACCAATATCATTGGTGGATTGGTAGAAAGCAACTTTGAACTCTGAGTTCAGCAGAGACTTGTCTTTGTCTTGCACTTCTTCCCCCTCCTTCCGCAGCTCACAGCTTCTGGGCTTTCGGCCAGGCTGACCTTGAAACTGATAAAGCGTGAGGCCTCTACTAACATATTCTGCTTTAATTAACAATTGCTCTTTTTCTCTCTTTCTAACCCTCTCTGGGGAAAAAGGGGAGAAAAGGGGGTACAGGGGAGGGAACCCTCCTCAGCAGAGGAGGGAATCTCATTCCTGTGTTACTTTGTTATATATTCCTGTGTATATATTGTAAATACTATAAATTGTATATATATTCCCCTGTATTTCCTAAACTGCTTTGTAAATACAGCACATTTCCTTTTGCTCATCCAGCTGTGGTTTTTCTTTCATTTTTTTTTTTTCCCTTCACTTACGGGGGGGGGGGGGGGGGGAAGAAGGCTTGAGGCCTTCCCCTCAACCCTCAACATTTTTTTTTTTCTTGGCACCCACCGTGGGGCACGAACCCACGACCCTGAGATTAAGAGTCTCATGCTCTACTGACTGAGCTAGCCGGCCGGAATGGACTATGAACTTTACTCACGAACTGTAAATATTGTCTTGGATTAGATGGACAGTATGAACAGCCAATGAAATTGTTTAGAAGGGGTGGACCAATCTCTGTTTCCCTTTTCTTTGCTTCGTTGGTGAAGAAATAAACTGTTTTCCATTTTTCTCATTTTCAGTTTTTCCTGGACTTTTGAATCATCTACAGTAATATGTTGGGTTTAACTCTTCTCCAAAACCAAAATTCCAGACAGAGACTTATAGAAAGAAGTAAAACAACTAACTGCAGTGCTCACCACACATTTCCAGAAAATTGACAATGGCAAGGTTTGAATGAACAGCAGATAGGTTCTATTTAAGTTCAATGGATGCAGCATGTCACTTTGAGACACTTTCTTATCCTGTGTGTGGACTGATGAGAACATATCTCTGTTCCTGGTTCTGCCATATGGGATAAATGACCTTCTATGCCTGTCAGCACAGTTTGACCTATAATACAGAGAACTTTTTCTCTGACTTGCTTTTATGATATTGATTCCCCAAAGGAGATGTGGATGTTACACAGTATCTGGGATTGATTCTGGAAAAAAAACAAACCACTGTCACATCATTAAGACTCAGAAAAATTTTCTGACCCCTTAGTGGGGAAATAAAAGGTGTGAAAAACATAAAACTTTTCTACCAGTCTATTTAGTGGGCTGTAGCTCAAGATGTTAGATGTCACATCAAGTTGTCAAATTTTGATCACTGATTCAACACCTCTGTATTCAGGAAACAGCACATTTCACATCATCTTTGAAATACGGATATCAGATGACTTAAAAAACCTCCTGATAAAAATCAAGATAATCTGTACTTACCTACTGCATACCAGAGTTCATGTTCCTTTATAATTTTTCTGTTCATGTCTATTTTTCTGTGTCTATGAATTCTTTTATAACTGCAGACACATAAACATGTATAACCAACAAATATGGGATTTTTTTTGGTTTAAGCACTTATTTTGCAATGCTGCCAGATTTGCCTGCATCACATCACCATGGACAGTCATTATTAGATAGAAAAGAGAGTTAATAACACCCTGAAGGTGTTTAAGACTGGATGAAGCACTTAGTGTTATAGTCTAGTTGATTAGTTAGGGTTGGGTGATTGGTTTGACTTCATGATGTTGGCAGTCTCTTCAAACCTGGTTGATTCTGTGATTCTGTAACATTAGTCAGATGAGGAACAATCCAAAGGAATGTGAAGATTGAATGAGAATGAGTTCTGAGACTGCCAAGAAGAGGTAGAATATTGCTTACCTGTTAGAGTGCACAGTACACAGCTCCATGCTCCATATACCTGGTATTGATAACACTGATATAATGGTCAGTGAAGGAAATATGCAGATGAGCTTCCTGAAGGAGAGGAAACACACCTGATTATGTAATTTCTTCTCAGGCTGTAGAAGCTGCATAACAGAAGACAGCACAGAGAATGCTGCATCTCTTGTTCTTTTTACTTCAAAATAACTTCTGTAGAAATAATGTCTCTGATGGAATTTAACACTCTGACACTCTTAAGATGAGATTAGAATCATTAGAGGACACTTTTACTTAGAGATTTCTCTCATGCATGCAAAGATAGAACTGTTCCAAGGACACATGAAATTAAAGTCAAAGTCCTGTATTCATAAAGCTATACTTCAAAATCAAATACTCCCTATTTAATTTGTGATTGGAAGAATGATTGTATTAAATTGTAATTGAGCTATGTAATAGGTTTTTTTTTTTATTGTGTATATTCAAGATGTACTAGATTTTCTTTCATTTTCTTTATGCTAAAATAATATTGATAAATCACAGGATTGGGATATCAATAAGAAAAGCAAAGACTTAAGGTGGATCTCATCTGAGATTCCTGTCATATTCCTGTCATGTTGTGCTTATTTGAGCCCTAACTGTAACTTAAGAGTACAGAATCAACCAGGTTGGGAAAGAGCTTCACGATCATTGAGTTAAACCTATCACCCAACACCATCTAATCAACTAAACCACAGCACTAAGTGCCTCATCCAGTCTCTTTTTTAAACACCTCCAGGGACAGTGACTCCACCACCTCCTTGGACAGCACATTCCAATGGCCAATTCTGTGAAGAATTTCTTCCTAACATCCAGCCTAAACCTCCCCTGCCACAGCTTGAGAGTGTGTCCTCTTGTTCTGACACTGATTGCCTGGGACAAGAGACCAGCCCACACCTGGCTACAACCTCCCTTCAGGTAGTTGTAGCAGACAGCAATAAGGTCTCCCCTGAGCCTCCCCTTCTTCAGGCTAAACAACCCCAGCTCCCTCATTCTATCTTCATAAAGCTTGTGTTTCAAACACCTCACCAGCCTAGTTGCCCTTCTCTGGACACATTCCAGCAACTCAACATCTTTCCTAAACTGAGGGCCCCAGAACTGGACACAGGACTCAAGGTGTGGCCTAACCAGGGCTGAGTACAGGGGCAAAATGACTTCCCTGCTCCTGCTGGCCACATTATTCCTGATCCAGGCCAGGATGCCATTAACCTTCTTGTCAACCTGGTCACACTGCTGGGTCATGTTCAGCCTGTTGTCAACCAGAACCCTCAGGTCCCTTTCTGCCTGGCTACTCCCCAGCCACTCTGACCCCAGCCTGCAGCACTGCATGGGGTTGTTGTGGCCAATGTATAGAACTCGGCACTTGGATGTGTTAAATCTCATGCTGTTGGACTCTGTCCATCTGTCCAGCCTGCCACGTTCCGTCTTCAGAGCTCTCCTACCCTCTAACAGATCAACACCTGCTCCTAGCTTGGTGTCATCTGCAAATTTACTGACGGACTCACTACCCTCATCCAGATCATTCAATGAAGATACTGAACAGGCTGAGTCTCAGCACTGATCCCTGGTGGACACCACTAGTGGCTGGCTGCCAGCTGGTAGTGACACCATTCACCACCACTCTCTGGGCTCAGCCCTCCAGCCAGTTCCTAACCCAGCACAGAGTGTACCTGTCCAAGCCACAGGCTGCCAGCTTTGCCAGGAGTTTGCAATGGGGGACGGTATCAAAGGCCTTGCTGAAGTCCAGGTAGACTACATCCACAGCCTTCCCCACATCCACCACGTGGGTCATAGAAGGAGATCAGGTTGGTAAGACAGAACCTGACCTTCCTAAATCTGTGCTGGCTGGGCCCGATCCCTTGGCCATCCTGTAAGTGCTGTGTGATTGTATTCAAGATGACCTGTTCCATAATCTTGCCTGACACTGAGGTCAGGCTAACAGGCCTGTTATTCCCTGGCTCCTCCTTATGGTTCTTCTGGATAGGTATCACATAGGCCAGTTTCCAGTCATCTGGGACCTCTCCAGTGAGCCAGGACTTTTGAAAAATTATGAGAGTGGCTTGGCCAGCTCATCTACTAACTCTATCAGTACCCTAGGATGGATCCCCATCCATTCCCATGGACTGGATGGAGATCCAAGTGGCTGAGCAGGTCTCCAAGTGCTTCCTTCTGGATTATAGAGGAACTATACTGCTCCCTGACTCCATCTACCAACTCATGGGGCCAGTTGTCAGGAGGACAACCTATCTTGCTATTGAAAATTGAGGCAAAGGTGGCTTTAAGTACCTCTGCCTTTTCCTCATCTTTAGTTACTATATTCCCATCTATGTCCACTTAGGAGTGGAGGTTGTCCTTGCCCTTTATTTTGCCATTAATATATTTATAAAAGGATTTTTTGTTGTCCTTCACAGAATTGTCCAGTCTAAGCTCTAAATGGGCTTTTGCCTCTCTAATTTTTTTTCCTACATGACCTAGCAACATCCTTAAACATTTGTTACAGCGTGCTCCAAATTCCCCTTACCCCATGTCCATCATTGGAGGCATGAAATTGCCTTCCCCTTCACCTGGGGACAGGCAATTAGAGCCCATTCTTCCCGCCAGGCAGGGGGTTCCCTCTGCATGGGGAAGTCCACTGGGTATTGGAGCTATGATTAAGCAGGGTACTTCACACCCATTATATGTTGGCCTGGGACGTATTGTCTAGAAATGCCTTAAATACAGTGACCAGCAAGTGATCGGGGGTCTCTTCATCATCTTGCTCCTGCCCTCGCTCTTGCCTTCATCTTGCTCGCTCCACTCAGACCTGGCTTCTTCCTGGACCCTGCCTGCCTGAGGTCCTGCTCCCAGCATGCTGTGAAACCTGCAGCTTTCTTGCAGTGTTGCTGCTCATGAGTTTTATCTCGTAGCAGCTGTATTTATGGACACTTTGATTCTAGTGGGTCCTTTTCCTTTGGATTATGCTGCATTATCCACAAATTTGATCACAAAACTTGCAGTTCCTGGAGCCTGCCACTGTCAAGATACCTAGGGACCATTGCCAAATTCCTCCTCTGTCCTCATGAGTACAACCTGGTGTTCTCATCAGCCTTCCCTAAAGTTCCTGGATTGCCTCTGATTGTAAGTGAGGTAAAGCTATTTTGTGGCTTAGCTGTTTCCATTTTCTGAATTCTCTAAATTGCACTAAAATTGTCCATAAGCATCCTGGTAGAATTCACAACCGAATAGAACCTGTAAATAATTAAGTTTTTCTACCTAATTTGGAGGCATGTTTTTTGGGAAATATAGACAACTACATTTTTGTAATTCCTGCCTCATTAATTCAGCCCTGTCGTAGTTTGGGCTGGGTGCCTTCTGCTACAGGGGTGTTTCCTGCATCCAGAAGTCCAGCCCAGTGGGTGGACACAGGAAATTAGGTTATTTCCTACCATGATCTCTTGCACCACTATAAGTTTCACGGCAGGGTCTGGCACTTCCTCTTTCCTTCCTCTCTGCCACCTGGTAACTGGGGGAGAGATCTCCCGGCCATGGGCCTGGCTAGGCCCAAGGCCACGGGGGGATGGGCAGTCTCAGATCTGGCCAGCTGAGACTAGCCTAGCAGTGGGGGGGGGGGGGAAGGAGGAGCCCTGGGGGTTTTGGGTGCACCCTCAGGTGGGGATGGGATCTCTCTGGGTCTGTTTTGGGGTTTCTTGTTGTCACTGTGTTTCTAATTCTCTGCACGCACTCACTGTTTTCTATTTAAACTTTCCATCACTTTTGCAATCTGTTTGTCTGAGTCGTTATTTCTGTGCATGGTGGGGAGGGGGTTTGCCCCAACCCATTACAAGCTCCTATCAAATAAACATTTAATGGGTCAACTCTCTATTTTATATTTTTTTTTTTTCCATAGACGGTGCACGCTTTTTCCCTTAATTCATTCAGAAATCATTGCTCATCCAGGCTGGCCATCTATACTCGGTGGCTCATCTTCCAGCACATTGGCACAGCCTGTTCCTGACCCTTCAAGATTTCTTTTTTGAAGTAAGTCCAGCCCTCCTGGACCCCTCTGTTTCTAAGGGCTGTTTCCTAAGGTACTTGCTGAATTAGTTCCTTAAGTAATCTGAAATCCACCCTCTGGAAGTCCACAGTAGAGGTTTTGCTGCTGCCCCTCTTAGCTTGACTGCATGTTGAAAACTCAATTATTTCGTGGTCACTGGACCCCAGACAGCCTCTGACCACCACATTTCCCACTAACCCTTCTCTATTTGTAAAAAGAAGGTCAAGCAAAGCCTTACCCCTGGTAGGCTCTGACAGCAGCTGGGATAAGAAGCTATCCTCCATACACACTAAGAACCTTCTAGACTGCCTCCTCTCTGCAGATACATGCCAGCAGATACCTGGCATGTAAAAATTGCCATAAGAACAAGATCTGGTGATTTTGAGACAGCCTCTACCTGCTTATAGAGTAATTGTTCAACCTCTTCATCCTGGCTGGGTGGTCTATAACAGACTCTAACCAGAATGTCAGCCTTGTTTGCCTTCCCTCTAATTCTCACCCACAGGCACTCAACTTTATCATCCTTAATATGTAGTTCCATGGCATCTAAAGCTTCCCTGATGTACAGGGCCACCCCTCTACTTTTTTTTTTTTTTTCCTTTGAGAAGCCATCAACACTCTTCCAATGTAACCAGGGGGGGTGGGGCACCAGTTCTCCCAGCCCATCACATCAGCGTGCACCATGGGGGTGCGGTGGGGTGGGGGGAGGGGTGTAAAAAGGCCAGTGGTCAAGGAGGGCAAAGTGGCCACACCTGGGGTGGGAAGAGACCCAAACAGAGCCTAGGTACTCTGGGATTTGAGGGGAAAAAGGGGGAAAATGGGGCAGGCAGGGTGGAAAAGGGGTAGACTGTGAAAGCAGAGTCATTGAGAAAGAATGGAGATTAAAATAATATTCATATATGAATTATTGACTTGTGGTGATTGCTAGATGCTTAATATGGCTATCTACAAACCCAAACATGATTTTGATGCGCCAAAATTAAGTTCAGTAAACAAGCAAAGCCACACAGCTTCTGCTAAGGTAATTGCATAGCTACCATCTCAGCAAACTCTTGATCTCAAACTGGTAGCAGGGTTTGGGAGCTGTTTTCCTGCCCATCTGTGTGTGGGGGAGTGGGCTTGCTTCTGAGATCAGGCTGTGTGAAACCAGGACACTGCTGGGCTGAAAAGGAGCCAATGGGTTTAGCTGGCAGAGTTGATCTCTTGTACAGCTAAACAGGTACAGTTCATGCCACAAGGAACGCTATGGCTTCTGCTGTGAGTGTGGAGGCAATCTGTCTGAGCTGGAAACCCTTTGATATACAGGCACAAGTACTTGAGTCACAAAGAAAAGGAAAGAGATCAGAGACTTCTTCCAGCAGGAGAGCTGCACTGGTCTGCCATGAGCAGTTCTCTGGTCCTAGGACATGGGCATCAGATACAAATTTGAGTAGGGGAAGATCTCGAGAGCTGCCTATATTGGAGGCTGAAGTAAGCATAACTGGGAATGAGTGGGAAAAGCAGCCTTGTAGAATCATAGCATCATTAAGGCTGGGAAAGACCTTTTGTACCAGTTGTCCCAGTTTGAAGGCAGAGCCTCCCTTACATCCCACTGGGGCAGAAAAATGAGACAGACAAACAGATTGCAGAAGTGATGGAAAGTTTAAATGGAAAAGCAGTGAGTGTTTTACAGAAGCTACAAGTACAGTGACAAAAGAGATCCCAAAGCATGCAGAGTCCCTCACAGCACACCAGGAAGCATCACAGTATTTCCCTTCTCCCTACCTGAGGGCAATACCCAAAACTCCCAGGGATCTTTCTTCCCGCCCTCCACTGTTAGGCTAATCTCAGCTGGCCAGATCTGAGATTGCCTTTCCCCCTTCTCCTCCTGGCATTAGGCCTAGCCAGGCCCAAGAGGCCTGGAGATAACTCCCCTTCCATTACCTGATAGCGAGCATCTCCCATGGGAGCTGTGAGGGAAGAAAGAGGAAGTGAGAGACTTTGCAGATAGATTTATAGGGAGCAGGACATTATGGGTATGAAATATGCTATTTCCTGTGTCTACCCACTGGACTGGACCCTCGGGACTCCGGAGGTTTATTTTATTTAGCAGCAGCAGGAGGCACCCAGCCCAATTACCATTGAGTCCAACCAAAACCCAACTGCCACGACCACTGAAGTGAGTCCTGAAGCACCACATCTCCAGGCCTCTTAAACACTTTTATTGTTGATGACTCTACCACCTCCCTGGGCAGCCTGATCCAGCTCCTCACCACACTGAGCTCAAATGATAACAAATTAAGTGTTCCTCCCCGCCACCTCCCCTTTCCTTAGTAAGGAAAGGGAAAGATAAGGGGGGGGGGGGGGGGGGGGGGGGGAGGGAAAAAAAAAGGGGTAAGGAAAAGGGAAGGAGGTGAATCAATGAAAGAAATAGTCTGGAATCAGTTTGGAAGTAAGAGAAGTAAATTTTTTAACAAAATATGTATATATGTAGCAATAACAGGGAGGGTTCACAAGAGTAAAGGATAAGGAGAAATAGGAAAAAAAATATACAAAACCAAGCCAGGATGGACTTTTATTTCCCTGAATGTAAGTGGATTAAAGTCCTTTGGAGAGTGTGGATGCAGATTGGAGACAACCAGGCCTGACCACATGGCCAGCACAGGAAAGCAGCAGTCAATGTTCTTTCAAGCAGGTGAGGCAAGAAAGAGAGCATCAGCAGCAAATGTCCCCCTTTTTATAGGCTTGCTGGACAGGAAGGGACTGTGGAATAGACTACCTTTCACCCAGGGGACCCCTCCTTCTGGGAGGAGAAAAAGCAAGTCCTTTTCTGCCCACCTGGATCAAGTTTCTTTTATCTTTCTGGGGGCTGGGTTCTTTCATCCCCCCACTCAAGATGGTGTGGAATTTTTAAATTTTTGAATCTAGTATGACCTCCCCACTGCCCAGGATTGGCTCAGGAGATCATGTTGTGACAAAAATGTGATGCAAGATTTCATAGAATAGTATGTTTTGAATCAGAACTAGCTATTTTAAGAGATCTAAACATAAATATTGTGTCATCTCATTATATTACCTTAGAAGTATTATTATTCCAAAAGTATTTAATACAGTGTCTATGATATTTGATTATAGAATCATAGAATCAATAAGGTTGGAAAAGACCTGAAAGATCATCAAGTCCATCCTGTTACCCAAGACCTCATGATTACTAAATAATGTTTAATATTGACTATATAAGACCATGGTATACATTAAAATGTAGAAAAGCCATAAAATCTGATTTGTGTTTGAAATTATAATAAAATATTCACGCACTTCATAGATAATAAAGCAATTTTAAATGGATTTTCCAGTGATTATCACTACATGGCATCCCAGTAATAATTTTCTTATGAACTGATGGAGAACTTACATGAAAGGATAGGAAAGATTGACAATCAGTGAAGATGATAAATAAATGTGTGACATTTTGCTGAAGTCTCATGAAATCCTGAAAATAGGTTTGTTATTAAACATAATATTTTCCCTTTGAATAAAAGTGGACTTGAAGGTTTTCTTGTCATTATGTTTAGGGAAATCTGAAAACAAATGTAAGATCATCACTAAATATCATTTGCTTCCCTGGGATGGAGAAACCAGATATTTTCTGATATGATCATTAACCATTCAGTTCACCATGGATCAGTGATAATTGCACATTGCGTATAAGGAAATAACTGACACATAATTAGTTTATTCAAATAAAACTAATTAGAAGAAAAATAACAACAAATACATATGAGAGTGTGGCAATTAAAAAGAGAACAGGCAATAATACAATAGTAATTAAATGATATGGCGAATGACAGATTCTGCATGCTAACATTTTGTATTAGCTTTTTTTTTTGTTTGTTTGTTTGCTTTTAATAATTGCTTTTTATACATTACATCTGAATTAAACCCTTGGCAAAAAAAAAATAAATTTCATAGAATCATAGAATCAATAAGGTTGAAAGAGACCTCAAAGATCATCAAGTCCAATCTGTCACCCAAGACCTCAGGAATACTAAACCATGGCACCAAGTGCCATGTCCAATTCCCTCTTGAACACCTCCAGCGATGGTGACTCCACCACCTCCCTGGGCAACACATTTCAACAGCTCTTTCGGTGAAGAACTTTCTCCTCACCTCAAGCCTAAACTTCCTCTGGAATAGCTTGAGACTGTGTCCTCTTGTTCTGCTGATGGTTGCCTGGGAGAAGAGACGAACCCCCTCCTGGCTACAACCACCCTTCAGGTACTTGTAGACAGCAATAAGGTCTCCCCTGAGCCTCCTCCTCTCCAGGCTAAACAATCCTAGCTCCTTCAGCCTCGGCCTTTCACCAGCCTTGTTGCCCTTCTTGTTGCCATTTCCTGTCAACTGCAAATGGACTTTTTGTTGTTTGTTTACTTTAGTTGTTGGGGTTTTGTTTGTTTGTTTGTTGGGGTTTGCTTTTGTTTTATTTTGGTTTTGTAGTTATTTTATTTTTTCTATGACCAAGGAGGTGGTGGAGTCACCGTCACTGGAGGTGTTCAGGAGGAGACTTGATGGGGTACTTGGTGCCATGGGTTAGCTGTTTGGGTGGGTTGGATTGGTTGATGGGTTGGACACGATGATCTTGAAGGTCTCTTCCAACCTGGTTTGGTTTATTCTAAATAAAGGTTTTTATTCTAAATAAAGATCAACAAAGACAATTACCCCAATCATTGGGGGTCTTTTTATGTGCATTTTGATTATATTATTTTTAGACTTCTCAGATAGGAGGAAAATAATAATATCTGCAAAACATGAATTGATTCTTTAAAGGTAACCATCCAATAGTCATGACTTTGTCTTCTCAGGTCCATTAATGCTTGATAATAAAGGAGTAATTGATGTTTATCCTTTTCCCTTACTTTATGCAAGTATGTACCTGATCCTCAGAGAATTAAAGACAATTTTACAGTTATCCCAAAAATGTTTTCAAGTTATTCTCATTAAGTTAAATTGCACTTTTTGAAAATAATAATATATATTTTGTATTATATATAATATGAAGAAAGCAAGGATATTTTTGATTACTCTTACCTTTTAAGATATCGTCAACATCTAATTTTGTTCTCTTGCATCTAGTGTAGCCATTCAGAAAGTGCTAGGAAGCCCAGGTTCTTGAAAAGTTAGCAGGCAGCTGAACTGGTTTTCCCTCCATGAAATAAAAGGGATGTTATGAAGTAAAATGAGCAACAGAACGTCATGCAGGCGATAACAAAGACCAGTGAAGAAGGAACTCATAGAAAGCATGGTGCCCTGAGAGGATACTCCTAGATAAAAAAACTCCTGAAGACATCCCTTGACATGAACTGCAAAAGAAGCTCCATCTCTATTTACTTCTTCCCAGCATTTGTCCTCTTTGCTTCAGTAAAATATAATTTTTAGAAGAAATAGTTTTTTCCTTTGGCTGTGCTGCAAAAGAAGGTTTCTTCTTGCAAAATATGCTATAGCTCAGGGTTGATATTAAATATTAAACTACTGACAGAGAATATAGGCTGAGGAGTGTCAAGGTCAAATTTTTTAATTTGTTTTACTGCCTGAGAACATTCTTTAAAAAAAATCATGCAAATAAAGGCTGAAAAAATCAATTATTTAAAGTTGAAAAGTTTTATTTGCACACATTAAAAGTCTCAAGATATTAGCATATCATTTATGGAATATTGGCATTTTATTTTTTTTTTTTTTCCCAAAAGTGTATTTGTAAAACTGATAGTCTTTTCATGAAGAATCTTGGTACCCGTACATGAATATGAACGTTGATATATTATATGTACATATACATGCACACATGTCTGTGTATATATATATATATATATATATATATATATATATATATCTCTTGCTTGGGATACAACAAACATTTGAATACCAAAGAAAAGCAGCCTACTTTCCCTCCCCTTCCCTTCCCTGCCCTTCCCTGCCCTTCCCTTCCCTGCCCTTCCCCAAAGTCCTTTGCCCAGGGTAATGTCGTACATCATAGCTTTTCATAATTCTTCTGCTGTCATGCCTATGGTGAAGGCACATTATGCCCCGATACTGAATCTTGTCCCAGCATGCGGGCAAGTTCCCCCTCCCTTGGAGGAAGACAAAAGCCAAGGCATTAGCCAGGCTTGCACGCACCCAGCGCATGCAGTGCTCGTGATGACACCAAGTATGGGCATAATTCTAGCTTCACGCTTTCTATAGGCTGAAGCCAGTTGTTTATGAGAGTGCCCATTGGTCAAGCCAGCCTCGAGGAATCTATAAGTATCGCCCCAGTTGGTGAACACGTTGCCCCCTCATTCACTTTGTCTCTGTGCTTGCTCAAGAGAGTAACTCTTGAGCTGCAGCCTTTGCCATTGAGCTTATTGTTATTAGCTTCTGTTATGCATGCACGCATACTGGAAGCATCTGCATCGTTAAGAAGCCTAGAGGGAGGACCTTCACTGAGCTTGAGGAGCTCAGCGTTGCTGCAGCCAGCCATGCCGTCCGGGAGAGCCCATCGTGCCACCGAAGGACTGGACTGACCCCCGAGGCTAAGATCTGCCCAGTTGCCGGGGAGAAGGGACTTGATCCAAACCGAGTCCACGTATGTCTAGCCCCACCGTAGCGGGAGAGGAGCCGCCAAGTGCCGCTCTGAGGAGCCGCCGAGTGCCGCTCTGAGCCCTGTGAATCTCAGGGAAAACCAAAGCATTGTTCGTGCCTATACTGCATCGAACCCGGGACCACTACGAGAGTCCTGTTGCTCCTTTAAGTTTGGTAAAGAGAATCCGCCACCTAACGCAGCCGCATTCTCTCCCCAAGGCTGTTTGCATCAGCCCCGAGAATCGCCGTGGTTGGGCCGACCCCCGTAGCTTCACCTGCTTCCGTCGTTCGAGCCCACCTACCGGCCACCATCGTCCCGCCTTGCCGTGCAAGCCGACTTCTGAGGGCCGATCCCACGGACCGACCCCGACCAGGACCGATCCCTGTTGTCTGAAGGGGATTGAATATCGTCCACGTGCTTTGCACTCACTAGCACTCAGTTCAATGTATCCGCGTCTAGCAGAGTAAGCGCTGATGCATAGAAAGATTATAATATTGCTGTGTATAGCCAGGAGCCGCCCGCGTCCCGCCAAGTCTCCATCTAGTGGCCAAGCGGCAGAACTGCACCCTTCATTATATAAATACAGAAAGGGTTTATAGATAGTTCAATTACGTTATAATCATAACACTAAGCCAGTTGTGGAATGTATTTCCCGAACGTGCACTAGAACATGTATATAAGTTGGTGATTCATCGGTTATTAATAGTTTGATAATTAATAAAAATAATATTTTCATAATTCATATTTCATATTCATAATTTAATAACCTCTTCACCACAATGCCTTGTAACACTTGTGAAACAGTAACTTAAATTTCTACTATTATTTTTCTTTTTCTTAAAACAATGGCATAATTTTGCAATCTTTGCATAAACCGTATTTACAAAGAATTAACTTACTTCTTCTGAAATTATCGTGTTTTAACAGACAATATTTTTTCAAAATGTTTTTTCAAGTAATTAACAAGCTGAGTAATATCTACAAAGCATGAATAATGATTTACTAATAAGTGTGATGGTTTAACCCACCCACATCAAACTAAAGTTTGGCTAAAGCCAGTCAGAGAAGCAACTGAAAAGCTGCATTTTACAAGCAATAATATACAAAAATATACAGTATTTACAATATTATACAAGTATTTGCAAAAAGCAAACAGCACAGAAATCCACCTTGGATAGGAGGATTCCACCTCGCCCTCCCCCGAGCCTCTCCCTCCCTTTTCCCTCTAGTTAATTAGAAGAAAATTGATAAGGAGAAAATGTTCGAGGGATTTTTAGTTAGCTCAAAGTGTCGTTAAGAAGTTAGTATTGCTTATCTCAAGGTTGTTAGATGATAAAAGGTCTCTCTCTCTGTCCAGAACAGCAGCATGCATGCCAGCAGGAAAAGACAGAGTGAGAACAAAATGTAAGACTGTAAAACTACATCCCACTCATCTGAACAATGAAGTTAATTTAGAATTATCTTTCTTGTTTTCCTTTTTGCACCAACTGTAGCTCCTAGCTTAAAGGCACAGCCTAAACTGTCACAATCCACCTCTTCTAAACAATTTCATTGGCTGTTAGCACTGTCCACCTAATCAAAAACTATATCTATAATTCGTAACTAAAGATCGCAGTCCATTCTGGCTGTCCTCAAATGTAGATGATTCAGAAGTCCAAGAAAAATCAGAAAACAAGAAAACACAGAACACAGAAAACAATTTGTCTCTTCACAGCCTGGATGAACAGAGAAATTTGGAACTCAGGAAGAAAAGTGATGTAAAAGACAAAACCTGGCTCTCCAAACACACTAGTAGCAAAAGGAGGTCTAAGGAGAGTCTCCATCCTTTTTTGGATGGAATGATAAAGGATGAGGAAAAGAGTGGGGTATTTAAAGTCTTCTTTGCCTCAATCTTTAATAGAATGAACAATTGTTCTCAAGGTACCCACCCCCGTGATCTGGAAGACAGGGACAGGGAACACAATGAAGCTCACATAACACAAAAGGAAATGGCTAGCAAGCTCCTGCACCACTTAAACAAACATATACTTATGGAAGCAGGTAAAATCCACCCAAGGGTAGTGAAGGAGCTGATGGACGTTCTCACCAAGTCACATGCCATCATTTACCAGCAATCCTGGCAAACTGAAGAGTTGGCTGAAAGTTAGCAAATATGATGATCATCTAGAGAAAGGGCTGGAAAGATACTACAAGCCTATGATTCTGATTTCAATTCCCAGTGAGGTTATGGAGCAGATTATCTTGAGTGCCATCACACAGATCACCAGGGGATCAGGTCCAGTCAGGATTCATTTATGGAAAGCAGGTCCTGGTTGACCAACTTCATCTGCTTGTATAACAAAATGACCCACTTACTGGATGAGTCATCCCTTTGAAAAACATTAATTTCACCACTCAAATTAATATGATTTTGACAGGACATGTTTAACTTAAAGGATAAAAAGCCAAGTATAGCCAAAAACATAAATTCTTTAATTTATATCAACTTTAAAATGAAAAAAAAAAAAAGCCTTGCAAAACTTAATTTCTTTGTCTGCTGCACTGACTTGAGATGTAATATAATTTAATGTGTGATTTCTTCATTCTGGGTTACTCCAGTTTTATATTTGCCAATATATAGTACTATTATCCTTGGTTATTTGCTTCTAGCCAGATCATTATGGTTTTAAGGTCTTTGTATTTTAAGCCTCTATTTCTTAAAGATGAACTTAATTATACAAAGGATGTTTTACAAGATTATTCACTGCAAAAAAAGGAATGCTTTTTTTTAAGCATTAGTCTATCTTCATGAAGATAGACTAATTAATTTCTTTTATATCTGGCTAGATTCTAGCTGTGCTATTAATTCCTTTGCAGTGACTGAAGCTTGCAGAACACAGCTGATCTTCTACACAGTGACTGAACTTTTCACCAAAGGAGTTCATTACTGTATAGAGAGAAAACACTGCTAATCTTGTAATTGTAAGTCTGGATTGATAAAGATTTTTGTATTTCTTCACTGGGTTTCTATGAAAATGTTTTGATAGCAGGGACGAAAGGATGGTATATGTGGCTTCTTTGAGAAAACACTAGGGCTAACCTGGAAAAGATTAGAATAGAATAGAATAGAATAGAATAGAATAGAATAGAATAGAATAGAATAGAATAGAATAGAATAGAATAGAATAGAATAGAATAGAATAGAATAGAATAGAATAGGTCATTTGGAAGGGACTGACAGTAGTCACCTATTATTATCATCATTAATTAGCTAGAAAATGAGAAACACTAGATTTTTGTGTATCTAATGAAATCAAACTCAGCAGACTGATGAGATGAAAATACCATCAAAACCTGTAGCAAGAAAATAATTAAGAAGATAAAAATGGGGGCTGAATTTATTGGCAAAGACTTTGCACAGCCCCAGCTGAACAGATCTGTAAAATTAGAGGACTATCCTCATGCAGAAGAATGAATTAGTGGCTCTAAACCTGATCTAAGCTTCCTAGGCCCTCAGTAAGCACCTTATTGAGAATTTGCATAGGAAAAGAGCATGGACAAAAGAACATTTTTTTATTGCCCCACAAGAATTCCCATCTGCTGTTCTATTCCTTAAACACTGTCAACTGTAGATGTAAATCATCATGTAAATCCTGTTTGCACAGGAAATAAAAATGAGTCTGTATTTCCTGACCATGGGGTCAGTATAGGTTTTAAATTGCTTTTCATAGAGTTTTAGCAGGTATGCAGTCTAATTGTCACTGACAAACAAGCACAATAATTCATTTTCTTAAATACAAATGCATGTATGCATCTGAATGTATCCAAGTGTCAAGGGTTGAGGGGAAGCTCTCAGCCTTCTCCCCTCCACAAAGAGGAAAAGGAAAAAATAACCACAGCCGGAGAAAATAACTAGCCACAGCCGGAGAAGCAAAAAAGGAAAAATGCTATATTTACAAAGCAGTTTAGGAAATGCAGGGGAATATATACCCAATTTACAGTATTTACAATATATACACAGAAATATACAACAAAGTAATACAGGAATGAAATTCCCTCCTCTGCTGAGGAGGATTCCCCCCCCCCCCCCCCGTACCCCCCTTTTCTCCCCTTTTCCCCCAAAGAGGGTTAGAAAGAGAGAAAAAGAGCAATTGTTAATTAAAGCAGAATATGTTAGTAGAGGCCTTATCTGTCCAAGGTCAGTCTGGCAGAGAGCCCAGGAGCAGACCAGCTGGAAAGGGAGGAGGGCAGAATCGAAACTGAGGAAAGTCTCAGTTGCATTCAAACTTAAAGCTGCACTCTACCAATCCACCAATGAAATTAGTTTAGACCTGTCCTTTGTTTATAAAGCATTCAGTCACAATGCCCCTTTTCTTAAAGGCACAGCCTCAAATGGTCACACCAAGAAAGAGCGCTGAAATCATCCTATCTGAACCCTTTTTTAACACAAATAATTCTTTCATGAATAAAGTCTGTCCAGGCCACATATCACAGAAATCTTCTAATTAAAAGAGAACTTTGGAGTAATTACTTTAAAAATAACATTAGAGACTTTCAATGAATTTCTTAGGCTTTATTAATAATGGTAGGATTGAATTAATTAAAATAGACTACTTGAATCACTGTTAAAATGGAATTAACATTTTGAGCTGTCTCATCAGAACTGTGAATGACATCAATTCAGAAGAAGACAGTAGTGTCTGAAATGAAAGACATGAGAACAATAAAATCCATGAAGCTAAAGACAGGAGAAAGCCATTTAAATTTGTGTCTAGCTGTTACATGCTTTTCTTGTTTAGATTCTTCCTTTTATTCCAGAAGGCAATAATAACTCATGGTCTGTATTTTTATAATTTGAAGTGTGTAGCCAGATGAGGTACTGTATTCATGCAAATTATTCTAATGCAAGTTCTTTATAAGCAGGATAAATGAAAACAGGAAATATTCTTTCCTGGAATTTGTTCTAAAAATATGTTCTAATAAATGTTGATGTTACTTCTAGCATAACTGACAATCAAGCACATGAAAACTCAAATTCTAATTATTTAAAATAAATACCTTGCCCAAAATAGATTTCAAATTCATATTTCCTAGTTAACTTTATGATTATTGGATGTTGCATGAGCATATACTTGCCGCAATTCCAAGGAAGTCTGAGATCTCTCTGTTGAGTTCCTGAGTCATGCCAAATGGTTCCAGATCAACGCAATTTTTATCACTGCCAACACTTCTTATCTTTTTTCCTTATCTGACCCTGCTTCTTGTTGTAATGTGTGGTTTGCAATAAAAATTCATCAGAATCTTAAAATTTGACTAGCTCTGTAGCACAGTTTTTTCTCATAGATATACCATCTAATATAGCTAAAATATTTTTTTTTTTAAAGTTACTTTTACACAGCTATAGAAAACTAGTATCTGATGGAATAAAACCAATCACACCAAATAATCTAAACAAGAAAGGAATTCTGAAAGAGTTGAAATGCAGTCTTTTGTGTGTGGTCTTTATGTGCAAGAGCTCCATAGACATATACCAGACAGGAGAAATACACTCTTAACAGTGATTTCTAGTGTTAATATCAAAGCCTTGAATATTAGTTGATCACATGGACCAATAGGACCACAAATGCTTTCAGTTTATATCTTATACCTTATATAAAGTTTATGATTCAGATATATCTTGTTAGTTGTTTTTTGATAAGGTACCAATGAGTGAAACTGAGTCTAAAGTCTATTAATACATTTATACATAAAACTTTCATATAAAGCTTTTATAGAAATATTTAATGATCACACAGATAAATAAAAGCCAGAATAACAGAACTCTATTGTATAAAGTAATAAAAAAAGAATGCAAAATTGTAAATCTTCTACCATATTCTTAAGATTTTTATCCCTCTTTTTTTTTCCCAACATTTTATTTTCTGAATAGGTAGGTAGATATTTTTCAGCCCCCTATGAAGGCAAGTAGTCATTTACAAATATGTGATTTTGTTCCAAGTCTATATTAAAAACCTTACCCTCATTCATTTAATAGTATATTGTATGTGTTACAATTTTTGAGAAATCTCTTATTATATAGGAGATGTGTTGTCATAAAAGGTACAAGTATACCCAGAAAAAACAAGAGAAGTTTACACTTTTGATAATGGCACAAAGAAAAATCACTTTTTTCTGTCCTGCTATCTGTTAGTCCAAATCAAGGTTATGACTAAGTCTGAAGGACACGGTGACATAAAATGCTTAAGGTATGACAGCATCAATACAGAATAATGCAAGAATATGTGAATAAAAATCTCCAGAAAACAGTCCTACTTTGCTTTCTTTCATTGTCCTGATGACATCAGTGTCCTTCTTCATCTATAAATATAGAATTACAGACATGTTTCCTGAATAAAAATTGAGGTTTTATCCAGGTCAAAAGACCTTAAGTAGCCTCTTTAATGCATTTTTATCATATATTTTCAATAAATTTGATTTAGTTCTTGAAAAAAATGCATATATTTGAATATTGTACAATATTTGAACTGAGGCAATGTTTTTGCTAAGTCAAAATTACTAGCCTTTTTGAGGTCTATTTCAAATATATTTTCAAAAAACTATAACTTCATGTCACAAACAAAATAATGCTGAATCTTAAAGTCTAATGATTTTTCATTTTCTCATGAGAAAACTTTTTACTGTTCATTAGTTAAATTCCTGAGATTAAACTCAATGAAATATAATTTTTAAATCACTATTTTATGACAGTAAGGATTTTATTGTATTTTTTGTCTGGAATAAAATAGAAAGTTAAATGTACAATTGAATAATTGACATTTCAAAATAATTTGTTTGTTGTATTTTTTTTTAGATCTCACTCTTCCAATAATTCAAATTATTTTATCTGTAATCCTTGATAAGTACTGACACATAGTGGCTTAACTTTTCATTGGTGCTTTTTAAACCGGTCAACTATTCAATTTTATCACTAATCAATAGGTGTCGTAGCATGAAATTTTTGTTGCTCTGATGTCTTAGTCAAAATTGTAAACACAAACAAATGGAATTTTTTTCAGAAATTAAATATAGTGTTCCAACTTATTTTATTGTTTTCAAGTACATGTGTATTCTAATCAAAACAAAACATCATTTTGTCTTGACACATATACTTGCCGTAAATATCTCAAGTTCCTGTTACAAATGACATTGATTACATTAAATAATAGTTTAACCATTTGATGATATATGAGCTGTTCTGCATTTTGTCTGAGATTTTGCATTACCCAGAATGTTCTGATTACAGAGATTATCCTATTTACTCTAAAAATATTATCAAAACACTCACTTTCCATCCTGTTTCCTAAGAGAAATGGTAAATAAACATTGATGATTCATGCAACTTGCATAACACAAACTCAGTTTGAGAATGTTTAATATATCATGATGTTAAATTATATATGACTGAAATGTACAGTTAGAATCTGTGTGAAGTTTGGGTTTTTTTGGTGGGGGACTGTGGTTTGGTTTCAGTTGTTCCTTTTATTTTGTTTTTGTTCGTGGATTTTTTTATTTCGTTAGTTGCATTTTAAGATACACTCTGATGTTAATACATCAGTCCTTTCCCTCAACTTGGAAATCAGGCTTTGGTCTTCATTCTTTACATCGTTCATTCATGATCTCATTCAGTATATGTATATAAGAAGAGAAATAAATTTACAATTAATTAAACATAAAATAATACTCTTCCTACGTACGTGATCAATTTCTCCTGATCTGTCAAGGTTAAGTATGGTATAGCTTTATCCTATGGCAGACAAAACTGTTTATGCTACAAAAAAAAAAATCTATAAGTAAAAAAAACCCTCAGGATAATTCAGTTCTGTAAAAAAATAAATTGAAGGTGTATAATTTAAATTAAATTGATTCTGTTCTCTAATGTGATTTTTTTAGGAGGTATTACATATTTTCTCAGGTGTTCTCTATCTGGTAAGACTGATCCACAGTAAAATAAAGATACTTTCATATTTCCACAGCCACAACTAGTGGTACTTTCATTCTTTTATACACAAAGCATCACTTCTTCTACCTTTTTCCTTTTTCAGTTCTGTCCAAACTTTCCAAACTAATAAAACATTTCAAAACTGACTCTGAATACACTTACCTATTTCGTCTTTAAAGCATGCATGTCTAATATGAAAAAAAAATATTGCATTGTTATTACTTTGGCATACATTGACATACATAAAAAGACAGGTGAATCCTTAGAAATGCAACCATATTCTGTGAATATGACTGAACTGAGAAGTGCACATTGTGCTCAGTGCAAAAATAAGCTCTATGTCTGCAGTGCTTACTTATTTCTTAGAGGATTTTTTTTCCTGTTATTTCATATGTTTGGGATTTTTCCTTCCTGAAACAAAATGAAGTTTATTATATCAATATGTAACAGAACATAAGATCTACAATACACTTATTTTGAATAATTAAACTAAATAGATTGCCTATTTTATATAACTTTTAACCAACAAAGTACTGAATGGAATGTTCAAGTAAATGCACTAAAAATACTAAAAAAGTAAAAAATCAAATTCTTATAATTCAGAAAGCACTAAAGTTCTTTGCTTGACTAGGGCTTACATGGTCTAAAAACAAATATTTATGAAATAAAAGTTGGCTTAGAAATCTCTGTAGTCTGTTAAGAGAAGCACACAGCTTGGGAAGATAATTAATTCATCAGATATGAAGGAAAGAATCTGAAAAGGTGAAATGATCCACCCTCAAAGGTACCAATAATTCTTCACTGACTACAGAGGATAGAATGACTTATACAAGAACTCCATCTTTTAGATAACTTACTTGAAAAAACCCTCTCCTTTTCAGTACTTCTGACAAGTGGCATTTCTCCATTTTATTTGAACTGTTTACAAATGTTCTGAGGAGGGAAGGGTGGAGAGATAAAAAAAGAAACAAAGAAGAGGAGAATAAAATAGTTACCTTTCTCAATGTCCCTGGTTTTGCTTCAGGATGACCCATGTTTGCTAGACAAATGGGCTAATGTATAATACAGGTCTTTCTTCATCTGAGGAACTGAGAAATAGATACACAGAAGAACACTGTTATGTGTGGCCAAGAGAACTTGGATAGACATAATTGCAGTATAACTTAAACCAGAGGAGTTACTTTAGCATTGAAGACAGAATAGCAATTTATTTAAGAGGTAATGCCAAAGCACCCCCACAAAAAAAAAAAAAAAAAAAAAAAAAAAGTGGAAGGTGTATCTTAGCCTACCAGAACTTCTACATTTCTGTTCCTACCAAAACAATTTTCTCCAGTGATTTTCCTGGCTTCTATAAATTTAACCTAACTGCTACTCTTATACAGACTTCTCTGTGTGTTTCAATTATGTTTGGTTTTGTTTGCCTGTACCTTATTGGAATTTATGCTGTCGGTAGCAAAGCATAAGAGCCTAAAAGGATAAAAACATGAAAAAGCAAATTTGTTTATTTTTTATAATTCACTGTTGAGTGAAGTATTGATGAACACTTCCAAGCTATCAAGCATCTGCTCTTTCAAGCTAGAGGAATTCACTCATCTGCTACTATATGAATACATGAAAGATGATAGCTGAGTCAGATGCTAATAGTTCGAATGTAATTAATCTTGAATAAGCAAACAAACAACAGTAGCAGTAAGATGCAAATCAGATGTTTGTTTCCCAAGGTTTTTTCCTCTGATGGTTCAGGCTGGGTTCCTGCCCCTGATGACACCACAAAAACCACACCTGTGATGTCCGAAAAAGGTCCAGCTGAGTGGGTGGGCACAGGAAGCCAGGTATTTCATCCCATAATGCCCTGTTCACCTATAAGGCATCAGCAGGGGGGGCTGCACACTCTCTTTCTTCCCTTGCCACTACCTGGTAAGGGGGTGAGCCACCTCTCTTGGGCCTGGCTAGGCCCAAGGCTGAGGAGGGGGAGAAAGAGCCCTGAGGGCATTTGGGTGTACCCTCAGGTGGGGGTGGGATGCTTTTGGGTATGCTTTGCGATCTCTCTTTTGTTACAGTGCTTGTGGTTCTCTGTAAAACTTTCATTGTTTTTCCATTTAAACTTTCCACCACTTTTGCAGATGACATAAAGTTGGGAGCAGATGTTGACCTGTTGGAGGACAGAAGGGCTCTGTTCAGGAAAAAAAAAAGAAGGTTTAACTCCTTGCACAATACAGATGTGTAGACGCTGCAGAATGTTAGGGGATATTCAAACAGACAGTCCTCGGTATCTACTTGTGATTTCTTGAGGTAGGTTGAATAAGAAAATACAATTGACACATTGATGTTTAAAAATAGGTTGGCATTTCCTATTTGGAACATTTTTAGAAAAATATTTCAGAAATTTTACTTCTGAATTCGAAGCTAAAATGTCAGTATAAAGTACAAATCATAGATAATTTTTGTTCATTGTTATATCAAAGAGGAACCAAATTCAAGCAATGTTTGCATTCAAGTTAAGATAATTTAAATTGCAAAGACAGACTTTAAATTGTACTATATAAATATAATCTTGTAATTGATGTTACCCACCTAAATCTTTCTATGGTTTGCTTTTTGCAATTGGACTATTATACATACAGGACTGTGGTGCAGGTAGCTGTTTTGCACTTTTTAGAATTACATTTGCATATCAGAACTATTTAATTTGAAAATCAATGAGTATTTATAATAAAACCCCTTTTCCAAATTCCCTGTTCAGGAAACCAAAAGCCATTTTATAAATGCAGTGAGTAATTAATTTGCCTAAGGAATACATCTTTGTAAACTCAAAATTTAATGATTCTCTATATAGCATACTGTAACAACGCTTCAAATTTTTGACCTGTAATTTTTGGTAACTATATGTATTTTATATTTTATATGTGAACATATTTTTTTTTTTAACATTGCCAGTTATTCCCTGGGGCTCTATAACTGCCTCTATAAAATCATATTCTAGTGTGCAAACGGTTCAATTAACTATGAAGGAAAGAAATACTATGATTGTGGAAAAGAATCATGAACTTCATTAACAGCTTTTCTGCTTTTTCCTACTCTGACTTAAGTTTGCTTGTGGTTGTGTTGCAGAAGGAACAACAGGCATGTTGTAGGATGGTTCTATATCTTTTTTAATTGCATGAGTTTTCTGCTTTAGGGATGAAAAATATACATTTAATAGGGCAATTTGCAATCTTAGGAAGGTGTAAACAGCTGAAAACCACACACAGATTAAATATTAATCTAATTTAGAGCCACGTGAGTAATTTTTCAACTGAAAGTGTAGTTTCTAAAATTGTTTTGAGTTTGGAATTTTGTATTTTGTTGTTGTTTCTCTTTTTGTTTTTCCCCATTATTTTGCTAAAATGTTGCAAGTTACTCAAGTAAAACAAGTACTCAATGACAATAATTTAACATGTAATGAAGCAACTGAGTTTTTTTTTCACAGTTGACACAACATGTTTCAAACAACTTCAACATGAGAATGACTTGTTTTTTTCTCCCCCACTACCCCTCACTTTTTAAAATATACCATGGAAATGTTCCATAAGCCTAATTGTAACAGGAATAGTTTCTTCATTTGCTCTCCTCCATTCCATATGAGGTATAAAACAGCATCAGGTGCTTGGGCAGTAAGCTTTCTCCTCAAAGGGAATAGAATAGAATAGAATAGAATAGAATAGAATAGAATAGAATAGAATAGAATAGAATAGAATAGAATAGAATAGACCAGACCAGGTTGGAAGAGACCTTCAAGATCCAACCTATCATCCAACCCACCTAATCAACTAAACCATGCAACCAAGTACCCTATCAAGTCTCCTCCTAAACACTTCCAATGATGGTGACTACACCACCTCCCTGGGCAGCACATTCCAATGGGCAATCACTCTCTCTGTGTAGAACATCTTCCTAACCTCCAGCCTAAACCTCCCCTTGCGCAGCTTGAGACTGCGTCCTCTTGTTCTGGTGCTGGTTGCCTGGGAGAAGAGACCAACCTCCGCCTGTCTACAACCTCCCTTCAGGTAGTTGCAGAGAGCAATAAGGTCACCCCTAAAACTCCTCTTCTCCAGGCTAAACAATCCCAGCTCCCTCAGCCTCTCCTCAGAATATCAGATAGGAATCACATTTATGAGACAATGCTTGACAGTAATGAAATGTAGTTCAGATTTGTACTTGAAATGGATACAGTCTAACTTGAGCCAACTGAAACATTAAATTTATTGTAAAAAGTACTACAATGTACTAAATTCTGTAAACAAACCAATTTATATTATATTTTAAAATATATATACACATAAAATTTTAATCCAGTTTTGAACAAAAAAACATTTTGCAAGGAATAAAAATATTGAATTTCATTTAACTTGTTTGAAATGAAGCATGTGTATATGTTTACCCCTTGATTTATTATGAAAAATGCAAGTTTATCATTAGCATTGGTTTGTCAAAGATTAATTTTGTGTGGACTTGCGCTATTACACCCACAGAAAAACACATGAAATCAAGTATAATTATTTGCTGTATCCTCTACAACAATTAGGCTTTATCCGTAATAGATTAATAAGATCATACGCTTCTAAGAACAGGATGTGGAGAGGTAAATGATGTCAGAATGTTTTATAAAATTGTATTGATTACTTAAATGCCTTTAATATCACCTAAGTATTCAAAACGGCACTGTTAAAAAATTGTATTCTTCAAGCTCATGACCTTAGAAACTTTTGGGTTTGTTTTGTATTAAAAAAAAAAAGCAACCACCACCACCACCAAAAACTTAATTTCATATCATTTGAATATATTTTATAAATGGAGAAAAACAAAAACACCACCAAAAACCTAAACAATGCCACACACTTGTTTTATTTACATGAATGATAGATAGAAGTTGGCAAGTAAGGATTCATGAAGATTTTCTTCCTGTAAATGATTATGTGCATTACTTTGTTTTAAAATATGTCTTACCGTTCTCTCCAACCAGAACACTTCTTAGTATGGATACTTAGAAACTACCAAAAAAAAAAAAAAAAAAAAAAAAAATTAAAAAATACCAATTTTTCCATTACCTGAAGTTTTTGGCTGAGACAGAACAAACAAAATCTATGTATATAATGGTGAATTTCATGAGTTTCTGCAGTCTGTATTAAACACATGATCAAAACAGATAGGTACTGTACTGGGTGTATGTTTCAAGGTGTGGGCAGTGGAGGGGCTGCAGGGCAGCGTTTGTGAGAAGACACCAGTGGCTGTCCAGTGCCAAACACAGCTAGCTCCATCTGGCTCCAAAAAGAATCCTTCACAGGGCAGAGTGGAGCCTATCAGCCATTATGGTGGCACCCCTCTGATGAAATACTTAAGAAAGGGTGAAAAACATTGAGTAGAAGTTGTGTGAGAGTAGTGAGAGAGAGATGAATGAAACAGCTCTGCAGACATCAAGATGAGAGAAGGAGGGGGAGAAGGTCTTTCAATCTCTAGAGGAGAGATTCCCTGGAAGCCCACAAAAGACCATGGTGGAGCAGATATCCCTACTGTAGCATATGGAGGTCCCCAACCACAGCTGTGAAGAAAGCTGCAGCCCAGGGAGAAGCTGTGCCAGAGAAGGCTCCCATCAGGAACTGCGTTCTGTGGTAACCTGTTCTGGAGCAGTCTGTTCTTGAAGGACTGTCCCACAGGACATCCCCACAAGAAAAAATCTGAAAGACTAGCAGCTTATGTGAAGGACCCACATTGGAGCAACTTTTGGTGGGCAATCTCCTATGGGAAGGCACTCCACACTGGATTTGGGGAAGAGTGTGAGGAGGTAGATGCAGCAAACCAAAGTTTTATCAACTAACTGTAACCCCCATTTCCCTGGGTGGTTCAGGTCCCCTATCCACTGTCAAATTTACTAACAAACACACATGCACACCCACACCTTCTCATCAGAAAGGACCAGGAACATGGGCTGTGACCCTTAGTCCCAGTTCATCCCCTGGTACTGAGACCTTACTCTTCATTCACTCCAGTTCCCCCAGTAACACACAATACTCCTGTACCAGTGGCTGGAGATTATGGACTCCCACTGGCTCCAGTATCTGATGCTGAAACTTCACTGGGTCCACTAGCTGATAACACAGGTCAGGGGCACCCACACCCCTGTTCTGACAACAGTAGCTGGCACCAGATTTCATTCATAAACATATCGGGTTCACCAGTACCTGCCACCTTTTTTTCCTTACAACAAGCACAGACATGACTAAGAGTGAGATTATGGAGAGAAAGAGTTAAGAAAAGATTTAATAAATTATAGGAAACCAGGAAATTTTCCATTAATTTTATACTATAACCCTACTCAGAAACAAAATAAATCAAGCATACAGAAAACACTTAACTTTAGACAGCAGAAACTAAAAGACTACTGTAGATTTTGTTGTTGTTCTTGTAGTTGGTGTGGTTTTTTTTGGGTTTTTTTTTTTTTTATTCAAGAAATCTTAGGTAAACCTCTAAGTCTGTGTCCTGGAAAAGGCACTAACAAGCCAGCTAAACCTGTTTGAGCTACTACCCTTTCTCCTCCCTCCCCATTTGCAGGTTCCAGGTTTGAGGTCGAGAAGCCAACAGGCAGGCACTGTTAAGGCTGCCTAGAGGGGGTGAAAGCTGCACACTGAGCCTCACATTTCAGAGAGGCAACGGTATGTGTCAGACCCTATATGAGAAGGCATGTGCAGTTTTGCCCACCAGACATTTTGAACTGATTGGCAGGATTTGAATCGCTAATGTGCCATTGGGCCGTTCAGTTTTCAGAAAGGGAATTTATAGGGGAAGATTTCAGAGCCCCCATCTTTTCTCTCTGTTATCTCTCTCATCTTCTCCCCCCCCCGCCCCTTTGTTAATGAGATTCAAGGCATCAACAAGCACCTACTTTGTGCTCCTGTCTTCAAGGCAATTAGCTTCTTTTGTCCTAGCAGCATAGGGTTTAGATCACCACAGTGAAAAGTCTCACTCTCTCTCACTTCCTCTAATTTTGAATACTGCCTTTTGGATTATTCCTGCCCTTTGGATTAGAAATACAAACTCACAGCATTGCTTCATTCAGTAAAGATTTTGGTAGTTAATGGCTCGGTGGTTTGTGAGTAACTTATGCTAATTTATGTGGTTATTTCTAAGGTTTATGGCTTGTTTACCTGTTGGTTAGCTCTTTTGGGAACGCCAGGATGTCTGTCTCACCACCTGGGGCAGCATTGTTATTTGTTTTGCATGTATAAGAAGTTTCCAGTTTGTTCCTCTGTATTGCAAGTTCTGATTTTTCCTAGACTGTTGTTCCACTGTTTATTAGGATCCTATCATGTGTAATTAACTTATAATCAACCGGACAAATGAACCTGAATCAAATTGGCTCAGAAAAATATTTTTTTTATATTTAATAAATAATATTCATATTTTCCCATGTTTCTGGCTTATCAATTTGGTAAAAAAATTTTATCAGTCTGAAAACAATACAGCTGAAGTTCAGAGAAATTTAGCTACAAGTAGTTGCATTTATAAAGAGTCAATACTGAATTTCTTAATCTTAACTAATACAATGTGTGAACTTTTATTCAAACATAAATATGGAGTGGTATTAAATATGCCTAGATAATCATTGGTTAATTTTTGGTTTGGTTTCATTTGGTTTTTGGTTGTTTGAGGTTTGTTTGTTTGTTAAAAATAACAGTAAAATATTTTGTGAAAGAAGGAAACAGCTCTCCCAGTATCTTTATGTCGTAGGGTTGGGGGAAAGGCCTGGCCTTCTCCCCACCCTGTGAGTAAAGGGAAGAAAATTGAAAGGAAAAAAAAATGCACAGCCGAATTAGCAAAGGAGTGTGTGCTGTATATTTACAAAGCAGTTTAGAAAATGCAGGTTTAAGTACAGAATTTACAGTATTTACAATATATACAGAAATATACAACAGATTGACACAGAAATGAGATTTCCCTCTTCTGATGTGGAGGGCTCCCCACCCCTGTACCCCCTTCTCTCCCCCTTTTCCCCAGAGAGGGTTAGAAAGAGAGAAAAAGAGAAACTGTTAATGTAAGCAGAATGTGTTAGTAGAGGCCTCACGCTTTTATCAGCTTCAAGGTCAAGTCTGGCCAAAAGCCCAGAAAGCTGCAAGCTGCAAAGGGGAAGGAAGAAAGACTGACCAGAAAGCTGCTGTACTCCCAGTTCAAAAGGTGCTTTCTCCCAATCTACAAATTAAATTAGTTTAGATCCGTCTTTTGTTTATAAACATTTAACCCCAATGTCCCCTTCCTTAAAGGAACAGCCTCAAACGGTCACACTTTATTACCTCTATAGTTGGGAAGTGGAGACAGAATTTTTGAACATTAATCTTCTGTGCTGTTCATTAAGTGATTTTCTTATTGATTTCTAGTGAACAGAAAAGACTGACTCTTATTCTTTGTGATAAGCGTCTTATAATACTAAATCTTTTCACCCTTTGACCCATTAGTTTTGGGTCTTCCAGACCAAAGAAAATAATGAAGAACAATTTTCCCTCTCATTCTTTTTCGTACTTATCCAATTATTTTGTAAAGAGTAATGTCTCAAAATAAGCACACATATATAATTCTCTTGTGTTTCAAATTAATCACCCCTGTTAATTAATTACTAAATTTTTTTCCCAGTACCATTAAATTTACTAACATTTAGATTGGACTTAACACCTTTCCCTATAGTCCTATATTAACTTCAGTGGTTCCTCTCAAACATTCTGTTTCATGTCTTGCCTGGTGTAATTAACTTTATTTAATAATTTTATCATTCCTTAGATTTGCTGATACTCTGTGAGCTATCCCTTGTTTCAGGATACAAATGAGGAACTAAAATGTTTTCCACTATAAAAGGGTAAGTTACATACCTGAATTCCTGCAGTTCTTCCAAAGGGCATAGCAGTTGTGCATGCCAAATTGATCCAAGTTAAACAAACAAGCAAACAAAAACTATAATATACTTACCTCTGGTGTTTAAATGTCTTTTTTCCTTGATATCCACCAACAAACCATACCTTAACTAGTGAATGAAGAGGTTTTAAATATCAACATGAATAAAAGCACCAAAGCTTTGAAAACTTTACAGCAGAAATAACTTTTCTGTCTTCTGTTTGAGAAAGACAATCAACCATACTCTAGAACAGAAAAGATTTTTAATTAATTTTAATTATTAAATTAGTTATTAAATTATTTAATTTATAATTATTTTAGGTTGACAATATTTCTAGAAATTGTATGTCTGCACTATGTGTTGTTGAAAATTACATATGTCATTCTGTGAAAAGTGTAAAATTATTTTCTGATATTCCTCAAGTTTTTCCTTTTCTAACAAGTCGAGTTTGCTTTCAAAGTTTTTCTTCAAACCAGTCAGGGCTAAGAAATTAGGACTCAGTTTGATAGTGTTGAAGACATTTATGATAACAAACTAAAGATGGAATTTATACATACAATAGAGAGCTTTCTATCTATCTATCATTTACATGTCTACCCACTGTTCTATTTGAAAGTGGGAAAGTGGGTGCATTGGTACAGGCTTTAGCTTAAGAATCAAAGCATGGATTCAAAATATCTAGAGATAGTCTTTATTGTGACTGTTTGAGGCTGTGTCTTTAAGAAAAAGACAGTACTGGGGCACTATGGCTGAATGTTTTGTAAACAAAAGACAGGTCTAAACTAATTTAATTGTTAGATTGGTAAAATTTAAGTTTAAGTTTTGAGTGCAGCTGAGACTTTCCTCAGTTTGCTCTTCCTTCCTCCTTTCCAGCTTGTCTGCTTCTAGGCTCTCTGCCAGACTGACCTTGGACAGATAAGCGTGTGGCCTACTAACACTTTGCTTTAATTTATAACTGCTTCTATTAACAATTGCTCTTTTTGTCTCTTTCTAACCCTCTTTGGGGAAAAAGGGGAGAGCAGGGGGTACAGGGGGGAACCCTCCTCCAGAAGGGGGGTGGGGGGAATTTCATTCCTGTATTATTGTTCTTTTACTTTGCTGTATATTTCTGTGTATATATTGTAAATACTTTAAATTGTGTATATATATCCTGCATTCCCTAAAAATTGCTTGTAAATATAGCATTTCCTTTTTTGCTTCTCTGGCTGCAGCTAGCTGTGGTTTTTATTTCTTTTTCTCTTTGTGGGGGGAGAAGGCTGGGACTTTCTCTCTAACCCTCGACACTTTATCTATACACAGTGTGCTAGCTCATTCTCTAATCATCCTCCTATGAGGAAATGCTGACAGAGTTGGATTGTTCAGCCCAGAGAAGGCTCTGGTGAGACCTTATTGAAGCCTTTTGGTACTTAAAGGGCATTTGTAAGACAGATGAGGACAGAATTTTTAGTAGCATCTATAGTAATAGGGCAAGGGGCAATGGTTTTGAACTAAAGAGAATAGATTCAGATTAGATATAAGGAAGACATTTTTTGCAGTGGGAGTACAGAAACACTGGCATAGGTTGTCCACATATACTGTAGATAACCCATTCTTGAAAACATTCAAGGTCATGTGGGATGGGGCATTGAGCTCTCTGCTGAATGCTGGAGGGTTGGGCAAGATGACCTTTAAAAGTCCTTTCTAAACCAGAACGCTTTATGGTTTTGTGATTCTGTGCTTCTTTATTTCCTCTTAGGACACCTTTTTGTGATACATGGAAAAGTATTATTCTGTCTAAATTTGGAGTAACAACATGTCAATTCATGGCTCCAGGACTGGTTGGTGTTGTCAACAGGGGTCTGTATTTTACAATCACAGACCAGTTTACAAGACACTAGAGCTGTGATTTACCAATGGGATGCACCTGTCCCAGAGGGGGAAAAGGATTATGGGGCAGGAATTGGCAGGGCTCATTGATAGGGCTTTAAACTAAATTCAAAAGGGGAAGAGGTTATTAATCTCATGCTGGCCTGTGACACAGTGGGGCAGCTCATCAGAGGCAGAGGGATCGAGTGCTAGCAAGGGCTCTCAACTTGTTGCCCTGAGGCAAGCCAAGGACAAAGCACTGGGACACCCCAAGGGAATCAAGGGGATTTTGCCTAAGAGGATGACACAGCCAGCACAGCTGAAGTGCCTCTATGCAAATGCACACAGTTTGGGCAATAAACAGGATAATTAAGGGCCACTGTGCTGCTGGAAAGTCATGACATAACGGCTACTACTGAAACTTGGTAGGATGATTCCTATGACTGGAATGTAGGGATAGATGGGTACAAGCAGAGTAGGAAGTCTTGAGCTCTGCATCAGTGACCAGTCCGAATCAGTGGATCTCCACCTGTAGAAGGATTATGAACTGTTTGAGAGCATATGGCTTGAGATTAAGGAGAAGACAGGGGAAGGTAGTGCTATCATAGGGGTCTGCTACAGGCCACCTAACCAGCAGAACCAAGCAGATGAGTCCCTCCACAGACAAATGGAAGTGGCTTCATGTTCACAAGTCCTGGTCCTTGTCGGGGATTTCAACTACCCTGACATCTGCTGAAGGGACAACACAGCAAGGCACCAGCTATCCAGGATGTCTCTGGAATGCATAGGTGACAACTTTGTCCTCCAAATGGTAGAGGAACCAATGAGAAAAGGTTCTGTGCTGGGGCTTGTTCTCACCAATAAAGAAGGGCTGGTGAGCAATGTGAGGGTCAGGGATAGCCTTGGCTGCAGTGACCACGAAGCAATAGATTTTAATATCCTCAGGGCAGCTAGGAGGATGTACCTCAAGCTTACAACCCTTAACTTTAGGCATGCAGACTTTGATCACTTTAGGGATCTACTGGTCAAAGTATCATGGGACAAAGCCCTGGAGGGAAGAAAGGCCCAGGACAGCTCGTCAGTGTTCAAGGATCACCTTCTTCATGTCCAGGAACAAAGTATGCTGACAAAGAAGAAGGTAGGAAAGAATGCTACAAGTCTTGTGACCAGTCTTGTTTAACATCTTCATCAGCAACATGTACAGTGGCATTGAGTGCACCCTCATCAAATTCGACGACGACACAAAGCTGTGTGTTGCAGCAGACATGCTGGAGGGAAGGGATGCCATCCACAGGGACCTTAACAGGCTGGCAAGGTGGGCTCATAACAACCTCATGAGGTTCAACGAGGCTGCATCTGGGTCAGGGCAATCCCAAGCACTGACATAGGCTGGGCAGTGACTGGCTTGCCAGCAACCCTGAAGGAAAGGACATAGGGGTGCTGGTGGATGAAAAGCTAGACATGAGCAGGGGCCAGAATAATCGTCACTGTGGTGCAGACTGGGGAATGAGGTGACAGAAAGCAGCCCTGTGGGAAAGGACTTGGGGGTTGTTGTGGCCGGTTGACGTTGCCCCCTTAAGAAAGGGAATATGGTGGACGGAAGTTGGTAAACAGAAGGCATAATCTAAACTATTTTCATTGGGAGAGTGGGAGGAGGCACCTTCGGAACTGGGAGTGAACTGGACATTTCCAGGACTTTTCTAGCAGTCTTGCTTCCGCCTCTCCACGGTGCAGCAGCTCTGTCTTGTGCTGGGCTTTCTGCCAAGGCCTCGGCCTTGAAGTCCAGATACAGGCCTGTATTAACTCCTTTCCAATTAACACAAACTGCTTCTAACATTTTTTTTTTTCCTCTCTTTTCTCTCTCTTTCTATCCCACTCTGGGAAAAACGGGGGGGAGAGAGGGGAGAGCGGAGGTGGGGAACCCCCTCTCTGCCAAGGGGAGTCACTCTCATTTTTGTGTTACTCTGTTGTATATCTTTGTATATATTGTAGATATTGTAAATTTGTAAATATTCCCCTGCATACCCTACATTGCTTTGTAAATATAGCTCCACTGCTTTGCTAATTCAGCTTGTGAGTTTCTTTTTTCCTTTTACCTTACAAGGGGGAAGGGAGGAGGCTTCTTGGCCTTACCCTTCCAAACCCACCACATTTTTTTTATTGGCGTACCCAACGTGCGGCAGATAATTAGTTTAATATATTATTTGATTGATTTAGTGTTTTCTAGCTGAATTAGCAAACATGAAGGTATTGTGGTTTGTGGAGCGATTGTTCTTTTCAATTTTTGGGGCTCTGGTTTACAGATATTGCTTGGGTTTGATTTTGGATTACCTGGGTAAATATTTGGTGCGGACAATTTATATGTGGGTTATGTATAGAGTTAAATTATGGTATGGAAAATGTATTAATTTATTATGGCCAGTGAGATACAGGAATGTTACCTCCACCACTCTCCCAATTGAGATAAAGGGTTTTAAGATTCCGCCTGAGGAGAGAGTAACTTTAGGTGATGCCTGGGATCCAAAGGTGATTTATTTGATGTGTATAAATCTGTTGCTGGTGATGGTGATCGCATATTTACTGTTCTCTCTGCGGCGAGAGAGAAAGGTGTCCAGAGCTTGTTTTGTTATTAAAACTAGATAAAAAAGAAAACGCCATGGCTCTCGATCAGTCCCAGAGTCATCTAGTGACGAGGACTGTGGAGAACCCGTGTCAGTTAAAAAGAAGGCTAAAAAGTTAATTGGTAAGGCAGCTCTAAATGACTTTTCTGCTGATTCTAGCAAGTTGCCAAGGGCGTCGGCTGGTATCAGCATGGCGCCTACTCCTTCTCCCACTCCTTCTCCTTCTTCTTCTTCTCCATCGGCCATTAACGGAGCAACGTCACTTCCACCCACTCCCTCGGTGGGACCGGAAGTCACTGTCCCAGCAGCTGATTTATCTCAGGACCTGTCAGCTACCATTAAGGTGGCTGTAAATTCAAACACAGCTCCAGTTAAGGTGGCTCCTTTAAAGACTAGAGCTGGAAAGGCCCAAGATGGAGAAGAAGAGGTGGAGACTGATCCTGGTGAGGGGCCCTCTATTCTAAAAGATCCTGCTCAGGAGGAAGAGAAGGTTTGTTTTAAAGATCTAGCTAACCTAGTGAGATCAAAGCAGGATAGAGATGAAGTTAGGAAGGCAGCTGGCAAAGGTGGTTCTCAGCTTAAAGAGATCCTTAGGAGAATGACAGCAGGATTATATGGGCAAAGAATTCAGGGAGATGAAGATGAAGATGATATTTTGGAATGGTCTTCTCCACGGGAGGAATTGCGAAATGTCCGTAAAGATTTCACCAGGGCAGATAAGGAGCCAGTTCTAGCTTGGCTTAGTAGGTGTTATGATACAGGTGCTTCAGCTCTAACAGTTGGAGACAAGTCAGCAGCTCAGTTAGGAACACTCTCGAGGGATAATGGAATAGATAGACATCTAGGCGAAGCTCTCGGTAAGGTTAATCTGTGGATACGCCTTTTAATGGCGGTTGCCCTGAGATACCCTTCCCGAGATGATCTTCCATGGAATCCTAAACCCTGGACTACCATAGAGGAGGGAATTAAGTGCTTGAGAGAATTTGCTGTTAGAGAGCTACTCTATGGTGAACTCTGAATCCTGATGACATTCCTGTGGGTATTGGTCTTGCTAAAAAGATCATCAAACTTGCTCCTTCCAATTATGCAAACATTCTGGCAAGCAGAATTGTGTCAAGAAGTTATGGTGGAGCTTCTCCTACGGTTGGCCAATTCAGTGATCAAATGAGACAATTGGAGGATAGCATGACACGTGGTTCTTTGGTTTCGGCGATGTCTGGTGATATACAGAATTGCATAAGAGAGTTAAAAGATTCCATATACCAATTGGCACAGAAGGATAATTTCAATTCTTCCTCCAGGTGGGTACAAGTTTCATCTGTGAGGAATACGCGTCCTCCAAGGAGGTCATTCCAAAACAGGACATTCCAAAACAGGACATTCCAAAACAGACCACCAAGGCAATCACGTAGAACTATTTGGATAACTCTGCGTGATCAGTTTGGTGAGAACATGAACCGCTGGGATGGCCAACCAACTTCTAATCTTTTCAGGAGACTGAGGGAATTGCAAAATGGCAGAACCCAAGGTAGCAATACCAGAAGGGTAGCTGTTACTTCCACAGTTCCCCAGAACGACTCTTATGGCTCCAACAGTGGCTCCAGTTATAACATGCAAAGTTATAACCCTGCAAACTATGTGCAATGCACATGTGCGCATGTTCCCCATAACTAGGGGTGCCCTGCCTCCTGCCAGGGGGAGGAGAGGGATAACAGAGATAATAGAATCTATTGGGATGTGTACATCCAGTGGCCTGGCACTTCACAATTTCGGAAGTACAGGGCCTTGGTTGACACAGGAGCTCAGTGCACCATAATACCATCAAATTATCAGGGATCAGAGTCCATAACTATTCTGGGAGTCACTGGTGGATCTCAAGAGTTAAGTAAGGTAGAGGTTAATATAAGTTTAACTGGTAAACAATGGAGGAAGCATACAGCTGTGACCGGACCTGACGCACCTTGTATTTTGGGAATTGATTTTCTGAGAGAAGGGCGTTTCAAAGACCCTAGAGGTTACAAATGGGCTTTTGGAGTAGCTTCAATAGAAATTGATGGACAAAAATTGAAGCTATCTGCCAGACCTGAGCTTTCTGAGGAATCTGCAGTTGTGGGACAACATAAGATACAGGACATTAAATTGCCAGTTGCTTCTATGAGCAGGTGACAAAATTAATAGATGAGGGGCGAGCAACTGATGTCGTTTACCTGGACCTGAGCAAAGCCTTCGACACTGTCCCGCACCACATCCTGGTCTCCAAACTGGTGACACATGGGTTTGATTGGTGGACCACTAGATGGATAAGGAACTGGCTTGATGGCCGCACCCAAAGAGTGGCTGTCAATGGCTCCATGTCCCAGTGGAGGCCAGTGACAAGTGGAGTCCCTCAGGGATCAGTCCTGGGACCTATCTTATTCAACATCTTTGTGGGGGACATGGACAGTGGCATTGAGTGCACCCTCAGCAAGTTTGCTGATGACACCAAGCTGTGTGGTGCAGCAGACACGCTGGAGGGAAGGGAGGCCATCCAGAGGGACCTTGACAGGCTGGAGAGGTGGGCACAGGCCAACCTCATGAAGTTCAATAAGAGCAAGTGCAGGGTCCTGCATCTGGGTCGAGGCAATCCCAGGCACAAATACAGGCTAGGCAGTGACTGGCTGGAGGATAGCCCTGAGGAGAGAGACTTGGGGGTGCTGGTGGACAAAAAGCTCAACATGAGCTCTCAGTGTGCACTTGCAGCCCGCAAAGCCAATCAGATCCTGGGCTGCATCAGGAGAAGTGTGGCTAGCAGGTCGAGGGAGGTGATCCTCCCCCTCTACTCAGCCCTGGTGAGACCCCACCTGGAGTACTGTGTCCAGTTCTGGAGCCCCTATTACAAGAGGGATGTGGAGGTGCTGGAACGTGTCCAGAGAAGGGCCACGAGGATGATCAGAGGGCTGGAGCACCTCTCCTATGAGGACAGACTGAAGGAGTTGGGGCTGTACAGTCTGCAGAAGAGAAGGCTCCGAGGTGACCTAATTGTCGCCTTCCAGTATCTGAAGGGGGCCTACAGGAAGGCAGGGGAAGGACTTCTCAGGATATCAGGTAGTGATAGGACTAGGGGGAATGGAATGAAGCTGGAGGTGGGGAGATTCAGGCTGGATGTGAGGAGGAGGTTCTTCACCATGAGAGTGGTGAAACCCTGGAATGGGTTGTCCAGGGAGGTGGTCGAGGCCCCGTCCCTGGGGGTGTTTAAGAGCAGGCTGGATGAGGCTCTGTCCAGCCTGATCTAGTGTGGGGTGTCCCTGCCCATGGCAGGGGGGTTGGAACTAGATGATCCTTGTGGTCCCTTCCAACCCTGAATGAAACTATGAAACTGATATATTTCTCAGACTGTGCATCACAGACAATACAGAACCAACCGTGACTCTTTGTTGCCCATTCAGAATCTGATTCGTCAGTTGGAGAGTCAGAAAGTCGTCAGCAAAACTCATTCCCCTTTCAACAGTCCAGTGTGGCCTGTGTGGAAGCAGAATGGAGACTGGCATCTGACGGTAGACTACCGAGCCCTAAATGAAGTGACACCACCTATGAGTGCAGCAGTACCAGACATGATGGAGCTACAGTATGAGCTGGAATCCAAAGAGGCCAAATGGTATGCTACCATAGACATTGCTAATGCATTTTTCTCTATTCCCATAGCAGAGGAATGCAGGCCTCAGTTTGCTTTCACCTGGAGAGGAATCCAGTACACTTTCAACAGATTGCCAATGGGCTGGATCCACAGCTCAAGCATCTGTCATGCAGTGATCCACGATGCTCTGGAGAAAGGCGGTGCTCCAGAACACATCCAGTTCATCGATGATATCATCGTCTGGGGTAAAACTGCTGAGGAAGTCTTCGAGAAAGGTAACAAAATCATTGACATTCTTCTGAATGCAGGTTTTGCCATCAAGCGAGACAAGGTGAAAGGACCTACCACAGAGATTCAGTTTCTGGGAGTGCGGTGGCAGGATGGACGCCGACACATTCCAGTGGAGGTGGTAAATAGAGTCTCTACCATGGCAAATCCCACCAACAAGCAAGAGACCCTACGTTTTCTGGGAATAGTGGGATTTTGGAGACTACACATTCCTGGATACAGTCAGATTGTGAAACCTCTGTATGATGTGACTCAAAAGAGAAACCATTTCCACTGGGGACCTGAACAACAAGCAGCCTTTGACCAGATAAAGCAAGAAGTAATTCAAGCAATGGGTCTGGGACCTGTCCGAGATGGTCCAGACATTAAGAACATTTTGTACACGGCTGCAAGTGACAATGGTCCAACCTGGTGCTTGTGGTAAAAAGCCCCACGTGAGACACGTGGACGACCTCTTGGTTTCTGGAGTCGAGGTTACAGAGGTTCAGAGGCTAATTATACTCCAACAGAGAAAGAAATTTTAGCTGCCTATGAAGGAGTAAAAGCATCTTCTGAAGTGATTGGAACTGAATCACAACTTCTCTTAGCTCCCAGATTACCAGTTTTGAATTGGATGTTCAAAGGCAAAGGATCCACACCACATCATGCCACAGACTCAACATGGTCTAAGTGGATGGCTCTGATAACACAGAGAGCTCGAATGGGAAATCTTGAAAGACCTGGTCTAGTGGAGGTGATCTCAAGTTGCCCTGAAGGTATCAACTGTGCTAAACCTCCAGAGGAGAAAGTAACTCGTGCTGAGGAAGCTCCTCCTTACAATGACCTTTCTGATGATGAAAAGAAATATGCTTTGTTCACAGATGGTTCCTGTCGTCTTGTTGGGAACAAGCGAAGGTGGAAGTCTGCAGTGTGGAGTCCAACACGCCGAGTTGCAGAGGCGAAAGATGGAGAAGGAGAATCCAGTCAGTTTGCAGAGGTAAAAGCTGTCCAGCTAGCTCTCGATGTAGCTGAACGTGAGAGATGGCCAAAGCTTTATCTCTACACTGACTCATGGATGGTAGCCAATGCTCTATGGGGTTGGCTAAAGAACTGGAAGAAGAGTGGTTGGCAGAGGAAAGGAAAACCCATTTGGGCAGCCAACCTGTGGCAGGACATTGCTGATCGAATCGAGAGAATTCCAGTGAAAGTGAGACACATCGATGCTCACATTCCTAAGAGCAAAGCTGTTGAGGAACAGCAACACAACCATCAGGCAGATCTAGCTGCAAGAGTTTCTCAAGTAGACATGGACTCTAATCTTGATCTTGACTGGAAACACTGAGGTGAGATATTCTTAGCTCGGTGGGCTCACGATTCTTCAGGACATCAAGGCAGAGATGCAACATACCAATGGGCTCGTGACAGATCCATAGACATTTCCATGGATGCTATCACACAAGTCATCCATGACTGTGACATTTGTGCTGCTATTAAGCAGGCAAAACGACTTAAGCCCTTGTGGTATGGTGACAGATGGTCCAAGTACAAGTATGGTGAAGCTTGGCAGATTGACTACATCACTCTACCACGTTCTCGTTCTGGTAAGCAATACGTGCTTACTATGGTAGAGGCAAACACTGGATGGTTGGAAACTTATCCAGTTCCACATGCAACTGCACACAACACCATTCTCGGTCTGGAGAGACAGATCCTGTGGAGACACGGAACTCCAGAGAGGATTGAGTCAGACAACGGAACTCATTTCAAGAACAACCTTGTAAAGAGCTGGGCAAAAGAGCACGGCATTGAGTGGATATTCCATATTCCCTACTATGCACCAGCTTCAGGGAAGATTGAACGCTACAATGGTTTGTTGAAGACCACTCTCAAAGCCATGGGAGGTGGATCTTTGAAAAACTGGGAAAAACATTTAGCACAAGCAACCTGGCTGGTAAATAGTAGAAGTTCAGTGAACCGAGCTGGACCTGCACATTCAGATTTGCTACAGAAAGTAAAAGGTGATAGAGTTCCTGTTGTTAGAGAAAAGAATCTGTTGGGTAAAACTGTTTGGGTATTTTCACCCTCAGGAGAGGCTAAACCTATCCAAGGGGTGGTTTCAGCCGAAGGTCCGGGTCACACTTATTGGGTAATGCAAGAGAATGGTGAAATTCAGTGTATTCCACAAAGAAATCTAACTTTAGCTGAAAGAGGTTAATTTCAAACTGTTGTACAGCTACATCATGTCCAAAGGAAGAACCAGCGAGGAATCTACGGTGCACGAACCCTGAGATCCCTGAGAGCCCTGAGTCAACTAAGAGACCCTGAGAATCCCTGTTTCCCTTTTCTTCACTTCGTCGGCGAAGAAATGAACTGTTTTTCCATTTTTCTCATTTTCTGATTTTCTTGGACTTTTGAATCATCTACATCTGAGCATAGCCGGAATGGACTATGAACTTTACTTACAAACTGTAAATATCGTTTTGGATTGGATGGACAGTATGAACAGCCAATGAAATTGTTTAGAAGGGGTGGACTGTGGCTGGTTGACGTTGCCCCCTTAAGAAAGGGAATATGGTGGACGGAAGTTGGTAAACAGAAGGAATAATCTAAACTAATTTCATTGGGAGAGTGGGAGGAGGCACCTTCGGAACTGGGAGTGAACTGGACATTTCCAGGACTTTTCTAGCAGTCTTGCTTCCGCCTCTCCACGGTGCAGCAGCTCTGTCTTGTGCTGGGCTTTCTGCCAAGGCTTCGGCCTTGAAGTCCAGATACAGGCCTGTATTAACTCCTTTCCAATTAACACAAACTGCTTCTAACATTTTTTTTTTTCTTCTCTTTTCTCTCTCTTTCTATCCCACTCTGGGAAAAAGGGGGGGAGAGAGGGGAGAGCGGAGGTGGGGAACCCCCTCTCTGCCGAGGGGGGTCACTCTCATTTCTGTGTTACTCTGTTGTATATCTTTGTATATATTGTAGATATTGTAAATTTGTAAATATTCCCCTGCATACCCTACATTGCTTTGTAAATATAGCTCCACTGCTTTGCTAATTCAGCTTGTGAGTTTCTTTTTTCCTTTTACCTTACAAGGGGGAAGGGAGGAGGCTTCTTGGCCTTACCCTTCCAAACCCACCACAGTTGTGGTGGTAAAATTTTCCACAGATCTTGAACAGAAAGAATTTCAGTTATTTCTATGCTCTTATTTACCTAGCTATCTATGCAGTAACAGTAATTAGAAGCTGTATATTTTTTTCCGTATTAACAGATTAAATGGAGTCTCTGCATGTCTTTTCTAGGAGACTATTAATGATGTCACATCATTGTCATGAAGACTCAAACCCTAAGACATGCCCTAACCCAGACAATGGGTTAAGCACCTGTGAATGTGCAAACCTGGACACTTCTTGGGGTCCAGATGGTCCAGATAAGCATGTAGCATGTGCAATTAACTTTGTGACACAACTGTAAACTGTATGTGCCCCGGGCCATCCTATAGGTCCAGTTATTGAGCACTGAGTCCATCATCAGTAAATTTGCTGACGACACCAAGCTGGGGGCAGGAGTTGATCTGCTGGAGGGTAGAGAGGCTCTACAGAGGGACCTCAACAGGCTGGACAGATGGGCAGAATCCAACGGCATGCAATTTAACACATCCAAGTGCTGGGTTCTGCACATTGGCCACAACTACCCCATGCAGTGCTGCAGGCTGGGGTCAGAGTGGCTGGAGAGCAGCCAGACAGAGAGGGACCTGGGGGTACTGGTCGATGGTAGGCTGAACATGAGCCTGCAGTGTGCCCAGGCAGCCAAGAGGGCCAATGGCGTCCTGGCCTGCATCAGGAACAGTGTGACCAGCAGGAGCAGGGAGGTCATTCTGCCCCTGTACACTGCACTGGTTAGGCCACACCTCGAGTCCTGTGTCCAGTTCTGGGCCCCTCAGTTTAGGAAGGATGTTGACTTGCTAGAGTGTGTCCAGAGAAGAGTAACAAAGTTGGTGAGGGGTTTGGAACACAAGCCCTATGAAGAAAGATTGAGGGAGCTGGGATTGCTCAGCCTGGAGAAGAGGAGACTCAGGGGTGACCTTATCACTCCCTACAACTACCTGAAGGGAGGTTGTAGATAGGCAGATGATGGTCTCTTCTCCCAGGCAGCCCATTCCAATAGGCAATCACTCTCTCTGTATAGAACTTCTTCCTAACATCCAACCTAAACCTCCCCTGGTGCAGCCTGAGACTGTGTCCTCTTGTTCTGGTACTGGCTGCCTGGGAGAAGAGACCAATATCTGCCTGTCTACAACCTCTCTTCAGGTAGTTGTAGAGAGTAATAACCTTTATTTAGAATAAACCTTTATTTAGAATAAACTAAACCAGGCTGGAAGAGACCTTCAAGATCATCGCGTCCAACCCATCAACCAATCCAACCCACTTAAACAACTAACCCATGGCACCAAGTACCCCATCAAGTCTCCTCCTGAACACCTCCAATGACAGCGACTACACCACCTCCTTGGGCAGCCCATTCCCATGGGCAATCACTCTCTCTGTATAGAACTTCTTCCTAATATCCAACCTGAACCTCCCCTGGTGCAGCCTGAGACTGTGTCCTCTTGTTCTGGTACTGGCTGCCTGGGAGAAGAGACTATCATCCGCCTGTCTACAACCTCCCTTCAGGTAGTTGGAGAGAGTGACAAGGTCACCCCTGAATCTCCTCTTCTCCAGGCTGAGCAATCCCAGCTCCCTCAATCTTTCTTCATAGGACTTGTGTTCCAAACCCCTCCCAACTTCGTTGCCCTTCTCTGGACTCGTTCCAGCAAGTCAACATCTTTCCTAAACTGAGGGGCCCAGAACTGTACACAGTAGTTGAGGTGTGGCCTAACCAGTGCAGTGTACAGGGGCAGAATGACCTCTGGAAGTACTTGTCTCTCCCATCTGACTATAGAAGGAGATTACATAGCCAGTTTAGGCAATATGCCTAACTCCAAGACTAAGATAGTTGAAACAACAAATAATTAGTAGTATTCTACTAGTGCATCATTTACAATGAACTATAACTTTTTTTCGTTTTCCTTTTTTCCCCTTCCTCTAGAAAGTCACACCACACCTGAACGTCTCATCTTGTGCATCACTGGTTTGATTTTGATGCTGTAGATGGCTACATATAAGTGAAGAGATACACATAGATACTAAAACCAGAATCCTGATAAGCAATTCTGTCAAGAACTAATTATGTATTTCAAAAACAATGGAAATAAACTACACATGACTCCCAATATACACTCAAGAATTTTCAGCACAATTAGTGGTTTTATGTCAGAAGCAAAACACTAAGAGATACCCTTTACAGATTTTCCTTTACAAGAAAATAGAATGTGAATGTTTTGATTCAGATTTTAGGTTTAAGTGTACAATTAATTATTTTCTTTAAAACTTACTATTTTCCAGAAATGTTATTTAACAAGATTTGTTTTCCTCTGCTGATTTTAATGTCAAGATTTAATCTCTGTACCACTTTGTGTCATGAACAACATGCATAATAATTTGTGAAGTAGACCAAACATTGATAAGAAGGGAGATGATAGATATTCAGTAGTTTAAAAATACACTGCTTTCTTGTATTTCAGTCCTAATTTTCAAATATACCTGCATATATTAGTTTGAGACCAATTACAAAGTTATAAATATGAGAAAGTTATTTGTGATGAATAAAAGATATAAAATTTATTCCCTGAAGAATTGCCAATGAAACAGAGAAAGAATACACTGTTTTGAAATAAAATTCACCAAGAGCTTTATTATTTACCACCTTACACCCACAAGGAAAAACAAAAAAAAGAACAGACAGCTTCACAATCGACTCTCCACAAGACATAACTGAATTCATCAGACAAGCTGGTGGTACCTCTGAGAAAAGATATTTAAGAAAAAAGAAAAATTCTGGAAAGTGAGAGGAGGGAAAATGTGAGATAACAATGAAAACAGACTCAGAACTTCTTGCCTAGAGAAGGCCATTTCATTGCTCTTCCCTCAAGTGAGCTCTTTCTCAATGTATTTATTTTTATGGACCATTGATAAATAAATCACAGAATTAATGGTTAATGGTAAACATATTTTTGTAAAAATTCAGTTTTGCCCATATCACTTCAATAATTTACTTTACAATGCTATTGATACATTTTCTGGCAATTAAACAACAGCAAATTGTGTCACTGAAGCAGAAGAAAAGTGCTGGAGATTGTAGAAGAGCAGTTACTTCTGACAGTTCTCTTGTTGACAGAGTGTCTTCCAATATCATGACCTGTAACTTCAGCAGATGCTTTAGGTTAAAATCAGGAATATCATGATATACACTATCACAAATTTAGTATGAGTTCTAATTACAATATCTTTATATATGTTGTCATGCTTATCCAACAGGACATTTCATAAATGACCTTGGAGAAAAAAACTATTTGCATTTAAGCTTATGGGCATGATAAGACTCATGGCTATTCAGGAAAACACTTGCATTTAGCTGAAAAGAAAGTTAGATATATTTTTCACTTGAATTACAGAGTCACAGCATATGATTTAGCAGATCTAGATGTATTTTAGAAATTTTATTTCCCTTTTTTGCCTTTTATTCTCCATACTTAATAAATATTCTTCTGAGAAAGCACATAAAATTCCATATAATTAAACCATACTGATTTAGGATTTGAGTGTGATATATTTCTTTTAACCTTGATTATAAGCTTTTCTTTTTGACTGTGCAGGTTGTTTGGTGACTTGTTTTCTTTCTTTCCCTTCTTCTCCTTCTTCTTTTTGGTTATCTCCTTTTAATTTTGTTTTCTTCTTTTTTTTCTGTTAGCTTTTTTTTTCCACTTTTTCCTATTTTTTTTCATTTTCTTGCTTCCTGAGTCTAAAGCAACATCTTTGTGATTTGAGATAAAAACGATCTGAAGGGCACAGCAGTGACTCTCTGGCAACCAGCAGGAGAACAAGGGGACACAGTCTCAAGTTGCATCAGGGGAGGTTTAAGCTCGAGGTGAGGAGAAAGTTCTTCACAAAGAGAGTCACTCATCATTGGAATGGGCTGCCCAGGGAGGTTGGTGGAGTCGCCATCCCTGGAGGTGTTCAAGAGGGGATTGGACATGGCACTTGTTGCCATGGTTTAGTCATGAGGTCTGTGGTGACAGGTTGGACTCGATGATCTTTGAGGTCTCTTCCAACCTTGGTGATACTGTGATACTGTGATACTCTGATACTGTGTGACTATGAAAAAGAATAGGATAATTTTTTATTATCTTTTCTTCATTTGGCAAAGACAATGCATTGCGTGTTTTGTGACTAATTTCTCAGTTTCAGCCAAAGATGGTAGAAGAAATACTAGCTCACTGATGGATTTCTAATATGGAAGTATAGCTTTCACTGGAGAAATAAAACCTATCAGCTAGGTGAGACATGAAAGAACTTCTCAGACTCTTTCTAAATACCACTGGGCTCACTGGAAATTACCACAAAATTCTCATTCTGCAAAATAAATAACAAATTCAGGAAAGTGAGAAAATTAATTTATGTACTTAAGCTTATTCTTACCTTTCTGGGGAATAAAAAAAATGTTCATACATTTACATTTAAAATAATTTTAAGTAGCATCCACAGCAATTTCGGAATCTTATTAAAATATAGCAAGTAATATCTGAGCAACTAATTAAAGCCTAAGGGATACAGAAATCACTGTGTACAGGTAAGTAATTATTAGAATTGTTTTTAAAACATTGAAATAATGCATCCTGTTTTCCTTTGTAATCATAAAAGTTTCACAATGGATAGATGAGAGAAGACCAGTGGATATCATATACCCTGACTTCAGTAAGGCTTTTGATACTGTCTCCCATAACATCCTCATAGAAAAGCTCAAGAAATGTAGCATAGACAGCTGGTCCATGAACCGTATTGCAAACTGGCTTGACAACAGAGTTTAGAGGGTTGTCACCAGTGTCAGAGTCAACATGGAGGCCTGTGGCCACTGCTGATCCACAGGAACCAGTACTGGGTCCAGTTTTGTTCAATATCTTTATCAACGACCTGGATGAGGGGATTGAGAGTACCCTTTGCAAGTTCACTGATGATACAAACCTGGGGGGTGTGGATCACATTCTATCAGGCTGTGCTGCCATCCAAAATAATCTGAATGGGCTGGAGAGCTGCATGCAGGTGAACCTCATGAAGTTCAATAAGGACAAGTGCAGGGTCCTACATCTGGGAAGGAATAACATGCACCAGTACAGGTTAGGGGCTGCCCTAATGGAAAGCAGCAATACAGAGAAAGACCTTGGAGTACTGGTGGACAGCAAGTTCTCCATGGAATAACAATGTGCCCTTGTGGCCAAGAGAGTCAATGGTATCCTGGGGTGCATCAAGAAAAATGTGTCCAGCAGGTCTAGGGAAGTTCTTCCCCCCCACCCTACTCTGTCTTGGTGACACCACACCTGGAATACTGTGTCCAGTTTTGGGTTCCCCAGTTCAAGAGAGACAGAGGCCTGCTGGAGAGCCACAAGGATGATTAGGGGACTTGAGCATCTGCCCTATGAAGAGAGACTGAGATCCCTGGGGCTGTTTACTCTTGAGAAGATTTAGATGGGATCTCATCAATGTGGATAAATATATGAGGGGTGGGTGCCAAGTGGAGGGGGCCAAGCTCTTTTCAGTGGTGCACAGTAATAAGAAAAGGAACAATGGGTTCAAGCTTGAACATAGAAAATTTCACCTCAGCATGAGGATAAACTTCTTTACAGTGAGAGTGATGGAGCACTGGAACAGGCTGCCCAGGGAGGTTGTGGAGTCTCCTTCTCTGGAGACTTTCAGAACTCACTTGGATGCATTCCTGTGAGGACTACCATAGGTGATCCTGCTTTATCAGGGGAGTTGGACCTGACGATCTCTGGAGGTCCCTTCCAACCTCTAATATACTGTGGTACTGTGACACAATAGTAGCAACAAGCTAGCTAATACTCCTATAGAGTTCATTTTATTCTAAGAATTTTGATCCCAAAGGAAAGTGTCTATCTTTTACAAGAGGTTAGATATCAATCTCATATTCTGCTTCCCTACATGTTATTCATTTAGAATCTATGAAGATCACAGATGAAAAGTGCAGATAAATCACTATTATAAAACTGGCTATTTTTCTTCAAAGGAAAAAAAAAAATATATATATATATAAAAGCACTGAAACAGAATTTCCTAGCAAGATTCTCAACTTTCAAGAGAAAAAACAGCATGCAGAAAGTCCTGGCCCATGCTCCCAAATAAACCCACAAGAAAACAAAACTCCTTGAAGAGCTGGAATTTTGCTTTCCTATAATTTAGGGTCCTAACTATGCTTCTCATAGGCTTCATTCCCCTTAGGACAGTGAACTGCCCTAGCACATGATAACTGCTGCCCAGGCTGCCTTTGACTTTGACATCTGTGATGACTTCACTTGCATTGCCATATCATAGCTTAATCACAAAAACCTCATGCTCAGATTATCTAGGAGATGCTTCACATGTATTGCAATTCTTCTACACAGGAACTCATAAACACAGCTCTTAAATGCTGGGAATGTGATGTTAATAGTTAGTGTTGGTTGCAATCTGATAAATAGTTTAGAAATAAAAATCACAAAAGGAAATTGAGGAAGATATGGATTACTTCTTGGTTCTATTTGCAAAATATTTAAGAAACTCCATTCAGAGTAATGAACTCGAGACACGGTGTACGGGTGGAAGACTACTCTTTTCTGTAATTGTCTATTTGAGACAAAAGCATGAGAACTCTGTGTGGAGAAATTATAATCAAAATCTGTTCCAAATCACCTGGCTATTCCTCTAGCAATTCTGTGTTGAGTGCAGAATTATTTCTTCTGCTGAAGTAAGAAGACCATGAAAAGGAGCTATTCTTCAACTTCTGCCCCTTTACTGGTTTCCTGCAGTCTCTGAATGTAATTCAAAGTCCAGCAGTGGGGCAGAAAAATACAGTGCTAGCACTCCAGATTTGAAAAATTAGCAGATAAAGACATACTTACTTATTTTCAAATATCTAGGTTTCATATTGAACAAAATTAAACCTAAACTAAGATATATGGTATATATGGTGGGTTGAAATTCCCCCCCAGCATTAACTTTTAAGCCAGACCAACTCAGAAGCAAATAAAGCTGTATTTACAAGCAAAAACTACACTCTACAATGGAATGCAATGAATATGTACAAAAATATACAGTATTCACAATATTATACAGGTATTTGCAATCAGCGAACAACATGGAAACCCCCCTGGTCAGAAGGAATAGGGAAGCTGCTCCACAGCTACCACCTCCCCCCCACCCCAACGTACCAAACTCCCCTGTACCGAGAGAGAGGAGTTGAGAGAAAAAGCAGTGTTAGGCATATCTCAAGGCCAGCCAGAAACATCTCCCAAGCGAAACAATAACAGCCAAGATCAGAGGAGAAAAGGAATGGAAATGGAAGTGAAATACAAAGAATTGTTATGATACAGCTTCTCTTATCCCAGACATTTATCCAATTAATTTGTTTAGAATAATCTTTTCTTTTCCTTTTTATACCCAATAGTGATTTATTTATATTTTCCTACTTCTCTGTTCAAAATCTGCAGCTAAATTTTAAAGGCATAGCCTAAGACTACCACATTCAGTAAGAAAACAGAATTTTTAGACTTGTAAGAAAAATTAAATACTCCTGGTTCAAATCTCCTACTATATTTGACTTTGATTTAAATTTCAGTGACAAAGGTAAGTACATTTTGCAGTGGCAATTAATCTAGACTTAAGAAAACATTTTGGTTCCTATTCTCAAGGCTACTTTAGATTGAACATACAAAAAATGTAAAATACTCCAAAGGAAAGTAAGTTTCCTCTCTCCACCAGGAGAACTGATGCATAGAGTAGCATTATTTGTGCCAGTGAAATTGACAGGGTTGCATTCCTTGTTGAAGGCAATAATACCTGCTAGTATATTAAATATTAAAATACAATGCATAAAATCAATTGAGAAAAATACCACAACACAAAAAGGATTAATCCATGAAGCTCATCTTTTACTCTGGATGACTTTGGTGAAGATGTGTGAGTGGTTCCACTATCAACATTTTCGTAGTTACATAGAGTGACTGATGCTTTGCTTATGCTTTGCTTATGCTTTGCTTATGCTTTGTATGACAGCTCAAGCTGAAAACATGCTGTGCCTCCTCTGCAGCTGATGTACAATGAGTACTATGACAAGGTTCAGGGCAGATGTGACAGATTGTACAATTGCTGCAAGGGGAGTGGAAGGCAGCAGGAGCAGCTGTTGCTACAGCACTTCTTTCTTGTTAGAAACTCAAAGCAAAATGTAAAAAAAAAAAAAAACCCAATGTTAAAGATTGCTCTTTCGGTCTGTTTCTTTTTGGATGGTGTGAGAACTGCTTATCCACAGAGTTGATGCAATCCCTGTCAAGAGCCTCAGCTGTGCAACAATTGTCACTCCATTTCTCAAACTGTGACACAGACAAATTGAATGCATTATTCCCATTGAGTTTACAGGAGTATTTAATTCCTATAGGGATGCTAAATCTCTTATATGTAGATTAGGATCAGACTAATGTTGAGGCAATTAGATGAAGTCAAACCTCCTTACAGACAAGAAAGAGAATCAAAAGAGTAGAAGTGAGAAAATTTGTGGGCTGATGTAAATATAGTTTAATAGAGAAAGCAAAAGTTGTGTGCAGAACTAAGGTAAAATATGAAATTCATTCACTACTTCCCATTGACTGGCAGCCGTTCAGTCATCTCCAGGAAAGTACAGCTTCATCATGCATAACAATTACTTGGGAAGACAAACACTTTGAATGCCTTCCCTTCCTCCTTTCCCCTCAGCTATTGTTGCTAAGAATGATATCATCTCTTTGGAATACCCCTTTAGTCATTTGTTGTCCAATCTCTGTCCCCTCTTAGCTTCTAGTGCACCCCCAGTCTACTTCCTGGTGAGGTGGTGTGAGCAACAGCAAAGCCCTGTGCAAGGTCTCCTCAGCAACAGCTAGGACATCCCTTTACTATCAACAGCATCTTTATTCACAAATCAAAACAGAGCATCATACCAGGTAGTATCCAAAAAAATTAAATATATCCCAGACAAAACCAGTGCAAGCAATGAGTTTGTAATAACTGTCATCATGATTTCCTTTATATTTTCATGAGCAAAATAGGTAATAGTGTAAGTATTCAGAGAAAATGTAACTTGCTTAGTTTGTGATACAATTTTTACTCTACATATGCTCTCCTTATTTAAAGAGAAATCTGAAAGAGGGAAACATTTGAAATTCTGCTGAGTTTGACAAAATGAACTTCCCTGAGCCATGTCTGGAGTTACTATTGATTAATCCAGCAAAACCAATAATAATAATAATAAAAATATTTATTATACAAATACAGATATGCTACCAAAATTTAATTTATTCTTGGGGGGAAAAAACAAACCAAACCAAACCAAAGCACAAGCACATACAAAACCAAAACCAACCAACAAACACACACACACAAAATAACCCAGAAAAAAACTACCACAAAACAACCACCACCAACACTGGGATGTGGCTCAGCTGGTAGCGCATCAGACCCTTAATGGGAAGGTTGTGAGTTCAAGCCTGCAATGGGCAGTAGTGTCCTCCCTACTCTAGTCCTGAGGTCTGTGGTTACAGGTTGGACTTGATGATCTTTGAGGTCACTTCCAACCTTAGGAATACTGAATACTGAACAACAACAAAAATCTTTGCACTTTAGGAACAGAAACTTAAATATGTTTCACTGTTACAAATGCAGCAAAGACACAAGCAATAATAAAATGAACAATTTCTGTGAAGAAGACATTAGAAAAGTGTAGTTTCTTGGAAAAATTAAGGCTGAAACTGTTTGTATATATATAAATCAGGGGAGTAAATACACAAACAAGAGCTACTTCTATTAGATGATAACATTTGTGCAAGAAAAAGTTATATGAATAGTCTGCAGAAAGAGTCTGCTGAAAAAATAAAGCTTCTGAATAGACCAGAAAGCATCTGCAATGACTTTCCAGATTGAAAGGTCCAGAATATTTTATTTTATTTTATTTTATTGATGTAGAAGAGGAATATTTAAAAAATTTTTAGGTTAATTTCAATCTTGGAATGTAGGGAATTGGAAATGCATACTTTATGCTAATGTCTTTATTCTGAGTATGTCATTAATATGCTTCTAATACGACTAATGGCTTCAGCATAAATGAGCATCTGTGGCTTTCATAACCACATAAGATGGAGGAATTTTAAAAGTATCATTCCTTCAGTTCAAAACAGATACCATTGTTTCATGTGCCCATATTTTATTTAAACCCTATATAATTTCACTGATACACTTGGAAAAATGACATTTAATTTGCTCAATATTAGTTATACTCAAACTACATTGTTATAATTTGAGAATGTCTAAAAGTCTCCCTGTTTGTATATATATCTCAAATAATTAATGTTTATTCTCATTAGAATTCAGAAAGTATCTGCACAATGTTATGTTCTTTTGTTTGTTTGGGTTTTTTTGTTTCCAGCTATTGGATTTTTGTGATGAGAAATGTTACATGAAACAGCTGATTTGTGGAGATGGAAATTAGAAAAGATGAGGCTTGGCATACATTAGTTCTTTAGAAAATATGAATTATTCAAAAGACTAAAACTCAAGGTTCAGAAGTAAGATGTTTGTCAACTATTCAGTATTAATTTGCTTAGTCTTTGATCTGATTTGGTTTTAAGATTGAAACTGTTTATCAAAAAGGAATAGTAACTCAGCAAAAGCTATTGCAGTGTTTCATGACCTATATGTATCTACATGAAATAACTTTAATCAAATTCGTTGTATCAAATGACAGTGGACCAGGATATATCATTAAGTAAGTTGAAAGTATGGTTCAGAAACAGTGATATAGCACCATTGACTGCATACCTTTTTGTAGGTAGTCCTGCAGTTAATTATTGATATTTTTTTCTTGTCTTTATTCTATGGCTAAAGACCAATAAGATTCTAGAAAGAATTATCAGAAAAGCAGAGAAGAATTATTGCTGTTCTGAACATAAAGGAATGTTCAAACATGGGTTCAGAGATAAGGAGACAAAGGCAGCTACTCAGGAAGATAAGTCTTTGAACAAGCAAAGATGTATTTGTTCAAGAAGAAATTGTCTGCTCTTCTAATGGCTAATGTAAACCTTTTAGTGGATTTCAAAGCAGCACACTGAAACACAGAGGACTGTAGGTGGCACCTAATTTGAGTTCATTACAACTGAAAGCAATTCACTTCAATTTAGAAAAGAAAGTGCACTCTCAGCTCAGCTGGTTAGCATGATCATTCTGGAAATCTTTTCATTTAAAGCATGTGTTCATATAGGATAAATAAAACAATATGTTTGGGCTTTTCTGATAAATAATTAAGCAATTCTAGAGAGAGTTTCTCAGCTTTAATGACTTAAGCATTTTTATGAGGCCTATTCAGGCCTTACTGACTGTCTCTACTCTGAAGCCTCCCATCACCCTGCCCATGGACCAGGAACCAGTTTCAGCTGTCTCTGACACAGTGACCCCACTGCAGTGGCAATCTCTAGTTCCTCACAACACTGCCCTGACTGACTATGGGCCCCACTGAGCTCATGTTACTGCTTGTAGTGGGTTGAAAATTCCCCCCAATATTAAATTGCCAGATCAGCTCATGTTGGAAGCGAATGAAGCTGTATTTACAAGCAAAACTACAATCTAAAATGAAATGCAATGAACATGTACAATATATATGGTACTTACAATATTTAAAGGTATTTTAATTTTATAAACATCACAAGAAGCCTTGTGGCCAAAAACCGGAGAGCTAATAGCTTCCCCTTCCCTGATCCCTTCCTTGCACCCCTGGACACAAAGGGACAAGAGAAAGAGGAGACACTTGTTTTGTTAGACTTCACCAAAACAGAGCAATGAAGCCAAGGTCAGCAAAGAGCCAGCAGAAGCACCAGCTAGATCAAGGAAGCTGAAAAGAGAGAAAGATAGCTTTCATTACAAGCTTTATGTTTATTATCTACCCAATGGGATTGTTTTGAAATTATCATTATTTTCCTTTTTACACCCAATGGTAATTTATTTACATTCTACCACTTTTTGTTCAAGATCTGTGGACAATTTTCAAGGCACAGCCTGAAACCACCACAACTGCTTCACTCATTATTTCTCTTCATTACAAAAGAGCGGAAATGCTTTTCAGGATGTAATTACTGCTTTGTGTAACACTTCCAGCACATCAGTTGTTCAAGCTTACCAGACAGTCAAGGGATATCTTCTAAAACTCAATAATCAATAATACAGTGCTTTAATTTCAGAGATATTTTACAAATTTTACTTCTTTCAAAAAGATTTTGGATGTCAATCTTGTTTTCTAAGTATTACATCTTACTATACAGAAAACTATGTATCTTAAGGAAAAAATGTCTTGGTAAAAAACCCCCAACACACTAAAGATATGTTGCAAAGAGTTTTATTCTGTTATTTCCTCCCTTTACAAATTTCCGTACTGATTGCCTTCATTTTCTAAGCCTCTCTCTCTCTCTCTTAGGTCGTACAAACTTTTTAAAGCAAAACCCCCTTCTGAGGTCCTGAGTGTTTGAATGTTAATGAAATTATGCTGAGGGTATTACCTTAACTGACCACTGTTTTAATCTCCAAGGTATAACTAATTTTCCAAAATCCTCACATATAAATCAGAACACAGGAATAAACTTTAAATAGGTCAGAAAAATGTCTCTGTATTAGCTATAAAGATCACAGTGATTAATAACACCAGGTTGCATGAGAAGAATGTTGCCTAAATTCCTATAAATTATATTAAATAAACTCAAGTTCTGGTCAAATTGAAAGCAACTTATCAGTAGACTTTTTTAATTCTAGTATAACATCCACTGATTGATGTGAAAGAGCATGCTCCCTTCAACAGTTACAAACATTATGTGAAATTCAGCCTTCAGAGTGTACTGTTAAAAACTTAACCTCATAAGAATAACAAAGATATTGGTAATAATCTGGTTTTCCCTGCCTAATTTTTTAAACACAAATCTATAAGCTCTGTAAGTTCTCTAAAACTTGCACACTCAGTGTTTGTTATTTTTAAAGTACTAGACTACACATATAAAATATGTTCAGCCAGTTGCGGAAAAAAACAACCAACCAACCAATAACAAAAACAAACAACAAACCAAAATGTATAAAGCTACTCTTCTACTTGAATGCTTAAATACAAACCTGAAAATATAAAAATAACAAAACTGAGTTCTTTATTCAGCTGGCAACTAATGAGCTGCTCCTGTGTGGAGCATATCAGACCTGAGTACCTGGTGTAACTTGAACCTTACTCTGCAAGACAGTTAGAAGAGGATTATGCTGCACTTTAATTATCATCTGGTTCAGGAAAGAGGGAGTAGGGTAAAGCCTAACACATTAACAAAGGATTGCAAGGGTAGAACTGAGGCATGAAAATATTTGATCTCAATTTTGGCCTAAATAATTGACACTGAGACATTTGAAAAAAACAGAAGCTCAGTAGTAACTTTCCATCTGCAAATAAGTAGCATACTGGTTTTCACAAGTACTGAACTTCTTCACTGTCTACCTGTTGGGTTTTCTTGTTTGTTTGGGTGGTTTCTTTCTTTCTGTTTTTTTTTTTTTAAATGACATATGATTCATCTGCCTCAAACAAGATACCTTTGCATTGGATCTCAATGTATGAGCTAGTCATTCAAAATTCCTATTGTAATCTGTGGAGAAATAAATGCATTCAAAGGGAATTCATTTAGTCTTAAAACAAGTAATCCTAAACAGACCAGATTCATTATTATGTACAAGTAGCTACTTCTTCCTTTTCCAATAAAAGTACCTTTGAAAAACTTTATCAGATTCAGAAGTCAGCCTTTTAGATAAATAAATTTAGGCCTAATGTTAAATCCAAAATTAGAGCTAATTCCCACTGAAGACGACAAAATAAAAATTTGCATTCTCTATTTTTTTTTTTTGTGTGTTGCAAACTTTTCAGAATTTGAGGACGCTATTTTAATGACATCTTGCTGTGTTCATAATAATTAATATCAACCCTATAATATCACTGCTCTGAGTCAATTTAAATCAAGCAACTTAATGCCATAGTCAACTAAGTCAATGAAAATGCCAAGCTGGTATTCTTTGTACTCAGATTATTACCATGATTGAATTTTAGAAATCTTTGCACTAAACTGATCTTAGAGTTTGTCATTAAAAACATTTATGAACCAGAAAAAATAAACACAAGGAATGGGAAGTATTGATTTCTTAGTATAGGAAAATGGAAAGATAATCAAACTGAAACACAGTGTCTTGTTGCAGGACTGTATTAGAAACTGGTTAGAGAAGATAAAAGATTTCAATGGTTTGTTACAGAAGATATAATTAATATACATAAATGAAATATTTCTGTAAGCAGCTAGTATACAGAAGTTCAGATCAGTGGAATAATACATGGAGTGTGGACAGAATACATTTCTGTGTAATCACCATATCATTGAACAACAATGGGAAACGGTCTTGTGATGTTTTTAAGATTTTGTGTGTGTGTAAACAGAACTGATAGCATTCATTTTGGGTCAAATAGTTCACTGTCTGTCAGTGAAAACACATTCCATGTTTTATATCTCAATGAAGAAAATACAGAAATATTACACATTCTTCACAGAATCACAGAATCACCAAGGTTGGAAGAGACCTCAAAGACCATCAAGTCCAACCCGTCACCACAGACCTCATGACTAAACCATGGCACCAAGTGCCACATCCAATCCCCTTTTGAACACCTCCAGGGATGGTGACTCCACCACCTCCCTGGGCAGCCCATTCCAATGACTAACAACTCTCTCTGTGAAGAACTTTCTCCTCACCTCGAGCCTGAACCTCCCCTGGCACAGCCTGAGACTGCGTCCTTTTGTTCTGGTGCTGGTTGCCTGGGAGAAGAGACCAACCCCTTCCCGGCTACAACCACCTTTCAGGTAGTTGTAAAGGGCAATGAGGTCACCCCTGAGCCTCCTCTTCTCCAGGCTAAACAATCCCAGCTCCCTCAGCCTCTCCTCATAGGGCTTGTGTTCAAGGCCTCTCCCCAGCCTTGTTGCCTTATTCTTTTCTTAGTTGAAGTCAGTAATTTTATTTAAAAATAAATTAAATAGCTTTAGATTTTTATTTCTGATATTAATCTTGTTTTTTGTTAATTATGTTTATTATAAATCTTGAGTACAACCTGTACATAATGCAGTGGGTAGGAATCACAATACCAAGAGCCAGTCTACAAAGCCATTGTTGCCTTTGCCCAATTTGGAACAGAAGTTTCTAGACCCAGAGCAGGATCACAGTCACGCGTTACTTTCACATTGTTCCTTTACTGGCTGGTCCCCTCATGGGGCAATAGAACTGCAGTTAGAAGAACTCCATACCCACTTTGCAGAAGCTTTATGTCTCACCACACACTTATCTTCAGGGACATCAACCCCACCACCTCCCTGGACAGCCCATTCCAACAGGCAATTACTCTTTCTGTGAAGAACTTCTTTCCAAGATCAAGGCTGAACTTTACTCTGTGCAGCTTGGGATTGTGTATTCTTGTTCTGGTGCTGGTTGCCTGGGAGAAGAGAACAACCCCCACCTGGCTACAACCTCCCTTCAGGGATTTGTAGACAGCAATGAGGTCCCCCCTTAAACTCCTCTTCTCCAGGCTAAACAACCCCAGCTCCCTCATCCTCTCCTCATAAAGCTTGTGTTCCAGACTCTTCACCAGGTTTGTTGCCCTTCTCTGGACATGTGTGAAAAACTCAACATCTTTCCTGAATTGAGGGGCCCAGAACTGGACACAGTACTCAAGGTATGGCCTAACCAGTTCTAAGTACAGGGACACAATGACTACGCTACTCCTGATGGCCACATTTCTGATCCAGGCCAGGATGCCATTGACCTTCTTGGCCATCTTGGTACACTGAATGGGGTTGTTGTGGCCAGTGTGTAGAACGTGGCATTTAGATGTGTTAAATCTCATTCCATTGGAGTCTGCCCAGGCTCTATCCAGCCTGTCAAGGTCCCTCTGCATAACCCTCTTACCCTCTAACAGCAGCAAAAGATTTTTAAAGACTCTGTATTTGATTTATAATAAACAATTCATGACAATGTCTCCAAATAAATTCCTGATTTTTCATGTCTGTAAAGTAATTCCTTGATCTGCAGGTAGCTAGCTGTTCCCTTATTCTTTTCTTTGTTAAAGTCAGTAATTTTATTTAAAAATAAATTAAATAACTTTAGATTTTTATTTCTGATATTAATTTTGTTTTATGCTGATTAAAAAAAAAGTTATTTATGTCACATGTAAAGAGATCACCAGTGACAGAATAGTTACTCTTGAGACAATTTTTGTAACTAAGTACACAGTCTTCTGCATTAAAAGATTGCATTTTTACAGTACAGCATCTTTATGTTGAAATCTCTGAGTAGCATTTCATAAAAAATGAGTTTGGGATGATCCTTTTATGATGATAAAAAGAGACTGTGCCTGAACTGTATTTTGTGTCATACGCAGTAACTTCAAGAAAACATTGGTGGCATAGTTGGTATAAAATATTAATCTTCTGGTTTACTAAACTTTCAAATCAATTTTGAACAGAAAGAAATTACTGCATGCAGTATGGAGCAAAAGAAAATTAAAGTAATTTAAATATAGATGTATTGGGAATGAAATAGGCTTTTTTTTAAGAAAACTCTTTTTGAGATAGCTTGTCTTGTAAGCACAAAAGTATATAGTCATAATATGAATGAAGAAAGAAACTTACTGAAGTAGAATTTCAGGTTTTGATAAAATTGGGAGGTTTTTGTGGGACTAAAAATAGGACCTGCAAAACTACAGGAATGCTATACATTTCTCAATTATTTGTCAGTAGATTGATTTAGCATGGTATTTCTATAAACAGATTAGACATTAAAAAAAACAGTAATTTCCTGATCACAAATGGTGGAGGGTATCACTGTTATTTAGGATGACCAGTCTATCTTGTAAGGAAAACAAATAGTCTTGGGAGTTAGAATAACAGAAATAAGGTGAACTTCCAAAAGATTAGCAAAAAGCTAGGAATTAAATACAGAAATAAATAATAGAAACCTCTGTTCAAAAGTAGAACACTATCTGGTTGAAAATTGCACTAATTGAATACATAAAAATATGTATATATTTTATATGTGTGTACATATATATTTTATACATATAGATTTTACACATATATATACATATATGCAATATATTAGTCAATAGTATGAGTTGGGAATATTATTATGTAGCTGTTACAAATTTAGAAAGGAATATGGTTTTGACCACCAGTTTTCAGAAAGAATGGATTTGAATATATGCAAGAAAACTATTAGCATCTTCAGAACATAAACCAGTGCCAATATGTTTAACTGAGGAAACTTATATCAGAGAGAATTTAATAGTTTGATTTTCTGTCTATGGAAAGCCTTTAGAAAGTCTCTGGAAAAGTTTTATTTAGTTAAGGAAAAGCTATTTAAATTAAGAGGAAATGCTTCTTAGAATGAAATTATATACTCTATCTATTTTAAGTTGAAATTGGTTCATCTCTAATGGCAGAAGAATGTCAGTTAAAAGATCTCAGAGAACTTCTCCAAACAGATAAGTTCCAGTAAGTGTTTTAAAATAAGCATCACCATATTTATGAAAACTATTTTGCAATATGGACATAATCTTATTTTCTTCAAATATTAAGTTTGTACACAGATTTTCTAGATCATTTCCTCTTTCCACTTGTCGTGGGTTTGGGAGGAAGGCCCAGCCTTCTCCCCCCCACAAAGAGAGGGAAAAAAAATGAAAGAAACCACAGCTAGCCACAGCCGGAGCAGCAAAAAGGAAATGCTATATTTACAAGCAGGTTTAGGGTATGCAGGGTATATATACACAATTTACAGTATTTACAATATATACACAGAAATATACAGCAAAGTAATACAGGAACAAAATTCCCCTCCCCCTGCTGGAGGAGGGTTCCCCCCCTGTACCTCCTTCTCTCCCCTTTTTCCCCAGAGAGAGTTAAAAAGAGAGGAAAGGAGCAGTTGTTAATTAAAAGCAGTTATAAATTAGAGCAAAATGTTAGTAGGTTTGCAGGTCTCACGCTTACCAGTCCAAGGTCAGTCTGGCAGACAGCCTAGAAGCCACAAGCTGCGAAAAGGGAGGAGGGAAAGTGAACTGAGGAAAGTCTCAGACGGACTCAAAGCTTAAAGCTGCACTCTACCAATCTACCAATGAAATTAGTTTAGACCTGTCCTTTGTTTACAAAACATTCAGCCATAGTGTCCCTTTCTTAAAGGCACAGCCTCAAACGGTCACAGTACTGATACTGTTGACATGTAGCAATTATACCATGCACTTGGCATAGAAAAATTTCCAAGACAGGGAGAGTATTTGTTATCTTGAAATGGTAAAGCTGAAGGAAGAGAAAGCTGAAGGAAGAGAAAGCTGAAGAGAAGAGAAAAATAAAAACAACCCCAAAAATAGCCTAAAACCCACCAGTATTTCAATCGCTAAGTCATAGTCATAGTCATTAATCAGAGAGTCAGGTTCATAACAATTTAATAAAACGTAACTGATATCTCCATTAATATGCTGTGATTTATCCATAGTTTTACCTCTTGTACAGGTTACATATACACTGTATCTCCACACACCAAAATATTTTAAGAAACTAAAATAGCTATAAAACTCTCAAACCTGTTAGTAAATTGAGTACATGAACACACAGAAAATGACCGAATACAAGGACAAGATGTTTAACAGTTTTATATTGATGCTCTTAATGAACTTCTTAAACTCAACTTTTAAACAATTAATTCAGTCTATTTGAAACAAAAATCTCTGGCATGAACCTATCTCTTTCCTCCATTTAGTCCTTTTCCAAAACATCTTTCTCTTGTCTTTTACTGCTGTTCATTAATCCTCCTCTTTATAAACATTAATTGCACACAGCATTGTACCACTTATTCATAATCTCAAAAACTTTCTTAACTCTTCAGATATCACAACATATTTTTACCAAGTCCTAGGATAGAGGCTAGTATTCCAAAATGCTTTTATCTTAAATCTTGACTTGGTTTTACTGAGCTAATATGCACTTAACTGATCTCAGAACACATCTTTGATGTTTGGGGACACTGAAGTGATGAACAGTATCACAGTTCATGCACATGTAGTAAAGAAGTGTACAGAGGACTATAAACTCTCATGGCTCATTTCTTAGTTGTCTTCTTTTTGAATACTGCAAGAGGAATTGTGATTATTATAGTCCCTAGATAGGAATATATGTGCAATATAGTCACTAAATGATCACACAATTTTTATTTCAGAGTGTATTACTCTTGTACTACAATTCACACTGACTATATCCTTGTTTCTATGGGAGACAGAATGTTATTTTCTTAAACATAAAATGCACACACTGTCATTACTATAATGTGTATCCTAATGAAACAAACATACTCCACAAAAGTTGTGCCTTTGACACATGAGAACAATTTTTCCAGTGTATCTCCAAAAATATACTATAGATAGCTACATTTTGCCGCAAGGATATGCAGCCCATAGATGATGTATGTGTAAAGTTAAAAAAAAAATAAATCTGAAAATAACACATTGCAAAGCAATCTCATATCTTCTAGTTGGACTGGATGTATCTTCTTTAATTTCACAGTGTTTTGTACATCATTATCTTATTTTTTCTATGCAATATAAGATATTTCCTGCAAATCTGTGGAGACTACTGCAGTTCCATCTACACTCAGTACTGATAAACCCTAAATAGCATTTCCAGTTCATCTGACACTTCTCTGATAGATTAAGACTGAATCTTACACAACACAGATTCAGGATCACAGAATCACAGAAATATAGAGGCTGGAAAAGACCTCTGAGATCATCAAGTCCAGCCTATAACCTGACACCCTGACATCAGCTAAACCATGTGTGATAGTTTCAGGCTATACCTAGAAAATTTTACACAGGTCTTAAACTTTAAGTGGTAGAATGTAAATAAATCACTGTTGGATATAAATAGAAAATTAACAATAAGTTCTAAACAATCCTTCCATCATCACAGTATCACAGTAGCGCAGTATCGCTTAGGTTGGAAAGGACCCCGAGGATCATCGAGTCCAACCTATCAACACAGACCCCATGCCTAGACCATGGCACCAAGTGCCACGTCCAATCTCCCCTTGAATGCCTCCAGGGTTGATGACTCAACCACCTCCCTGGGCAACCCATTCCAATGACGAATGACTCACTCGGTGAAGAACTTCCTCCTCACCTCGAGTCCAAACCTCCCCTGGTGCAGCTTGAGACTGTGTCCCCTTGTTCTGGTGCTGGTTGCCTGGGAGAAGAGGCCAACCCCCTCCTGGCTACAACCACCCTTCAGGTAGTTGTAGAGGGCAATGAGGTCACCCCTGAGCCTCCTCTTCTCCAGGCTAAACAATCCCAGCTCCCTCAGCCTCTCCTCATAGGGCTTGTGTTCAAGGCCTCTCCCCAGCCTTGTTGCCCTTCTCTGGACACCTTCAAGTGTTTCAATGTCTTTCTTAAACTGAGGGGCCCAGAACTGGACACAGTACTCAAGGTGCGGCGTAACCAAAACAGAGTACAGGGGCACTATGACCTCCCTGCTCCTGCTGGCCACACTATTCCTGATGCAGGCCAGGATGCCATTGGCCCTCCTGGCCACCTGGTCACACTGTTGGCTCATATTCAGGTGGCTGTCGATCAGTACACCCAGGTACCTCTCTGTTTGGGAGCTCTCCAGCCACTCCGACCCCAGCATGTAGCTCTGCATGGGATTGCCTGTGCAGCACTTGGCACTTGGACTTGTTGAATGACATCCCACTGGACTCTGCCCATCTGACCAGTCGGTCGAGGTCCCTCTGCAGAGCCTTTTCACCCTCTAACTGACTAACATCTGCCCCCAACTTTGTGTCATCTGCAAACTTGCTGATGACTGACTTTACCCCTTCATCCTGATCACCGCCACCTGAGTACAATTTCCTTTTAAGTAGTTGTAGAGAGTAATAAGGTCCCCTGTAAGTCTCCTCTTCTCCAGGCTGAACAATCCCAGCTCCCTCAGCCTCTCCTTATGAGACTTTCCTTTCAGCCCCCTCACCAGTCTCATTGCTCTCCTCGGGACCAACTCCAGCATCTCAAAACCCTTCCTGAACTGAGTGGCCCAGAACTGCACACAGAACTTGAAGGGAGGCCTCACCAGTGCCAAGTACAAGGGCAGAATTATATCCCTAGTCCTGCTGGCCACACTATTCCTGATACAGGCCAAGATGCCCTTGGCCTTCTGTGCCACCTGGGCACATTGATGGCTCGTGTCCAGCCAGCTGCCAACCAGCACTCCCAGGTCCCTCTTAGCTGGGCTTTTCATCCTGAAGCCCCTGCAGTTTATGTATATTAAAAATGTTCTTAATATCCTACTGCTCCCACGTGCGTGTGTCACTTAATGAAGCAAACACGAAAGTCACAAAGCTATCCTGAATAACTTTTTCAACCTTCCTTCAGTATTGTACATACCACATAAGAAAAGCTAAAATCTATGTATAATCTATGCAGAGACATAGCAAACCTGTAGGTTGCTGATATCACCACCTTAAATCCTGCCTGCTTCTTTTGCAATAGGATAAAAGTTGAGAACATATGAAGAGGCTATTTTACACCATCAGTTCTCAAGCAGTACAGTTAGTCTGAGCCTAACTGGCCACTGGATGCTGCTATTGCCTCAGAGAAAAGTAGCAGTAAATTTATTAAACTGGCTGCTGATCCTATCATTCATGATGACAAGGTAAGTTCAGAACTAATTCTTACAGGAATTTTCCTTGTTTTAAATTATCTTAATCTTGTAGTGACTGATGCCTCGTGCTAGATCTTGAGAGTATGCAGTTTTTAATAAACAAACATTTTTTATCATCCATCATTTTGCCCAGATGTTAGCATCATAAAATCTTTGAGTTTCTACTAGTTTTGATACCTGCTATTGATGAAGCTGACATTTATTCCTTAAGATACACACATCAAAAATTAACCAAAAAACCCACCTGTTAGTTTGCTTTTCCTTAACTGGATGCATTTCATATTCAAAGAATAAATGTTCTTCCCCACCCCCCTGCTCCATTCTTACTGCTATTGTACTAAATACTAGACTAGTATCTATCAGGATGAATTTTAAATGGGACCTTAAGAAACTGTATGATAGAATATTAAAACATCTATTTTCATGAGATCACTCTATCACTACCTGAAAGATACAATACTAACATTTATGATTGAGTTTGATATGATTAATTTGTCTGTTATTCCCTTTAATATTTCAATATTATGTTACGATATAATGTACCTATAGCTGTTTGTATATCATCTTCATCACCTTCATTCTCTTGAAGCTGCTGTGCCAATAATCCTGATGATACTCTCTGTAGGACCTCTTTAAGTTCAGAAGCACCTCCATTAGCTTCTGACTTACCAGAACCAGTATCCTGTCCTGCATCTCCACTATCCATTGAAGGTCTCAGTAATTCAGCTATAGCTCTAAGGCAAACTTTCTCTCCATCTTTAGAAGGATCCTTTTTAACAGAAGGTCCCTGACCAGCAGAGGGATCTTGCTGTTCTTGCTGTTCTTCTGCCTTTGCATCTATATTGCACATGCCCCTTTTCTCCAAAGCTGTGATTTGTTTAACTGGAGCTGCATTGAAATTTACAGCAGACTTTGCAGAAGCAGAAGGGGTTTGAAAGGCAACAGCATTGGTGGGTGGACTTTGGGACCCAGTGGCTGCTGAGGAACTCACTTCTGCTCCTGCTGCTGCAGGCGGAAGATATCTTAGAATCATAGAATCAATAAGGTTGGAAAAGACCTCAAGAATCATCAAGTCCAACCTGTCACCCAAGACCTCATGACTACTAAACCATGGCACCAAGTGCCATGTCCAATTCCTTTTTGAACACCTCCAGGGATAGTGACTCCACCACCTCCCTGGGCAGCCCATTCCAATGGCTAACAACTCTCTCTGTGAAGAACTTTCTCTTCACCTCAAGCCTAAACTTCCCATGGTGCAGTTTGAGACTGTGTCCTCTTGTTCTGGTGATGGTTGCCTGGGAGAAGAGACCAGCCCCACCTGGCTACAACCTCCCTTCAGGTAGTTGTAGAGAGCAATAAGGTATCCTCTGAGCCTCCCCTTCTCCAGGCTAAACAATCCCTACTGCCTTAGCCTCTTCTCATAGGGCTTGCACTCGAAGCCTCTCACTAGCCTTGTTGCCCTTCTCTGGACACATTTAAGAGTCTTGAATTGAGGGGCTCAGAACTGGACACAGTACTCAAGGTGTGGCCTAACCAGTGATAATACAGGGGCACAATGACTTTCCTGCTCCTGCTGGCCATACTATTTCTGATGCAGCCCAAGATGCCATTGGCCTTCATGGGCACACTGCTGGCTCATGTTCAGCTGGTTGTCAATCAGTACTGTCAGGTCCCTTTCTGCCTGGCTGCTCTCCATCCACTCCAACCCCAGCCTGTAGCACTGCATGCCTCTCTAATGGCTGCCATTGTGGGCTGCGTCTGCCCTCCCACTGGCTGAATGCCAGAACTCACTCAGACCTGGTTTACCATTAACTCCTGTCTGCCTGTTTCTCCCTGTTTGTCCTGTTTCTGTGTCTTCCTCTTCACTACAAATTTCTAGATTCGAGTTAGAACTACCTCTCTAACATCTACATCTGCTACATCTAAAAACAGAATATTTGCTGCATGTCTCTCTTGGTACAATGCTGTTAACAACAGTAGAACTAGTATCACCAACAGCATATTCACACATAACAAATAAATAATTTTGGGATCCCAGCTGCTCACATAACTGACTACAACAGGAATGCTGAATTCATATATATCTCTGCAGGAACAGTTTTACAATCACACTGTCATATGTTTTAAGCCAAAGAAATCCCAACCAGTGATCATGCAGCACTTTCAGCTTGTATTTAAAACAAAGAAACAGTTTATATGCCAAATATCTTCCCAGGTTATCTAACATTAGAGCCATTTACCATCTAGGTAAAATCGTTAGAGAAGAATATATCAAAAGCCACAAAACCCTAAACAGCTTCATTTTGCTTCCTTAATCTGAGCAGTTGCCCCACATTTCATAGGCACCAATTATTTTTAGTAATGTGGTGGGCTGAAGTTTCATCCCAGCATTAACTTTGCCAGATGTGGTGGTTTGATCCTTAACTGGGATTTAAGAGCTCAGATAGGGGCAAGACTGAGAACCCCTCCCTCATTTCACTCTCCTCTTTCCCAATAGAGAGAAAAAAAAAGGGAAGGTGGGCAAATCCACTGAGAAATAATTTGGAGTCAGTTTGGAAGTAGAGAGGTAAAAATTTTCTTTAAACAATATATATATATATATATATATATATATATATATATATATATATCAAACAATAACAGGAAGGGTTCATAAGGGTAAGGAACAAGGATGGATGGGGAGAAATATGTATTCAAAGTGAGTCTTTTGGAGGCCTTTGGAGAGGTGTGGATGTAGCAGGGAGGAGGAGGACCGGGCCTGACCACATGGCAGAGAAGCAGGAAGCTAGCAGCAGTCCTCTTGTGCAGGCAAGGCAGAAGCCAACAAGAGAAAGTGGCTGCAGTGTCTTCCTTTTTACAGGCTTGCTGGACAGGGAGGGGTAGTGGAACAGACAGACTCAGATCCCCAAGGGGAAAATGCCCTCCAGGGAGAGCAAGGCTCTCACAAGCCCTCCGCCCACCACTTTCAGGATGGGTGCAACCCATCACACCAGACCAACTCAGAGGTAAATGACATTGTATTTACAAGCAAAACCTACACTCTACAATGGAAGGCAATGAATATGTACAAAATATACAGTATTTACACTATTATACAGACATTTACAATTAGCAAGCAGCATAAAATACCCCTGGTCAGAGACCAGGCCAGCAGGTCAAGTGAGGTGATTCTCCCCCTCTACTCAGCCCTATTGAGACCCCACCTGGAGTACTGTGTCCAGTTCTGGAGCCCCTATTACAAGAGGGATATGGACGTGCTGGAACGTGTCCAGAGAAGGGCCACAAGGATGATCAGAGGGCTGGAGCACCTCTCCTATGAGGACAGCCTGAAGGAGTTGGGGCTGTTCAGTCTGCAGAAGAGAAGGCTCTGAGGTGACCTAATTGTGGCCTTCCAGTATCTGAAGGGGGCCTACAGGAAGGCTGGGGAGGGACTTCTCAGGATCTCAGGTAGTGATAGGACTAGGGGGAATGGAATGAAGCTGGAGGTGAGGAGATTCAGGATGGATGTGAGGAGGAAGTTCTTCACCATGAGAGTGGTGAAACCCTGGAATGGGTTTTCCAGGGAGGTGGTTGAGGCCCCATCCCTGGAGGTGTTTGAGACCAGGCTGGACGAGGCTCTGGCCAGCCTGATTTAGTGTGGGGTGTCCCTGCCCATGGCAGGGGGGTTGGAACTGGATGATCCTTGTGGTCCCTTCCAACCCTGACTGATACTACGATACTACTACGATACTATGATTCTGCTGCTCCTCCCCCCCATCCCCCATTCCAACAGAGAAGGAGGAGTGGAGGGAAAAATCAGTGGGTTAAACTTAGCCAAGGCCAGCCAAAGGACATTATCTCTCCCAAGCAAAGCAAAACAGCCAAAGACCAGAAGAGAAGAGAGAGAATTTTTATGGTACAGCTTGTCTTATTCTAGATATTTATCCAATTAATTTGTTTAGAATAATCTTTTGTTTTGCTTTTTACACCCCATAGTGACTTATTTTTATTTTTCTACTTTTCTGCTCAATATCTTTAACTAAATTTTAAAGCCATAGCATAAAACCACCACAACCATTGACTTCTTTGTTTTCTATATACCCTAGCATTGTTGCAAGAGGATCTGCTCAATAATACTGCCAGACACAGAGGTAAGACTGAGTGGCCTGTCGTTCCCTGGGACTCTTAGCTTTCTGAAAATGAGGGTTATATTTCCCTTTTTCCAATCAGCAGGAATTTCATCAGAGCACTTCGAGTTCTCAAATACGATGGATAGTAGCTTGTCCACTTTATTCACCCATTCTCTCAGGACCCACAACTGTATCTTCTTATATAATCATTGTTTCTCAGATAAAGAAACAGTGTACACAGATACCAGAATTGTGAACACAGGCTATCTATACCAATATTAGGCTAAGTTCATTACATGTTGCTTTTCAAAGTGTATCAGCCAGAAAGCTGTGAAAATTAACAGTATGATTCTCAGGACCTGTATAGCTATCACTTAGGTTTGATCTATTGTCACTTCAGATTTAAGCACAGTTGATATGTTTTTAACTCCAGTATTCCTCAAAATTTAATGTCACGCTGCTATACTGTAAATTCATTTATAATGAGAACCCTATAAATGGATTCATGCTGTGTTAATAGCACTGATGGGGAAAACTGGTTTATCTTTTAGCTTTTTACTTGACGTAAAAGACAATGTCAAACTTGTTTGAAGAATGTTTTCCTGTGGACCACAATTTTACTCCCTGCATCAACATAAGAGAAAAAAAAATTACTTGACTTTCCATGTATGTGATGGTCTTTTACAAGATTTTTTTTTACTTGGTTTATGACATTATTTAGAAAAATACATTAAGCACAGAACTCACAAATTTCCAGATGGATATGTGTCATTTCTGTGGATAGCAGTAATACCAAAGACATTCTACTGCTAAGAAACTTGGAAGAAGAAAATATTTAAAAGCTGTTTTAAGAAAAGTGTGTGAAAAGTTCCATACATAATCTAAAACAGCAATTAGAGATAGCATTTTTTCTATTGTTTGACAGGGGAATAAGCTTCTTATTTTATTATTCATTCATGCTAAATCCTTATTAATGTACTTATTTCCCAAGGATTTAGAGGCCAGTCGTCATTACCAGAGAAAAAAGATTCAAATAGGAGATTGTACTATAACAAGAAAACCACACCTCTGACACAGAGGAAGAATAATCTAATCCTAGGTCAAATCTGGGAACAATGCCTTTGAAAAAATGACCTTAGTGGTCATTTCCCAGTTTTAGAATAACAAGGAAACTTAAAACAAATACAGTTATATTTATTGATAGTTCTGCAAAAGCTCCACAAAAGGTGTGATTAATAATGTGAAAACGAACCCTCATCAAAGTATCATGTCAGCCTAATGTATTAGTGTAAAATTGAGTGAAAAAAACAAACTTGTGTTAATCATGACATCGGTTTGGAAAGATAGATTCTAGAACTATAGATTGTATCCCTCAAACAGTTGCTGAGCTATACCTACAGCATCTTCACTGAACTACAGAATCTTGACTAAGCGTTTGCCATGGAAACAACAGTGCCTTACTTGTACGGTATGTCATGATATCACCATGAATTGATACAGCTGACAACCTGTGCCAACATCCGGATATAAATCCACATGGTCATAGAGACTGAGGGAACATTGTCACACAGCCATACAACTGTTATGGAAGTAGAAGGGAGAAGATGTTGTGATTCTCTAGGCTTGGCTGTGCTGACTTACTGGTGTGGGTCTCAGTTAACTGGAATGTGTTAGCCATGTGTATGTGTGTGTGTGGCAGTGAATGTGCAAAGCTTTTATGATGCAGAACATCTCCCACTTGTCCCAGTTTATATGTTAAGCTTAGTGATCTCATGTTGTTTGATGGTCCTTCTCTATGGATATCAGCAATGGAGATTGGAATCAATACAAGTGACCAATATGATCGAGTATTGTTCCTTTATTGTTCCAGCGTTGCAGGCCGATGGTGCAGGCCTGAGGTGCAAGCCTATGGAGCAGGCCTGTAGTGCAGGTATAACACAGTAAAAGTGTAGAAGAACAGGAGACAGGAAAGGCAGAAGTGCGTAGCAAGGGAACTGTTACAACTTATATAAACTCAGAGTGCCCTGTTGGCATAGCTCCATTGGTTCCCTCTGAGTGACCACACATTGCACTGTTATAGATCATTGGTCCAACCACTAATGACACAACGAGGTTGTTGATGCAGGTGCATGTCCTGTTGTCCCAAGATAACTGTCCATGTTTATAGCCTTGTTTTAGTTACATGCTGCAGGCACAGCACTGTTTTGCTACACTGCTAGCTGGTTCTGCATTTATGCTGAGCATGGCCTACCACCATGTCAGGCTCTAGGCCTGCACTGCCAGATTGCTCACACTGCTCGTTGCTGGCATTGCCACACTTCTCCCACAGTGACAATGGGTAAACATGACTGTGTCTGAATATGTCTTAATGCTCTCTTGTACAGAGAGGAATATGCAATCAGGAATTTCAGCAAAGCTAAAATTGCAAAAGAAAAAAATAGAAAATATTTCTTAGAGATAATGACATTACTTTGCTCTAACTCAGTAAGCAAAATGAAATTAAAATGGTAAGAAACATCTTTTGAGTTCCTCCTTTTCTGAAAAACATGATACTTAAAAATATTAGATGTCAGACATAAAGAAACCCATATAAGGCAAATATAATTTAAGAGAAGACCTCATGAAAAAGATATTCTTATTTGATTATCATATAAGCAAGTTACTGTGTGAATAGCAGGATTAGTTAAACCTGACTAATGACAGAGATAATACCTAATTTCTTATGTAACCTTTTCCACTTACTTATTTCTTCATTCAATGTTAGTATCTTTTCCTTTTTGTTATGAAATGATTCTTTATTTCCCCTCATATATTTTTTTATCTACTTCTCTTACCAAATAGCAACTCATGCTGTGGCTTGCTTATTTTTGCAGAAAATACTAGACTTTTTTTTCAGTGAAATTCAGTTGTAACTGTTTTATATTGGCTTCTGATTAAATGAAACTTTTCATCTTTGCAAACCTCATTACCTCAGCTGTAACTGACCAGAGGATTGAAGGGCTATTTAGGATGATTTGTAATTCACTGATGAAATCAAAGAGATTATGGGACCTTGAACACAACAATACATTTTTTCATCACAAGGATCTTTCCTTCATACTAGTACACCACATTGTCAATGAGGACCAGCACACATTCAGACATACAGTTTTTCTCTGCGGTGTTAAGGTATTTTAAAATATTATCTTGCTTTTCTTATTCATAATTGGCTTGCTTTTCTCTTTCTTTTCTTTGCACATAAACTCAATAATATATTTCTCTGGCCTACTCATTTCCTCAAATTTGTGGATCCCAGATCATGTATGCAAATTAGTTCAACTGCACAATGAAGAAGATATATTATAAGGATTAATATTACTTTCATTTAAAGGGGTATATGATTCTTATACTGAATTCAGAAGGAAATTTTGCAGTATTATGAAAATTAATATTCCACATTTGCTTTTTTCCCTTGTATAACAGACTTCAAAGAGAAAAGTATTAAGATGAGTAATTTTGGAAATCTTGTAGTGTCTTCTATCTTTATTTTTATTTGTATCTATTTTTGAAAAATTAATTATATCTGACATTTACATATGTGATATTCCATTAATATTCCATATCTTCAATATTCAATGAACTACGAGAGCTATCCTGAGCTGTAGCAGTGAACATTATTTATTACAATATCTGCATCTTGGTCAAATTATTCAAAGTTGATCTGAGACGATTAAAAAAGTTACTTAATGCACTACAGAGCAACTAGAAATTAATCATTAGATCCTTGATATTTATAGGGAAAGCAAATAGACTTTTGACTTACAAGGTCCAAAAAATGTAAGATGTATTACAACATCTCATTGATAGCACAACAAATTTGACACTGAAGATTTTTTATCAGAACTCTATAACCTGTAATGGTTACATTTTTATTAATTTTATTCTTAAAGTATTAAAGTATTAGGGATTAAAGATGTAGTCTCAAATATTAATGGTTTGTGAAGGATTCAAAACACTAGAACATTCTCAGAAGTAGGGTACTGTACTTTCCAATGTTTTTAATTAAATATTCACATGTACACAGCTGCAGTAAGTCAAAATTATGGGAGTAGTTTCATAATTACTCATCCACGTAGACGAATACTAATTAAGCAATGATGCTTCTGGGAAAGTGTTTTGCTGGCTGTCTGATAATCTGTATTACTCAGTAAATCCTACTTTGGCCTCTTCAGAAGTCCATATGATAGCTAATAACAACTACAGGCAATGAACCTACCTTCGTATGGAAGCATTAATTTCTCACACATGGGAGTGCATTTGAACTATTGTCTTTAGTAATACCTCAGTGGTGCAGCTATTGTTAACTAGATCTTATTAATGTTTATAAATAACAGGCAGGTGTGAAGAGGGTGTGGCTAGACTCTTTTCAGTGGTACCCGGCTACCATGATTGAGAGATGGGACAAAGCTTGATGCAAGCAAATTGTCTACTTTATTGTACAAAGTCTTTTCTTTATATAGGCTAACATAATGAAAAGCAACTCGTGATTGGTAATTAGATGTGTCCGTGTGACAGTTACAGATTCGTGATTGGCTGCCGAGAAAATGCCAGGGAACACACATCCCTTGGCAAGGCTCAGACAGGTGTTAGACAAAAGACAAATGATCACACATCTCTTATCTAAGTTCAGACATAAGACTCTATTGCCATGTTTACCAGCTCTTATTCTCAGCTTGTTGTGTGGCTTCCCTGAGTCACAAAGGCCATTGGAAATCAGCTAAATGTTTTTATCTCTCTACACAGCTGCAGTTTGTTCCCAGGGTTTGTGGCCCACAAGAGCTAAAACATTTCCTTCTATCATCTGAGCATTGCTAAGGTTCTACTCCCTAAACTCAGTCCATCATGCAGCAACAGGACAAGGGACAGTGGGCACAAAATATAACACAGGCAATTCCACCTAAATATAGGGAAAAACTTCTTTCCTGTGAGAGTAATGGAACACTGGAACAGAATACCCAGAGTGACTGTAGAATCTCCTCTGGTGATTTCCAAAGCTTACCTGGAGGCATTCCTGTGCAAACTGGTTTAAGTGAACATCCTTTAGCAGAGGGGTTGGACTGGAAGATCTCCAGAGTTCCCTGCCCACCCCTACCATTCTGTGATAAAAAAAAAATAATGTTAATGGTTCTGAAAGTCAGTAGAAAAATCTGATATTGGAGTTGTATTTATATTTTGAGATCATAATGTAACATCAGTGAAACATCAGTGAGGAGGTTTTTGAGAGTTGGGAGTCATCTCATGCAATTCTATTTTTTTCTGACATTAGCCATGGCATTTCCATTAGTTACAGTTAGTTAACTGAGGCATGGGAATGAAAGCAACTGGAAGAATAACTCACCAAGTGTGTGACTGTTTCCAGTGCTTATAAAATGGCCTATATGATTAATTTATGTGAGATATTCAGCCTCTATATAGCTAAAGTTAAACAAGATGATTTCTATCTTCACTGAGCTAAATGGCTGTGAAATAGGCCACTTGTCTTCTTACATCAACATGGTAAGAAAGCATCTTAGTCACATTTAATGTAATGTATTTAAATGAGACAGATTTTTTTCTCACTTTTTCTACCACTCTCCCTTAAAAGCTTGCTATATAGGACAATATATATAGGAAATAATTCATTTTTTTAATATAATTTAAAAATATGTACAGTACTGCAGATACAATTTTATATACTGATGGCTTTGCTGATAACAGAATATTCATTGTCATCTCATCATTACTGAAAAATCAACATCTTAGTTTTAATAGTAATAATTTCTTGAAAAAAACATGGTTGAACATAACTAATAACTGTAAAAGTTCACCCTTCTGCTTAAGAAATCATCTTCATATTGAAGAAATTTGCAATTGTTGTTACTTTTACTTTGGAAATGATAATGGAACACATTTCAACCACACTTACAATCAGTTGAAATCAAAGCTTATATATAGGTTAATATTTTCTTTTGACATTTATGGAAATTCAAACTGATTGTAATTTATATTGGTCATATTTCACCTCAGATAGGATAGTTACAGCATACTAGAATTTTCTAAAGTTCCAAAAATAATGCTTATTATCACATACAGTGTCTAACAGACTGTATATTTTTTGTTCTTGTATGTCAAATAGAAATCTTCTGGACAGGATGACAGGCAAAATGCATGCTAGAAAACTGTAGCTTCTGAAAAGGAAAGCTGTAGAGAAAAGCAGAGTATGACATCAATCAGATCTGCAACTGCAACTTCGATCTCAGCCCTTCCCTGCTCACCTAGGCAGGACCAGCACAGCAGCACACTGTGCAGAGCAGCATATCCCCTGCCCTGAGTCAGGCGCTCTCTCATGCGAGGCAGGCAAGGCATGGGTGCAGTCTCTGCTGCAGCAGGTGGTAGGGGGTTTTCACCAGAGGGAGGTGCTGAGTCACATGGGATTGTTGCGGAAATCTTCTCCAGTTAGGTCACATGGGCAGGATCGCAGATGGGTGCAACTTGGTGTAAAACTGTTTCCAAAATATCTGTGTCAACTCAGACAGAGGGCCCAGATAAACATACAGGTGTCCAGGTTCCTGGCTGTAAGGAGTGCGAGAGTCTCTCATTTCTCCTGGTAGACTGCAGGGACTCTATCTGTATTGGCTGAGAGCAAGTGGGTGACCTTCTCTGTCTAGTGGCTGAGCTGAAGGGGGAAGTTGAACAGCTGTAGACTATTAGGGAGTGCAAGAGGGAGCCAGACCAGTGGAATCAGACTCTGCCATCCCTCAACCAGCCCCATCAGCCATGTAGTAGTCAGGACACTGAGCACTCCCTACTCTCTTGCCATCTTCCCAAACAGAATGACTCAGAAGCTAGAGATCAATGGAGACAAATTCCTCCCAAGTGCACCCGGTGTGGCAACCTAAAAGCCACTGAATTGCATCAGGTTCCCCTGTATATTAGATTTGCTGTTCTTAGTGAACCTGTTTTCACAAAAAAACAATGCTCAGCAAGTGAAACCAACTAACAGCAGCTATGAAAGCTTGTCTAGTTTACATCATTCAGAGAGTCTAGGAGTGAGGAGATTGGACGTGGCACTTGGTGCCATGGTCTAATCATGGGTCTGTGGTGACAGGTTGGACTCGATGATCCTCAAGGTCTCTTCCAACCTTGGTGATACTGTGATACTGTGATACAGTCAAAATATATGCAGTTAAGAAGAAACAATGGGTCATCAGGGACTCACTTCTGAAGGGCGTTGAGGGTCCTATATTTAGACCTGATCCACTCTTTAGGGAAGTCTGTTGCCTACCTGGGGTCAGGGTCAAGGATGTAGTAAGAAAACTTCCTACCCTGGTCCACCCAACTGACTACTATCCATTGTTGGTTTTCCAATTAGGCAATGATGAGATTTCAAAAGAAGTTTGAGATCAGTGAAGAAGGACTTCAGAGCCCTGGGATGATTGGTTAAGGGGTCAGGAGCACAAATAGTATTTGCTTCTGTCCCCCCACTAGCTATGCCTAATTACGGAATAAACATGAAAGTCCAGCAGATTAATGCCTGGCTGCAGGACTGGTATCAATGGAAGGATTTTGGATTCTTTGATCATGGGCTACTCTACAAGACCCCCAGCCTGTTGACACCCCATTAGAGATCCAGACAGGCTAGAGAACTGTTTACAGACAAACCTCATGAAGTTTGGTAAGGACAAATACATGGTCCTGCATCTGGGGAGGAATAACAACAGGCACCAGTACAGGTTAGGGGCCGCCCTGATGGAAAGCAGCTCCACAGAGAAAGATGTTGGAGTGCTGGTGGACAGCAAATTCTCCATGGAACAACAATGTGCCCTTGTGGCCAAGAGAGCCAATGGTATCCTGGGATGCATCAAGAAAATTGTGTCCAGCAGGTCTAGGGGAGTTCTACATCTCTTCTCTGCCCTGGTGGGACCACACCTGGAATACCGTGTCCAAGGGACAGAGAACTGCTGGAGAGAGTCCAACAGAGGGCCACAAGGATGATTAGGGGACTTGAGCGTCTCCCTTATTAGGAAAGACTGAGGTCCCTGGGGCTATTTAGTGTTGAGGAGAGAAGACTGAGAGGGCATCTCATCAGTGTGTACAAATATATGAGGGGTGGGTGTCAAGTGGAGGGGGCCAAGCTCTTTTAGGTGGTGCAGAGTAATAATAGAAGAAACAACATGTTCAATCTTGAACATAGAAGATTTCACCTCAACATGAGGAGCAACTTCTTTACAGTGAGGGTGATGGAGCTGCCCAGGAACAGGCTGCCCAGGGAGGTTGTGGAGTCTTCTTGTCTGGAGACTTTCAAAACTCACTTGGATGTGCTCCTGTGCAGACAACCCTAAGTGATCCTGCTTTGGCAGGGGGGTTGGATCCAATGATCTCCTGGGGGCTCTTCCAACCCCTAATATACTCTGATACTGTGATTCTGTAAGCAGATTTTTTCAGATATTTGACATGGAGTATTTAATGTATATAAAGATTACTTATTTGAAGCTAATTGAAGTATGATTTAGCAGCAAAATTAATCAATCTTACAAGCTACAGTTATAATAACATAAATAATTGAATCCCAATACAAACTTGATGCTTTCTACCTACTTGTATATTATGCTCATTGTCACAGCATTGGGTGTCCTCATTTACCAGGAAGGAATAAAAAGTTTAAACCAGCTCAAGCTGCTTGCTCCCCTCTAAGTTTCTTTTGCTGGTTGTTCAGTTCTCATATTCTATGTTGGGACTACATATACACTTTCCCCTCACTTGTTGGTCTGGATGACTCAGGAAGACATTTTCAGTTTTTTGATTAATTTAAAGAAAAGCAGTTACACAATTGATTAATTTACTCAGACAATATAATGGGCTGATTTGCTCAACTGGTACAGCCAACTGATCTACTTGATTGCTATAGCTGTTTAAACAGACTAATTGTCACTCTCTGGTGATATTTGTGCTAGTTTCATCTTTTCCTGCAGGATCTACTGTCATTTGTTCCCCACATCCTTCTCTAACCTTCATGAACACATTGCACTTGCCCATCTCCTCAGAGCCCTCTTCTATTACTTGTTGACTGGTCCCACAGTGTCAAGCAGGAAGCACTAGAGAGCACTCCCACATACACCCTGTTGAATATGTGGACCATGCAGAGTTTAGCAAAAAGCAGAAAGTTGAACTGCTTCACAGCTACAATCTGTTTGTAAGAATAATGTGAGATTTGTTTATAAATACATCCTGTTTCCATCCAGTGTAATACATATTCCTTGGATTTTGATTATTTTTTAAAATTAAAAAGGTTTCTCTATATTCTAATAGAGACATTCCATCTACTCATCTGTGGCAGTGCACCCAAAATGTCTCCCCTCACCCTGCAAAGATGGAATGTAGGGGAAATATCTGGGATGAAAGGAGCCAGAGGAGAGATACCTCCTCCTTACAGGTCTGTGGATCAGTGGATTTCCCATGGGCTCTTCCCCCAAGCCATGTGATGTGCCAGGCACAGACACAGACACAGTGCAGGGTCAAGATTGGGCATGTTTTGGTCATATATGGGCATGTTTAAGCACCGAGCAGAGTTCTAGTCTTTGTCTGGTGACAATTCTTACAAAAAATTCGCTAGCTGGATAAAACAGGTGAGCTGCATACAGCAGGAGGCTCTTCTCTCTTGGGTTTTTGCCCACCACACATGTGGATTATAATCAGTAAATCAGTTCAGGAGGCTTTTCCAATAAAAAGAAACTAAAAGAAAAATTCCCACGATCAGCCAGCAGCTATATGAGTAGTTGATATACTCCTTAAGTCTCTGGGAAATTCCTGCCTTTTTGTTAGTGGGGTAATTTACTGCTTTATCATTTCCAAATACAGCTCCTCAAACTATTTGTAACCTTCCCCATATTGTGAAGACAGTCTCAACAAAAAAACTAAACCTTTATAATCTTTAATAACTTTTGTATGTAGTTATGTGGGAAGTGGAGCCAAAGTAACAAATAATTTATACTTTTATTAATTTCTCACCTTATTTTTTTTTATTTGTAACAGTATTATGACCAGGAAGTTTTTAGTCTTCTTTGAGGAGATGAACATAATGAAACAATTTAGTCTAATTCCTTGAAAATTATAATTTGTTATGATCTCTAGAGAAATCTGTGCTTGACAGGAGTCTAAGATGGAGAGCACTTCAAGTATTTAGTAAAGTTTGCTTATGTATGTGAAATTAATTGGGAATTTCACAGAATAACAGAATTATAGAATGCTAGAGGTTGGAAAGGACCTCAAAAGGTCATCTAGCTGAGCACCCTTGACAGAGCAGGATCACCTATGCCAGATCATACAGGAACACATCCAGATAGGTTTTGATTATCTCCAGAGAAGATCATTTTCTTCCCATACACCCAAACCCACAAACTTTTATGGACATGTACATATATGCTTTCCCTACCAGTTCATTAGAATGCATATATATATATTCATATACATGTATAAGTAATAGCTATTTTCATCTTCAAAAATGATGAAGTTGATAAATACTCAATAAAAAATATTTAAACCACAATTCTCATGCAGTAAAAGGAAACAGCATAGTACTTACATTTATACAAATGTGCAATATCTTGACTTTTCTTCCAAAATTACTATGCAGTTTTTAAATGACATTTGCAGTTCAAGCATTAGAATTGCATTATGCTCAGCAAATATTTTCTTTAGTCTAACATTTGATTTCCCTATTCAGGAGCCTCAGGGACAATCTATTGATAGACTCTTAATGAACATCTGGCCAGTTATTTCTTTCTCTAAGTAAGTCCTTACTAAGTAAAAGCAAGTAAAAATCAACAATTAATTGGTTATACGTAACTCTTTAATTATGTTGAGATATAAACCTGCTAGTAATACAGGCCCAGAAGTTTTTATAGTATCAGTATTTTTTTTCTGAATTACCATTTTTACTGTTCCATCTACTGTGTGTTTCTTAACACAGTTGGTTAAAGTGTCACATTATTAAAATAGAATCTCTCAAAGGGAATACAGGATATTTCAGTTAATAATTTAGCAAATTCTGCACTGTATAGAAAAAACAAACAAGCAAACAAACAAACAAACAAAAACCCTGAAAGCTATTATACTTATGTGTTATGATGAATACAATGCCATAGAAAACCTTTGATGAGCTAACAAATTTGAAATTTAATTACAAATTTTGAAGAAAATATTTGAACCAATTTGATTAATATGACATTGTACAAAATTTCAGGGAATTTTTAAGAATGTATAACACAAACAAGAAAATTATTTCTAGTTGTGTTTCCCTTTCCCCTAACAAAAACTGTGGTTCAGGTAATCTTGTGGGCACACCTAAGTTATTCACATTTATACATTTGTCATAGAAAGGAGTTTTCTTAGGTATCTCTTGTAATAATAAATGATAGCTGTCAATGACAAAGGATAATTGGGGTCTCTTTATTATCTGTTCATGGCTAAAATATTTCTTTGTATCTATTATTCTGTATTATTTTCATCACTGAAACATTAAACCTTAAGATACCAGGAAATGTGTTGCTTCCCTCACATTTAGCTTTTTAGCTGATGTAACTTGACATATAACAGATTTTCTGTCTATAGATGCTAGTAATCCAACATTTGTGCACAAGAAGCAAGGTCAAAACATATGGGTACCTGGAAAACCACTAGACAAAGTTTAGTTTTCTAAATATAAGAGAAGTGGGATATGAAATCTTAGTAACTCCAGATGTTTATACTCCTTACTGTTCTTTTCTTTGATGTTTGGTTTGTTTGGTGGGTTTTGGTTTTGTGTTTTTGGTTTGGTTGCTTTGTTTGCTGTTGAGGAATGGTTTGAATCTAAAGGACATGGTTCTATGGAACAGCTGCTTGAACAAAGTGTGTAGGCCGGACTCCATCTTGTTGTTTATTGCTCACAGTTAGCTGGTGTGCTGATGCAGCAAGGTCACCATAGCTTTGTGGCTGTGCTTGCAGCTGCTTACAAGATAACAGCATGTGAAACAAAGTATATGTGAAACAAAGAACTAGTGAGAAAGGAGTTTGTGAAGTTGCACGTAGACCTAACTACAAGTAGGCTGGATACTATAATGTAACCCTGGACTAATAGCCAATGGAATAATGACATTTGTGCATATTTAGCTGAGATGCTTTATAAGTCGTGTGTTTGAACAATAAAGTTGAAGCTTGCTTATCAATCATATTGATTGTGCAAGTTCTTCCCTTGCCGCCCCTCGCCGTGGGAGTTTTGTCCCGACAGTTTGTGGTTGCTTTGGTTTAGTTGTGGTTTGCTTTTTTTTTAATTTTTGTAGATGTTTTTCATTTGATATGGGGTTTTCTCTTTTTTTTTTTTGGGTTTTTTTTTTTGTTTTGTTTTTTTTTTTTTTTTTCATTTTAAATGTCAGAAAATTATATTGGCTGCCTCAAATTCATTATACTTTTTTTCATGTGGTGTACCCTTTTAGATGCTAAGATGGCCATATCTATGCGCATATGGATTTAATAAATGAGGAAGTTAATTGTGGTTTATCCCTGACAAAGCTAGAAAGAAAAATTCCATGCACATCTTATTTCCCTGGCCAACTTCCTTGAAGTGAAAAGCTATTAACATTTTGTACCTTTAAACATATTTTTAATATCTCATATTTGTAATAAGTTTCATCTACACCCAATTGCAGGGCATGTGCATATTGTTCATTGTAATTGTCAAATAGCGTAAAAAAGGACCATTTATCACTTGATTTGGGGATTTTAATTTTTTTTTTTTTAAGTATTAAATCAAATTATAACATCAGTTGTATTTTCACTCTTAACAATGAAGTTGCAATACTCATAATCTCTAAATGTACACACATCTTTTGATAACATCTTTGAAGAGTTTTGATTTCTTATGTTGAAAATTAAGTAAAAATATTTTTATTTGCTTGGTTAATATTGCATCATACAGCAAAACTTTATACCACCAACAGCATTTACTACTTTTGCTGAAATCTAACACTCTTCAAATGCATTCTCATTCCTTATTACCAAAAAACCTACTAATCTTATAGTACACAGAACTAAATCATTATAAAAAAACACCAAAATGAGTCACACTTAAAATTTTTCAAGTCTCAATGAAGAATCAGTGATCTTTCAGGGTTTTAGAAGATATATGATGACTGTAATTAAAGTGTCTTAGGTGCATTTTAAGTTGACTAAAAAGAAATAAAGACTGAAGAACAAGTTTTTCCTGGATGTCATCTAAAAATTATTAATGAGAAACAGACATTTACTGATTTTACAAAGTCAGCTTGCAAAGCTGAGTGAGCTCCTTTATCTCTTAGATGCTGAAGTTGTCAGGAATACAAAGGTTTATATATACTGGTGTATAGAAATCCTGTCAAAGTTAAGTCTGTAAGCAATTCCAGCAAAACTTGTCAACCTGTCAGGCTGCTTCTATATTTTAGCACTGTTTTTCAGGCAAGACATAAACAAGAGCCCTTCTGCTATTAAATGACAAAAAGTGTTCTAGTTAATGACATCTTTATGGAGTTCCTCAAAGGTCAGAATTGGAAGACCATTACTAGAAATCTTTTAATGAATACTCAGAACATAAAACTTTTGAAGAGTGGGCTTAAGTTTTAGTGACCCTTGAGCATGAGGAAAAGAGAAAATTAGCCAGTATGCTTGCTTAAATATTTTTGCAAGAATTTAGAGCAGCATCTTTAAAGAATGTTTTAAAGAAAATGTTCCCAGTGGTGGGAAAAAAATATTTATTAATGTCTTTTCACAGTTCTTGTGAACAGATTCTACCATTGACTATGTCTATAGAAGCTAATAAACAGAAGTCAGTGAGGAGTTTTGTTTTCTGTAGTTTTATCCAAGCATGAACTCTCTGGTGGAAAAGCATTTTGCTTGACATCACAAACAGTGTGAATTTTTCATTTCTTTGACAGTATAATTCTCAGTAATAGTGAAGCTGCTGTAGGTATCTTGGCAACAAAAACAACTCTTTGACAAATTCAGTGATGGTTTCCCTGAAGGCTTTGTTTGTCTGACAGTACTTTCCACTATTTAAAACATCAGTAGGTTGTTCATTGTCTGTCACACATATTTATATCTGGCCTCTAGTTGAAAAAACAGGAGGCAGAGACACAGCTTACAGTAACATAATTTGCTGTGTGATTTAAATATATATTCATTTATTAAGTACTGTCAGACTACACTAGAGACTACTCTTGAATATTCTCAGAATCTGAACAGACCTGTAAGACAAAAGTCTGAGGAAAACTAGCTAGCACTAGCTGAAAAAGAGAAAGGAGTCTTGAATTTGTAACTTTGCAACAAGCATGCACATTCTGTACAAGTTGCATTTTTACTTTTGGTTGTTATAACATATGACAAACTAAAATAATAAAACCTATAACCATTTTAAAGTTGAACACTATTGCAGATCTGTCTTCCAGTATTGCTAGAAGTTCTATCAGTGAATATTGTACAAATAACTGCAGTTACAGAAATTCTGTAAAATAACCAGCATCAAAGATGAAATACTTTCTAGTGATTTTGAATCAGGATGCTGCTAGGAAACACTTTCAGGTACTGGCCTTAAATCTTTTCTCAGGACACAAAGAGCATGCATGTGTTAGGTCTTATGTGTTGTTTGATAGAATGAAACATTAGCAACCATTGATACTCCAAATAATCATCTGAAAAAGAGGTACTGCTGACTTTGTAGAAACACATCTAAGACCAATGGAACCAATGGACCACGACCAAATGCTGAACCACTTGGTGGATCAAGGAGGACACATTCTAAACAGAAAGAGGATGAATCTCTTTAATGCGTATATAGAAAATTGCAACTTCTGCAATTACAGTTCTGACAAGAGTCATGTTACACACACTTAAGAATTAGTTATAAAATGAATTCATCTGACATTTCCAAAGCCTGATGAAAGGCTATAACATTATATGGGTAAATTAATAATTTTTTTCATTGCCTTCCATATATGGCATTCCAATCCCTTAGGAATCTGAGCAACAAGGCCAGTTCAGAACAGATCTTTTTCTTGTTTTCACTATATTGTTGAAGATGTGATTCTACTGAGCTCTCAGTTCTTGCATTACAGATTCAAAATAAAATAGAAGGTTATATCCTGCTTAAATTATCCTCCTATCAGAATAATTTAATCAGAACTGACTATGTGATTTCACATACAGAAACTTGTCATATATTGAAGACAACATCTTGAAGATTAGTAGAGTGGTGTGTAGAATAATATGACAACCAAGATGCTGTTTGTCAGCATAGCCTTTGCTACTCTGAAAAACAAGCTGACAGTAATTATTGTTTAATATTCATGACCATAGTTTTTTCATACATAGAGCAAGCTTTTGAGGGGTGCTGTGAAATTACAACTAAGTGAATATTTAGAGTATATAATGCTTCCCAAAATTAAATTTCATTAATGCAGACTGGATTCTGTCAAGCTTTTTACAGGATTAAAATTTCCTTCAGAAATTCATTTCTAAATAAACCTTTTAACATTCTTCATATACATTAAAAAAAAAACAACAAAAAAACAAAGAAATAAAAAGACAACCAACTACCAAAATCTATGAGTGTGGTGAATTGTTTTTGTTAATTGATACAGGCATTTCAATATATTTCTCTGGCATATAGTCATGATGACTTAACAAAGGCAAAAAAGATTAGTGTGATACAGAAGTGTTTATTCTTATGAATACAGAATGAAACCTCTCTTTGTGGCACAGATTCTGTTGTCAGAGCAATCAACAGTAAAAAAAAAAAAAAGTCAATCCACTCACCCACAACAACAAAAAACACTTCCCATGAGCAATATCTGAAATCCATAAAATACAGACTCGAGGTGAGGAGAAAGTTCTTCACTGAGCCAGTCGTTCGTCATTGGAATGGGCTGCCCAGGGAGGTGGTTGAATCACCATTCCCTGGAGGCATTCAAGAGGGGACTGGACGTGACACTTGGTGCCATGGTCTAGTCATGGGGTCTGTGTTGATAGGTTGGACTCGATGATCCTCGAGGTCTCTTCCAACCTTAGTTATACTGTGATACTGTGATAACTAGTGACTATAACATAAAAATGTGCAAGTATCACATATTTTATGAAACAATTACAACAGAGAATGACAAACTGATTTTAGGTATAGATAATTATGTTTCAAGCCCAGGACCTTATCTATACAGAGATGGATTTCTTCCAGCGAATTTTTTTTCCTCAATATTTTTTTCAGCATGATGAGCCATGATGACTGCATCCACATGAATGTCTTCACCTTACTTCCCTAAAATCATGTCTAAATGACAGGAAATCAACATAAACAGATGGTATATTGCTTATTACAGTATGGCGTTGCAATGTAAGTACGACTCACAAAAACTAGGGTAGCTCGTGCTCTGAGTATTTGCATACCCTCAGCCAAGATGGTGTGACAGCTAAAAAAAAAAAAAAAAAAAAAAAAAAGACCAAAAACCAAAAGCAAAACAACCTCAATCATGCCTTACTATTTATTTAGGCATTTCCAGTTCTGGATGTTTACTCTGCAAGTAGTTATCTGGGTTTTCTAAAACACCTAAAGGAATAAGCACACTGCTGATTACTAGTGCTACTCACAGATTTACAAACAGAGAAAAAAGAAAGTGACAAAGTACTGCTGTCTGTTCTGAGACATTGTCCTACACACACAAAAAAAAAATAAAAATATAATTTCCAAATCTGGGTTAAAAAAAAGTAGAATCATAAGGAAAGTAAAGGCAGAAGTGCAGTGAACAGATTTGGATCACTCTGACTTGTGCTCAGGTGTCTATCAACTATGTAATGCAAAAAAAAAAGTGATAGATTTCTTCATAAAATAATTTGAACCTAAATGATAGCTAAAAATTACAGTAACTGTCCTTATGTATTTTGAGGGGGAAAAAGAAAAGTCTTAGAATCACTTAATAATTTTCCACCTTTGGCTTTCCTTCAGATCCTACAATTTTCTTTTTCTAGTACCAGTGGAAATCAGAAACTCTCCTACCTACGGAATTCATATGCTATATGAATTCATGCCATGACAAATTTCAGAAATTATGCAGGTGACATCCAAGAGTGGTCTATAATGGATGGCTTTGTAATGATCTCAAGGGTTATCCATCCTGTGTGTGTGTGCAGGGATCAAGACCTAGTTTTCTTAGGATTCTGTAGTACGCAGGGACTTGGAGGCTTTATCCTCTAAATTTCTCTGCTTTGTTGCCAGAAAACTCTCATTTCAAAGATGATCTGCACCACAGAGTTTAGAGTCAGCCAAGTATCCCCAAGAGAGAGTCCAAGACCTTGTAGAAAGTTCACTCAAACACATTTAGGAAAGAGTAAAGTACATGCAGCACAGGAAGACCTTAGGGAAAGAAGCTCCATTTTGGATAAAAATTAAGTAATTTTTATAGTATGGACATGCAAGAGAATGGCAGAACACTACTGTTTGGAGCAGTCAATAGGTGATATTAATTTCTGGTTTTGACATGGAATGTCCAATAGATAACAATATTTTCTATACTCTCAGACTAATTGTTATTTTTCTAAATTATTTTTCTCTTCTTGCAGTTGAAATAGCCAGGGATAGTTACCATACTTACTGTCCCAGTATGTTTTCCCCTTTCCCCAGACTATTTTCAGTTCATAAGTTGCATTTACAGTTTCTTGGTTTGGGGCTTGTCAATGGTATATCATAATGTTTCTATTTCCAAGGCACCTACCTGCATTTCAAAGATGCCAGCATCACTTCTCAAGGATCCTTTCAATTAATAGGCCTAGTTCCCAGGCTGGCAGACATTTATTCTGTCAGTATTTCAGCAGTTATTTTCTTCTGTTCAGTAACATTCTTCTTATAGCCAGTTCACTTCTATGACTGCTTATATTAGGCCTGCATAAAGGTTTATACAGTCACAGTAATCTGCATAGTTATTCCAGGCACAGACACAAATCTCTGGATTAATCTTTGATGCTTTATCAAATAATTATCAGTCTTCATAAAGCATATTAAAAAGGAAAAATGCGTAATTTCATCATGAACTACATGTGTCTCATGAACAAATGTTAAATTTCCTAGTAGAAAGCATGTTAGGAAAAGAAAAAAAAAAAAAAAAAAAAAAAAAGAAAAAGATAAATACTGAAATGGCATCTACTTAATTAAAAAATAATATCGTATTAACCGACACATTCCAAAACTTAATTAGAACATCAGTGTTCCAGAAATTATTGTAAATTACTTTAGACTGACAAGAGGGGGCTGACATGTTTCATTTATTAATATGGTATTTCATAATTCAGTACTCAATAGTCTTAAATTATGAAAAAATGCTAGAAAGTAATTGCATTTGAGAACAGGTGCAATAAATTGATACTATCAGTAAAACAAAATACCTTTAACAAAACATCTTCTTGAAAAAATATGCTGAACATGTTCACATTATCCACCTTGTATGCCTCCAATAACAGCTTGACTATGAAGCTTTACATAAATAAATGAATGCAAAGCCTTTCTGTGGACTCAAAGACAGCTTAGAAAATATGTTCATGTGTACAGACATGTGTGGGCTCTCACACAGATCTTAGAAACAGGTCCTGATTGTGAAAATATATGACAAGTGGGAAGATAGGATTCTTGAAAAGTTCAGGGTGTTTGCAACATCCACTTCGATATGTTGCTATAAGAAACACTAAAACATACAGTCTTGCCAAATCACAGCGAGGCTGTAAAATAATGTTTTAAAAGTTAGTGCTATTTTCAGGTATACTTCCTAGAAATTGATATGGAGAGTAAAGAAAAATAGATTTTTGCAACTGTGAATAGTGGAAGAGATGTTATCCGGCTGAAGAAATGCACAGAAGATGACAGAGGGGAAAATAATTCACAGTAAAATTTTAAAAAAAGAGAAAAAAGTAAGGAGTCTTCTACAGGTAGGAAAAGGTTTCCAAAAAACCCATATTTGCTTATTGCCTGATAAAATCCTGGTAGCTTTTTGATTTTGAGATCTTATACAGGATCTTTAAGGATATTGTGAGTATTTTGCTAAACAGTATTTCTGACTCTTTTTTACCTCCAGGATGGTGTCATATCTTGGCATTGCTGATTATCACTACAAAAAGTGTCTTTGCTCCTGGTCTAGTATAACAATTCTGAGGCTCTCAGTGTGGGAGGAAGTGGTCTGTAAAATACAACTGAGGACTGACAATCACAAATCTGGTGCTTTATTACTTAGTTTTCTACTCATCCCCTCTCTGCCTGAACAGTGTCATTTCTCCCTGTTCTTTCACACCATGGAAATCTCACACACACACATGTAAAGCAGTCTTTCAAAGCCTAGCTACATATTGTTAATTCATCAGATAACAGCCACTCTAAAATGCAAATACTAACAATGATTTTTAAAAGTTGATTATTCAGTGCCAGATGCATATTTCAAGTGATGTTGCCTTTGGAAGAAGGCAGCAGCTTTAGGAATAATAATGTAATGACCAAACACTTCATCATTTCAATAAAACTTTGATAGTTGAGTGGAATGTCCAGCAGATCAAAGGAAAAACAATGATAGTCTTTGAGATGAAAGTGGATTCAGGGGTTTAGAACTATTTAAGATTAGTAATGTGTTCAGAGAAGCTGAGATCTAAATTTAGCACTGTCTTGTTGACCCACCAGACAAAATTTAGCTTCTATTCATACTTCTTTGAGAGCATAAATTTTTAATATTATGTAAATGCCTATTAAATCAGTCATAAAATTCCTATTAACCTGAAGTGCTGTGGCCTGATCAAAGTTGATCTGTAGATTAACTTTACAACCAAACATTAGATATTATCAGTATCTACTCATTAGTGAAATATGCATTATCCTTAGCATCTATTATCAGTTAACCAAATATGTATGCTTATTAGTGAAAGATGTATCTTAGTCAGAATGTTGTCATGAGAAATCATAAGAATGTATCCAACTTTCCTTATTTAGAGACAGACTACCAAAGCCATGAAGTCAGATGTCTGCTCTTGATTGGGTGTGTGTGATCATAGCTAGATAGACAAAACACTTTCTTGCTTTTGCCCTGGTCTCTGGCCAGGCTCTGGGAAAATCCAACAAGAAGGTTAAGTCAGAGGTTTCTGCATTTAGAATCACATAAGATTGTTTATTCAACAGTATAAAGGCTGGACCCTCTTTCAGAAACTTTGGAAGCCTCATGTACAGGTGGATGCACCATCTAGGATTTCCCAATTTCCAGGATAGGTTCTCCAAATCCTCACTGCAACCAGGGTTTTCTCAGAGATTGTGGATCTGGATGGTGGTCAAGAATTGGGACAATTGGTGATGTATCTTTCTTAATCACTATCACTAACTTTATGCAGCAATGTATAGGTTCATTACCTTGATATATTTTATCTTTGTTATATTATCATTCCTTTTCCTGGTTATACTATTACTATTTTGCTTGCTTTCTTTTGTTTCATGTATAAGTAAAGTATAAATTTACCTCTTTTGTTTGGTATGTGTCTGTGAGAGTCTAATAAGTTTGTCTCTCTCTATGTGAGTCAACAAAGATAAAGTGATAGCAGAGCCACTGGAAAGAAGGTGGAAAGAATCCTGTCCACCAATCCTGGATGCAAATCAGCTTGTGATTGCATCGTGATAACACGGGACTACAACAATGGACCCAAGGACCCAGCCATCACGCTTTCTGGGCAGGGTGGTTTCCGCCCATCAAGTACCTTGGGCAGGGTGATACGATGGTTTTTCACCACCTGTGTAAAGGAATGTGGGAGGACTTGTCCGGATGGAGATGGGGTAGATGGAGATTCCCCCCTCCTCCAGCCAGGGTCTTGCCCAAACACACAGATTTCCTGCCACTGGAATTCCTGAGGGACAATATTTGACTACATACCTAAGGACTAAAAAACTGTATAAAAGACTTGAGCAACTACTGGTTTGTAGAGAGAAACAGAGGAGAGAAACAGAGGAGAAAAACGGGGAGAAAAACGGAGATGAAGGAAAACACAGGAGACGGGCCAGGCCGCTGAGAAGAGAAAGCCGGGACGATGCTGCTCCGGAGAAAAGAAGCTGCCCGGAGGACCACAGCTCCAGCCAAATCCTCAGCACCCCTTCTCTACAGACCCAGGCTGCCCAGAGGAGCCTCAGCACTGTTCCTGTATCAACCCAACATCTCCCCAGAGGACCACAGCTGTTCTCCAGCAAAAGCCTCACCACGGTGTCTCTACAAACCCAACATCTCCTGCAGCACCTTTCCTCCACAGACTTTATCTTGGGGGGGATGAGGGGTGTGGTAATATAATTCCTTTCCTCTTCTATCTCTCGTCCCTCTCTCTCTCTCTCTTTTCTCCCTTTCCCTTCTTATGTCCACTTTCTCTATTTTCTCCCTCTTCCTTTCCTATGTCCACTTTATTTATGTAATAAATAGTCTAGCTGTTGATACTTTGGCCTCGTTTGTGCCTTTAATTTCACAACACGGGAATATTTAAAAGAACTGTGTCTCTGGACCGAGACATCTAATGTCTCCGGACCGTGACAGCGTCCCTTGTGCTACCTCCATCAACTGCAATACATAAGTTGGCATCAAGGGCAGGATTCAAAAGACAAATGTATTGTATGAAGTTGGGATTCATGCTTAAGGAGAGATAAAGCCACTTTATTTATTTGTTTATTTATTTTTACAGAAGAAGCTCTTGATGTTTTTGTAGAGGAATCTCTTGATGTTTAGCAGAGATAGAACCTCAAAGAAAATCTTGATTGAGAATTTTTTCTATGCTTTTCCTTGGAATCCTACCATTCAGCAATACATAAGCTGAACAAACCTGGACTGGTAGGCATATAGCCTATGATAAAATTAGAAAAGTATGAGACTCCACTACAATATCAAGGTGAGCCAAACTCCAAAATTTAAAAAAAGAGATTTATTTTAAGAGTTACTTAACTTTCAGAGCTTACTTGTTTGGGTGTTTTGTTTTGCAGAAGAAACACATACTTCTTTTCTTGACTAGTCTTATTTTAGGTCTGTATGGTTTCCTCAAAATTCAGTAATTTCACTTTTTGCCCACAACTATAAAAGCTAGAATTATGTGTGAATTTTATGCTGCCTTTTATCAGACATTAAAGTTCAGCATTTTTTTCATGGGGGAAAAAAAAAAAAAAAAAGGTCAGTATTGGGTTGCCAAGCCTGTAATTTCAAATTAAATAACTTACACACAGGAATTTAGAGTCATCCAAGGAACTCCCATATGTATTTACCTTACCTTCCAATGACAGAGGACATAGGCTTGGTGTTCTCCCATCACATGAATATTTCCTACCATATGTCCCAGTACTAGCCTGGCTTAGCCAAACCCTCTTAATTTTGCTTCTAAAGAAATCCAAAGAGAGATAAAGAATGAATGAATCACATTTAAATTCAATTTGGCCTTAATTTAAAATTAATTTTGGCCTTGCGCTTCAAAATGTTTCAAATAGAGCAGTAAAAAGCTGATTTGAAGACAAAAAGAGAACAAGAAAAAAAAGACAGCAACAAAAAGCAACAAAACCTCTAGAACAGCACTGAACACAGACTGTTAGTGATAGATAGAAGAATGTACCTTAATATTTGAAAGAAAAGTCTTAAACACAGTTTATAAGAAGATGGAGATCAAAAATTGCGCTATGACTTAAATTGTGTTAGCAGTGAAATCAAGAAGAGAAAGGAAAGGCAAATTTATTCAGCAATCTAATGTATTAGGGATCATGGTAGACTTCTAATAGGGATAAATTAGCTTCCCACCCCCAAACTGTTTCATGCAAAAAAATCACAGAATCATAAAGTAATTTAGCCTTATATAAACATCTGATCAAAGCAGGAGTGACTTTAAAGTTATGCAAGGTTGGTTAAGGCAAAATTTAATGTATTTCCATGGAAAAAAATTCTAGAGCCTCCCTGTGAAGTATCTGTCCAGGCTTTTGTGATATTATTCCCATCCTATCTGATTAAAATTTCCTTTACTGTAAATTGAGCTTGTTCCCTCTAGTCCATTCCCTGCAACTTCAGGGAAAGTACTACCCATCAGTTAGCTGAAGACATCAGGAAGATTTTCCCTTAAATCAAGAGAATATTGGCATCCTTAACTCCTTGGCTCCACCCTCCAGCTAGCTTGGTGATTTTCTGCTAAACACATTCTACTTTGTCAATCTTTCTCGTGTAATAGGTAGGCAAAAGGTGGGCATAGTGCTCCACATGCAGCATCGTGAATGTTAGTATCAGGAAAGGATATCACTTCTCTGGAGCAACCAGCAACACTGCTCCTAAGGTAGTCCAGAAGACTGTTGTTGTCCTTTGTATGAGAGTGCATTTCTGGCTCACATTCAACTTCTTGTTCACCAGAATGCCTATGTCCTTTTCTGAAAAGCTGCTTTGTATCAGATACACCCCTAGTCAGTTCTGATGGCTATAGTTATTTCTTATCATGTGTAGGAATTCTATCGGCCTATTTCTCAGCCATTCAAGGTCCATTGGATAGCTGCCCTTACTGCCCAGCATATTTTGCCTCTAACTCTCAGACTCTGTGATGTGGATTACTTATGAACATATCCTTTTACTGATGTCACATAATGCTGCTCCTGTGAGTGATTTTACAAGCATTGCACCATTAACACCTCACATAATACATATAGGTCTGTATATAGGTGAATGATCATAAGTATGTAATTACTTCAGTAGTGGTAATTCTGTTCTAACTTGTTATGTATATATACACACACCTTCCTAGTGATAAAACCTACAGTCACAACATTTACATACCCACAGGTCAAGTAGTTTTCATAGGTCATGACATATGCAACCCTCCCTAAATTTGTTGAGTGTATTCCATTCTGTTATCTGGGTCATGAATAAAAAGATTAAACTGTATTTGACCAAATACCAGCCTCTGAGGATTATTAGTAACTGGCCATAAGTAGTATTCTATATGACTAATGAATGCTATGAGCCCAGCAGTTTGGACAATTCCCCTGTCAGTTAGTAGTCCATCTGTTGAAGTCAAATCTTTTCAGTGTACTTCCAGGGATAATGCAGACAATATTCACTTTTCTTCCCTTCTTCAATAAATCACTGTTTTCATCATAGAAAACAATCAAGTTTCTCTGTCACAACTTGCCTTTGGTAAATCCACACTGGCTTCTCCCAAACACCTGGATATAGTTCCCAGAACAATTTTCTTTTAAGTTAAACAGACTCATCTCTATTTTTTCAATTCCTTCTTCTTCCCCTTCATGATCCCTTTCTCATTATGAAACATTTTCTCAGATTACCAATAACTCCAGTGACATGAATATAGTTCATCCACAGTTATGGGGTGCGAAACTGGTATTCATCAAGGAAAATCTCATGGCCTGCTTTGTAGAGTGTGACCGGTTGACGTTGTCCCCTTAAGAAAGGGAATATGGTGGACGGAAGTTGGTAAACGGAAAGAATAATCTAAACTATTTCATTGGTGAAGTGGGAGGAAGCACCTACTGAACTGGGAGTGAACTGGGCATTCCAGCACTTCTCTGTCAGTCTTGCTTCCGCCTCTCCACAGTGCAGCAGCTCTGTCTGTGCTGGGCTTTCTGCCAAGGCTTCGGCCTTGAGAACTGATAAAGGCCTGTATTAACTCCTTTCCAATTAACACAAACTGCTTCTAACTTTTTTTTCCTCTCTTTTCTTTCTCTTTCTATCCCACTCTGGGGAAAAAGGGAAAAGAGGGGAGAGCGGAGGTGGGAAACCCCCCTCAGCAGAGGGGGGAACTCTCATTTCTGTGTTACTCTGTTGTATATCTTTGTATATATTGTAAATATTGTAAATTTGTATATATTCCCCTGCATATCCTACATTGCTTTGTAAATATAAAGCTCCACTGCTTTGCTAATTCAGCTTGTGAGTTTTTTTTCCTTTCCCTTCAATTTTCTTTCCCTTTACCTTACAAGGGGGGAGGGAGGAGGCTTCTTGGCCTTACCCTTCCACCCCACCACATAGAGTAGGTTAGAACAGCTGACTAAGTGTCCTGTTAATCCTACCATGTATAAACCGATATTCCTCTTACTAATGAAGATTTGAGGACTTATGAGAGTGACCTGAGGGTGATACAGTGCAATATTCAGCTCTGTTTACACCTGTTAAAAATAGAAGGCAACTGTGGGAGATGTCTGATAATCTTCTCTGACTGGCAGATGAAAGCAATTTCTACAAAATAAGGAGGCTGCACTTTTAGCTTTACTGGAATAATATCAAAGCAATGGAAGATACACTCTACTTCAAACTATCTAGAGAAACAAAGGAATTTCTGTAACTCATACTTATATGGCATATATAAAACTGTTTCAAATGTTTTTAGCCTTAAATGAAATCGATAGTAAAACGACATTTCATTAGGAGTCCTAGTTTCATATTAAGTTAACTGAACTGCTGTCTTACTTATCAGAGTAGCATACATTAAATCCCAGAAGCTGAAAATGAGGGAGTAGGAATAGGAGTAATAGAGAGAAAAAGGAATACCAATTAATGTGATACTACTAAACTCAATTTTTGAAGAGGCCCAAGTGAGAGAGAAGCTGTGCCAAGGGAAGTTTTACACGCACACACACATGTGAAGTTATAGTCAGATGAAATTTATCCCAGTCACCACACCAGTGAGCTGCAACAACCCAGTTTGAGGAGACACAACAGGCCTTACCTGGTCTGTGTAAAACTCTGCACAGGGCTCAGCTCTGACACTTTGAGTCACATGCTTTTATACATGTTAGACAGAGATTTGACAGTGTTCCCAAGCTGTCTATGATTAGGTGGGGTTCATAGCCAGATATCAGCACAGAGTGACAATCTGGTTAATATGATGCTATACCTCTCCAGCAATTACAGATATTGTTCTCCTGTCACCTTTAAATTCATTACCTATAACACTGCTCATCACTCAGATTTTGTTTGTATGGGCTTATCTGGCAATAGCCCACTACAACTGTTTGAGTTGTGGTTGGCTTTTAGCAAAGATGGCAGTGGTAGGCACATATCAGATGCCCTGAAAATCCTTCCCTGTGTTCAAGATCTGATCCTTGTGATTGTCATCTTTTCTTGAATTGACAAACTCCTGAGTGTTCATTGCTAGGCGAATACTTCCTTTTTTTTCTGTGTGGCAAATTAATTATGCAACCATATTATGGAAACAGGGAATGTTATCAGATCAATTCTTGTGCTATATTCCTTATTTTGATTGTAAGCTATCTTTTTAGCTAGGGACAGTTTTTGCCGTTAGTGGTCAGGCTGATAAAATTGTTGATTGACACTTTCAGATTGCTGGTGAGCATGTCCTAAGAATAGTATATCTCTGGCTGAACTGGGTAGAAAAATAATACCTTAATTTTTCATATAACCTTCTATAAGGACATAAAGATTTTTTTATACTTAGGTCCATTATAAAATAATTTTGGTTTATTACAGTAGCCTCTCAGTTTCCATGGTATGTTTTATTTAGTATGAAATCTCTGAGTCTAAATTCTTGGAGCTGAACAGGATCACATAAGCCAAAAATTTCCTTCCTATAATGAATTGTTGCAGTGTAGTAAAGTTCAGAGATTTCCAGTATTCTCGAAACAGGAATTTTTAAACAGAGCTTTTAATACCAAAGTAGACCAGATTATTAATATTATATCTGGTAAGTTTTCAATTGATCACTGTTAATCACTTCTAAGTGATTAGACATTTCTAAATGTCTTTTCTCTCCCATACAATGTTTCTTCTTTCATTCTGAGGATCCTGCAGCCCCAAAGTACTTACATATAAGTCACAAATTTTACTCATAACTGGAAAGATCCATTAAGGTCTTTGAGAATATTAAGTTCAAAGGAAGAGACTTCAAAAAAAATGGTTGAACACAGAACATTGGAAAAATGTGCTGCTGTCACAAATGTCTTGTAATATTGGTTACATTTTCACAACATTCCTGGTAGTTTAAGGATGCACAAATGACTGTTCTGCATCTAAGCTGACCAACAACCTGTTTCAAAGAGCAGCTGGCAGTACAAACCATTCCCCAAATACAATCTCCTAAATTCTGCCAAATCTCTGTGAACCTATCTAGACTTCAGGTTTCTGTGTTTTTTTACTGTTCACATACATACCTACAAATCACATCACCCTCACAGGCAAACTCGTCAGTACTGTCCTGGAAAGATGGCCAGAGGCAAATAGTGGATTGGTGTTATGGTTTAAGCTTTACCTGGCGTGCAAAAGCCCAAAAGGAACAGATTTAGGTTTCCTCCTCCTCTCCGTTTTTTTCCTGGTAAGGTAAAAGCAAATTAGGCAGGAGAAAAAAAAAGACAATTTTTAAACAAAATATATATAGCATTTGAGTAACAGGGAAGGTTACAAAGGTATAAGGAAAAGGGTAAATAGAAAAACATACAAAAGTAGGCCCAGCTGGCATTGGATTCCCTTGATGCAAATGGATTCTGTTTGGATGCAGTTATTTAGAAGTACAGATGCAGCACAGAGACAAGCCACATGGTAGCTCAGGAAGCAGAAGCAGCAGGGCCCCTTCTGTCAAGCAGGCAAGGCAGGGGGGAAGAGAAAGACAACAAGAAATTGCTATTGTTAAACAGGCTTGCTGGACGGGAAGAGGGAGCAGAATAGACCTTTGACCCCCCCCTTCCTGGGAGGGGGAAAAAACAAATATCTCTCTCTGTCCACCTGGACCATGTTTCTTTTGTCTACCTTAGGGGCTGGGTTCTTTTCAGCCCCCATCAAGGATGAGTGCAACCTGGCACAATTGGTCAACTCCAGCAATGCAGAGGACGTCCCTCTTCCTCTCTATGTCCCTGTGTTTCAACTGTGGTGTAACTCTTCTGAGAGTTCCATCCCTTCAAAGAAAACACGTTCTACTCCCCACCCATGAGCAAGCAGCTATGTGATGCTTAGTTTTGGTAGGGGTTTAGGCATGACAGGTGGTAGGGTTTCAGGCATGACAGATGGCAAATACATATTAAGACTAACAACTTTCACCAATTTCTATGAGCCAATTGGTTAAATTTTAGGATTTGAAATAGTCACAGTAATCAGCTGAGAATTATCAATGATTCATAGTTTATCAGTTTTATACAATGCTTTTTACATAGCAGCAATCCAAACAAATTTAATATTTTTGTGACCATTTTAGGCTGTGCCTTTAAGAAAGGGACAGTTACTGGAACACTCTGGCTGAATGTTTTGGTGTAAAAATTAAAAACAAAGATAAGTCTAAACGAATTTCATTGGTAGATTGCTAGAATGCAACTTTAACTTTTACCTTTAGTTCAGTTTGAATCTCAGTCAGTTCAGTCTGTCTGTCTGTTTCAGTCTCTCTGAGCAGCTGTGTTCTGCCTGTGCTGGCGGGTGCTGACCTTCAACTAACCAGAGAAGAAACTAATTCTTGCATATGCTTTGAGCTAACAGAACTTCCTCCTTACTTATTACCTTTTCTCTCTCTAAGTATTTTGAGGAAGTATTTTGAGGGGACCTTTCTCCTTGGAGGAGGGAAGATTTTCTGTGTTAAGTTCTTTGCTGTATATTTCTATATATATTGTAAATACTGTATATTGTGTATACAGTTATCTGGATGTCATCCTGCTTGTACATATAGCTTATCCATTTTGCTCCTCCAACTAAGTTAGCTGTGGTTTCTGTGTGTGTGTGGGGGGGGGGAGAACTGAACTTTCTCTCACCACCACAGATCACAAAATGATCAGTGTTCTGCAAAACAATGGCAATATCACCCTATAGAGCATTGTGGGACATTTAATTATGTTTAATAGAAAGCTGTAGGCAAGTGAGAATTTTTTAAGAGGTGGAGCACTTCAGCTACCAATTGAAGAGCTTTTTGTGCAATTGTATATTTTACGTGGATTTACTTATTTGTGTTTTCAAAGGCTTTTTCCTGGGAAAGGTGAAATATTTAAGAAAATTAACTCTGTAAATATACCCATTATGACTGTCTTTGTAGAATTTTAGAATTAAGTAATTTTACATAATAATCCATACATGCAACCTAAAATATCTTTGCAGAAGTTGGTGATCAAAATTCTGAATGGCTGAGTTGTTTCTCTGGCAATCCAGTATTTTTTTCCTATGAAAGGTACAGATTTTCAAAAATAAAAGCTTATTTTCTGTAGAATCCTTTCTGCAGAATTTTTGTTATGGAGTGGAGTCACAGGGGCAGCAACAAAGCACATAGTGGTGTCTACCCAACATAGGGATTTATTGTAACCAAAATTACTCAGTACTCCTGCCAACAATTAAATTGTAAGTTTCGATGTCAGTCAGGAATATGCTACTAGAGAACCAATTCTTAAGGGAAAAAACTCCTACTCAAGAGTGATCACCAAAGGGAGAGTGGGGTCTCACCAAATCCTTGGATGTATCTTCTGATGGTGTCCCAGTCTAAGGGGAAGCTCCAACTAGAAGACTCACTTGCTTTGAGGGGTATCACCTGAAAACAGATCTTCAGCAGATCTCCTAGCCAAGTGTGTGCTGCAGTCATTCCAAATAGTTGGAGGGACAAGCTCACAAGAAAAGCACAGTGAGGATCTGGACACTGAACTGCTGGTTAACCACTGTGAGGTATTGTGTCAATCTTTATGAGGCCTCTGACAAGCCCTGGACTTTAGTCTTGTCTCTGTCAGGGTTTAGTTTTCTTGTCAGGTTTTAATCTTCAGGCACTTACACCTGCCACAAGTAGGTACACAAACTCTCTGTGTATTATTAGGACAGGTTATGAAGACAAATAACTTGAAGGATTATGATATAAAGGTTCACAAAAGCCCCTGTTTCATAATGTTCTAGTGAAATTGTGACTAAAATCTCAGGATTTGGAACTTGCTTAGGCCATAATAAATATTTCTCTCAACAGTTATAGAAGTGATTTCTTAATTATATATTCTATGGTCTCTACAGAATTAATTGTGTGTAATTAAATGGTTTAATTTATTTTCTAATTTATAAATGTTTCTTTAATATTCTTATTTCTTTTTAAGATACATCAGATTCTTGTCTTCTATTGTGAATGTTGGTTTAATTTCTTTGGCTTGAAAACAACTGATTTTGGAACTCCAGATAAATTTGTTTCTCTGTTTCATCTACTATCTTCAGATTTTAATTTTCCTTTTACAAAATTCAGATATGGGGGTGGAATTTTTTTCTTGATTTGTTCTTGGTTTAAATTAAATCAGAAACAGAATTTTTATTTGTAAGTCATGGTTTAGTTCGAGAACTGCACTTCTAAGAATAGACAAAATAAGCACTCTAACAGAGTAATTGATTTTACACATTCTGTTGACATGAACCAGTTGAATATGCAAGTAATGTTTTATGTGCATAGTAAGATACTATTTTTAGCATCTTTTCTTGTTCTCATACTGTTGATATTTCCTGTGCATTTTGTCTAATATATGCATGCACAGGAAATACATAAAGACATAAAGTTATGCCTTTAAAAGGTATTGATTATCCAAAATAAAGGAGATTGACAGGCTGGACAGATGGGCAGAGTCCGACAGCATGAGAGTTAACACATTGTGACAGACCAAAAGTTTGTCTCTCTTGGTGTGAGTCAACAAAGATAAAACCACTTGCTGCTTGCGCAGACAATAGCTGACAGAGCCACTGGAAGAACTCTTGGAAGGTGCAAAGACAACATTGCTCACTGGGCCACAGCTGGCCTACAACAATGACCCAGCCATTCACGCCTTCAGGGCAAGATAATCTCCACCCATCAAGTACCCTGGGCAGGGTGACACAATGGTTTTTACCACCTGTTTCCTGATGTGTAAGGAATGTGGGGGGGCTTGTCTGGATGGAGATGGGGGAGACGGAGATCTGCCCCCACCCCCATCCAAAATCTTGCCCAAACACACAGCAATACACAGAAAGATTTCCAGGGAAACGATACCTGGATAATTTACCTAAGGATTATTTCCTGCCCCTGGAATTCCTGAGGGACAATATTTTAATACATACCTAAGGACTAAAAACTGTATAAAAGACTTGAGCAACTACTGGCTTGTTAGAGGAGAAAAACAGGGAGAAAAATGGAGATGAAGGAAAACACAGGAGACTGACCATGCCGCTGAGAAGGGAAAGCCGGGACAATGCTGCTCTGGAGAAAAGAGGCAGCCCAGAGGACCACAGCTCTTCCCCAGCCAAAGCCTCAGCACCCTTTCTCTACAGACCCAGGCTGCCCAGAGGACCACAGCTCTTTGCCAGCTAGAGCCTCAGCACCGTTTCTGTACCAACCCAACATCTCCCCAGAGGACCACAGCTCTTCTCCAGCAAAAGCCTCAGCACTGTTTCTCTACAGACCCAACATCTCCTGCAGCACCTTTCCTCCACAGACTTTAACTGTCTTGGGGGGGATGAGGGGTGTGGTAATATAATTCCTTTCCTCTTCTATCTCTCTTTTCTCTCTCCCTCTCTATTTTCTCCCTCTCCCCTTCTTATGTCCACTTTATTTATGTAAAAAATAGTCTAGCTGTTGATACTTTGGCCTCGTTTGTGCCTCTAATTTCACAACACGGGAATGTTCTAAAAGAACTTGAGTCTCTTTCCCTCTCCGGACCGAGACACACATCTAAGTGCCGGGTTCTACACATTGGCCACAACAACTCCATGCAGCGCTACAGGCTGGGCTCAGAGTGGCTGGAGAGCAGCCAGGCAGAAAGGAACCTGGGGGTACTGGTCAATGGTAGGCTGCACATGAGACAGCAGTGTGCTCAGCTGGCCAAGAAGGCCCATGGCATCCTGGCCTGGATCTGTAACTATGTGGCCAGAAGGAGCAGGGAAGTCATTGTGCCCCTGTACTCAGCACTGGTTAGGCCATGCCTTGAGTCCTGTGTCCAGTTCTGGGCCCCTCACTTTAGGAAAGATGTTGAGTTGCTGGAACATGTCCAGAGAAGGGCAAGAAAGCTGGTGAGGGGTTTGGAGCACAAGCCCTATGAGGAGAGGCTGAGGGAGCTGGGGAGCTGGGGTTGCTTAGGCTGGATAAGAGGAGGCTCAGGGGAGACCCCACATCCTGGTCTCCAAACTGGTGAAACACAGGTTTGATGGGTGGGCCACTAGCTGGATGAAGAACTGGCTTGATGGCCACACCCAAAGAGTGGTTGTCAATGGGTCCATGTCCCAGTGGAGGCCAGTGACAAGCAGAGTCCCTCAGGGATCAGTCCTGGGACCAGTCTTGTTCAACATCTTTGTCAGTGACATGGACAGTGGCATTGAGTGCATCCTCAGCAAGTTTGCTGATGACACCAAGCTGTGTGGTGCAGCAGACACGCTGGAGGGAAGGACCTCTCCTGCGAGGACAAACTGAAAGAGTTGGGGCTGCTCAGTCTGGAGAAGAGAAGGCTCTGATGTGACCTAATTGTGGCCTTCCAGTATCTGAAGGGGGCCTACAGGAAGGCTGGGGAGGGACTTCTCAGGATCTCAGGTAGTCATAGGACTAGGGGGAATGGAATGAAGCTGGAGGTGGGGAGATTGAGGCTGGGGGTGAGGAGGAAGTTCTTCCCCATGAGAGTGGTGAAACCCTGGAATGGGTTGTCCAGGGAGGTGGTTGGGGCCCCATCCCTGGAGGTGTTTAAGACCAGGCTGGATGAGGCTCTGGCCAGCCTGATCTAGTGTGGGGTGCCCCTGCCCATGGCAGGGGGCTTGGAACTAGATGATCCTTGTGGTCCCTTCCAACCCCGACTGATACTACAAGTAACTGAAGGGAGGTTGTAGCCAGGTGGGGGTTGGTTGCTTCTCCCAGGCAACCTGAATGAGAGGACACAGTCTCAAGCTGTGCCGGGGGAGGAAGAAGTTCTTCATAGAAAGAGTGATTTGCCATTGGAATGGGCTGCCCAGGGAGGTGGTGAAGTCACCACCACTGGAGGTGTTTAGGAAGAGACTTGATGGGGTGCTTCGTGCAATGGTTTAGTTGATTATATAGTGCTGGATGATAGGTTAGATTTGATGATCTCAAAGGCCTTTTCCAACCTGCTTAATTATATTATTTTCTTTCTAATTCTGTCATAATTATTTATTTTACTGAGGGAAGATTAGCATTGTTTCTTTCATGGTATTTGCACTATTTTTTTTCCCTCTGTGCTTTTTGCAGGTTATGCAACTAGCACAACCAGGGAAATAAAAAAGTCTCTAATGATCCTGAACTCTTTTTCTTTTTCTTTTTCTTTTTTTTTCTCTTTCTCTTTCTCTTTCTCTTTCTCTTTCTCTTTCTCTTTCTCTTTCTCTTTCTCTTTCTCTTTCTCTTTCTCTTTCTCTTTCTCTTTCTCTTTCTCTTTCTCTTTCTCTTTCTTCATTCTTTTTCTATTTTTTCCTATTTTTCTTTTTCTTTCTCTTTTTCTCTTTTCCTTTTCCTTTTTTTCTCTCTTTCTATTTTTGTTTTTCTTTTTATATTTTTCTTTTTTTCTTTTTCTTTTTCTTTTTTCTTTTCTTTTTTTTCTTTTTCTTTTTCTTTTTCTTTTTCTTTTTCTTTTTCTTTTTCTTTTTCTTTTTCTTTTTCTTTTTCTTTTTCTTTTTTCTTTTCTTTTTTTTTCTTTTTCTTTTTCTTTTTCTTTTTCTTTTTCTTTTTCTTTTTCTTTTTCTTTTTCTTTTTCTTTTTCTTTTTCTTTTTCTTTTTCTTTTTCTTTTTCTTTTTCTTTTTCTTTTTCTTTTTCTTTTCTTTTTTTTTTTCTTTTTCTTTTTTTTTTCTTTTTCTCTCTCTTTTTCTCTCTCTTTTTCTTTTTCTTTTTCTCTCTCTTTTTCTCTCTCTTTTTCTCTCTCTTTTTCTTTTTCTCTCTCTTTTTCTCTCTCTTTTTCTCTCTCTTTTTATCTTTCTCTTTCCTTTCTGTTTTTGGTCTTTACTGCTTGTGTCCTAACTGGATGAAATCCTGCCGGTTCTACAAAGATATGCTACTTCTGAAATTAAAAATACTCTATGATTTGTGGATGTTTCTAATTGTATTGTCTAAGTGTGTCTACGAAGATCATTTAAGGAAGCATCTAGATGATTAATAGTTGTCTTCAACAGTGAGCTTGTTAGGTCTTTTGCCCGTTACCACTTGCAAAACATACATATATATTTGGGCAGATATACTCCATATATTTACTTATATATTTTTAACTTCAGTTATTCAGTTAAAAAAAAAGTAATTAAGTTACTCAGATGTATCATAAAGCTTGTTTCTAGAAATACCTGTGAGTTTTAACTGTATTCCTGGAATATATATATACTTTATTTTTGCTGTGAAATACTGAAATGCATGCATGATAATGTTGACTAGGAAATTAATTGATTGCTAATAATTCTAAAAACAATTTTGATCTGTTCATTACAATGAGGTGCTACTTACAGCTATTCTAATGTCCTTGTGTCCTAGTTTAGAGCTGGACAGATTGCTCTATTGTTCCAAAAGGAGCAAAAGAATAATGCTCACAATAAACTGCAAATCATAGTGGTGAACATAGCAAAACATATACAGTTCAAAGAAATCTCCAGTCTAATCTTAACACACAAGTTCCTTTACACCAGACCAAAAAAACCCAACACTTCCCTTCTCCCCATCTGGACTTCACCAAAAATGCTAGAGCTCTTTCATCCCCCCATTGTTAGACTGGTTTCAGGCTGGCCAGTCCTGAACTACTCCCCCTTTTTACCCTGGCATTAGGCCTAAACAGGCCAAGACTGCACAGGAAAAAAAAAAAAAATAAAAAAAAATAAAACAAACCAACAAAATATTACTCAGGCTAAAGAGGCGTGTGATACTCCCCCACTGCTACCAGATAAGAGACCATCTCTCTGCCACAGGAGCAGAGAGGGAAGAAAGAGAAAGACAGTAACTTTGCATCCAGATTTATAAGGATGCAGGATTTATGGGTAGAAATATACTATTTCCTGTGTCCACTCACTAAGCTGGACACTCTAGACACTGGAGGTTTCAACTTTGTGGCTTCTTTATGTGAAGTTACCCAGCCTAAATAGCCACATCTTGTTAAAAAGTAGATCTTCAAAACATTTCAGCTGTTCCAAAAGTGAAACACCTAAGAATATGTTTGTGGTTACACACTAATCATTTAACAAGCTGTATGGTATGACTGTAATTTACTACTCAAAATTTAACAAACTGCTTTCTCAAATCAAACATCTGCTACTGTATGAGGCAGTGATTATCAAAAAGGGATATTAGGCATCTTAGCCTGTAAAAACCTTGCAGAAGATTGACGTGCTGTGATGGAGAAAGTATGAAGCTTTGTAATTTTAACTGACACCTGGAAAACATATATTTGCTCTTTATATTAAAAATCTTGCTTTATGTTTCTTATTCTAAAATTCTGTTCCCAGTCATAAGTTTGTTAAAGTGTAACTAATTCTGTCTGGACAATGATATTAATATATACATTTTAATTCTTTGCCTTTTCTGACTAAAAATATCTTTAATAGAACTAGGCTTCTTTCCCCTCCCCCCCTTTATTCTCATGTTCTATGCTACAATTACGTTAGTTCCTACATGTTATGAAGATAAGGACTTGACATTAAACAAGGGACAGTTTTTGCATTAAAAAAATATCTTTCCCTTTTCCTATGGGTTCATAATTCATTAAATATAATATTTATTTTTTTTATTAGCTGGTACAAGAACTTTGTATCTTCATATTGATTTTATCACAAAAGGTCTCAGGATGAATCAATGCTGAAGTGTATTTTATCTTACTGTATCTACCACCAAAATTCCCTATCTTGCTATCAGTTCCCTATCTTGCTTCAATTTCAGTTCCATGAAAACCACATAAAATAGAGGTTTGACCAAGCAAAATGGTCATAGTGTAGCAAGTGATAGCCTTGATGTCACCTGAAGTTAGAGAATGCTTTTGGGTGACTTTTGAACTCTACCTGGATACCAGTGATCAGGAAGCAGGCTGAAGTAAGAAAATGTATAAAAATAGTCCCAATAAGACTCAGGCATTGATAGGTTAGCTCAAAATATGCAGTTTATTAGGAAGAAAAAAATAAAAAGGCTCAAAGCACAGCAACCTTTGTGATTTTCATTCAAATATGTAGTCAAAGGAGAAGTTCAATGCCTTTCATGGTTTTTTTCAGAAAATATTGTGTGAAATGAGGTACTCATGCATTATGTGCTGAAGACAGGATCTGTGCTGTCTTCTGCATAAGAGGATTCAGAAACAAAAATGTATTTCAAAAGAATGTAAAAACTACCAAAGTGGAGGTCAGCTGGAGAAATACTTCCCTTTCTTTTCAAAGAGCTCTCAATTTTTTCAAACCATTTTTCTTTTAAGGTGAAATGAATTATGTGTCCCTGACTTTGGTGCTCCTGGCATACAACTTCCTCTGAATTAATTTGTTATTCCACTCCTCTACTATATAGCTGTTAAGGCTCCCTGCTGTGAAATATATTCTTTATTTCCTCCTGATGAAACAGAACTTAAATTAAAATTTCCTATTTCCTTGTATGCATCACCAGCACTGTTATACTGGAAGGACTGTATAGGATTATATTTCTTTAACTGTGCATGCTCTTAGGATAGTACATTCTGTTCAGTTAGGCACTTGAATTTAAGAGAACACTAATACTTAGAATCACAAGTGGATGAAAACATCTACAATGAGTATAAGCTCAACAGAATATTGGGCCAGGTGTACTATATCAGAAGCCTGTCTCCATTATAAGCATCTCAGTATATCCCTGACTAACTTTCAGATATTTTTCATAAGAGCTCAGACTATCCTTTTTTACAAGCCAGAGGATTTAAGGGAGTCATAGATATTTGGAGCAGTAGCCAAGATTGAAAAGGGGAGCAAATATGTGTTCAGTATAAGAGCTTAAACATACAGAGATCAATTGTGACACGTAATTGTCAAGTACTATTTAAAACTTCTTAGGCTATGTATGATATATATATGGATTAAAAAGACACAGTACCTGAAGACTCATCTGTAGCATCTGCCAGAGTTCAGGAGGGATACACTATGGCACTTCAAATGACACTACAATCTGTATGTGTAAACTGAACTTCATTTATTACATACACACTGCTATGTAAGTATTTAATTTTAATTGTTTAGACAATATAACTGAAACCTATTCCTTCTGCATAGTGAGTTACACTTCAGAGTTAGTTATACTAACACAAATTCACACTTAATATTTGTTGCTATATTGGTTTTGGTAGCCCTTAACAGTGCACAAGCTTTCTGATGCACCTTTTAGCCGCATGTATCACTCTAGAGCAGCCATATAGACAATATTGACAGTCAGTTCAACAATTGAGCATTCTACAGAGACACAGTGTATAATTTTTTTAGTCCTTTGTTTTGGTTTAGATTTATTTTTTTTTTTTAGTTGAATAAACACTATACCCAGAATTTGTATCTACTTCTATATCTGCTAGGATATAGAACACTTGTATTAACACAGAAATTTTCCAAATTCAGGTTTCTTTTCTAGCTTTGATTAGTTCAGCCTAGATTTTCCTGCTAATTTTCAAAAGCTGAGGTAAACCTTTCAGCTTTCATCAAGTGCGGATAAACATGTGTTTTCTCAGTAGTCTCAAAACTGACTGGGAGAAACTGTTGTGGTTACAGTCACATTTGTCCAAGCATCTGAAGGCACAAATGACTTTAGAACCATTGGTCTTCAGCCTTGATGATAACATTATGACTAGAGATAAAATCAAAAGCATTACTTACTAAACAATTTTGGATAAAAATTTAAGATGGCTACTTTGCAACAAGAAAAAAATCCCTTGTGGAATGAGAGTTCAGTTACTTGAAAAAGAAATTTGTAAATGAAGTTTTACCTTCTGCCCAAGGGAGAAACATCAAAATGATACTTTCTATGACTCTGAAGGCAATGGAGAAGTGTCACTTTCACACATCTAGAAAAATCTGGGGAATATTATAAATATTTTAATTACTTTTAAATCTCAAGATATAGAACATTTTCTTTTAATTTTTGTTTTATTTTATATCTGATGACCTGTGCAAGCTATGAGTTTCATAAAAGGGATATCTACTTTGGAAATCTTTTGTAATTACAAGGTTTCTGATCCTGACTAGTTCTACACACATTATTTTGGAACACACCATCAACTGCCTTTGAGCACTGTAATTTTGACTAAAGTGTTTCCAGTCTTTGTGTAGGATATAATTTTACAACAGTGTATGAAAACACAACGTGAGAGGTATATGAAGCAAAGATGATTCAGAGTGTTCACACACAGGCTTATACATACCCACATCTCAACATGATGATTAAGGTGGTGTGTCCACCTTCCAGATATGAGGATATTTACATAGATGCACTCTTGTCCAGGATTTTTCACATTGCTATTGTGGTCAACATATGCATATCATGAATATGCTTTTCAATAGCTTTCAGAAGCTGATAGCAGTTAATCTCTCCACCCTGACTCATCTTTGTGAGTCATTTTTACTTACCATACTTTATAATTCAGTCTGTGTCCTGAGAAGCTGCACATGGACATATACTATAATCTGTATGATTTACTAGACAAGGGATCATGACATATTCTACTTTTATAATCCTTTTATTCTTTTTCTTTTTTAAAATATTTTTGATGTTTCTATACACGTAGCATACCATTCATAACAATCTTGACATCTCTACTATGAATTTTCACATTTGGAGGCTGAAGAACAGCTAACTCCCAGAATCTCAGAATTGTTTCTGTTGGAAAAGACCTTTAAGACCATCGTGTCCAACTGTCAACCCAGCAACACCATGTCCCGAAGTGCCATGACTACACTTTATTTTTTTAAATTTATTTTATTTTAACACCTGCAGGGACAGCGACTCCATGTCTCGGTCCGGAGAGGGAAAAAGACTCAGTTCTTTTGAATATTCCCGTGTTGTGAAATTAGAGGCACAAACGAGGCCAAAATATCAACAGCTAGACTATTTATTACATAAATAAAGTGGAAATAAGAAGGGGAGAGGGAGAAAATAGAGAGGGAGAGAGAAAAGAGAGAGAGAAGAGGAAAGGAATTATATTACCACACCCCTCACCCCCTCAAGACAGTTTGAGTCTGTGGAGGAAAGGTGCTGCAGGAGATGGTGGGTTGGTACAGGAACGGTGCTGAGGCTCTGGCTGGAGAAGAGCTGTGGTCCTCTGGGCAGCCTGGGTCTGTAGAGAAAGGGTGTTAAGGCTTTGATTGGAGTAGAGATGTGGTCCTCTGGGCAGCTCCATGGCCTCTTTTCTCCGGAGCAGCATTGTCCTGGGCTTTTCCTTCTCAGCGGCATGGTCCGTCTCCTGTGTTTTCCTTCATCTCCTGTGCTTTTCTTCTAACAAGCCAGTAGTTGCTCAAGTCTTTTATACAGTTTTTAGTCCTTGGGTATGTATCCAAGTATTGTCCCTCAGGAATTCCAGGGCCAAGAAATCATCCTTAGATAAATGTCCAGGTATCATTCCCCCGGAAATCTTTCTGTGCATTTCTGTGTGTTTGGGCAAGGGTCTGGATGGAGGGAGGGGGCCTCCGCCTCCTCCATCTCCACCTACATGCCCCCACACTCATTACACATCAGGAAACAGGTGGTGAATCCATTGTCTACCCTTTCCAGGGTACTTGATGGGTGGAGATTATCTTGTCCTGAAGGTGTGATGTCTGGGTCCTTGAGTAATTGTTGTAGGCCAGCTGCAGTCCAGTGTTATCACAATGCAATCACAAGGTGATTTGCATCCAGGATTGGTAGACAGTATTCCTACATGATCTTTGCACCTTCCTTCCAGTGGCTCTGCCCAACACATGTTGTCTGGGCAAGCAGTAAGTGATTTTATCTTTGTTGAGTCAGACCAGGAGAGCCAACTTTTAGTCTCTCACACTCCACCACCACCCTGGGCAGCTTATTCCAAAGCTTGACTACTGTTTCTGTAAATAAAATTTTCCTAGTGTCCAATAGAAACTTCTCCTGGTATTGGTTGAGGACATTTTCTCTAGTCCCATTGCTTCTTACATGGGAGAAGACCTCTCTACAACCTGCTTCCATGTAGCTGTAGAGAGAAAGAAGGTCTCCCCTCAACCACCTCTTCTCCAGATTAAATCATCCCAGTTCCTTCAGCTACTCTTCCTAAGACTTGTTCTCCATACCAATCACCAACTATGTTGTCCTCCTCTGGACATGTTCCAGCACCAAAATGTCCTTGTAGGGAGGCACCCAAAACTGAACACAGTATTTGAGGTGCTGCCTCACCAGTGCTGAGTACAGGGGCTCCTGCAGGTCTTCTGGCCTAAAAGGTATATGTAATTTTGTATTTGATGAATTTCTGTTTCTATAGAAATATGAACTGCTCTTTCTGTCCTAGTAGCAAGCAATAACATTCAAATGAATGTATAAACCAGTAGCAAATCTACTGCTCCTGAATATACATTTTTAAAATCTGGAATGTTTTTTAATGATTTCAAAGGCAGAGAATTTCTTGTGTTTCCCTAAGATGATGCAGGTGATAATGAAAGTGATGATGAATTAACTGGAGGTGTTTAAGACCAGACTGGGCGAGGCTTTGGCCAGCCTGATCTAGTGTGGGGTGTCCCTGACTATGGCAAGGGGGTTGGAACTAGATGATCCTTGTGGTCCCTTCCAACCCTGACTGATACTATGATACTACTATGATAACTCAAAAGGAGAAAAATGAAGGAAGTTAAGGTTGGTCTATGTATTTAGGATAGGTGATCCTAAACTGACCAAAAAGGTATTCCATTGCATATGTATAATCTATCTATCTATCTATCTATCTATCTATCTACACACATACATACATATATATATATATACAGTATAGAGCTGAGGTATCACAAGGGTGATCTTCAGTGACAGGCATCCAAGGAGAGTTCTGCTCATTCTGCTTTCAACCTCAGTCCATGGGATCTTGATTCCAGTTACAAAATCTATGTCCTGAAGCCATTTCATGTCTGCTACTGATTCCAGTCTGGGACTTCCCAAGCACCTGCCAGCAGCGTCAATGATGATGGTGATGTAATGTTGATTGACAGAGTTTGGTTCAATATTGGGCTTGTCTACATCTGTGGTGATTAATTGTATTTATTGTTATTAGTTCATTAAAGCTTTTCATTTTCCAATCCTTAAGTCTCTTGCCCTTATTCCTTTTCTCTTCCCCCTTTGGAAGGGAGAGAGATTAATAAAGATCATCTATCAAGTCATTGTGGCCTTAACATCTGTCCCTTGCTGTAGTACGATGGGAAAAGGAAAAAGGCCTACAGGACCATCTGGCCTTCTGATAAGATAAGGGATACTTGCAGGACTGCCTGGCGCCCTGCCAAGATAAGGAATGCCACAGAACGTGATGGATGTAGCTGAATTATCACGAAGTGTCACAAGGGCACTGTAGTCGTGTAATCGTGAGGGTCGTAAAACAAGTAGGGGGCTTATCCAAACAAGATGTGTGTGGCTAGCTGAAGTAGGATGCTAAAACCGCAAGAGGTGGGGTTGACGTGTAATCTGTAGCCAATAGTATGTTACCAAGTAGGCATAATTATAGTAAACTGTATATAAGATGTGTCTGATGCTCAATAAAGTTGGATTCCGCTGATCACGTTGATCGTATAGCGGCCCCTTCTTGCAACAAATGGTGGAGAATGCGGGCAACGGCGCTTTGAACAGGGACCCCACAGAGTGGGTCCTGAACCCAAAAAAGAGGGTTCTGCAAATCTCCGAAAGGAGTCACGGCGAAGAAGGAAGCCATGCCGTTCCGACGAGGACTATTCAGGGTTTGAGAGCGCAAAAAGCAAGAAGTATTCCGGTCCAGGATAGCAGTACTGGTGCTGTGTTTACCGACCCACAGAGAGGCGGAGGAAACAGCAGAAGACTGAAGACGCCGTAAGCCGATACTGCTCTGAGTAGACTGTGCGCACAGGTATTAACGCATAATAGATAGTAATGGATAGGCAGGCGGTGTATGATTTGTTTAAGTGCTTTTTAGAAAAGCGAGGATGTAAGTTGGATTTTAAAAGGGAGTTAGTACCCATGTTAGAAGATGCAGAGGAGGAATTTCCTCCGTCGCCTCACTCTTCTGAGTTGCCGAAGGGTGAAGAAGTTGTGGAGACAAAAGAAGTAAATAGGGAAGAGGTTAACGATGATTTAGGACAAAGAAACAGAGATTATTGGAGAAGGGTTGCAGAGCATTTACACGAGAAGGGAGATGAAGAAGGAGAATGGTGTAAGTTAGGAGATAAGCCTTTTGACAAACTGTGGGACTGGGTTACCATCAAGCTGCAAAAGCTGTGGCGAGAATGCATGAACTGTGTTAAAACCTATGAACTGGAACAGCGAATGGCTGCTGCAGTTAGAGCAACTTTGTCAGGACGAGATGCAGCGCCAGGTGTATCTGAGTTGCAGCTGAAAGATGTGTTTGAGAACTATCAACCGATCGACCGGGGCCACCCCCGATACATCTTGCGGCGACCACACCGTTTACCAGCCGTCACCACTGCCGTTTGCACACAGCGGGGAAAAAGCCGAAAAAAGGCATCTCAGTGTGTTCAACCCCTTTTATCAACACCTTCCTCTGACATCGCCAGCGAGGGCTCGGATTCGGAAGACAACACCGGCAGCGAGGAATTCAAACAGCGCCGACTTTGCTTTACGGCCCCTCTTAGAAAAAATGGAGCGCTTGGAGGCTTGCAATTACGGTGTTCTTATGGCCACACTCCTCCCGCGAGCCCTGCCGACCCCCGCGGATACCAACGGCTCCGACCAAGGCGGTACCGGCTGACGCACCACCGACACCGACAGCACCGACAGGAGCAGCGACCCAGCCGCGGCCACGGCAGCAGCCCCTGCCCCTTTCCCCCGCAGCGGCTTTAGCTGCACTACTCTGCTCTGATTTAAAGCAACAGTACTCATTTTGTCATTTCTGATTGTAATGTCTTTCAGAGATTTGTTATTTACGAGTTTTGTTAAGTTTTTCTAATAAGCATAATGAATAAGTAAGCATTTGGTATTTACAGGTACTTGGTACATAGTAATTGCAGTAAGGTGTAAGTACTTTGTATTGAGTTTATATTGTATGATTTTCTTTTGGTTCGAACCTTTTTTAATTGTATGCCTATAGGCATTTCAAAGGAGCTCCATGTAATATAGTTAAGGAATGTATAAACAGGTTTTAGTTTTGGAAAGTGTTTTTTAATTAATGTAACAACTTTATTTCTGTTTAGATACGGATGATACCAATTTGATGGATTAATTTTACCATAGTTCTTCAAGGTTTTAAGGATTTTTGCTATTAGCATAAGTTAAGGGTTTGTTATAGGTATATTATGGAATGAGATTTTTGGTCTTATTTTGTATTTGTAATAGCTTTTAAGGATTATATATATATATAATGGTACCAATAAGAGATTAACATTATTAGGATGAGCAAAAATGCTATTGGGCAAAGCAATGAAGTTCTTTTGCTCTTGCTGTTTGCCTGCAAGTTTTCTGTCTGTGAAGCTAGAGCCTGGCCAGATCTACCTTTACAGATTAAAGAAATCTTGCTACTATTAAACAATTTATGATTTTTGACCATCCTAGAGAAAATAAAAATGCAACATACCCCTAAAGCAGATTGTAAAACAGTGTTAAGGATTGCATTTACGTTTTAATCTTTGCAATGTGCTCAGGCATAATCATGTATTTTTTGTTAATAAGAGGAGTGAAATGCAAAGATCGAAACTATTAAGATCTAAATTTCTTTTTTACAATGTCTGTTATCTTTGACCAGGTATTATGCCATCTTTGTTAAAACATTGTTATTAGTTCAACTTAAGCCTTGTACCTTGTTGGACAATAGACCACAAAAGATTTTAACGGATGTAAAAGGTCCCATTAAGATTAATGGACAACCGGTTGGAGCATGCTGTGACGCATGTTGAAATCAAGGCCATAACTAGCAAAAGGGTTTATGTCCTATATGATTGTTTTAATTGTGTTGTATGAATCTGTTAGATCACTTAGTCTCAATGCATAAGCATGTTCAAGAACTGGAATAGAGAGTAACACATTTGCAGATTGATAATAATGGTTAGTTTAAAGAATTGTTTAACACTTAGGGCTGTATATCATAATTGTTCAATGATTGTATGATTAGAGAAAATGTTTATATGGATTTAAATGTTAACTCATCAGTTTGTTGTAATTTTAAATAGTTATAGGAAAAGTCAAAATCAATTATAGCACAAAATACATTTTAATGTTAGGTTATAAAAACAAAAGAGGGGAATTCAGGTATTATGATATAAGAAAGGATAGTTAAAGCATACTATGTTCTCAAATTTTCATTTTATATGTGATTTTAAATATGATTTAACAAAATTTAGAGAGGATGTAAGAATTATGGAAGTTTTAGCTAGGAGAAATTTGAAATAAAAAGAAACAGCATTAGGCCAACGGTGAGCATTAATAGGACCCAGTACCTTTCCTTAGCAGAAACAAAACACCTTACGGGGTCCTTGACTCAAGCTTTAAAGAAAACGGGGGAAAAAGAGGTCAGGAGAGTGTACAGACCTGAGTATTGGAATGGGTCTTTCCATCCTTACAACCACAACATACCATTTTTCAAACAATTTTTGAAGGTGCTCTCATTAAGACTGCACCTTTGCAAGATAAGATTTTAGGCTGCATGTCGCAGCAGTCGTGGATTGGTATACCAAAATATAAGGAGCAACCAATTGTGGGTGCTCTGACAGTATTTACAGACTCAGGGAAGCATTCCCGAAAAGCTGCAGTGACTTGGCAAGATAAGAGTATTAGCCAGTGTATACATGTGATGTTAGAGGCAGAACCGCAGGACTCACTTCAAACTTTGGAATTGTTGGCAGTGTTGTGGGAATTACAGCATTGGATGAGCCAACCTCCTAATAATAGTGTCAGATTCCATGTATGTTACAGGGGTTGTACAAGGGATAGAGGATGCCCTGATTAAAGATGTAACAAATAAGATTATATGAGTTGATGTTGAGGTTACAACAAGCCATAAGATGTGGGTCAGCATCATATTGTATTTTGCATATTAGAAGTCATAAGTTTGATGTTGGCCTGGGAGAAGGAAACGTTCGAGCAGATAAATTGGTATCCTTATCTGTACCAGTCTCAGCCTCAGTAAAGGCCCGAGAAGCACATATGACCTTTCATCAAAATGCGAAAGGGTTGGCCAAGGAAGCATTGCGCTTTTTGTTTATTGTTATTATTATTATTATAGCTGCACAAATAATATTTAGATGTGTAATGAAACAGTTTGATCGTTTTACTGAATCTTTTGTAGTTGTTAAAGAAAACATGGGAATTGTAGTACGATGGGAAAAGGAAAAAGGCCTACAGGACCATCTGGCCTTCTGATAAGATAAGGGATACCTGCAGGACTGCCTGGCGCCCTGCCAAGATAAGGAATGCCACAGAACGTGATGGATGTAGCTGAATTATCACGAAGTGTCACAAGGGCACTGTAGTCATGTAATTGTGAGGGTCGTAAAACAAGTAGGGGGCTTATCCAAACAAGATGTGTGTGGCTAGCTGAAGTAGGATGCTAAAACCGCAAGAGGTGGGGTTGACATGTAATCTGTAGCCAATAGTATGTTACCAAGTAGGCATAATTATAGTAAACTGTATATAAGATGTGTCTGATGCTCAATAAAGTTGGATTCCACTGATCACATTGATCGTATAGCGGCCCCTTCTTGCAACACCTTGCCTCCCACCAGGGCAGAAAAATGATGAGACTCACACAAATGGATTGCAGAAGTGATGGAAAGTTCAAACGGAAAAGCAGTAAATGTTTTACAGAGAACTACAAGCACAGTGACAAAAGCACACAGAGTCCCTCGCAGCATACCCAGAAGCATCCCAGCATTTCCCTTCTCCCTACTTGAGAGTGTACCCAAAACCCCCAGGGCTCTTTCTTCCCCCCCTTCACTGTTAGGATAATCTCAGCTGGCCAGATCTGAGATTGCCCTCCCCTCTTCTCCTCCTGGCATTGGGCCTAGCCAGGCCCAAGAGGCCTGGAGATAACTCCCCTTCCATTACCAGATAGAGAGCATCTCCCATGGGACCAGTGAGGGAAGAAAGAATAAGTGTGAGACCTTGCTGATAGATTTATAGGGAGCAGGACATTATGGCAATGAAATACGCAGCTTCCTGTGTCCACCCACTGGGCTGGACACCCAGGGCACCAGATGTGCACCCCATGTAGTAGCAGCAGGAGGCACCCAGCCCAAACTGCCACAACATCTGAAAATAAGTGTGTGTAGATCAGAGAAACAGTATTCAAGACAAGGGGAAAACAATAAGAGTGGTGTTTGGTTTAGACAATTTAAATTCTATACCATGTACTAGGTCTGTCTGGGATGAAGTAAACTTTCTTCACAGCAGTGTCTATAAGGCTGTCTTTTGTATCTTTGCGTAAAGTAGCATTGATAACACACCAATGTTTCACCTTTGACATATATGTCATTTTTATGAATTTAGTTTTCATTACTCAACAATCTATTTGAATAGTCATCTGTCTGCTTCTTTAAAGCACAAAGACAGCAAAAAAAAAAAAAAAAAAAAAAAGGTAGATTAGACCGCAAGTTCACAAAGAACTCTTGGTAAAATGATTTCAGCTTGTCTTTGTTGTATTCCTTGTGTTTTCTAGTTGTGGATTTTCCTGAGTGTACAGAGCAGTATGTTGATCCCAGACCTGCCGGTCTCAACACAAGAAGAAGATAGACCAGTTGTGATGAGGTGACCACTGCTGCAGGGTGGGCAAAACGGCCGGACCTGTGGAGCCTATTTATTGAGATGCATGTGAATGTTATAGTTCCACATTCCCACAGCCTATCCCCACTAAGCCCACTGTTTTATCTTTAACAGGTGTTCTCCACAATTGCCTTCAGAGACTGTTGTTTTTCACTCCCATTCTTTCCTCACATGTTTTGGGGTGTACGACATCTCTTATCACCTCCAGGGCCTCACACACATGAAGACCGTCTAAACACTTTGTTATCATTCCCTTTTGGGTTACAGAATCATAGAATCACACAACATTGGGAGTTGAAAGAGACCTCAAAATATCATCTAGTCCAACCTCCCTTCCAGGGCAGGATTATCTAGAGGAGATTGCACAGGAAAGTATCCAGGATGGTTTTGAATGTTTCTGGGGAAGGAGACTCCACAACCTCTCTGGGCATCCTGTTCCAGTGTTTTCTCATCCTCACAGTGAAAAAGTTTATCTTATGTTCACATAGAACTTTTGATGTTCCAGCTTGCACCCATTGCCCTTCGTCCTATTGCTGGGCATCTCTGAGAAGACCCTGGCTCTCTTCTCCTGACACTCAGTCTCAGTCTGCTTCAAATATTAATAAAACCTATTTACTGGTTTGAAATATTTGGTTGTGGAACAGATATCCCACCAGCAGGAACATGTGACAAATTAAACAATATGAGCACAAATCCAGAAACAATGAACAGTAATTTAAACTGTAAAGAAGAAAGAGAAGAACATTGGCAACATGCCAGAAATTACCCACAAGTTGGGGGAGAACTCTACAATTCTCTAGAGCAACAAACCTTTAACAGATGCTTATAAAAAGTCAGATTTTGTAGTTACTCACTGATCATGGTACCATGCAGCCCACATGGGGATTTAAACAAAACCAAAATTACATTGACCACCTGAAAGCTGAAAGAACACAGTTTCACTTTCTGTTCGCTCCTGTAGTTTGTTGCTGTAGCACATACAGGGTTTATCTCCAAAGGCTTTAGACTAGATTAGAATAGAATGGAATGGAATGGAATAGAATAGAATAGAATAGAATAGAATAGAATAGAATAGAATAGAATAGAATAGAATAGAATAGACCAGGTTGGAAGAGATTTTCAAGATCATCATGTCCAACCTATCATCCAACACCACCTAATCAACTAAACCATGTAACCAAGCACCCTGTCAAGTCTCCTCCTGAACACCTCCAGCGATGGTGACTCCACCACCTCCCTGGGCAGCACATTCCAATGGCCAACAGCTCTTTCTGTGAAGAACTTTCTCCTCGCCTGAAGCCTAAACTTCCCCTGGCACAGCTTGAGACTGTGTCCTCTTGTTCAGGTGCTGGTTGCCCAGGAGAAGAGACCAACCTCTGCCTGTTTACAACCCCCCTTCAGGTAGTTGTAGAGAGCAATAAGGTCACCCCTGAGTCTCCTCTTCTCCAGGCTAAGCAACCCCAGCTCCCTCAGCCTCCCTTCATAGGGCTTGTGTTCCAAGCCCCTCACCAACTTCGTTGCCCTTCTCTGGACATGCTCCAGCAAGTCAACATCCTTCTGAAACTGAGGGGCCCAAAACTGGACACAGTACTAGAGGTGTGGCCTAACCAGTGCAGTGTACAGGGGCAGAATGACCTCCCTGCTCCTGCTGGCCACACTGTTCTTGATACAGGCCAGGATGCCATTGGCCCTCTTGGCAGCCTGGGCACATTGCAGGTTCATGTTCATCCTACCATCAACCAGCGACTCCAGGTCCCTCTCTGCCCGGCCGCTCTCCAGCCACTCTGACCCTAGCCTGTAGCACTGCATGGGGTTGTTGTGGCCAATGTGCAGAACCCGGCACTTGGATGCGTTAAATCTCATGTTGTTGGATTCTGCCCATCTGTCCAGACTGTCGAGGTCTCTCAGCAAAGCTTCTCTACCCTCCAGCAAATCAACTCCTGCCCCCAGCAGGAAATTTTTGTAGAAAAGAGGTTGATGCCAAGACTTGTAGGGCTTGTCAGCTTTGTAACTTTGCCTGCTTTGGAGAGGTCCTTCAGCTGCAATCTTTGCAGCAGTGATTGTTGTTTTTTCCAATAAAATTAAACCCTCCTGGGGACTTGGGTCCTCCTAGGGTTTGTCTCTCAGCCCAACAAGACACGTCTGCCTGATCCTGAGCTTTACAATGCTTGCAGAGAGGGGTCTTGCAGTCTTTCTGGGTAAACTGAAGCACAGCTCTAATTCCAAATAGCAAGACAAGCAAGGTTTGTGACTTCTCCCAGAGTTTGGATAATTGCAAGGCAAGGCATTGGCTCTTTGGGCTAGTATTTATAGATTTACTGAGACAATGATGGCCACTGACAACACAGATTAAGGATAGAAACTTGATACTTTAACCTATAGAATGAGTTTTCTCCAAACATGGCCAAAGGCACACACACCTGGCCCACTTGGAGCCCAGGGCATGTTCAGACAAGCTTGGGCAACATGGGAAATCTCCTGAAAAACTAGACCTGCTGCCTCTTGCCGCATTGTCTGACTCAGAACATTTTTGAGACCCTTCAGGACACGTATCTTGAAATCCTCCAGTCCACCCTCTGAGTTCGAACACCAGATGTAGTAACCCCTGTTACAGGGAGCCATTGGGTGACAAATGGTTCCATGGACCCTGTTATTGCTCTGTAGCAGAATTCCCGAAATGCAGGGAGTAGAGAATGCCAGAAGTCCTCTTTGAATTCCATTATCACAGCATTGCAGACTCTCCAGCAGTACAGTCTTAGAGTGTCCTTAACAGAAGTAGTCATAGTCCCTAGCAAAATCCCCAATCTTGCTCTATTCCCCAGGCAGCTGCTTAAATTCTTATTTTTAATCTTTCATTGAACCAATAGAGTCTGGCCCCCTATACACATTTTTTCTCACTTTAAAAAAAAAATTTCCACCACTTTTATTTTTTAGTTCCCACATACTTTTTATTTTTTTTTTTTAATTTTCATTTTGAAAGGCTAATCATTTATGAAGAAAGAGATTCAGGTATTCCATTGGGAGGGTACATCCACAATATGTATCACAGTATCACAGTATAACTTAGGTTGGAAAGGACCTCGAGGATCAAACAACAAACAGTTTAAGGAAGCAAGTTGGAAAATAATTAAGTCCACAAGCATGGACTTCTCCCTGGTCACAACCAAGGCAGGTATTATGGAATTATTAATATTTACTCATAGGAAGGGCAAATTAATGAAAATATTAATTTATAAAACCCAAATCCCACCAAAGGTGTTTATAAACTTATTTAGAAATTCAAAGTATTCAGTTGTGATTGAATTTTTAAATATTTTGCACAAAAGGAAACATAACAATTGAAACTACATGGGAAAGTCCAAAATGTGCAAACAGTATGTTGCAGTTTCAGTTGGGTGCCCCCTGCTGTGTTTACTTCCTGTATCCAGAAGTCCAGCCCATAGGGGTGGACACAGGAAATTAGGTATTTTTTACCATAATTCCTGCAGCACTATAAGATCCAGTGCGGAGTCTAGCACTTCCTCTTTCTTCCTCCTCTGTCAGCTGGTAACTGGGGGAGATGTCTCCTGGCTTTGGGCCGGGCTAGGCCCAAGGCCATGGGGGGATGGGCAGTCTCAGACCTGGCCAGCTGAGACTAGCCTAGCAGTGCAGTGGGAGGGGGGGGAAGAAGGAGCCCTGGGTGTCTTGGGTGTACCCTCAGGTGGGGTGGGATCTCTCTGGGTCTGTTTTGGGATCTTTCTTTGTCACTCTGCTTTTCTGGCTTTCTGTAAACATTCACTATTTTCTATTTAAACTTTCCATCACTTTTGCAATCCGTTTGTCTGAGTTTTTATATCTGCCCATGGTGGGGAGGGGGGCTGCCTCAACACAGTAATTCAAATTAGAAAGAGCTACAGGGCTTACTTGCTGGCTTTGCCCACAAGGGGAATTCTAGGTTTGCTCATAGTATCATAGTATCATAGTATCACAGTATCATAGTATCATAGTATCATTCAGGGTTGGAAGGGACCACAAGGATCATCTAGTTCCAAGCCCCCTGCCATGGGCAGGGACACCCCACACTAGATCAGGCTGGCCAGAGCCTCATCCAGCCTGCTCTTAAACACCTCCAGGGACGGGGCCCCAACCACCTCCCTGGACAACCCATTACAGGGTTTCACCACTCTCATGGGGAAGAGCCTCCTCCTCACATCCATCCTGAATCTCCCCACCTCCAGCTTCATTCCATTCCCCCTAGTCCTATCACTACCTGAGATCCTGAGAAGTCCCTCCCCAGCCTTCCTGTAGGCCTCCTTCAGATACTGGAAGGCCACAATTAGGTCACATCAGAGCCTTCTCTTCTCCAGACTGAGCAGCCCCAACTCTTTCAGTCTGTCCTCATAGGAGAGGTGCTCCAGCCCTCTGATCATCCTTGTGGCCCTTCTCTGGACACGTTGCAGCACATCCATATCCCTCTCGTAATAGGGGCTCCAAAACTGGAGGCAGTTCTCCAGGTGGGGTCTCACCAGAGGTGAGTAGAGGGGGAGGATCACCTTCCTCGACCTGCTGGACACACTTCTCCTGATGCAGCCCAGGATCTGATTGGCTTTCTGGGCTGCAAGTGCACACTGAGAGCTCATGTTGAGCTTCTCGTCCACCAGCACCCCCAAGTCTCTCTCCTCAGGGCTACTTTCCAGTCAGTCACTGCCCAGCCTGTATTTGTGCCTGTGCCCCAGTGTTATGACTGGTAAAAGGCTATTTAATATTAAATAAGCAGAGCCATTAACAAAAATACTAGTAATTTTATTAATCAGAAAAAATACTGTGAAAAATATTAAATAAAAATTATTTACAGGTTTGGGATGTTTGGTCATGGAACAGATACCTCACCAGCAGGAACAAGTAACAATTTAAACAATATGTACAAAAATTCAGAAACAACAAACAGCACTTTAATCTGTCAAGAAAAAGGACCATTGGCAATGAAGCTGGCAATTGCCCACAAGGGGCGGGGGGAACTCCAGAATTTCCTAGGGCAACAGACCTTTAATAGATGCTTATAAAAATCAGATATTGTAATTACTCACTGATCCTGATACCTTGTGGCACATGTTAGGATTCAAACAAAACCAAAATGGTGTCAACCACGTGGAAGCTGCAGGAGTACAGTTTCACTTCCTGTTGGTGTCTGCAGCTAATTGCTGAGACACGATTTACTCCAGAAGGTTTTGTAGCTGAAAGCTTTGTAGAAAAGAGGTTCCTCTGCTGCAATACTTAGCAGCGGTGCTCACCTCATGTTCCAATCAAATGAAACTGTCCCGTGGACTCAGCTCCTCTGGGGTTTCACCTCTTGGCCTGGTAAGATGCATCCGTCTGCTCTTAGGCTTTACAATGCTAAACCAGTGAGGGATCTTTGCTGTCCTGTCTGTTTAAACTGAAGCACAGTTCAGCTTCCAGGTGAATCTTGTAGTTCCTTCCAGAGTGTGGACAATTGCAAGGCAAAGCTCTGGCTCTTTGGGCTGGTACTTATAGATTTCCTGAGACAATAGTGGCCAGTGACAACACAGATTGAGGGATAAAACCCTGATATTGTAACCTATAGAAAGGCTTCTCTCCAAATGTGGCCAAAAGCACGTCCACCTGGCTCACTCGGACTCCAAAACATGTTCAGGCAAGCCTGGGCAATGAAAGCCCTGACCTGAAAAGTCTGAAAAAACAGACCTACTAACTCCTGCCTCATTGTCTGGTTCAGAGCATTTTTGAGGCTTTTCATCCCTTCGGGACACCCAGCCATCTAACCAACCAATTATCCCTTTCAGACAAAATTGCAGTGACTGACATTCAAACAGGACACTCCACAAGATAAAAAGTGGCGTTAGACATCCATAGCTAGCAGAAGAATCCTGTCCATTGGCTTCTGTGATGAGAAAATTTGTCTTTTGTACATATATAAAGAATATTAAGGTCAATTCATCACATTTTAAGCACTGAAAAATTAAGTAACCTCTTTAAACTAATACAGTTGTCTACAGAAATAGGTACTGCAGAGGACAATAGATGCCATACCACTATAAATGAGAGAGGCAGAATGAATCATTCACTGAACTAATTTAGAGCTATTCTGAAAAGACTAGTAATAGAATATAAAAATAGACTAATCTCTCCTCCTGACTTCTAGCATTCAGTCACCATGACTCACCTGTTTTAAAATCAATGGGTAACTTCAATATCTAAAGAAAAGCATTTCTTTTTAACTTTGAAGCTTTATAGCCTTAACTACTTAATAGTCCCTATTGCATTCTGAAGAGTAGTCCTGCTTTGTATAGGTGATTCAGATAATGTTCTTAATATAAACAGTCAGAATTTTCTAGTTGATTTAAACATTTATAAAAATTAGAGAGAAAAAGAAACAGGCTATTAGGAGATTAAATTCCATTTGCAAGTGTTGCAAATCCCTTTGGCCAAGAGGAAGAAATATCACAATGACAAAATATTTAATTCTGATAACAAAGAAACATTATGATTTCCCAATCAAAACCATAATCAAATGGTGAAAATGTTTTGCTTCAATGTTATTAAATATTAAATATTTTTCTCAGCACTTTCAAAGATATAATTTATTAGTCTCTAAAAGTAAACAAAATATTTAATTTCCTGTACATTCATCTTCATCTAAATCCCACTTTTTTTCCCACTCTTTTTTCTTTCCATGCATCACAGTATCACAATACATTAGATGTTGGAAGGAACTTCAAGAGTTCATGGAGTCCAACCCCCCTGATAAAGCAGGATCATTTAAGGTAATCCACACAGGGATGTATCCAGGTGGATTTTGAAAGTCTCCAGATAGTAAAGACTCCACAACCTCCCTGGGCAGCCTGTTCCAGTGCTCCATCACCCTCACTGTAAAGAAGTTTCTCCTCATGTTGAGGTAAAATCTTCTATATTCAAGCTTGAATCTATTGTTTCTTGTCTTATTACTGTGCACCACCAAAAAGAGCTTGCCCCCCTCCACTTGACACCCACCCCTCAGATATTTATACACGCTGAACAGATTCCCTCTCAATCTTATCTTTTCAAGGCTAATCAGTCCCAGGTCTCTCAGTCTCTCTTCATAGAGGAGATGCTCAAGTCCCCTAATCATCTTCCTGGCTCTCTGTTGGATTCTCTCTAGAAGTTCTCTGTCTTTCTGGAACTGGGGAGCCCAAAACTGGATGCAGTATTCCAGGTATGGTCTCACTAGGGCAGAGTAGCGGTGGAAAAGGAGCTCCCTAGACCTGCTAGATGCACTTTTCTTGATGCACCCCAGGACATCATTGGCCGTCTTGGCCACAAGGGCACATTGTTTTCCCATGCAGAACTTGCTCTCCACTAGGACTCTGTAATGGGTTGGGGCAAACTCCCTCCCCACCACAGAGCAGAAACAACGACTCAGACAAAGGGATTGCAAAAGTGATGGAAAGTTTAAATAGAAAAAAAACAATTTAAAAACAAACAAAAATGAGAGCTTTACAGAGAACCACAAGCACCGTGACAAAGAGAGAAATCCCAGAACATGCCCAAGAACATCCCATCCCCGCCTGGGGGTACACCCAAACCCCACCAGGGCTCTTTCCTCCCCCCCCAACCCAGCCTTGGGCCTGGGCAGGCCCAAGGGAGGCAGCTCACACCATTTTACCTAGGCTGCAGCTGGGGACGAAAGAGGAAGTGAAGACCCCGTGTGGACATTTTATAGGGGAGCAGGACATTATGGGATTGGAATATGTGCCTGAGACCACCCCCTGGGCTGGGCCCACTCCTTGGGACCTCCCAGGTGTGGTCTATGCAGTGGCATCCGGGCCAGCACCCAGCCTAAACCACCACATGCCACCCCTTATTCCATACCATAATCCCTGCACCCAAAGCATATCATCAAATTAGAACTCTTCTGCTGACAGGTCTAGCAACAGTCCAGGTCTTCATCTGGGCATCCCTCCACACAGTCTCTTATTCAGGCTCAAGTATCAGTCCATTCCAGTTCTTCTTCCTCATATGATGGAACCTCCCAGCGACACAGAGCCATTCTCCTGCAGTGTGAATTCCTTGTGGACTCGTTATGACATCCTGGTCACATGGAAATACCTCACAACTTCTCAGCCGAGCCTTTGTTTGCTTTTACAGTTAATCAGTGGCTTTTTTCTACCCCTGGGGCAAGCCGGTCGGAGCAATAACTGCTTTTCTCCATCCCTCCAGGGAGCCTCAGCCGACCACTTCCAGCTGCGGTCTGAAGCTACACAAATGCACATCGCAGGCACATTGCAGGCACATTGCAGCCACATTGCCCCCCCACTGGGCGTACTGAGGCATCACTGCATTCGATTCACAGCCCTCCCCCAGCAGAGGGGGCGGCTGCAGCACAACTCTCTGAGAAGAGAGGAGGCAGAGCCAGGTGCTTGGCGCCATTCTCAGAGCATGTCCAAAAACACCAGGGAAAGATTTACAGCTGCCTCCGCCGCTTGAATGCAGCCCGGCCCGGCGGTGCCACCACCGCTTGAATGCAGCCGGCCCGGCCCCCGCCATCGCTGTCGCCGTGATGCAGAGTCCAAGTCACCTCCACCCCCTCGGGTTTCAGAAGCCTTTGCTTGCCCGCTCGCCGCGGGAGGCCATCCCCCGCAGCAGCTGCAGACCGACCCCGCTCTGCTTGCCGCTGCCCCTCCTCCGCTCCGCTCCCTGCCGCTCGTCACTCCGCAGAGAACAAGGAGGAGAAAGCAGGTCTCGCCTTCTTAGGCTACCTGGCATTCTTAAGCCACCCTGGGCAGAGGTCACAGAAAGAGCCACCCCTCGCTGTTCCCAAGCAACAGGAGGGACTTCCATGCCATCAGCCACGCACTAGGAGTCCTTCTGCAGTCCCCAGGAGTCCACACAGTCGCCCCGACAAGAAAACTTGAGCCCCCAACTTGCAAACCCAAACCGACGCCCAGAACTAAATTTAAATTCTCCATCTTTTGCAATCGATCTGCAGAGTGGGCACAACAGCCAGCCCCATGTTGGTGTGCCAAAAATGTAATGGGTTGGGGCAAACCCCCTCCCCACCATAGGGCAGAAACAACGACTCAGACAAAGGGATTGCAAAACAATGGAAAGTTTAAATAGAAAATAACAATTTAAAAACAAACAACAATGAAAGCTTTACAGAGAACCACAAGCACCGTGACAAAGAGAGAAATCCCAGAACATGCCCAGGAACAACCCATCTCCACCTGGGGGTACACCCAAACCCCACCAGGGCTCTTTCCTCCCCCCCAACCCAGCCTTGGGCCTGGGCAGGCCCAAGGGAGGCGGCTCACGCCATTTTACCTAGGCTGCAGCTGGGGACGAAAGAGGAAGTGAAGACCCCGCATGGGCATTTTATAAGGGAGCAGGACATCATGGGATTGGAATACGTGCCTGTGACCACCCCCTGGGCTGGGCCCACCCCTCGGGACCTCCCAGGTGTGGTCTATGCAGTGGCATCTGGGCCAGCACCTAGCCTAAACCACCACAGACTCCAAGGTCTTTCTCCATGGAGCTGATTTCCAGCAGGGAAAATATAGAGGGTGTATCACCTTTGGAAGAGAGGGGAGGCAACCCGTGAAAAATTTAAGGATGTTGCTAGGTCTTGCAGAAAGAAAATTAGGGAGGCAAAAGCACATTTGGAGCTTAGTCTGGCCTCTGCTGTGAAGGACAACAAAAAGTCCTTCTATAAATACATTAGTAGCAAGAGGAAGGGCAGAGACAACCTCCACTCCTTGGTGGACACGGAGGGGAACGTTGTGATAAGGGATGAGGAAAAGGCAGAGATACTTAACACCTTCTTTGCCTCAATTTTTACTAGCAGGACAGAATGTCTTCCAGACAGCTGGCCTGCAGAGCTGGCAGAAGGAGCCAGGGAGCAGCATAGTTTTCCACTGTTCCAAAATGGGGTAGTTGGTGATCTGCTCAGCCGCCTGGATCCCCACAAGTCCATGGGACCAGATGGGATCCATCCTAGGGTGCTGAGGGAGCTGCCACAGGAGCTGGCCAAGCCGCTCTCCATCATTTTTCAGCAGTCCTGGCTCACTGGAGAGGTCCCAGAGGACTGGAAGTTGGCCAACGTGGTGCCCATCCATAAGAAGGGCTGGTTGGATGAGCCAGGGAATTACAGGCCTGTCAGCCTGACCTCAGTGCCAGGCAAGATCATGGAACAGGTCATCCTGAGTGCATTAACACAGCACTTAGAGGATGGCCAAGGGATCAGGCTCAGCCAACATGGATTTAGGAAGGGCAGGTCCTGCCTGACCAACCTGATCTCCTTCTAGGATCAGGTGACCTGCCTGGTGGATGTGGGGAGGCCTGTGGATGTAGTTTACCTGGACCTCAGCAAGGCCTTTGACACCGTCCCCCATAGCAAACTCCTGGCCAAGCTGTCAGCCCATGGCTTGGACAGCAGCACTCTGAGCTGGGTTAGGAACTGGCTGGATGGCCGAACCCAGAGAGTGGTGGTGAATGGTGTCACATCCAGCTGGCAGCCAGTCAGTAGTGGAGTCCCCCAGGGATCAGTGCTGGGCCCCATCCTCTTTAACATCTTTATTGATGATCTGGATGAGGGCATTGAGTCTATCATCAGTAAATTTGCTGATGACACCAAGCTGGGGACAGGAGTTGATCTGCTAGAGGGTAGAGAGGCTTTGCAGAGAGACCTCGACAGGCTGGACAGATGGGCAGAGTCCAACGGCATGAGATTTAACGCATCCAAGTGCCGGGTTCTGCACATTGGCCACAACAACCCCATGCAGTGTTACAGGTTGGGGTCAGAGTGGCTGAAGAGCAGCCAGAGAGGGACCTGGGGGTGCTGGTTGATGGTAGGATGAACATGAGCTTGCAGTGTGCCCAGGCAGCCAAGAGGGCCAATGGCATCCTGGCCTGCATCAAGAACAGTGTGGCCAGCAGGAGCAGGGAGGTCATTCTGCCCCTGTACTCAGCACTGGTTAGGCCATACCTCGAGTACTGCGTCCAGTTCTGGGCCCCTCAGTTTACAAAGGATGTTGACTTGCTGGAACGAGTCCAGAGAAGGGCAACGAAGTTAGTGAGGGGCTTGGAACACAAGCCCTATGAGAAGAGACTGAGGGAGCTGGGGCTGCTTAGCCTGGAGAGGAGGAGACTCAGGGGTGACCTTATTGCTCTCTACAACTACCTGAAGGGGGGTTGTAAACAGGCAGAGGTTGGTCTCTTCTCCCAGGCAGCCAGCACCAGAACAAGAGGACACAGTCTCAGGCTGCACCAGGGGAAGTTCAGGCTGGAGGTCAGGAGGAAGTTTTACACAGTGAGAGTGATTGCCCATTGGAATGGAGTGCCCGGGGAGGTGGTGGAGTCGCCGTCACTGGAGGTGTTCAGGAGGAGACTTGACAGGGTGCTTGGTTACATGGGTTAGTTGATTGGGTGGTGTTGGGTGATAGGTTGGACGTGATGATCTTGAAGGTCTCTTCCAACCTGGTCTATTCTATTCTATTCTATTCTATTCTATTCTATTCTATTCTATTCTATTCTATTCTATTCTATTCTATTCTATTCTATTCTAACCTGTACTCGTGCATGTTTTTATTCCTTCCTAGAGGTAGGACCCTGCATCATTAGTTACCATATCTCCTATATCATTCAGTAGAGGGCACACCTTTTGCCTGCTCTTCCTTTTATCATTGATATATTTGAAAAAAACTCCTCTTGTTCTCTTTCATCCCACTGGCAAGACTTAGTTCTGAGAGAGCCTTGGACTTCTTTGTTGCATCTTTGCATTCTTGGTTATATCTCTGTAATCCTCCCAAGTAAACAGGCCTTTATTCCACATATTGTAAATCTCCTTTGGGACTGTTCATGCTTGGCTGTGTGCTCTTTCCAAATTATTATAGAATCATAGAATCAATGAGGTTGGAAAACACCTCACGGATCATCAAGTCCAACCTATTACCCAATACCTCATGACTAATTAAACCATGGCTTCATGTGCCACATCCAATCCTTTTTTGAACACCTCCAGTGATGGTGACTCCACCACCTCCCTGGACAGCATATTCCAATGGCAAATTACTCTTTCTGGGGAGAACGTTCTTCTGACCTCAAGCCTAAACCTCCCCTGGTGCAGCTTGAGACTGTGTCCTCTTGTTCTGGTGCTGGTTGCCTGGGAGAAGAGGACAACACCCACCTGGCTACAACCTCCTTTCAGGTAGGTACAGAGAGCAATAAGGTCTCCCCTGAGCCTCCTCTTCTCCAGGCTAAACAACCCCAGTTCCCTAAACCTATCCTCACAGGGCCTGTGTTTGTGAACCTCTCGCCAGCCTCATTGCCGTTCTCTGGACATATTCAAGTGTCTCAATATCCTTCTTAATCTTTCCTGGCAATGAGGTCAGGCTGGCATGCCTGTAATTTGCAGGTTCATCCATTTGGCCCTTCTCGTGGCCAGAGTGGTTGAAGTTGTTGAAGTGGTTGAAGTCATCCATGAGCACCAAGGCACTTGATCTTGAGGCTACTTCGAGCAGCTTGTAGAAGGCCTCATTGTCAGCTTTTTCCTGGTTTAGTGGCCTGTGGTAAACACCCACAACTGTATCACTCATGTTTATGTGTCTCTTCACTCTTACCTATTAGCTTTCAATTTTTATCATCTCCCCCTGGGTTAAGGTCAACACATTCTTGTTGCTTATTCACATAGAAAGCAACTCCGTGACCTTGCCTTGTCAGGGAGGATCCAACGGCATGAAATTTAACACATCCAAGTGTCAGGTTCTGCACATTGGCCACAGCAATCACATGCAGTGCTACAGGCTGGGATCAGAGTGGCTGGAGAGCAGCCAGGCAGAGGGACCTGGGGGTACTGGTCAATGGTAGGCTGAACATGAGCCTGCAGTGTGGCCAGGCTGCCAAGAGGGCCAATGGCATCCTGGCCTGTATCAGGAACAGTGTGTCCAGAAGGAGCAGGGAGGTCATTCTGCCCCTGTACTCAGCACTGGTTAGGCCACACATTGAGTACTGTGTCCAGTTCTGGGCCCCTCAGTTTAGGAAGGATGTTGACTTTCTTGAACATGTCCAGAGAAAGCAACAAAGTTGGTGAGGGGTTTGGAACACAAGCCCTATGAAGAGAGGCTGAGGGAGTTGGGATTGCTTAGCCTGGAGAAGAGGAGGCGCAGGGGAGACCTTATTGCTGTCTACAAGTATCTGAAGGGAAGTTGTGGCCAGGTGGGGGTTGGGCAGAGTGGCCAGAAAGTTGCTTGGGGGTATTATTTTACAACCATCTAAAAATGAGCCAGCAGTGTATTCTGGTGGCCAAGAAGGTAAACAGCATCTTGGCCTGTATCAGGAAAAGCATGGCCAGCAGGAGCAGGGAAGTGATTGTACCCCTGCATAATCAGCACTGCTGCGGCCACAACTAGAATACCTTGCTCAGTTTTGGGCTCCTCACTACAAGAAACACATTGAATTGGTGGATCATGTTGAGAGAAGGGCAACAAAGCTGTTGAAGGGTCTAGAAAAAAGTCTTAGGAGTGGCTGAGGGAACTGGACTTGTTTAGTTTCGAGAAGAGGAGGCTGAGGGGAGACCTTGCTCTCCACACCTGAAATGATATTGCAGCGAGGTGGTACAACCTTCTTTATGGTATCAGTGATAGAACAAGAGGAAGTGGCCTGAAATTATTTTATGGAAGGTTTAGCTTGCATATTAGGAAAAATTTCTTTACTGAAAAACTGGTCAGGCATTGAAATAGGTTGCCCATGGAGGTGGTAGAATCACCATCCTCTGGAGGTGGTCAAGAAAGACATGGACATGGCACTTTGGGACATGTTTTAATGGCAACCATGTTCTTAGGCCGACGGTTGGATTCAGTGATCTTGGAAGTCTTTTCCAACCAAAACAATTGTATTATTCTGTGATTGTGTATTCAGTTTTCCCTTTCCTTTCTCAGGTATACTGTCCTCCAAAATTTTTAAAAATCTGCATTACCACTGGATAAACTCTTGTGTGTCTGTCAATATGTGCTGCTAACAACACTTATAGATAGTGGCATCCAACATGAATCAGAAAGACTGATTACAGTGAGATTTTAAACAACTTTGAAACACAGTAAGACTTAGTGTTCCTCTAACTGCTTTAAAAGCATGAACTGAATGCTTTAAATTTTCTCCTCTGAAAATATTACTTGACTTTAATTAAAGAGTTTTTGTATTTCATGTTATGTGGATTTCTGTGAAAAACTTCTGTGAATAAAGTCCTAATCGGACACATTACTGTTCAGGCTGTATTCACACTCTTTTTCATGCAATGTTCATGGAGGACTCTGTCCCTGGACCACACATACTAAACAAATAAATATATAAAAAAAATTACCAAACTCTTTTTTACCTTTGTCAACCTTCTCAGGAATTCTTAATTCTAATACTACCTTCTTACAAGTGTCATTGATATTTTATGTATGAATCTCTAGACTTTGTCTTTACTATTTTATTTTTCTCCTTGGTATCATATCTTAATGAAAAAATTAAGTGGTTTGTTTGCAAAGTGTTATGGACAGATATACCTGAATAGGTCTACACTACTAAACAAATTAGCAGTGAGTTTGAGTACATGATCCCAGATCATCCCTTTTCCTTAACTGATAGCTTTGTTTTCAGCCGTTTTACACAATTCCCTTTGAGAAAATCTCATTGCCAAAAGCCAATAAACACAGGAGTGTAACAGATTTGTCTTCTTACATGCTACATAATCCTTCATTGCTATCCCAGTAGCCTTTTGTCCTGGTTTAAGACAGCCTGCTCTAAAAAGCAAACCCCTCTACACAAAGATCATGAGGGAAAGTAACACACAAAGTTCTGTGGTTTACTGAAAATAATACAATGTCCATTTTGCAGGAGAGCACAGCAAAAGCAGAAGAAACTGCGTTACAATCTGGACTACAAGCCCCATGATACTTTGTTCCGGACATAGCTGGCATGATGTCAGCATGACATTGAATCCTTACCAATAGAGCAGCTGAATCCGTGACAGCTTTGCAGTCTTGAAAACTGCAAATGAGGACATGAGGGTGCACATTACACCTTTTACATACACTTCTAACGCAGTGGTAATGCAAGATGTTCTGTGGCGTTTGGGCAGGAGCTTCAGAGAGCCGTTTGACAACAAATGGTAGCTTTCACTCTTGCTACACAAAATGACTGAGACTGACTCCAGAAAACTTTCCAGGGTGTCTGCAGGAGTCAAAATGTGCTTATGGTGTGATTTACATCACCATCAGTTTCTAGGGAAGTTTTATAATACAACGGATGCAAAATGAAGAGGAAAGAATATATTGTAGAGTCATGACAAAGTGCTGTAGCGCTTGCAGATTCCTACTGCTTCTCACTGGAAGTAGTGTTGATTAATCTGTTAGGATAGAATTACACATATTAACTTGTCCACTGTAGGCACCAGAGAAAACCTTTATATACAGTGAGTTTCTTATACAATGTCATGTGTGATACATACCTGAAAACTTAGCAAGTTCAGTATCCTGGAAGAGGCATTAAAAAAAACAACTATACCTGTCTGGCCACTGCCCTTTCTCCTCCCTCCCCATTGCAGGATCCAGGTTTGAGGTCGAGGACTCAATATGCAGGGACCATTGAGGCTGCCTGGGGGGCGGTGGAAGCTGGACCCTGTGCCTCATGTTTCTGAGAGGCAACTGCACATGTTAGAGGCCATTTGAGGAGGTGTGTGCAGATTTGCCTGCCATACAACATTTTGAACTGATTGGCAGGATTTGATTAGGTAATCTGCCATTGGGCCGTTCAATTTTAAAAAAGGGAATTTTTAGGGGATGATTTCAGATGTTAATGGGATTCGAGACAGTAACAAGCACCTACTTCCTGCTTCTGTCTTCAGGACAGTTAGCTTCTTTTGTTCAAGTAGCATCATGTTTGAGTCACAGATCTCCGCCACAGCAGAGTGCTCTCCCTCTCTCTCACTTCCTCTAATTTTGGATTCTACCTTTTGGATTATTCCTGATTTTTGGATTACCAATTGCAACTTAGATCATTGCTTCATTCAGCAAAGGTTTTGGTATTTAACAGCTCAGAAGATTGTGAGTAACTTACACTAGTTTACCTAGTTATTTGTAAGGTTTGTAGCCTGTTTACCTGTTGCTTAGACCTGTTGTAAACCGAGGTAATCCATCTCACCACCCGAGGTGGCATTGTCATTTGTTTTTATGTGTATAAGTGTTTCCAGTTTGTTCCTCTGCATTCCAAGTTTCTGATTTTCCTATAATGTTATTCCACTGTTTATTAGCACCCTATTGTGTGTAATCAATCTATCAGTGTCTGGGCAAATGATCCTGGATCAAATTGGTTTGGAAAAAAAAATATAGCTAATAAAATGTATTCATATTTTATCATATTTTCAGTTTATCAATTTGATCATAAAATATATCAGTCAGAAGATCTGTACCTTGTCCTCTGTCAAAAAAAAAATTTGCACATTTATATTGTTTTTATACAGGTCAGCTCTGACAGTGTGAAGTTGCAAGGACAGCCTCTATGAGAAATGTCAGAGATGCCCCTTGCCACTTACAGGCAGCTCCAGATGACTCAAATGAACCCACCACAGGGCACAGCTTGTCCCATGAGACAAGGAGATGGCACCTCTGTCATAACATAGTTAACAAGGGCAATGTGGTACCTGAGGGTGAGGATTAAGGAAAAAAAAAAAAAATTAAAAAAGAGAGAGAAGAGTGGGAGAAGGTAATCTAGGTCCTGAAGTAGAGATTTCCCTTATAGCCCCTGGAGAAGACTGTGATGGAGCAGATATTTCTCTGTAACCTGTAGAAAAGACCACACCATTGTGCATATCCACCCTGTAGCCCATGAAGTATTTCACGCAACAGCAGGGAAATATTTTCTGAAACACCCTTAATAAGAAAAAAAAATAGAGGTGCATAGAGAGAATAGCATTTCTGAGAGTTTTCTGCAATAGTTACTTCATAATGGAAAGAATTTGACAAAAAAATTAAAATGCTATTGGTATCACCACAACTTGCAGCAAACAGTCAAAACTCATAGGTACGAAACACCTACTGAAGTATTGCTCTTTTATTCTTCCCCCCTCCCCCCACATTTAACTTTCCTCTGGTGCAACAGGCAATCATAACATACAAAGCATAACCCAGTATCAAATTACTTTGATAATTTAATTTTATCTTCAATCTTCTGAAGAGATACCTTGACTTATATGTGTGACCTTTACTGTAGTTGAGAAAAATGTCTCTTGTTTTTATCTTTTTTTTTTCCTGTCATGAACATTATCGAAGTATTTGTCCTATAACAGATGGCCTTGTTTAGAATAGAATAGAATAGAATAGAATAGAATAGAATAGAATAGAATAGAAAGAAAGAAAATAATAGAATAGAATAGAATTAACCAAAATGGAAAAGACCTTCAAGATCATTGAGTCCAACCTATCATCCAACACTATCTAATCAACTGAACCATGGTGCCAAGCACCCCATCAAGTCTCTTTCTAAACACCGCCAGGGATGGTGACTCCACCACCTCCCTGGGCAGCCCATTCCAATGGGCAATCACTCTCTCTGTGTAAAACTTCCTCCTAACATCCAGCCTAAACCTCCTCTGGTGCAGCTTGAGACTATGTCCTCTTGTTCTGGTGCTGGTTGCCTGGGAGAAGAGACCAACCCCCACCTGGCCATAACTTCCCTTCAGATACTTGTAGACAGCAATAAGGTCTCCCCTGCGCCTCCTTTTCTCCAGGCTAAGCAATCCCAACTCCTTCAGCCTCTCCTCATAGGGCTTGTGCTCAAAACCCCTCACCAACTTTGTTGCTTTCTCTGGACATGTTCAACAAAGTCAACATCTTTCCTAAATTGAGGGGCCCAGAATTGGACACAGTACTCAATGTGTGGCCTAACCAGTGCTGAGTACAGGGGCAGAATGACACCCTTGCTCCTGCCAGCCACACTTCTTCCACCCTAGGAAAAGAAAACATGAAAGAAAAAGAAACAGCAGCACACCTCCCAAACCTCGCAACTGTTTTGACTTCTCTTTATGGTCCACCATAATATATTTAACTAGACACCAAACAATAAGAACTTTTACATGATTCTTGCTCTCTTTGAAAGTATTTGCAAGTCTGCAATCGACTTTACTATAGGATTTGTTTTATTTAAAAGTTAGCCTAAACATGTATATCTTTGCACTTTATATTTTCTAAAAAAACCTCACCACTCTTATTTCTGTGACTAGTTCTAAACTACTGTTCTCAATTAAAATAAATCTTGTAAGAAAATAGTAACAGAATATCTGTAATGTCTGGATGTAAGTTCTGCACTTAAATCTCATATAACTGTGTATTTGTGTTAGAAATAAATAGACATATTTCTAGATAATCTTTTTCATTCTGGAATTATATGACAACTAGACATTTAAATTTAAGCTGCATGAGATATATTTAGTTCTTCCCAGATAAAAATTTGATATTGAAAAGGAAAGGAAAATAATCTTGCAAAGAAAAACATTTGCAAGCATATAACCAATGCAATTATCAAAGAGGAAGATATTTAATGCTGCATTAAAATCACTTTTTGTAGTGAGAAAAGCAGTTTGCCAATTTTAAAGTAAATCTGATGTTAGTTATAGCATCAGTAAAAGGATGGAGTTTAAAAGATATAGAATAGAATAGAATAGAATAGAATAGAATAGAATAGAATAGAATAGAATAGAATAGAATAGAATAGAATAGAATAGAATAGAATAGAATAGAATAGAATAGAATAGAATAGAATCAACCAGGTTGGAAAAGACCATCGAGATCATCAAGTCCAACTTATCACCCAACACAATCTTATCAACTAAACTGTGGCACCAAGTGCCTTATCCAGTCTCCTGGATGAGACTCTTGGATCTGAAGTCTTAACTACAATATTTTCTTCCTAACCCTGGCTAATGCATTTAATTGCAGTGAAGGGAGTTAATTGTCCCACTCCACATTGCACTGATTCAGTCTCACCTGTGTGGCCTCTACTGTGTGAAGGTTTGGATGACTTAATATAAGAGGGACATAAAACTATTGGTGTATGCAGAAGAGTGCAGGGCAGGCCTTAAGAAGTGCAGCTACGATCACTTCATTTATTCAGCTTGGAGAAGGGAAGGCTGAGAGGTGACCTTAGCACAGCCAACAACTTCCTCAAGAGCAGCAGTGAAGAAGGAGGTAATCTCTCTCTGGTGACCAGTGATAGGACATGAAGAAATGGAATGAAGTTGTATCATGGGAAGTTCATACTGGATTACAGGAAAAGGTTTTTCACTGAAAGAGTGGGTCAGTCACTGGAACAGGCTTCCCAGGGATGTTGTCACAGCATCAACCTTGTCATAGTTCCAGAAGCATCTGGATCACATTCTTAGTTGCATGGTTTAGTTTTAGGTAGTTCTGCAAGGAAAAGAATTTTGTTTGATGCTCCTTATGGGTCTCTTCCATACTGAAATATTCCAACACAAGTTTGTTATTTCTGGTTGCCTTGCTTAGACATGCCAGAATGCATAAAATGTAAACTCCAGTTCTGAGAGTTTATTTTCTTCCCGTTTAATATGTGAGAATATATTATATATGATATTTGTTTCCTAAGAAGTCCTTTGTTTGCTATTAAACATCAGAAACTTTCTACAAATACCAAGTATCAGGAGCAAATGTGAAAGGTAAACATGACAATAAAATATATCATTTATACTATATTGCCTTGTATGGGGTTTAAAGCTGAAATTAAAAAAAAAAAATCAGTTATTCAAGTTTAACACTTGCTTTACTCAGGATTTTGCACTTACTTCTGATCATGTATTATTGGAGTTTGATGATGCATTTTCTTTCTTTTACAATGCAACTGTAGCAAAAAAAGAAAATACCAGAAAAATTATATACTCCTGTTCCATTAACTTTTTCTTAGTAAAATTTTATTTAGATAAGTAATGTGAATATATTTTTCTTGTTTCCTCTTTCACTGTTTTTCCATTGCTCACTCTTGTCTGTCCCTTATGGGCCACAGGGCTCACACAGCTACTTTTCACAATTAGCAAACTTTTAAAAATGTTTCAGTAGGATTGAATTTGCTGTCTGCTTCACACCATATCACAAGTACATCATATGGGTCCTCTATGCATGGCTCAGAAGCGGGAATACCTGGTGAAAGATGAGAAATGACAAAAATAAGCAAGTATTGACTGAAGATTTTATATTCTGAATCCAGTCATATCTGATTTTGTGAACAGTCCCTAATCTCTCAGAACAAAAAGCTAATCAAATTACATTAAATAATTTAAGAAAATTAGTTTTGATAGCTTATTTTGACTGAAAGGCACTGTGGACACACATGACTGTTGATGCGTGGAGGGAGAAGACAAGAGTTGTGAGCCACTGGAGGATGGCTGAGTATGAAAAATTAATTAGTCAGGTGAGGATAGATAATCACACGTTTGAATGATATTTGAATAGTCTCATTGAGGTTAAGAAAAACAAACAAAATCCCACAGTCTTTCTAAGATTCATGGTGTTAATAAGACTTGAATCTTGACTTATCTCAATAGATCTTCTGATACAAAGCTTGTGTCTCTCAAAAGATAATGAATACTCAGCTAAAACATTAATTTCAGTTTGGTGGATCATGAACATACCATACTCAGTTCATATCAGTATTATGATTATAGGATATTTGAACGTATTTTTCATTTGTCAGACTACCTTCAAAATATAATTCTCAAATGAAAATAAATTTTCAATATCATTACTGAATCACAAGTAATGAAGGGGCACAGCTATTGGAAAATCAAGGGTAGAGCATGAAATTATCATCAAACTTTTGATTAGCAAATGCAGAAATTTTCTGCCAATTTGCAAAGGAGTATTGAAGAACAAAGAAGAAAGAAACGAGTTAAACAGCAGTGCAGCATATCATCTTAAGGTCTTTTCTGCTCCATACGAAACAACAAAATATTTTTTTATATTGTATTTCCAGACTACTTAATTCTCTGATTCATTTCCTCTCCCTTTGATTCAGATAACCAGGAGGAATAACATTAAAACATACCATGAATATTAGCATATCCAGTCATAGCTGTATTGATTGTTTCCTGCTTTATACTGCAATAAAATAATAGACTATATTTTCTCAGTAGAAGCAAATATTTTCAGTCAAAATAGGTTTTAGATGAACATGGACAATTGCAACTAAAATAACTATCACAGTATCACAGTATCACTAAGATTGTAAGAGACCTCGAGGATCATCGAGTCCAACCTGTCACCACAGACCTCATGACTAGACCATGGCACCAAGTGCCATGTCCAATCTCCTCTTGAACACCTCCAGGGATGGTGACTCCACCACCTCCCTGGGCAGCCCATTCCAATGACTAATGACTCTCTCAGTGAAGAGATAATATGCTCCATCATTTTCCCTGGCACTGAGGTCAGGCTGACTGGCCTGTAGTTTCCGGCTTCCTCCATCCGACCCTTCTTGTGGATGGGGACCACATTGGCCAGCTTCCAGTCATCTGGGACCTCACCAGTGAGCCAGGAGTGGAGGAAAATGATGGAGAGTGGCTTGGCCAGCTCATCTGCCAGCTCTCTCAGCACCCTAGGATGGATCCCATCTGGTCCCGTGGACTTGTGAGTGTCCAAGTGGCTCAGGAGGTCCCAGACTAATTCCTCATGGATTTCCGGGACATTACACTGCTCCCCGACCCCATCGCCCAGCTCAGGAGGCCACTCATCCTGAACTCCTGCCTTGCTGTTAAAAATTGAGGCAAAGAAGGTAACATTAAAATTTATTTTTAGAATAAACCAGGTTGGAAGAGACCTTCAAGATCATCGCATCCAACCCATCAAGCAATCCAACCCACCTAAACAGGTGTTCAGGACCTCAGCCTTTTCCTTGTCTTCAGTCACATTGCTCCCCTCCAGGCCCAATAAGGAGTGCAGATTCTTCTTGCCCTTCTTTTTAATGTTAATATATTTGTAAAAATGTTTTTTATTATCTTTCACATAGGTGGCCAGCTTCAGTTCCAACTGAGCCTTTGCCTCTCTAATTTTTTTCCTACATAATCTAACAACTTCCTTAAACATACCTCGAGAAGCCTTCCCCTCCTTCCAAAGGTGATACAGCTTCTTTTTTCCTCTTAAATCCCCCAGGAGCTGCTTTCTCATACAGGCCAGTCACCTTCCCCGCATCTTTCGGCACATGGGAACTGCCAGTTCCTGTGCCTTCAAGAGCTCCTGTTTGAAGTAGGTCCAACCGTCCTGGACCCCTTGGTTCTTAAGGGCTGCTACCCAGGAAATTTTACAAATAAGTTTCTTAAACAGGCTGAAGTTTGCCCTCCGGCAGACCAAGGTGAAGATTCTGTTGGTGCTCCTCCCTGTCTCCCTGCATATTGAAAACTTCACTATCTCGTGGTCACTGCACCCTAGGCAGCCTTCCATGATCACATCTCCCACCAGCCCTTCTCTATTGGAGAACAGCAGGTCAAACAGAGCCTGCCCTCTGGTAGGCTCACTTAACAGATGCATCAGGAAGCAGTCCTTCATTAGCTCCAGGAATCTTCTGGACTGCCTCCTCTCTGCTGAATTAAGTTTCCAGCAAATATCTGGGAGGTTGAAGTCACCCACAAGGACAAGATCTGATGATCTTGAGACAGCCTCCAGTTACTTATAGAATAATTTGTCAGCCTCTTCCTCCTGGCTGGGTGGTCTATAACAGACTCCAGCCACGATGTCAGATTTATTAGGCTGCCTTCAGATTTTAACCCACAGGCTCTCAATCCCTTCATTCTCCACCTCAAGTTCTGTGGCAGAGAGTGACTCCCTAATATACAGAGCCACCCCTCCTCCTCTTCTCCCTCGCCTGTCTGTCCTAAAGAGCATGTAACTCCCCAGTGTAGCACTCCAATCTTGTGTGTTATCCCACCATGTTTCTGAGATGGCAACAATATCATAGTCACCCTGGTGTACCAGGACTTCCAGCTCCTCTTGCTTATTGGCCATGCTGCGTGCATTGGTGTACATGCACTTCAGCTGGGCTCCCAGCTTCTCAATTGACCCTAATTTGTGCCCTACTCTTTCCTCTGCAGAGGGACTGATTTCCTCACCCACCCCCTTCAGACCTAGTTTAAAGCCTTCCTAATGAGCCCTGCCAACTCTAGTGCTAGGACTCTCTTACCTTTTCTAGATAAATGCACCCCATCTGGACCCAGCAGGTCGGGTGCAGTAAAAGTTGCCCCATAATCAAAGAAACCAAAGTTCTGCTGCTGGCACCATCTAGCATCTGTGAAGCTTGTTTGGAGTTCTCTAGTGAGTGGGTTTATTTAACACAAAACTGTTGTGTTGTTTTTTTTTTTTTCTTTCCTAATTTGAAGTAAAACAGGGAAAATCATAATTGCAGAAGAAATTAAAATTAAAGAGCAATAATAACTCCAAGATGACTAGTGTTGACAACAAACAAAAGATCTAGTTATCTATCTCACTTCTTAAAATGATAACCATAACTTTATTGAAATCCATGGGCTCATATGTAAAAAGCTCAAGAAAGTAAAAAGACAACCAGGCTAATAAAAGTGTATGTATTTTATCAACAAATAAGAATCTAATTGTGTGGATGGCAATTTGTACAAACCAAGACAGACAAATCTGTGAGATGTGATTTCAAGGTGGATGTTATACATCTATGTGATGATCAATGTTGAAATTTTCAATAAAATATCATAGGGGATGAAAGATGAGGGCAAGATCATAAGCACATCCATAACTAAAAGTATTATTTGTGTCATGTGTTAAAAATATCTTTTGTCATATATGTTACAATGTTATTTGTGGTATCTGTTGGAGGATCCATACACTAGGACATAAACATTCCAGAATGTCCATGGAGTGCATTCTCGATAGATTCCTCCTTCAAGTGATAGATGAGCTAATGAAAAAAGATGATCTGCTGCACCTCACACTCTTCAACAAGAAGGGGATGTGAAGATCAAAGGCAGTCTTGGATGCAGTGACCATGAAACAGTGTTCATGATCCCAAGAACAGGGAGCAAAACGAAATTCATGCTCAAGACCCTGGACTTCAGAGACCAGGCTTTGGCCACTTCACATATCTGCTTGGAAAAGTCCCATGGGATAAGATGATCAATATTCAAGGATCACTTCCTCTGCATGCAAAAAACCTTCATTTCCACAAATAAGAAGTCAAGAAAAAGAATTCCAGGAAGACTGTGAAGAATAAGGACTGAGGGTGTGTTGATGACGAAGATCGGAATCAATACGGACGATCAATATGATCTAAGTATTGATCAATTTAATTAGGGAACCTCTACAGCTACTATAGACAGACTCACAGAGCATGGTTAGTATAATTTCATTGGTTCCATACAATTGTCCACACGTCCTACTGTTATACATTATTGGTTAAACTACTAATATCATGCAAAGTTGTTGATTGACGTGTACATCCTGTTATTCCAAGATAATTCTTTGTGTTTACAGCTACCAGTACTTTGTTTTAGTTACACACTGCTAGCACAGCACTATTTTGTTAAACTACTGGTTACTTCTGCACTTATGCTAAGCATGGCCTACCACTATATCAAGCTCTAAACTTGTATTACCAAATGCAGTGGGTGGAAGGGTAAGGCCAAGAAGCCTCCTCCCTTCCCCCTTGTAAAGTAAAAGGGAAAGAAAAATTGAAGGGAAAGGGAAAAAAAAAACTCACAAGCTGAATTAGCAAAGCGGTGGAGCTATATTTACAAAGCAATGTAGGGTATGCAGGGGAATATTTACAAATTTACAATATCTACAATATATACAAAGATATACAACAGAGTAACACAGAAATGAGAGTAACCCCCCTCGGCAGAGAGGGGGTTCCCCACCTCCGCTCTCCGCTCTCCCCTCTCTTCCCCCCCTTTCCCCAGAATGGGATAGAAAGAGAAAGAAAAGAGAGGGAAAAAAAAGTTAGAAGCAGTTTGTGTTAATTGGAAAGGAGTTAATACAGGCCTGGTATCTGGACTTCAAGGCCGAGGCCTTGGCAGAAAGCCCAGCGCAGAGACAGAGCTGCACTGTGGAGGAGCGGAAGCAAGACTGAAGATAAAGTCCTGGAAATGTCCAGTTCACTCCCAGTTCCGAAGGTGCTTCCTCCCACTCTCCCAATGAAATTAGTTTAGATTATTCCTTCCGTTTACCAACTTCCGTCCACCATATTCCCTTTCTTAAGGGGGCAACGTCAACCAGCCACACCAAATTGCTCACACTACTTATCGCTATGATTACAACAAGAGTGGAAACAAAGCTGGGAGACCTGGGAGGAGTACAGAAGCACTCGTCAAGCATGCAGGGGTGAATTCAGGAAAGCCAAAGCCCAAATGGAACTGTATCTGTACAAGGATGTTGAGGACATTAAGAAGTGTAGCTATAAGAACACAGGTGACAAAATGAAGACTGAGGAAAATGTAATCTCAATGAGTTAGGGGACAATTAAAACATGAATAGCTAATTGCTTTGTTGAAAACTTCTATGATTAAGTGAATAGCCTGGTGGGTGTGGGGAGAGTAACACATATTGCCTACCTGGACTATAAAAATGCATTTGAGATTGTCTCTTGTAAGATCCTCATAGAGAGGCTGTTGATGTATGATCAAGGTGAGCAGACAGTGTGGTGTATTGACAAGTCGATGAATGACCAGGCACAAAGGGTGGTGATCAATAAGGCAAAGCCTAGTTTGAGGCTACCCATTACTTGTGTACTCCAAGGATCCAAACTGGGTTTAGTCTTATGATGGTGTAGGGTATACCCTCAGCAAGTTTAAAGATTACACCAAGATGGGAGCTGTGGCTGATATGCCAGAGAGGTATGCTGCTCATAGTAGGTTGCCTTGGCTGGTCACCAGGTGCCTCCCAAGCCATTCTATGATTTTCTTTCCTCAGCTAGGCAAGGAGAGAAAATACAGCACAAGGCTTATGGGTCAAGATAAGGACAGGAAAACCACCCAGGAAAATTACTACCATGGGCAAAACAGACTTGACTTGAGGATTATGAATTTAATTTATTGACAATTAATGATAGAGTAGAACAAGACCAAACCCACTTTTGTCCCACCCCTCCCTTCCTTACAGGTTCAACTTCACTCCTGATTTTCTCTAATTCTTCCCACTGAGCAGTACAGTGCCTCATTATGAAGCACTTATATGTGTTGGCCAATTTTAATTGAATTTGACACATCATTTAAGGCCTGCTTGAATAGTTAATCTACAAATTACCTAGAAAATACTTATCTTTAGCCCAAATATGAGGAGGCTAAGGACTAGCCTCTAAGTTTAATTAGTGGTTTTACCAGTCAGCATATATAACTGAGGCAATACCATTATTTATTCTTGACTGTCTTGATGGAAGAGGAAGGAGGGAAGGGAAGGGAAAGGGGGAAGGGAAAGGGGGAAGGGAAAGGGGGAAGGGAAAGGGGGAAGGGAAAGGGGGAAGGGAAAGGGGGAAGGGAAAGGGGGAAGGGAAAGGGGGAAGGGAAAGGGGGAAGGGAAAGGGGGAAGGGAAAGGGGGAAGGGAAAGGGGGAAGGGAAAGGGGGAAGGGAAAGGGGGAAGGGAAAGGGGGAAGGGAAAGGGGGAAGGGAGCTGCATTTCCTTGGTATTCAAATGTTTGCTCGTACCCCAAGCAGTCAGTCTTCTAAGTGTTTTATTTCCTGGTAGTGCTTGACTTGTACTCTGACAAATTATTTCTAGAATAGTTATTTTCTTTGAGACACACACCTTAAAAAAAATTATTTATGGATGGTGAATTACTGAATCATCAGCTACTTAGGTTTCTCTCATCATACAACTCTGACTCATTTGCTTAGGATGCTTCATTCATAAACACATGTATATGCAACACTATCTTTCTTGTACAGAATTATTTGTCTACTTCATATTTGAACAATCTCTGCCATTGAAAGACTATGTGCTCTATCAATCTACCTTGACATGATTATGCAGGGACAAAACAAAACAAACAAACAAACAAAGAAAAAAAAAAAAAAAAAAAAAAAAAAAAAGAGAGAATATAATTAATAAAGTCTTCAGAAAATGTAACAGACCCTCTTGGAATAGCTTTCATTTCACACAATAAATGCAAGTGACACATGCAACAACATTGTTATAAATTCATTAAACAAAAAAGAGATACACAGTAGACATCAACAGTTGCAATGTACTAAAATGTATTGTTTCTGAAATCTGTGAAAAGACCCTTGGGCATCCATCTTTGTGAAAATCTCAGCCAAAATGTTTGAGGATCCCTCCTTTCAGTTCCTCTTTATATACCAAATATAAATTGTTTGCCATCAGTGCCTTTCACAGATGATTACCATCTATAATTACTTAGTTGTCATTCACTCCAACTCCCCATTCTCCTATTTCTACTGCTTAAATTTTCAGTCATGTTTCACTGTGTTTTCTTGTATGTCATCTGTTGTTCTTTAGAAGGTGTCCTTGTCTCTGAACAAAATACTAATTCATGTTTTGATTTTTCTTATCCCAAGTTTTAAAATCACTGGAGTTTGCTTTTCTTAAGTCAAATGTCAAGTAGTCATTGCTGGGACTGTAGGGCATGCTGGAATAAGCCCCATGTGTCACTCATTTGGAGGATAGTATTCTTCTCACAGTTATTGGAGAATTTTCTCCAAATTCAAGACCAGTTACAGATTTAATTCTTAGAGTATTTTACATTGCAATACTAATGCTACTTTTAATATATAAGAATGGGGATTTATCTTTATCTATCTGCTTGCCACTTACATTATTGGAACTTTGTATAGAGTTTAAAAAAAAACAAAAAAACAAACAAACCAAAACAAAACAAAACAAAACACCCAACCACTCATCCAAACAAACAAAATAAAAAACATAGTAAAATATAACTTTTCCTTCAGCAAGTTTCACATAGAGCTGGTGTATACAGATTCAGATTTAAGAATCTGAATTTGCAGAATACTTACTATTGTGGGGGTTTTGTTTGCTTGTTTGTTTTTCCAGGGTTGGTTTGTTTATTTTTCATTCCAAATCATGCTTACCTTTTGTAATTTTTTTCCCCTTCAGTTACAGGAAATTATAATTTTTAAAGTCTTTAGTGATTGGACAAGATTTTATCTTTTAGAGGAAGGTCTATCTCAAATTATTTTAATAGGAATATGATAAAAGATTCATAGAATCATAAATTCTATGAATCATAGAATCATAGATTATTAAATTGAGATAAATTATTCTTATATACTGCTTTTCAAATAAAGTATCACATGATTAAAATGTTTGTAGCAAATCTGGCATTGAATAAAATCTAAAATCACCTGGGTTTAGACTCAAAATACAATTTTTTTTAGAATTGTTCTTTTTTTTCATTTAATATTTCTGAGTCACCCTTGCATATTGACACAAAATTCATTTGTGGATGACATTAGAACTGTGCAAAACTTACTTGATTTTTAACTGCCACTTTTAAAGAGAAAAGAAATAAACAATTTGATATAATGAAGCCTATTACCGAATATAAGCCTTTTTGTAAAATAAAGCTGACAATTTCTTTTTCCATAAATAACAGGCATAGTATATTTAACTGATCAACTGCAACAAGATCTTTTTTGAATCTCAAATCTCTTTACTGGTTGTTTTATACATATATATATATGTGTGTGTGTGTGTGTGTGTGCTATATACATATATGTATCTCAGGTAGTGATAGGACTAGGGGGAATGGAATGAAGCTGGAGGTGGGGAGATTCAGGCTGGATGTGAGGAGGAAGTTCTTCCCCATGAGAGTGGTGAAGCCCTGGAATGGGTAGTCCAGGAAGGTGGTTGAGGCCCTGTCCCTGGAGGTGTTTAAGACCAGGCTGGATGAGGCTCTGGCCAGCCTGATCTAGTGTGGGGTGTCCCTGCCCATGGCAAGGGAGTTGGAACTGGATGATCCTTGTGGTCCCTTCCAACCTTGATTGCTACTATGACATAGATAGATAGATAGATAGATAGATAGATAGATAGATAGATAGATAGATATAACCTTACTACAACTGCTTTTAAAGACCACTTTTTCCTTAATTTCCTTCAAATAAAGACACATTTAACCCTCCTTAGAGGATTAAACATGTCTTCCTTGCCCTAAGCAATTTGGAGGATAAAAATTGTGTCTTTCCAAAGAAAATAAAATTAACAACCTATTCATATGTTGTGACATTTTCAACATTATGTTGAAAATTTATTTTTACACTATTTTTTTCTTACATGATAGATTTAAAAATTATAAAAGTCAAATGAGGTAGCAATAACTGAAAAGTGAAAGAAATCATAAATGGAGCACATAGAAGCATTAGCATTAAATGTATTAAATGCCACTAATTTGACCTACTTGTGAGTTGATTATGGTGTGCCAGACAGCAAAGGCAGCAAACACCTTATATTTCACTCAGAGATCTCTGAGTATGTATTTCCAGAAATTTCTGGAAATCCACCTTCAACTATTGTCTCTGTTATTAGTTCATCTGTCTTTCAAAGCTTTCAAGGAGAAGACCAGTCAGATCTAATACTTGGGCTTTGCTTAAAATGACATACAACTAATCATGGAAAAATGCCATCCTGTAATAGCAGTATTGATTTTTAATGCCATGTATTCTGGTAGTCAGCTTACTTCGACTTAATGCTTTTCTCCAAGAAATGCAAAATTTTCAACAAATATATCAATTTATAGTTGATTAGACAGTGTTCTTGCCTAAGAAAATGCTTTCATTTTTTAGCTTTATGGTGGTTTGGGGTTTTTTTGGTGTGTTTTTTTTGTTTGTTTGTGTGGCCGGTTGACGTTGCCCCCTTAAGAAAGGGAATATGGTGGACGGAAGTTGGTAAACGGAAGGAATAGTCTAAACTAATTTCATTGGACGAGTGGGAGGAAGCACTTCTGAGCTGGGACTATACTGGACATTTCCAGCACTTCTCAGTCAGTCTTGCTTCCGCCTCTTCTTCAGGCAACAGCTTTCTGTCCTGGGCTTTCTGCCAAGGCTCCGGCCTTGAGAGAAAAACAGATAACAGGCCTGTATTAACTCTTTTCCAATTAACACAAACTGCTTCTAACATTTTTTTTTCTTTCCTCTCTTTTCTCTCTCTTCCTATCCCACTCTGGGGAAAGGGGGGAGAGAGGGGAGAGCGGAGGTGGGGAACCCCCTCTGTCCAGAGGGGGGTCACTCTCATTTCTGTGTTACTCTGTTGTATATCTTTGTATATATTGTAGATATTGTAAATTTGTAAATAATCCCCTGCAAGCCCTACATCGCTTTGTAAATATAGCTCCACTGCTTTGCTAATTCAGCTTGCGAGTTTTTTTTCCTTTCCCTTCAATTTTTCCTTTCCCTTTTACCTTACAAGGGGGAAGGGAGGAGGCTTCTCAGCCTTATCCTTCCAAACCCACCACATTTTTTTTATTGGCGTACCCAACGTGCGGCAGATAATTAGTTTAATTTATTACTTGATTGATTTAGTGTTTTCTAGCTGAATTAGCAAACATGAAGGTATTGTGGTTTGTGGAGCGATTGTTCTTTTCAATTTTTGGGGCTCTGGTTTACAGGTATTGTTTGGGTTTGATTTTGGATTACCTGGGTAAATATTTGGTGCGGACAATTTATATGTGGGTTATGTATAAAGTTAAACTATGGTATGGAAAATGTATTAATTTATTATGGCCAGTGAGATACAGGAATGTTACCTCCACCACTCTCCCAATTGAGATAAAGAGTTTTAAGATTCCGCCTGAGGAGACAGTAACTTTAGGTGATGCCTGGGATCCAAAGGTGATTTATCTCATGTCTATAATTCTGCTGCTGGTGATAATTATCGTGTATCTCCTGATTTCTTTACGGCGAGAGAGAAAGGTGTCCAGGGCGTGTTTTGTTATTAAAACTAGATCAAAAAGAAAACGCCGTGGCTCTCGATCAGTCCCAGAGTCATCTAGTGACGAGGACTGTGGAGAACCTGTGTCAGTTAAAAAGAAGGCTAAAAAGTTAATTGGTAAAGCAGCTCTAAATGACTTTGCTGATTCTAGCAAGCAGCCAAGGGCATCGGCTGGTATCAACATGGCGCCTACTCCTTCTCCTTCTTCTTCTTCTCCATCGGCCATTAACGGAGCAACGTCACTTCCACCCACTCCCTCGGTGGGACCGGAAGTCACTGCCCCAGCAGCTGATTTATCTCAGGACCTGTCAGCTTCCATTAAGGTGGCTGTAAATTCAAACACAGCTCCAGTTAAGGTGGCTCCTTTAAAGACTAGAGCTGCAAAGGCCCAAGATGGAGAAGAAGAGGTGGAGACTGATCCTGGTGAGGGGCCCTCTACTCTAAAAGATCCTGCTCAGGAGGAAGAGAAGGTTTGTTTTAAAGATCTAGCTAACCTAGTGAGATCAAAGCAGGATAGAGATGAAGCTAGGAAAGCAGCTGGCAAAGGTGGTTCTCAGCTTAAAGAGATCCTTAGGAGAATGACAGCAGGATTTTATGGGCAAAGAATTCAGGGAGATGAAGAGGAAGATGATATTACGGACTGTTCTTCACCACGGGAGGAATTGAGAAATGTCCGTAAAGATTTCACCAGGGCAGATAAGGAGCCAGTTCTAGCTTGGCTTAGTAGGTGTTATGATACAGGTGCTTCAGCTCTAACAGTTGGAGACAAGTCAGCAGCTCAGTTAGGAACTCTCTCAAGGGACAATGGAATAGATAGACATCTAGGTGAAGCTCTCGGTAAGGTTAATCTGTGGATACGCCTCTTAATAGCGGTTGCCCTGAGATACCCTTCCCGAGATGATCTTCCCTGGAATCCTAAACCCTGGACTACCATAGATGAGGGAATTAAGCGCTTGAGAGAATTTGCTGTTAGAGAGCTACTCTATGGTGAACACGAAACTCTGCATCCTGATGACATTCCTGTGGGTATTGGTCTTGCTAAAAAGATCATCAAACTTGCTCCTTCTAATTATGCAAACATTCTGGCAAGCAGAATTGTGTCAAGAAGTTATGGTGGAGCTTCTCCCACGGTTGGCCAATTCAGTGATCAAATGAGACAATTGGAGGATAGCATGACACGTGGTTCTTTGGTTTCGGCCATTAAAACGATGTCTGGTGATATTCAGAATTGCATAAGAGAGTTAAAAGATGAATTTAGAAATTCCATATCCCAATTGGCACAAAGGGATAATTTCAATTCTTCCTCCAGATGGGTACAAGTTTCATCTGTGAGGAATACACATCCTCCAAGGAGGTCATTCCAAAACAGGTCATTCCAAAACAGGTCATTCCAAAACAGACCACCAAGGCAATCACGTAGAACTATTTGGATAACTCTGCGTGATCAGTTTGGTGAGAACATGAACCGCTGGGATGGCCAACCAACGTCTAATCTTTTCAGGAGACTAAGGGAACTGCAAAGTGGCAGAACCCGAGGTAGCAATACCAGAAGGGTAGCTGTTACTTCCACAGTTCCCCAGAACAACTCTTATGACTCCAACAGTGGCTCCAGTTATAACATGCAAAGTTATAACCCTGCACAATATGTGCAATGCACATGTGCGCATGTTCCCCATAACTAGGGGTGCCCTGCCTCCCGCCAGGGGGAGGAGAGGGATAACAGAGATAACAGAATCTATTGGGATGTGTACATCCAGTGGCCTGGCACTTCACAATTTCGGAAGTACAGGGCCTTGGTTGACACAGGAGCTCAGTGCACCATAATACCATCAAATTATCAGGGATCAGAGTCTATAACTATTCTGGGAGTCACTGGTGGATCTCAAGAGTTAAGTAAGGTAGAGGTTAATATAAGTTTAACTGGTAAACAATGGAGGAAGCATACAGTTGTGACCGGACCTGACGCACCTTGTATTTTGGGAATTGATTTTCTGAGAGAAGGGCGTTTCAAGGACCCTAGAGGTTACAAATGGGCTTTTGGAGTAGCTTCTATAGAAATTGATGGACAAAAATTGAAGCTATCTGCCAGACCTGAACTTTCTGATGAATCTGCAGTTGTGGGACAACATAAGATACAGGACATTAAATTGCCGGTTGCTTCTCAGACTGTGCATCACAGACAATACAGAACCAACCGTGACTCTTTGTTGCCCATTCAGAATCTGATTCGTCAGTTGGAAAGTCAGAAAGTCATCAGCAAAACTCATTCACCTTTCAACAGTCCAGTGTGGCCTGTGCGAAAGCAGAATGGAGACTGGCATCTGACGGTAGACTACCGAGCCCTGAATGAAGTAACACCACCTATGAGTGCAGCAGTACCAGACATGATGGAGCTACAGTATGAGCTGGAATCCAAAGAGGCCAAATGGTATGCTACCATAGACATTGCTAATGCATTTTTCTCTATTCCCATAGCAGAGGAATGCAGGCCTCAGTTTGCTTTCACCTGGAGAGGAATCCAGTACACTTTCAACAGGCTGCCAATGGGCTGGATCCATAGCTCAAGCATCTGTCATGCAGTGATCCATGATGCTCTAGAGAAAGGAGGTGCTCCAGAACACATCCAGTTCATCGATGATATCATCGTCTGGGGTAAAACTGCTGAGGAAGTCTTCAAGAAAGGTAACAAAATCATTGACATTCTTCTGAATGCAGGTTTTGCCATCAAACGAGACAAGGTGAAAGGACCTACCACAGAAATTCAGTTTCTGGGAGTGCGGTGGCAGGATGGACGCCGACACATTCCAGTGGATGTGGTAAATAGAGTCTCCACCATGGCAAGTCCCACAAACAAGCAAGAGACCCTACGTTTCTTGGGGATAGTGGGATTTTGGAGACTGCACATTCCTGGATACAGTCAGATTGTGAAACCTCTGTATGATGTGACTCGAAAGAGAAACCATTTCCACTGGGGACCTGAACAGCAAGCAGCCTTTGACCAGATAAAGCAAGAGGTGATTCAAGCAATGGGTCTGGGACCTGTCCGAGATGGTCCAGACATTAAGAACATTTTGTACACGGCTGCAAGTGACAATGGTCCAACCTGGTGCTTGTGGCAAAAAGCTCCAGGAGAGACACGTGGACGACCTCTTGGTTTCTGGAGTCGAGGTTACAGAGGTTCAGAGGCTAACTATACTCCAACAGAGAAAGAAATTCTAGCTGCCTATGAAGGAGTAAAAGCATCTTCTGAAGTGATTGGAACTGAATCACAACTTCTCTTAGCTCCCAGATTACCAGTTTTGAATTGGATGTTCAAAGGCAAAGGATCCACACCACATCATGCCACAGACTCAACATGGTCTAAGTGGATGGCTCTGATAACACAGAGAGCTCGAATGGGAAATCTTGAAAGACCTGGTCTAGTGGAGGTGATCTCAAGTTGGCCTGAAGGTATCAACTGTGCTAAACCTCCAGAGGAGAAAGTAACTCGTGCTGAGGAAGCTCCTCCTTACAATGACCTTTCTGATGATGAAAAGAAATATGCTTTGTTCACAGACGGTTCCTGTCGTCTTGTTGGAAACAAGCGAAGGTGGAAGTCTGCAGTATGGAGTCCAACACGCCGAGTTGCAGAGGCGAAAGATGGAGAAGGAGAATCCAGTCAGTTCGCAGAGGTAAAAGCTGTCCAGCTAGCTCTCGACGTAGCTGAACGTGAGAGATGGCCAAAGCTTTATCTCTACACCGACTCATGGATGGTAGCCAATGCTCTATGGGGTTGGCTAAAGAACTGGAAGAAGAGTGGTTGGCAGAGAAAAGGAAAACCCATTTGGGCAGCCAACCTATGGCAGGACATTGCTGATCGAATCGAGAGAATTCCAGTGAAAGTGAGACACATCGATGCTCACATTCTTAAGAGCAAAGCTACTGAGGAACAACAACACAACCATCAGGCAGATCTAGCTGCAAGAGTTTCTCAAGTAGACATGGACTCTAATCTTGATCTCGACTGGAAACACCGAGGTGAGATATTCTTAGCTCGGTGGGCTCACGATTCGTCAGGACATCAAGGCAGAGATGCAACATACCAATGGGCTCGTGACAGATCCATAGACATTTCCATGGATGCTATCACACAAGTCATCCATGACTGTGACATTTGTGCTGCTATTAAGCAGGCAAAACGACTTAAGCCCTTGTGGTATGGTGACAGATGGTCCAAGTACAAATATGGTGAAGCTTGGCAGATTGACTACATCACTCTACCCCGTTCTCGTTCTGGTAAGCAATACGTGCTTACTATGGTAGAGGCAAACACTGGATGGTTGGAAACTTATCCAGTTCCACATGCAACTGCACGCAACACCATTCTCGGTCTGGAGAGACAAATCCTGTGGAGACACGGAACTCCAGAGAGGATTGAGTCAGACAACGGAACTCATTTCAAGAACAACCTTGTAAAGAGCTGGGCAAAAGAGCACGGTATTGAGTGGATATTCCACATTCCCTACTATGCACCAGCTTCAGGGAAGATTGAACGCTACAACGGTTTGTTGAAGACCACTCTCAAGGCCATGGGAGGTGGATCTTTGAAAAACTGGGAAAAACATTTAGCACAAGCAACCTGGCTGGTAAATAGTAGAGGTTCGGTGAACCGAGCTGGACCTGCACATTCAGATTTGCTACGGAAAGTAGAAGGTGATAGAGTTCCTGTTGTTAGAGAAAAGAATCTGTTAGGTAAAACTGTTTGGGTATTTTCACCCTCAGGAGAGGCTAAACCTGTCCGAGGGGTGGTTTCAGCTGAAGGTCCGGGTCACACTTATTGGGTAATGCAAGAGAATGGTGAAATTCAGTGTATTCCACAAAGAAATTTAACTTTAGCTGAAAGAGGTTAATTTCAAACTGTTGTATAGCTACATCGCGTCCAAAGGAAGAATCAACGAGGAGTCTACGGTGCACGAACCCTGAGATCCCTGAGAGCCCTGAGTCAACTAAGAGACCCTGAGATTTCCCTGTTTCCTTTTTCTTCGCTTCGTCGGTGAAGAAATGAACTGTTTTCCATTTTTCTCATTTTCTGATTTTCTTGGACTTTTGAATCATCTACATCTGAGCATAGCCGGAATGGACTATGAACTTTACTCACGAACTGTAAATATCATTTTGGATTGGATGGACAGTATGAACAGCCAATGAAATTGTTTAGAAGGGGTGGATTGTGGCCGGTTGACGTTGCCCCCTTAAGAAAGGGAATATGGTGGACGGAAGTTGGTAAACGGAAGGAATAGTCTAAACTAATTTCATTGGACGAGTGGGAGGAAGCACTTCTGAGCTGGGACTATACTGGACATTTCCAGCACTTCTCAGTCAGTCTTGCTTCCGCCTCTTCTTCAGGCAACAGCTTTCTGTCCTGGGCTTTCTGCCAAGGCTCCGGCCTTGAGAGAAAAACAGATAACAGGCCTGTATTAACTCTTTTCCAATTAACACAAACTGCTTCTAACATTTTTTTTTCTTTCCTCTCTTTTCTCTCTCTTCCTATCCCACTCTGGGGAAAGGGGGGAGAGAGGGGAGAGCGGAGGTGGGGAACCCCCTCTGTCCAGAGGGGGGTCACTCTCATTTCTGTGTTACTCTGTTGTATATCTTTGTATATATTGTAGATATTGTAAATTTGTAAATAATCCCCTGCAAGCCCTACATCGCTTTGTAAATATAGCTCCACTGCTTTGCTAATTCAGCTTGCGAGTTTTTTTTCCTTTCCCTTCAATTTTTCCTTTCCCTTTTACCTTACAAGGGGGAAGGGAGGAGGCTTCTCAGCCTTATCCTTCCAAACCCACCACAGTTTGTCTGGTTTTGGTTTTTTTGTTGTTGTTGTTGAGTTTGTTTTGTTTTAATGTTTGCTTTAATGTTTGTTTGTTTTAATGAAAGTAGATATTTAGTTTAGAAAAAAATGTAGAAAAGCTTAAAATATATTTTAATACCCCACTCTGGGAAGTATATGCTAGCCTTCAGAGGCTTTATAAAGCAGAAAATATTTGGACATAAATAAGTTTGTTATTTTTTGCACCCACGAGAAACTTGAGTTCCTAATCCCTGACGCCGCTAGTAGTTCAACTAAATGCCTCTCTGCAATTTCTTTAATAGTAATTACATAAAATTGTAATATGTTTCATAAAGTATAACTTATGTTATAGAGTTAATATTTAAATAACTAGTTACTATCTATCTGGAGTTTCTGCTTCAAAAGGAAGCGTTAAATAACAGTGAAAAAAATCACTTATTAATATGTCAAAAATCAGTATAGTGACTTGAGGAAATACTACCCTTTACAAAGGGCAACCACTTAAAATATGTACATGGAGGAAAGGCATACATTAATATAAAAATAATAGTTACATGAGCTAAAGAATTTATTGTAGAACATACAAATTCTTTTGAAATGTGTTTCAGTTATTACAGACTTTCTTTTGGAATTTTTGCATTAAGGTATTGTGTTTATTTAATATTGTTAAGTATTGTTAGGATCTCTTCCATTTTCAAAAATATTTTATCTAAAATAGACTAAGTCATACAATGTCAATCCTCTCCTGGAAGTCTTCCAAACTAAATAATGTGATTAAAAACAAACAACAAAAATCTGAAAAAAAATGAAAAAAAACAACCCAAAACCAATCAACCAAAAACCCACACCAAAACCCACCACAAACAAACAAACAAAACAAACCACCTCCCACATATATTAGCTATTTAAACTTTTTTAGTGGAAATAGTTTCTCAAAAATGCCATACATATGTTTTTATTATAACCTAATATTTTCATATCATGACACATTGGAATTCTTACAATCTTAAGTTTTGACACAAAAACCTCAAACAGTTCTTTATAAGATAAGATTTATACTTTTTCTAAGTTTAGTCATGTCTGTATGGAAGGATTAGGGTTTTTTCTGCTTTTCACTACATGTTAATTTTTTTGGTAAATATCAGATATAAATGTAATGAAAAATTTGTAAAAATCTCTGCAGATGAGAGGCAGACAAATGTTTTTGAGGTTCTAATAAAAATTATTTTTAATTGTCCTTTGCATAGGTCTACTGTTTTTATTATTTCTGTTTATAATTCTCTTTTATATTTATGGTTTTACTTGGGAACAAGCGAGGTGTGAAGCTCCCTTACCTCAAATTTCTGATGCAAAAATATGATGCTGTAGTGGTCTCACAGCCCCCTGTTCTACATTTATAAGATAATGCTTAAAGAAATATCTATTATTTAACACAAGCTTGACAAGTATAGCTCAAGTGAGCATGCAGTAACTCAGAAAATTTCATAAATAAGGAGTTTATTCTCACTTTAATACTTATTTTATAGTGTTACTGACTAAAAGGTATTTTTCCCTAATTTGAATATACCTCTGGTGTGCATGTCAATATGGTACATATCATTTGTAGCAACATCATGGAGTCCTTTTGAGTCACTTAAAACACATTTATTGTCAGTTACATATGAAATAATTTATAGCAAATGTAAGTCTCAAAATCCAGGCATTAGTGTACAAAATGTCAAAAATCAAGTGTCATAAACCTTCATATGAAAGGAAATTTAAGACCCTTAAGAAGAAATAATTCTGGTATAACAGCATGACAATGGGACAAAAACAACAGATAAAATCCAGGATCCCATGAAAAATTCATGTGGGATATGTCTTTCTGCACTTGAGAGGCTGAACTAATTGTACAGCACAATTCAATGATATCTCAGGGTAATTTCATCATCATGGAATTGTATTGGAACACTTAATTCTGGCAAGAGAAATATTTTTCCACTTTCGAAAGATTAGCTTGGTTAGCACTAGGCCAGAAGCCCAAAGCAAGGTTTTCAGTTTTCTTAAATTTTTCTTAAATAAGGAGAGTTCAGGCATAAAAAAAGTAGAGCTTATCAACCACGAAAAAACTCATCCAGAATCAAAGATAGATCCCTGACCAAAACACCATTTGGCAGTGTCTAGATCACATCCATTATACCTAGGTCTCATTCTATAGAATAGAATGGAATGGAATGGAATGGAATGGAATGGAATGGAATAGAATAGAATAGAATAGAATAGAATAGAATAGAATAGAATAGAATAGAATAGACCAGGTTAGAAGAGACCTTCAAGATCAGTGCGTCCAACCTATCATCCAATACCACCCAATCAAATAAACCATGCAACCAAGCACCCTGTCAAGTCTCCTCCTGGACATCTCCAGTGATGGCGACTCCACCACCTCCCCGGGCAGCCCATTCCAATGGGCAATCACTCTCTCTGTGTAAAACTTCCTCCTGACCTCCAGCCTGAACCTCCCCTGGTGCAGCCTAAGACTGTGTCCTCTTGTTCTGGTACTTGCTGCCTGGGAGAAGAGGCCATCATCCGCCTGTCTACAACCCCCCTTGAGGTAGTTGTAGACAGCAATAAGGTCACCCCTGAGTCTCCTCTTCTCCAGGCTAAGCAGCCCCAGCTCCCTCAGCCTCTCCTCATAGGGCTTGTGTTCCAAGCCCCTCACCAACTTTGTTGCCCTTCTCTGGACACGCTCCAGCAAGTCAACATAATTTATGCTTGGATAGGTAGCTGGAAAAGACCAAGGAACATTGGATAACCTATTTCAGGGTTTGGTCACCTTTATAATACTAGTTTTTTCTGATGTTCAGAGGGACCATCCTATGTTTCATCTTGAGTCTATTGCCTCTGATGACATCAGTGAGTACCACTGTAAACAGCCTGACTCTTATATACAGTGATGATATCCCTTCTGAGTCTTCTTCAGTGGTATCTCTTAGCCTTTCCTCATATGAAAGATGTTTAAATAAATTAATCGTCTTCATGCTTCAGTAAGTCTCTTTGTCTTGTACTGGGAATCCAAGACATTGACCTAGCAACCCAGATGCAACCTCACCATCTCTGAGCTGAAAGGAAGTATTACCTCCCTCAAGCTACCTGCTGTATTCTTTCTAATGAAACTGTTGGCTGTTGGTTTCCTTGGCTGCAAAGGCATGCTAGTGGCTCAGGGTCAGAGTCTTGTCCAACAGGACCCTTAGGTCTTTCTCTGTAATGTTGCTTTCCAGGCAGCCTGCCACCAGACTGTCCTGGTGCTTGGAGTTACTCCTTCCCAGAGGCAGGGCTTTACATTTATTTTCACTAGATTTCATGGGATTCCTGCCAGCCCATTACTCGTGCTTTTGAAGGTCTTTCTGACTGGTAGTACAACCATTTGTTATATTAGCCCAGTTGTGTCATTTGCAAATTTGCTGAGGGTGTACTACCACTGATACTACATTACAACTGTTGTTCATAACTCACTGGTGAAACGTTTGCACATGGCTCCCTTGAATCAGTGAAGAGCAAATAGGGAGTCAGTGATGATTTCTTGTAGCCTTAGTGACTAATCATGACTCCCTTGGAGAGGAAAAAAGAATAAAACAGAATGACTGTTGTAAATGCATGCAAGATGTAAACTTGTGTTTTCAAAGAAGTCAAACTTTTTTTTTAGCAGAAAACACATAGGTCAAAAACATTGAAAGGTAAATTAAGAGAACTGGGGAACAAATAAGTACGTCTCAGTAGAGCTACTGGCCACAGCCTATTGGCCCAATCGAATCTCGGGCAAGATTTATATACAGGCGGATTTCTAGTCACCTGTGCCTTGCTCAAGCTTTGCTGAAACCTTGTGTGCTTGAATCTGCTTGGACCTTATCTGGCTTGAAGCTGCCTCAAGTTGCATAATATCAAGTTGCCCTTTCCAGTACCTGGGACAAAACCACAAGCCTACACTTTGCACACTATGAGAGAAGCCACAAGCTTAGGAGTCAGAGTCAGGAGTCGGCCTGCTTCCTCTTGCAACTGGGATTTTGCCATACCTCTTAATGATTCTGATAGTGGGGAATATTATGTGGTTCAAACAACTACATGAATTCCTTCCAAATTGCTTCCTCCCCTCCCTCCTTCCATCCCTTTCAGTTTAACTTCCAAAAATGCCTTTTTTCCCCATCATTTATAGAAGAGTCTATAATGACTGTTTCAGCCAGAAACCAACAGTGAAGCTGGTAAACAGAATTAAGTTTCTTTGCTTGGGCAACAGCTAAAAGGACTTAAAGAATTAAGAGCACGGAGACGTGGGCATAGAAAATCAGGTAATTAAGTACTTTCTGGATTACTTTTATTGCCTTTTGAAAGTCAGTCACCTCTAATAACCTCTTAGGTATAGTTTTATTTCAGCAGTTCTTCCTATCTCAGTAAGTATGTATATCCCACTATTTTTTTTTATTTGGTCAAAACCAAAGACATATTATTTTGACTTTAAAAGAATGTTCTAAGTTGTTTTTTAAACAGTTTTTCATAAATAAGCAAGTAAATCAATAAATAAGAATTTAACAAATTTACACTTACAATATTATATGCAGTCTGAATTTTAATTATATGTGAAAAAATTTAAGTACAAAGGAATCACCCACTGTAATGATAAAGACTTTTAAAGAACAGTAATTTTCATCATTAGATGTCTAAAATTGGTTAGTGAATCACACTCAAAACTACCTATATTTCTTTATTATATATCAGGATAGCTTAAAGGGAAACTCTGATGTAGATGACATATCCAGTGAATAATAACCGAAAGTCAAGAAATAGAATATGTCAAAGAAAACATAAAACTTTCAGCTTTGGTTTTTGATCTATATTAATCTCAAAATAGCTTCAAAAGAATTATTAAGATCTACATGCCAAATTTCATGCTGATAAAGCAGAAAGGCATTCAACTGAATTTGAATTAAGACTTAACAGAGCTGATTTAAATAGGTTCCTTTTTCATAAGGTTAACATAAATCTTTATAAATGAGTAAGACTTGTATTCAATATTTTCATTATGGGTTTCCTGTATCAGATGCTGCTTGTCTTATTACCCTTATCTTAGAAATGCATTACTGGGCCTCAGTTTATTATCTACATACCAATTAATTCTTTATTATTTTTGCTTCATTGATCTGTTTTGCTCTTGACTTCTGCCTCAGTAAATTATCTCTTCCATGGAAAGGAGGTGAACAGAGAGTGTAAAAGACGTATTCTTGGAGGCTAATGAAATTGCAAAGCTAAGTTGCTTGAAATTTGATAAATCATTGCAGATGGCATCTTCCCTTTTAAAGTACAACTTACCATTTTGTTTCCATAGCCAGCCTCCAAAGGATAAAGATCATTAGACACTTTTGATATTAAGTCTCAAATGGAGAGAAAAATGTACTATATCTATGCCACCATCATCCAATCACATTTAAAGTAATGTATAAATATTTATGTTCTCACTCTTGATTACTTAATATATGGTGACACGCTGTAAGCATTTACTGCTGAAGCATGTGTCAATCATGTCTAAGATGCATAATTCCCCAAGCATTTTTATATCTTTAAAAATAATTTTTAGATACGATTGAGTGTAGTGACTAAATTCACATGATATTTAACTAAATGGATTTGATACTGAATATTTTAATGTTTATTATGACTTCATAAAACCCATCTAAATCAAGTGCTTTAAGTAAAAATATACTGACCAAATTATACTTAATTTTGTTATATTTATATTGTAAGCTAATAATCATTACAAAATGGGCAGATTTTTTTTCTTTGACTCTAGAATCAGAGCCTGTATCAGGAATAGTGTGGCCAGCAGGAACAGGGAAGTCATTCTGGCCCTGTGCTCAGCACTGGTTAGGCCACACCTTCAGTACGGTGTCCAGTTCTGAGCCCCTCAATTCAAGAAAGATGTTGAGTTTCTCGAACATGTCCAGAGAAGGGCAATAAAGCTGGTGAGGGGTTTGGAGCACAAGCCCTATAAGGAGAGGCTGAGGGAACTGGGGTTGTTTAGCCTGGAGAAGAGGAGGCTCAGGGCAGACCTTATTGCTCTCTACAAGTACCTGAAGGGAGGTTGTAGTCAGGTGGGGGTTGGTCTCTTCTCCCAGGCAACCAGCACCAGAACAAGAGGACACAATCTCAAGCTGCACCGGGGAGGTTTAGGCTGGGTGTTAGGAGGAAATTCTTCACAGGAAGATTGATTGGTCATTGGAATGGGCTGCCCAGGGAGGTGGTGGAGTCACCATCAATGCAGATGTTTAAGGGAGTACTGGATGAGGCACTTGGCGCCATGGTTTAGTTGGTTAGATAGTGTTGGGTGATAGGTTGGACTTGATGATCTCGAAGGTCTTTTCCAACCTGGTCTGGTCTATTCTATTCTATTCTATTCTATTCTATTCTATTCTATTCAGATTTTCACAAACATTCCTGAAAAAGATTCTTCCACAGAATTAAAACAAAACAAGGACAACAACAAAAAAACACCTAACAATAAAAACCAACCTTTTTTTCGAGTAGCCCTTACTATGATCTTAAAATAAATAAAGTTAGTTAGTTGAAAGCAATTTAGAAGTTAACTAGGTGTTAATTTCTTTACCCCATCACCAGCAAGAAAGAAACAAGCTAGTGATCTTATTCAAATAGGGAAATCAAATGTATTAGTCTGCAATGGAACCTGTGAAATATCTAAATATATCAGGTTTCTTCAACAGATTTATCTTGTTCAGTAGTTTGATCAATTACTCCCACTTATTTCCATTTAAAGAAGTATCCTCATGGCATGTTGAGGTATAAACTATCAAAACAATGGAAGCCTACCTTGCTTTCTAGGAGTATGTTTCACTTGAGTCATGATAAGGATAGCCAAAAATTATTTAACTTTGAATGCAATAAAGAAAGCAAACTGCAGATGAGATTTGAAGTAGTTATGTATATTGAATTCTACATAGTTTAGCGTTAATGTCACTTGGAAGCTGATCACATTTCTTCAAGTTTTTGTTCCATACTTTTAGTTTTATTTACAGATTTTCTCCTGCTTCAAATTAACACATTTTGGAGAACACTGCAAAGGTATGGAAGCTTTTCAATCATAGAATAACAATATTTCTTCCTAGAAACAGTACAGGTGCATGTGTTAAATCATTTAACTGCTTACGTCATCACTCAATTTGCGGACGACACCAAACTGGGGGCAGGAGTTGATCTGCTGGAGGGTAGAGAGGCTTTACAGAGGGACCTCAACAGGCTGGACAGATGGGCAGAATCCAATGGCATGCAATTTAACACATCCAAGTGCCGGGTTCTGCACATTGGCCACAACAACCCCATGCAGTGCTACAGGCTGGGGTCAGAGTGGCTGGAGAGTGGCCAGGTAGAGAGAGACCTGGGAGTACTGGTCGATGGTAGGCTGAACATGAGCCTGCAGTGTGCCCAGGCAGCCAAGAGGGCCAATGGCATCCTGGCCTGCATCAAGAACAGTGTGGCCAGCAGGAGCAGGGAGGTCATTCTGCCCCTGTACACTGCACTGGTTAGGCTGCACCTCGAGTACTGTGTCCAGTTCTGGGTCCCTCAGTTTAGGACAGATGTTGACTTGCTGGAACGTTTCCAGAGATGGGCAAGAAAGTTGGTGAGGAGTTTGGAACACAAGCCCTATGAGGAGAGACTGAGGGAGCTGGGGTTGCTTAGCCTGGAGAGGAGGAGACTCAAGGGTGACCTTATCACTCTCTACAACTACCTGAAGGGAGGTTGTAGACAGGCAGATCTTGGTCTCTTCTCCCAGGCAGCCAGTACCAGAACAAGAGGACACAGACTCAGGCTGCACCAGGGGAGGTTTAGGTTGGATGTTAGGAAGAAGTTCTATACAGAGAGAGTGATTGCCCATTGGAATGGGCTACCCGGGGAGGTGGTGGAGTCATCATCTTTGGAGGTGTTCAGGAGGAGACTTGACGGGGTGCTTGGTTGCATTGTTTAGTTGTTTAGGTGGGTTGGATTGGTTGATGGATTGGACGCACTGATCTTGAAGGTGTCTTCCAACCTGGTCTTTTCTATTCTATTCTATTCTATTCTATTCTATTCTATTCTATTCTATTCTATTCTATTCTATTCTAATATTTAATACAAAATAATTGTCTAAAAATTCTTATAGTTCAGGCTAAGTGGAAAGTTAGGAAATGAAGGAAAATTGGGTAAGCCCTTTGTGGCCTTCAGCTATTTCTGCTATTTATGTTACTGCTGCAACATTTTCATAAGTATTCTCTACAGTAGCAATTTCCAGAGATAAGAAGTAAAATAGTGGATAAAAAAGCTTTGCTTTTCATTTACTAGATATAATAAACAGACATGCATATCATCATCCCCATAATACTTACAGTGATATTCAGTCCAGCGCTATGTCAGCATATAATACTGGAGTCCCATACAAAGTGGTGTTAAAATAATGATCTACTTAATTCTGTCACAAATAAATTTCTTCAGTGTGAAAATATTATTTCCCTATCTCAAACAATACCATTCTTTCCAGTCTGGAAACCTTTTTAATGTCTTAGAATGTTTTAATGGGCCACTTCCCTCTTCTTTCCATGACTTCAAAACTTCAGTGTTTCTGAAAAACAAATTAAGTTGCATTATTACGTGTAAAATATGTTGAAAAATTTCACCGTACTTATTAAAATATTTTAGTTTATCACAGATGAGGAAAATATGATCTCAAAGCAGTGAAACTGATGATACATGTCCTATCTAGCTACATTACGGAAGATGAATGCAACTGTGTTCATGGTCTCAAGAGATCTGCATGAAACTCTTGATCAGTGGTGCAGACAAGCATATGTGTTATTTCACTAATAACTCTGTTGTTTTTTTTCCATTGTTGAATAACAATATTCAAATATTAAGTCTAGAACTGAATATTTCTGTAGGTGTCTCAAAAAAAAGCCTTGCATTTTCATACATTCTGGAGGTGGGAAGGAATGGAAATTGCAATGAAGATTATGAGCATGAAAAATATCAAATATCCATTCCATTGATTTTTTTATCTTGCTTAACTGTAAAAAATTAAGCATCCTTGATTCAATTTAGAGATACTGATTTTATGCAACAGAGTTAATCTCAATTTAGTAAAGGAAGAACTAGAAATACTGCTGAAATACTTATTTCAAAATTATTTTCCATAAAAATCAAATATTAATCAGGAAGAAATGCAGTACATTCGAAAGTATTAAGCAGAGAATTACATTAAAAATATGGGCAGAATTTCTGGATAATTTCATTTTTTCACAGGCTTTCCCATGAGCTTAACTTAAACTCATTGGGGAAAGTAAAATGTTTATGACTGTAATTTTAAATCCTTTTGTAGTAATTATAACAATATCGAATGCCAGTTGGAGATAATATCCCAAACTTGGTATTTATAGGATGAGCTTGTATGATGTATTAACTTATGCTTGTCTATTACAGCAAATGCAGATTTAAGTGTATATATATATATATATATACATGAGCACATAAGGAAACTTATTTCAAAATTTAGTACAACTTCAGAAAGAGGACTGTGGATAGCATTCCATTTGTACAAATTAATAGTTGAAATGTAAAAAGTAGAAATAGTGAGAAGGTGTATCAGTGCTCTCTAAGACAGTAAGAAAGTCTGAAGATACTGTTGATAACCTACTTACAGTTGGGATTTGTTTTGATATGTGTTAAAATGATTCCCTGAAGTATTTTGTCATCTGCCTAGATTGTTAAGAGAATGATCTGGGCCACTGAAAAAATGTCAGCTAGATGCACACTATGATAATCACAGAGCCTAGGCACATAGCCATTCAGATTCAACTGTAGCTTTAACCTTTTGCTTACCCAATCAGATTTCTCAGAGCACTAGGGATAGGACAAACTGATTTGTGCTCCATCTAAAGACAGCATGAATTTAAAATGTAGCTGGGACACGTAGCGAAATCCAAGAACTGGGCAATATTCTCTGCTTCTGTAGATATATTTTGTTGTCCTAGAAATGGATTTCCATATTATGATCTTGTGGTTTAAGCTTGGCCAAAGCCTGAAAGCCCAAAAGGAACAGATTTAGATTGCCTTTCCTCTTCTTTTATTCCCAGTAGGGGAAAACAAATTAGGCAGGAGAAAAGAGAGGTAAAATCACAAAAGAAAGAGTCTTGAATCAATTTGGAAGTAAAAATAGATAAGTTAGACAAAATATAAAAGATATTTGAGTAAAAGGAGGATTACAAAGGTATAAGGTAAAAAAAGTAAATGAAAATATATACAAAATCAGTCACAGCTGGAAAAGGATTCTCTAGATGCAAATGTGGATTCTCTTTAGATGCAGTCATAGTTTCATAGTTTCATAGTTTAGGAGTTCGGATGCAGCATGGAGCAGGCCCTACTATGTGGTTAGAGCAACAGCAGGGAGCAGCAGAAGCAGCCTCTTTGACAGGTGAAGATCAGGAGCAAGAGAGAGAGCACAGGAAATGGCTCCCAGTAAATAGGCTTGGTGGACAAGAAGGGGGAGTGAAATAACCTTCGACCCAGGGACCCCTCCACCTGGGAGGAGGGACCAAGTCTCTCAGCCCATGTGGGTCAGGTTTCTCTGTCCACCTGCGGCTAGGTTCTTTTCAGCCCACCCCCTTCTGGGATGGGTGTAACCTGACACACTTCTTCAAGCAGGGAATCTTGCAGTGTACAGCTAGCTTATAGTTAGCTGACAAAAAAAAAATTAAACATACTAAGAATGCCTTCATTTCTACTGAGTGCAGAGCTCCCAACTTTAGACGTGCATCAAGTGCATATGTCCAATGGGATTTAAAATATGTAGTTTGTCTCTTAAAGGTGATGTTTAAATGATGATGCCCACTTTTTAAAACACAGATAGCATTGACTGACTTTTGTGTACAAGTTTGAGGCTAAAGCGCTCATCCAGAAAATGAAATAACTGTCTTCTGCTTTCATGCTGCTCTGAAGGGATTCAGATTCATGCAGCCTATTTTCTAGGAAATTACATAAACCATTAAGAAAGGAAAGATTTGCTGTATGCTTTGAGGCAGCTCTTAGTTCTGTCAATATGAGATATACATGAATAAGGGGGGGGGGGGGGGGGGAAGTGACAAAAGATTAACCCCATAGCTGCTCTGTTAAGCCATCAGTCATAAATTTGGTATACTACTTTCATGACTGATGATGTGTTATAGACTAGATAGCAATTGGAGAAAACAGAAAGACAGCTGAGCATCCTATAGCAGCAAAAAGTTTCTTTCAAATTACATAGCTATGAGACCAGAATTTCAGGTTTTTACATCCTAAGCATGTTTTCTTTATCAAGTTGCACAATGATCCATTTTCAAGATCATGGAGATCATCCCTTTCTCACCCTTTTTTCTAATAATTTCTTTAGTATATGTGACCGTTTGAGGTCACACTATATTATCAATTACATCAAGGTTTTGTGAAATGGCTTTAGATATCATGTCTTCCTGAGAGTGAGTGAAAACATAACCTCCTTCATTTTTAAATGAAGACTATTACAAGTGTTATTTAAAGATGAACAAAATGAGGTGAAAGTGAATGTGATTTGGATATCTGTTATTGTAATTGTGATTGAGATCTTCTTTATGTGAACTGTGAAGAAACAAGCATCCCTGAAATATGGTTTGTCTCATTTTGCATCTGATTTATAAACTAGCCAGCACCAGAAAGACCACATCAAGAGTGTTTATTCCACTTCCAGATTCCTTGGTATTTTCTAGCCAACTGTGAATATACTAATAAAATATCTTTTTTTTTTTTTTTTTTAATCCCTTCCAATACGACATTAAAATTATATCTATATGACACCAGAGTAAAAATGTTTTAAAGTAAACATGAAATAAAGTGGGGAAAATGGTAAATATATATCCACTGACATAGAGTGAAGGAAGTTCAGACAGATTCTGGTAACTGCTTCAAGAGAATGTTCTACTATAACTGTGTGTCTAGAGGTTCATACTCTTCTTTCATTTCCTATACAGAGCTCTTAGCAGTGATACCTGTGGGCATTTTACAGACAGCATAAAGCTGCATATGATGTAGACAGTCACATTGTGCATAAAACATTTATTACATGTAGCAGAAAAGAAACAGTTGTCCTGGGTTTACACACATAAAAATTGTAATGTTCTTATTTGCATGCCAAGTTCCAAAGAGATTCTTTTCCAGGCTCACAGTTACTTCCTCATAGTCCTTATAGGGATCCAAACCCCATAGGAGGTAACTAAACAGACACATCACTGTGCTTCTCTGCATATGTTTTTCTTAACTTCACTAAAATATGTTATACAAATGTGCATGCCTTAGCTATGCTAGTCTGATGCACTATATCTTTTATCTTTTTTCCCTGATATTTGAAGAATGGTGAATACTCACATATCCTATAACACCCAAAAGGTAAATCAGCAATCACAAGTTCAAAAGATTCTAAGTGCAAACTTAAAATGGAATTACTAGAGCCCGCTCTTCTTGATTTCAGTGAATCATAACTTATTCATGATGTCTCTTGTGACACATTGCTATTTATTCTAGTCACATTGAGAAGGTAATGTGCTGTTGTTCACAGAATTTACAAGTGACTTTTTGCAATTTTTGAGCCAGTCCTTTGAATTCAAAGGAATCTTTTTATTAGACTTAATTGTCATTGGATCAGGGCTTCTGTGAGGAAAGATCAGGCAAAATAATACCAAGATAATTGTAGTGAGAGTAAGGATATTTTTATTAGTGTTTAATAAACTCAGCAACACTTCTGCCATTGAAATAATTCTCTGAGATTAGACTAAAAAATCATGTTAATTATATGTTGATCACTGGTTGTATTCTGTCTTGAATTCTTCCAGATTTCAAATATTATAGGAATAAAGCAAAATAAGAATCAAACTTTAATACCCTAAGTTCAATTTACTAAATCAAATATCCAGCTAAAATGTACAAAACACTTTAATCTTTCCATGCAAATTAAAACATTAATCTCAGTTCATTGAGTGTTGCAACAGTTCTCTCTACTGCAGAGGCATCAAGAACAACAGAAGGTGAATCACATTTCATGTAGGGTAGTTGTACATTTTTCTTTTTCATTACAGAGATCATAGGACTCCTAAATTTCTGACTTATGTTCCCCAAATAAGGAATATATATCTTAATGGCTTGAATGAAGCTTTGTGAATTAGCTTTGGAATTGGGACTGAAAAAACAAAAAGGCTCAAACTGATGACAATTACTGAAAAGAGTCAAGGCTTATACATTTTCTAACAATGGCCTGAGAGAGTTGTACCTGGTCAACGAGAATAGATATGAGATAAGGTATATGAAAATAGGAAGGGAACCACTGGTGAAGACATACAAGACATTTAGAGGGAGTAAATAAGTTTTGCAGAAGGTACATCAGAAAAAAATAATTCAAGAAGTAAAAAAGGCAATAAATTAGACTGTTATTATCAACAGTGGAGAAAATTTGTCAAACTAAGATGGCTAACTGTTGCAGTTTGAGCTGGGTGCTCTCTGCTGTATTTACTTCCTGTGTCCAGAAGTCCATCCCAGAGGGGTGGACACAGGAAATTAGGTATTTCTTACCATAATTCTTTGCACCACTATAAGATCCAGCGTGGGGTCTAGCACTTAGAGGTCTTTCTTTCTCCTCCGTCACCCAGTAGCTGGGGGAAATGACTCCCGGCCTTGGGCCTGGCTAGGCCCAAGGCTGGTGGGGGGGGGGATGGGCAGTCTCAGATCTGGCCAGCTGAGACTAGCCTAGCAGTGCAGTGGTGGGGGGGGGAAGAAGGAGCCCTGGGAGTCATGGGTGTACCCTCAGGTGGGGATGGGATGTCTCCGGGTCTATTTTGGGATCTTTCTTTGTCACTGTGCTTTTGGCTTTCTGTAAACATTCACTGCCTTCTATTTAAACTGTCCATCACTTTTGCAATCCGTTTGTCTGAGTTGTTATTTTGCCTGTGGTGGGGACGGGGTCTGCCTCAACCCAGCACACTAACTAAAGTAGCTTTTCCTATTTATTGTCTTCTGTGAGAAGTACAGAAATATCCTGAATCCATTACAGTCTTTGCATACTCATAAAAATTCCTATTGCTTAGTCTTTTTCATCTGTTTTTGTTTTTATTAGCCAGTCTTCAACTTCTCACTGCCAAGACATTGCTACATAAAACAAATACAGTTTCTCTACAGTATTTTTTTTTGTAAAAGCCATAATTGGGAACCTAAACAACAGATTCCATGTATTCTTTTATTGCTTTTGGCCACATGCACTTAATGTTAATGCATTTTTTAAGAACTCTCATTTTCACATAGGGATGGAACAAACCATGTATCTATTTTCTTGTGCTTTTCCATTTTTTTCCCCCTAAATTACTTGAAGGATTTTATCATGCTGTTTTTTTAGCTCTCAAACAATTCCTCCCTGGAAATATGTCTTAAACTTATATTCATTTTACATTAATCATATTTTAGTATGATTGTTGCTTGTAATTTGTAAATTACTTGCATGACCATTTTGTATCTTCCCAGAATCACATATATTGAGTAAGTAATTTAACAGTTACAGTTATAAAAGTACAATAAAAAATATTGCTTGATGCTTAGGGTTGTCCCATTACATTATATTTTATTATGATACACATTTTTTCTCTTGGAATTCTTGTTAATCTTTCATTGAATTTGTTATTACATGTCATGGGTTGGGGGGAAGGCCTCAGCCTTCTCCCCCCACAAAGTGAAGGGGAAAAAAAAATGAAAGAAAACCACAGCCGGATAAGCAAAGGAATGTGCTATATTCACAAGCAGTTTAGGAAATGCAGGTTATATACACAATTTACAGTATTTACAATATATACACAGAAATACACAGCAAAGTAACACAGGAATGAAACTCCCCTCCCCCTAATTGGAGGAGGGTTCCCCCCCTGTACCCCCTTCTCTCCTCTTTTTCCCCAGAGAGGGTTAGAAAGAGAGAAAAGGAACAATTGTTAATTAAAAGCAGTTATACATTAGAGCAAAAATGTTAGTAGGTTTTTTGCAGGCCTCACGCTTATCAGTTCCAAGGTCAGTCTGGCAGAAAGTCTAGAAGCTGTAAGCTGCAAAAGGAGGGGGAAAAAGTGCAAAACTGCCCAAAGTGTCTGCTGGACTCAGAGCTCAATGCTGCACTCTACCAATCCACCAATGAAATTGGTTTAGACCTGTCCTTTGTTTATAAAACATTCAGTCACAGTGTCCCTTTCTTAAAGGCGCAGCCTCAAACGGTCACATTACATCAGTACAAACTATCACAATTGCAGCAATTTAGATTGTTAAAATATGGTATTTATAACACTATCGGTGTTTTAAATTTATGACTATCTCAGGTAAAAATCACCTAATTAAAGCTGAATGAACTGTAGAATTCTTTGCTTTATCTTTACAGTCAAAACATCTTCCTATCATCCCATCACTGCTCACTGATATTAGTTCATATAACTGAATTTTGTTTATTTTACTCACTGTTTCTATTTTTAGACAGGTTTTAGGGAAAAAAAAAAAAAGAATAATCAAAGAAATTACTTATTAAAAAACAAAACAAAAACAAAACAAAAAAAGCCTGTATCCTACTCATAGTTTGATTTACATTTTCAAGAGCAGGTTTTCCCTGAAATTCCATTTTTTCTTGATTTTATAAATTTTTTGAGAATTTCACATTGCTTTGGAATAGATAGAAGCATAGAATCATAGACTCATAATATAATTTATTTTGTAAAAGACTCTTAAGAATCTGACCATTAATCTAAGACTTCCAAGTCCACCACAAAAACTATGGCTTTAGTACCACATATTGTAACAGTTAGTGCAGGCGCTAATCTGCCTGCTCCCCCAACACTAAAGTGAGAGGAAGAGTAACACACAAAACTCAGGGTTGGGATAAAGAGATAAAAGATTAACATGAGCTATCATGACCACAATACATAAGTACCTTAGCTAATAATCTAATTAATCTAATAATCTATAATAAGATGCAGGTCTAATAATCTAATAATACAATTCATGATTACTTTATCTTAGCCTATTTGAGAGTAAGTTCAGTAAAATACAGTAAAAACCCAGTATAAAACAGAAAGCCCAAACCAGCAGCTACCAGACTGCCACTTACTCTGCTGCCATGCCTGCAGAAAAGAGACCACACCCAAGAAGCTGGCACCCAGAAACAGTAGCGGGAACAGGAAGACTCTCATGCTGCAACCTGAACTTCAAGCCCTGTAATACTTTGCTCCAGTTAGCACTTGCACTTTTTGAAGCTGGCATGACAGCAGCATGATATGAGTAACAGCAGCATGTTCAGCTCAATCCATAACACATATAAACCTCCAGAGATGGTAACTCAACCATTTTCCTAGACAATCTCTTAAAATGGCTTGAAAACACTTTCACTGAGGAAATTTTTCTTAATGTCAACACTAAACCTTCCTTGGCACAACTTGAGAGCATTTCCTCTTGTTCTATTGTTTGTTACTTGGGAGAAGGTCTCTTACAACCTCCTTTCAGGTAGTTGTAAAGACTGTTAAGGTCTCCCCTCAGCCTCCTTTCCTAAAGAGTAAACAACTCCCATTCCTTTCAGCCACTCCTCATAAAGAAGAATTCCTCCTTTTTGAGCAAAATTGTGCCACATCAACCATTTGTGGAAATATAAACATGCATAATTTCAGCAATATTGCTTCCTTTTGATTTTTCTTTACCACTTTCCTCCATGATCTTCCTCTTTCCTTCTCATCTGTTGTAAAACATATGCATAATATATTAAAATTTCAACTGTTATCTCTTCAACTGATTTCTTCAGCCTTATGAAATATATTTGCATTTGATCAAATCCCTTTGGTCTACAGGTTTGGCCTCATTTTTGTACTTGCTCAGACTAATTTTGTAATTTGAAGGAGGTAAGGGAAAAAGGAGTAGGGAATGAGGCAGTGCAGAAATGGGAGGGAGAGGAAAGAGAGAAAGGGAGAAGGAAAGGGAGAGGAAAGGAATGGGAAAAACTAAATATCCCAGCTGAAGTATACTGTCCCTGCTCTTCAGATACTTTCCTCTGTTTTGTTTCTATCAAGATTTCTTCATTTTCCTTAAACATATACATATTTATAGACTAAACACACTATAACATGAAAATCTTCAGAGGACTGTCCTAGGCAAAGGACAATTTGTGATGAGCATTCTAATGACTAGTTTAACAAATTACAACATTTTCATAGCATATGAAAACCCATAATTTTAGCCCTCTTGGGACATGCTAATGCACTTGAGTTGCACCAACTGACTACACTGACTGAATGGGAGTGTCTTCTGTGGTTGTCTGAAATTTGATTTGCTGTTTCCAGTGGCACATGAGCCTGTGAGATAGTTTTTTTAAAAACTTGCCCTGTCCTCAGCTGCAGCTAGAATGATTAAAGCTCACTGCTGTATCTGCTTCTCCAGAGCTTCTTCCACACTGTGTGAGCAAATCCCTGGTGTAAAGATCTGTTTCTCAAAGCATGTATCAACTTCCTCATCTCTCTTATTTGAATGATTCACTAGATAATTGAAGTAGCGTATGTTGCATAAATGTCACATGCTGATGCTAACACTACATAAGATTTTAGAAGAGCACAGCAAAAGCAATAAGCAAAGAGTGATGAAAAATTATAATGTACATTAATGATTGCATTTCTATGCTACTGTAAGCCTCTCCTGGGCTATCTTGTTATGCAGATATTTCCCCTTTGGCTGACAGAGTACATCTGTTTTTGTTAGTCTTCTTGTTGTGCACAACATATTTTACAAACCAAGCAATTAAAAAGGAGAATTTAGTCTAGATGTACTGATGCTGTGATGACTTGCTTTCGAATGAGATGTTTTGCAATCATTAGCTTACTCTAACATTATATCCAATAAAAAGAAATACATATTCCCTCTCTGGATGTAATTAGTATGAGTCTTGTATCTTTTCAACATGGGAAAGAAAGATACCTCACCCACATGCACATTCTAATTACAAATTAATGTAGTAGCTGAAAAAAAATTGAAGTATGCAAAATTAGGTCACTTTTGATAATAAGGTTACCTTTTTATTTAAGGGTGTTGCAGTGACTGTGTCAAAAAAAAAAAAAAAAAAAAAAAAAGACTGTTTTCAACTCCACTTGTTAAAGAGAGCATAACATTTTTATTCAGAAATAGACCTTAATGCATTTATTTCTGCCTTTAATACTACAATTAGATTCTTGTGATTTAATCTGTTTAAGTCTAGTCTGCATCACCATTTGAAAACTGAAGATAGTCTAGAAGTCATCACCATTTTTATACAGAAATCAACTAAGACTCCATTTTACAAGCTGTCCTACTGTCAACTGTCCTACTGGTGGAGCTGGTAAGACATAGAATTGGAGGAAAATTCTTTTCATTGACTTTTGAAAGTATCAGATTATTTCTAACCTAAGGAAAATAAACCAAAACACAACAAACACACATACACACAAGAAAGACCACAACAAAATAAACAAAACAAACCCAAACCCAAACCAATACCCACCGCCCAAAAACGAATAAACATATTAGCACTACACCAAGTTTTTCATAATCTCCTCTTTTTATGCTAAGTAATCAGACAGCAAAGTAACTGTTTCAACAGTTGTGGACTTGATCCAGCTATACTACAAGATAGGAAATACGATAACTGTCTAGGAGTGCAAGATGAAATTTTTTGGTCATGGAAAGAACTGGAAATAGTTGTTAGAGATAGATTTAATTTGTATATATAAAAATAATGCATATATATTGTTATAAATAAAAGTGGTGAGGTGGAGCATTAATGAAAATATAAATATTTATTAATTTAAGCTCCACTATCCACATAACTATATACAAAAGTTATGAAATATTATATACAGGTTATTATGCTCGGTTGAAGAATATCTCCAGAATATAGCAATGGTTACAAATAGTTTGAAAGACAGTATCTGGAAAAGATAAATCCAAAAGGAGTATGTTACCCCTACTAGAAACAGGCAGGTATTTCCTGGAGGTTTAGGAATATTTACTCACAATGATGTTTGCTGATTGTGAGAATTTTTTTGTTTTCTCTTTTAATCAGAAATTCTACCTGTAACTGTGGCTGCTTAATCCACACACGTTAGGGGGCTGGGGGGAACCCAAGAAAGAGAACACGAGTGCCCTGCAGTTTACTCATTTAAACACCTATGCTAATTCGTGTCGTAAAACACTACCAGAAAGCATATTCCAAAAGCCAGAGAGGGCTGAAACTGATTACCATCAGTTCTCTGCATGCCCAGGCTTGCCCTGGCACTGGAGTCTGTGCCTGACATGTGGCTTAGGGGGAAGGGCCCATGTGTCCACCTACTACAGCCTTGGGAAGGGGGAGGTGCCTTCCCCCTGCCCCTTTTTCCCATGCTTCTCTTTCCCCGCCCCCCCCCCCCCCCCCCCCCCCCGGCTCTGAAGTGGGGAAAGGGATTTTGGATGTACTGACAAGTATATATAGACTTCATTTATGGTCATTAGAAGAGAATTCTTTTATAACATGCTTCCTTTTCATGGTGAGATAGTAATTTATACAAGTGATATGAATCGGTCTACCTGATTCTTTTGGTTATCTGTAGTGTCTAGAAGCCTAGCTGAGACATGTCATTCTAGGTATGTAACAACATCTAATAATTCACTAATATCAACACAACAATGTACAGAATGAGAAATATTCAAGGTAATAATTGTTCATCAAACGTACATAAATGTCACAATTGAAACTGTTCCTAGATATTGCCTGGGAGATCTTGTACATATCAATTTAAATATTTAGTTAAAAAATTAAAGTTCACCTCTTAAGTTGTGTATAAAACTGTTGCTGTTTTGGGTGACAGACAAAAGTGACCAACACACTTGTGGTAAGCAGAGTACAAAGAGTAGAGTTTATTTCTGCAAGGAACACATATTTGTATGTATGTTATGTCAGTGTAGCTACGTCTAGTTTGTTAACAAGCTTTTCTCAAGATTCTTATTGGTTACTGATACATTGCTACTGTTAGTTGCTGAGCTAAGTCCAGGTTTCTTTTTCTGCTATTTTTCTATCTCAATTTTGCAGCATCTCTGCCTCAAATAAACTACGCATTCAGCCCAGGGACTTTCCAGACATTCAAGGATACACAATGATGCATTAATTCACGGGTACATAATGTTTTCTCATGGATACACAGCAATATTCTTGAGGTCAGTCTCTTCTTTGCCCATCCAGATTCATCACAGTTTCCCACATAAAACTGGTCTGGAGGGAGTAAGGCAATATAAGAAATAACAGGAAAATATATTATTTGTTAAGATCTGATTTACCACTGCTTCTGTCTATTATGTTAATTTTCTACACCTGCTAATGTATGTACCATTAAATATTATATCATATTGGAGTAGCTGGAGGCAGTCGGCCAATCTGCAAGCTCATCTGATAGTGAAGCGTACTTCATAAATACAATGGATATGTTTCTCTTAACATATTGCAGATACTTAATGGATAATTTTCAAGGATATAAATCTGCTTAAGCAAAATGTCTACTTTTATGATATAAAAAGTTTTTTCACAATTACTGTTAAGTGTATATATAAAGTTGCTTTTGGATTTGAGTAAAAGATTCATCTTATCTAATTAGCAATCCATATATAAATACAAAATATAATCATCATACAATTAAGTGGTCAGGTTTTTTGCCTTTCCAGATGTTATTTTTACATTGTAAAATTGCTGCAGACATTCTAAGGCTAAATGATGTTTTAAAAATAAAATGGAAAAATTGAGGGAGAGGGAAAAAAAAAAAGAGATTATTTGGTGTTATATTACTGTAATATCAATAACTTGCAAAATATTACATTAATAAGGCTATTGGAAATCTTGCAATGGGTTTCATATTGATGTATTGGGCATGCTAAAGACAACTGCATGTGAAGTGCATTCCACAGTATTTGTCCATTGTATCTCTCCTTATTGACTAAAATGATGACATAGAATCTTAGAGTCCCTACTGGTTTGTGAACGTACACATTACATCATGTGAATTCCAGTGTAAGAGTCTTTGTGTTTTATCATGACTGAATAAGCCCTGTGGAGAAGGACTTCAGGGTAGTGGTAGATGAAAAGTTGGACATGAGCCAGCAATGTGTGCTTGCAGCTCAGAATCCAACTGTCTCCTGGGCTGCATCAAAAGAAGAGTGGCCAGCAGGCCAAAGGAGGTGTTTCTGCCCCTTTGCTCCAGTGAGACTCTACCTGGAGTATTCTGTCCTCATTGCAGGAAAGACATGGACCTGATTGAGTGGAGCCAGAGGAAGGCCACGGAAATGATCAAAGGGCTGGAACAACTCTCCTTTGAGAAAGGGTCGAGAAAGTTGGGATTGTTTAGCTTGGAAGAAAAAAAAGGCTCTGGGAAGAAATTGTTGTGACATTTGGTACTTAAAGGGGGCCTGTGAGAAAGATGGGAACAATAACATTAGCAGGACTTGTTACAGTAGGACTAGGAGAAATGATTTTTAACTAAAAGAGTCTAGGTTTAGACAAGATATAAGGAGGATTTTTTATACAGTGAGGGTGTTGAACCACTGGAACAGGCTGCCCAGGGAGGTAGTAAAAGCCCCATCCCTGTCTGACCTAGTTAAAGATCTCCCTGCTTACAACAGTGATTATGGGCTAGATGACCTTTAAAGGTCCATTCTACCTCATACTATTGTGTGATTTAATGTAGAAAAGAGAGAAAATGAAACACCAAGCTCTAGGAAAAAAATACTTACATAATTAACATTTATGTACCTCCTGTAGCAATCAATTTTGAATCCTTTTGAAAAATACAAATGCGTCCAGAGAAGGGCCATGAAGATCATCAGAGGGCTGCAGCATCTTTCCTATGAGGATAGACTGAGGGAGTTGGGGCTATTCAGTCTGGAGAAGAGAATGATCCAAGGAGACCTTATTGTGGCCTTCCAGTATCTGAAGGGGGCCTACAAGAAAGCTGGTGAGGAATGTTTTAGGGTGTCAGGTAGTGATAGGACTAGGGGGAATGGAAAAAAAAACCAGAAATGGGTAGATTCAGATTGGATGTTAGGAAGAAGTTCTTCAGCATGAGGGTGGTGAGATGCTGGAACAGGTTGCCCAGGCAGGTGGTAGAAGCCCCAGCCCTGGAGGTTTCTAAGGCCAAGCTGGATGTGGCTCTGGGCAACCTGATCTAGTGTGAGGTGTTCCTGCCAATGGCAGGGGAGTTGGAACTAGATGATCCTTGATATCCCTTCCAACCCCAACAATTCTGTGATTCTACAGACACACACAGAGATCACAGTGATAAATATTTTCCTTTGCAAAGCTTGAAAAATGGAAGGTAGGTAAATGTCCAAGGCTTCAAACCCATTCTTCTTTCATCTCCTTTGTTTCTCATCAGTGATTTCTGCAAGGGCCTGAATATTATAGACATTATAGTGGTGGTTGGAGGCTGTCTGCGGTCCAGTGACCATGAAATAATTGAGTTTTCAATATGCAGTCAAGGTAAGAGGGGCAGCAACAAAACCTCCACTCTGGAATTCTAGAGGGCAGAGTTCAGGTTACTCAAGGAACTAACTCAGAAGGTACCTTGGGAAACAGCCCTTAAAAACAAAGAGGTCCAGGAGGGCTGGACCTAATTCAAGAAAGAACTCTTGAAGGCACAGGAACAGGCTGTACCAATGTGCTGGAAGATGAGCCGCTGGGGAAAACGGCCAGCCTGGATGGGCAATGAACTTCTGAGTGAATTAAGGGGAAAAAAGAGGGTGTATCATCTTTGGAAGGAAAGTGAGTTAACCCATGGAATGTTTAAGGATGTTGCTAGATCATGCAGGAAAAAAATTAGAGCGGCAAAAGCCCATTTAGAGCTTAGATTGTCCACTGCTGTGAAGGACAACAAAAAATCCTTTTATAAATGTATTAATGGCAAGAGGAGGAGCAAGGACAACCTCCACTCCTTGGTGGACACAGAGGGGAACAGAGTAACTAAAGGTGAGGAAAAGGCAGAGGTACTTAACACCTTCTTTGCCTCCAATTTTAATAGCAGGATAGGTGGTCTTCCAGACAACTGGCCTCCTGAGCTGGCAGATGAAGTCAGGGAGCAGTATAGTTACCCTGTGATCGAGGAGGAAGTAGTTAGAGACCTCCTTAGCCACTTGGCTCCCCACAGGTCCATGGGACTGGATGGGATCCATCCTAGGGTGCAGAGAGTGCTGGCAGATGAGCTTGCTAAGCTGCTCTCCATCATTTTTCAACAGTTCTGGCTCACTGGAGAGGTCCCAGATGACTGGAAGCTGGCCAACGTGATGCCCATCCACAAGAAGGGCTGGATGGATGAGCCAGGGAATTCTAGGCCTGTCAGCCTGACCTCAGTGCCAGGCAAGATTATGGAACAAATCATCTTGAGTGCCATCACACAGCACTTACAGGATGGCCAAGGGATCAGGCCCAACCAGCATGGATTTAGGAAGGGCAGGTCCTGCCTCACCAACCTCAAGTACTGTGTCCAGTTCTGAGCCCCCTCAGTTTGGGAAAGATGTTGACTTGCTGGAACATGTCCAGAAAAGGGCAACAATGCTGGTGAGGGGTTTGGAGCACAAGCCCTATGAGGAGAGGCTGAGGGAGCTGGGGTTGCTTAGCCTGGTGTGACAGTTTAGGCTGTGCTTTTAAAAAAAAATTCAAGCAAATCTACAGTTGGGTGTAAAAAGGAAAACAAAGATTGTTATAAATGAATTTCATTGGTCAGATGTGAGATGTACCATAGCAATATCTCACATTCTGTTTTCTTTTTGTCTTTCTGCCTGCACGCTGGCTGTTCCTGGACAGAGAGACCTCTTACCAGAGAAACTTCAGGTAAGCATACTAGCTTCTTAATGGCACTTTGAGCTAACTAATTTAAAAAAAAAAAAATCCCTCTAACATTTCTCCTTTTCTCTTTTCTTATAATTAACCAGAGGGAAAAGGGAGGGAGAGGTTGGGGAAAAGGCAAGGTGGAATCCTCCTGCCCAAGGAGGATTTCTCTGCTGTTTGTTTTTTGTAAAAGACTTGCATAATATTGTAAGTACTGTATATTTTGTACATATTCACTGCATTCCATTATTGCTTGTAAAATATAGCTCCTTCATTTGCTTCCCAGGCTTGCAGTTGGGTTAAACCATCACACCTGAAGAAGAGGAGGCTCAGGGCAGACTTTATTGCTGTCTACAACTTACTGAAGGGAGGTTGTAGCTAGGTGGGTATTGGTCTCTTCTCCCAGGCAACCTGTGACAGAACAAGAGGACGCAGTCTCAAGCTGTGCCAGGGGAGGTTTAGGCTGGATGTTAGGAAGAAGTTCTTCATAGAAAGAGTGAATCACCATTGGAATGGGCTGCCCAGGAAGGTGGTGGAGTCACCATCACTGAAGGTGTTTAGGAAGAGACTGGATGGAGTACTTGTTGCCATGGTTTAGTTGATTAGATAGTTTTGGATAATAGGTTGGACTCGATGATCTCAAAAGTCTGTTCCAACCTGGCTGGTTCTATTCTATTTTAAATATATTGAAAGTAAAAGCAAACACCAGATAATAACAAACAGTCAATTATCATAGTAATTGTAGCCTTTAGGAAACAGATTTCAACTGTTCCATTACTCATAATTTATTATTAAAAAAATATAAAGAAGCAAAAAACAAACTAACAAAACCTGAGGGTGCTGGTTGATGGTAGGATGAACATGAGCCTGCAGTGTGCCCAGGTGGCCAGGAGGGCCAATGGCATCCTGGCCTGCATTAAGAACAGTGTGGCCAGCAGGAGCAGGGAGGTCATTCTGCCCCTGTACACTGCACTGGTTAGGCCACACCTCGAGTCCTGTGTCCAGTTCTGGGCCCCTCAGTTTGGAAAGGAGGTTGACTTGCTGGAACGAGTGCAGAGAAGGGCAAGGAAGTTAGTGAGGGGCTTGGAACACAAGCCCTATGAGGAGAGACTGAGGGAGCTGGGGCTGCTTAGCCTGGAGAGGAGGAGACTCAGGGGTGACCTTATTGCTCTCTACAACTACCTGAAGGGGGGTTGTAAACAGGCAGAGGTTGGTCTCTTCTCCCAGGCAACCAGCACCAGAACAAGAGGACAGTCTCAGGCTGCACCAGGGGAAGTTCAGGCTGGAGGTCAGGAGGAAGTTTTACACAGTGAGAGTGATTGCCCATTGGAATGGAGTGCCCGGGGAGGTGGTGGAGTCGCCGTCACTGGAGGTGTTCAGGAGGAGACTTGACAGGGTGCTTGGTTACATGGGTTAGTTGATTAGGCGGTGTTGGGTGATAGGTTGGACGCGATGATCTTGAAGATCTCTTCCAACCTGGTTTATTCTATTCTAATCTTTGATAAAAAAAACCCAACCCTCTGTTCCAGTATTCCCACTAGAGACAAATGAAAAAGTCAAAGAAATTGACACCAAAACAAAATTGTTCTTCAAAAGCATAGGAAAAAAATCTATTATAGGTGGAAAAATTTGAACCCCAAAATATCTGAACTAATTACACTTATAGCAATGAGGTTTTTCTTACTGGATTAAACCCTAATAATATGACTATAAGGTAATAAAGCAAAACCTTTTTTTTTTTTTTCCTCTCCACAATATATTTACTGAAAATCCAAATCTATGGTTTGTGATTTTAAAAATGTATATGATTATCTACATTATCCTATGCTTCTATAATTATTAAAAGAAATAAAATTTAAATATTTTGATTATTTTTCTTATTTTTTTACAGACATGTTCAGTTACACAGAGATGATTCAGTGAATAATACATTGGAGGACTGAAATAATTGTGTTAAAACTTCTTTTGTTTCTTCTCTTAGTTTCCCACATTAGACATGATGTTTACCCTGTTTGTGCTTTAGATTCCACTTCTATAAAACAAGCATCCATGGATCAAAGCACTCAGTATTACATCAGTCTTCAGATGTTGACTGATTAAATGTTTGTGATTCTAGTGCCTTCAGCCAGCTTCCTGAAGGCAAAAATGTTGGAATCAATTGCACTCTGTCAGAAAGAAAAGAAAAAGTGTTGATATGCTCTGTTAAATACAAAGGGAGTCCTGTAATGAAGACATAAAATAATGAAAAGGTAAAGGTGAATGAGAGTGTAATGGAGAAAACACTTCTAAAATGTCTGGATGCAGAAAAAACATATACAAATAAAGATAGTGATCCACAGGCTGTTGATGGTTATTGAAGTATTGTTAATACTTATTAGAAAGAAATATTGACAGTTGATAATAAAAGTCAGTAAATCTCAGAAATTTAAATGTAAGGGAAATATTTAAGATTCATAACTTCACCATGAAAGACATAATACTTCCTCTAATTCATCAGTCATAATCTCCCTTATCATCTGTTGGCCAGCTTTGTTTCCATATATTGTTGTTTGTGGCTCCATTGATCATGATACTTTTAAAGGAGCATACATGCTCCTCTTACATATGCTTACAGTATAAACTAACATTTATCTTACATAAAATACTAAGATTCAAGAGTGAAATGGGGATCTAAGATGACAGTATATGACTTGTTTCTGACTGAAAAAAGGACTGAAGCAGTCCAGTTATAGCAGAATTCAAATTGCAATATAAATTTAATTGGAACCTACAAGTGATAAAGCTTGGACTTGGCATTGCTACATGGGGTAGAAGCGTGCTGTCTAAATTCTGTTTGAAAAGTCTGTTTGCAAATCCTTTAGCAACGAACATGCAATAGTTGCATCCTAAAGACATCTAAAAAAAAAAAATCTCTAGGAGGGTAGTTGATACTGCACAGCAAGTTGCCTTCTGAACAAATGTCTCATCAAAATGTCATGCATCCCCTGCAGAGACAATGTCCATAAGCAGACAAAGAGCAAGCGTTGGCTTAGGCACCTTCCTTGGAAATGCCAAGGCCCTGAGGACAGCACTAGGTCTTACTAACCCTAAACAGTTTCACCTGGGTCCTTCCCCCACTTGCAGGTTGAGGAGCCCTGTTTCATCTCAACTCTGCACACCCAGTCCTTTCCCAAGCCAGGCTTTTTGTATACTTGTGTATTGGGTGTAAATATCAAAGTTTGCTTTTAGCAGCAGTATGGCCACAGGGGTTGCCCTCTGTGAGGAGAGGCCAGAGGCTGCCCTGTGCCAGACACAGTTCCAGTTGGTTAGAACAGTCCCACCACAGGGCATGGCTTAGCTTCTCTACTAAGATGATAGTAGCTTGAGGAAAAACTATTTAAGAAAGGGTTAAATTCTGCCTGAGAAAGAGGAGGGAGAAAAAATTAATTATGAGAAACAGCCCTGCAGACACCAAGGTCAGTGAAGGAGTGGTAATAGGTTCTTCAGGCACCAGAACAGAGATTCTCATGCAGCCAGTGGAGAAGACCATAGTAGAGCATATATTTACCTTGCATCTCCTGGAGTTCCCCATGACAAAGTAGGTGGATATATCCTGAAGGAAATTGTGACCCTGTGGAGAGTCCATGCAGAAGTAGGCCTCTGGCAGGAGCTTTGGCCTGCTAAGAGAAGCCTACACAGGTGCAGTTTCTCTGGAAGGACCTGGAGCCTGCGGAGGATCCACATCAGTGTAGTCCATTTCTGAAGGACTGCATCCTCTGTAAAGTACCCATTCTGGAGCAAGGAGTGGTAGAGAAGAACCATTATCAACTGTCTGCACCCCCATTACCTGTAACCTTGTGCTGGCTCTTGGGGGCAGGTAAAGCAGTTAGGAATGAAGTAGTTAAGCTGAGCCTGGGAAGATTGGGTAGTTGGAAGGAAGGTTTTTATATTTATTCTTATTTCTCATTATCCTATTTCATTTAATTGACAACAAATTAAATTCATTTCCTCATGTTGAGTCTCATTTGTCTGTGATGCAATTGGAAGAGATCTCTCTGCCTTTATCTTGACCCTTGAGCTTCTTCATCCTATTTTCTCCACCTGTCTTGATGAAGGAAGGGTAGTGAAAGAGTGGATGCATGGGAGTCTGGAGGCTGACCAGCGTCAACGTGCCACAAGTAGTTTTCAGTTCTGAATCCTGAATGGCTCTGAGGTGAGAGCCATAGCCTTGTTTCTGGTCTATGGCGCCATCTCCAGCACACTCTTTCTGGCTGTTCCTGTTAGAATTTCCCTGACCAGGTCCCAGTTCTGGCTTTCTCCTCACCAGAAGTTTCAGGGGCTCAGTGACACTCCACACCATGGTCCCTTCATGGGGCAGCCCAGTCCCTGCTTACAGGAAATAATATATAACCACAGTATAAAGGAAGCATCACTGGGAGGGAAATAGTGAAGCTAGAATAATGGGGAAATGGAGGACTTTTCTGAAAGCAATTTGCTACATCAGAAGCCTGAAGAGAATTTTTTCACTGAGTGAAATAGCATTGTAACCATTTTGTGGACAAAGTGCCTGAAAATAAGCTTCTGTAGTGTGCTCATCCTCCTACTGACTGGAGGAAATATAAATCACACTCTTGTTAGGAAATAAAATGAGAATTCCCTAGGATTAAGAATTCATTTTCCATCTGTATTTAAAAAGAAAAGGTTTGCAGATACTGAAGGATAGGTGAAGAAATAGATAGTGTTGCTCTTAATGGGAAATATTTTTAACAATATTAATACAAAAGCATAATAGCCACAAAAAAAAGAATAGTAACATAAAAATATTATCCTGAAGAGAAAATAAAACAATATCAGATACCAGGATGCCTCTTTACTGAAATATTGCAACAAGCACATTGTTATAATGCCACATTATGAAGTTTACAAATGCTCATCTCCTAACAGCCCACACAATGAAAATTAATATTTTAAATCCTCCTGTTCAGACAGGATTCTAGTAATTTTGGATTGTATTCTTATTTTGAAATATTAAGAATTGTTTTCAACATATTGTCCTGAAGGGACAAGCCCCAAAACATGCCTTAACCCAGACAATGGGCTAATCACCTGTGAATGTGCAAACCTGGACACTTCCTGGGGTCCAGATGGTCCAGGTAAACATGTAGCACATATAATTAAACTTTAACACATCTGTGAACTGTGTGTGCCCCTGACCATGTTTGGATATGCCCCATTCTATAGGTTAAGCTGTTAGATTTCTCTGTTACCAAAAGGCATTAATTGTCTTGGGACAGTATTTAAATCAGCCAAGATAGTAGGCAATTTGCCTTGTTCTCACCTCGAAAGCAGCAAAAGCCAAATCTACAGGAGTTGCAGATGAAGACCCTGCCCTAGTAGGCAAACTATACATGGGCCAGAAAGCAACAAGAGCCAAATGATGCTGGAGTTGCAGCTTGTCCTAGCAGGCAAACCAAACCTGGGGCTTGCACCTGGACCAAGGCAACCAACATTCTGAGAGCCCTGGAACGGAGCATACGAAAGAGAGAAGTGTGATTTTTTGTTTGCTTACTTGTTTTCACAAAAGAGGACAAGTAAGCACAATGTAATGATTACATTAAACACAATAGCCAGTTTTAGTGGCATTTGCCATTTTACCTAGAAATGTAGTTCATATTGCAATTACCTGGCATATTTCATTCTAAGCATATTTTTATTTTACTGAAAATATGTGGAAAAGCTTTAAAAATATATATGAAATTCAAAAGAAGTTATTTTACAAAGACTACTATTAGACTCAATAGTTTGGGATTGTATATTACTGTTTTGATGCTAAGTAATGAAATTCCAACCTTCTTGATGTTCAGATTGTGGTTATGAGTGCAGAAAATTTGTTTTACTTTGCTCACATTTTGAGATAAGAATTTTTTTTCCAGTGTTTTAAAACTGAACCTAGGTGATGGTATTAGATATCAATATTTAATGGAATTCTTCAGTAATCAGAACCTACAATCACAAATCTGATCTGCAAAATCATGAAAATAGTACAGTGAGGTGACCAGCTCATACTTAGTGCACAGGCAAACTGATTGTCATTGAAAATATAATCTGGAGGGAAATCAATTGCAATATGGATATAGAAGTTGAAGGGATGCATAGGTACTTCCTGGGAAATACAATTCAGGTATCTTCTCCTCTTATTCAAATGCTTAGTATAGTCATTATTAAGAAAGGCACCTTAGAACATCATTACAGATTTTCACTTCTTTTTGCATGTCTGAACTAAACTTCAAAGAAAGATTGCTTTAGTGAAAATTTCTCCATGTTATCTGTTAACTAGCTCTGGCTCTATGGCTAGCTTTTCTTTTAAACTCATTTATTTTTCTTTCATCAACCTTTTAAATTCTTTAGCTGTCCCCTAGACAGCTTCCTTTTAATTTGAAATTTTACTTTGCAGCTACCAAATCAACACAGTCTTTAGCATCCAGCTTTTTTGAAGAATCTGACCTTTTAATTAAATTAAAAAATGGGATTGCTTTCAAAAAATAAAGCCTCTGAGCTCAAAAAATACTGTGCTGGAACATATGAAACATTATGTAGTGGAAAATTTTTGAAAAAAAATTGAGTCTCATATAGTTCACTTCAAAATAACCTTAGACACATTGTGCTTCAGTTCTGTATCAAGGTGAGTGGGATCTTTCACCCCTATCTCCCCTTCACTTCCAGAATTCTTAGTGGATAGTTGTGAAAATAAATTTTGTGAAGTGCTCATATACATTAGTGGGAATTGCTGTAAGAAAGCCCATAATAAAATCAATGACTGTACCTTCAGGGCAGGGCTTAAATAGTGTGCAATAACTTGGCTTGAGGCCATACCTTGAGCAACAGGAATAAAACAAAAATATTGATTAGCTGCACATTAAGTGAGAAGCATCTGTCCTGTACAGTAAATGAGAAAGGACCAAGAACAGAACATCACAACCTTTTGTTTTGAAATTACATTTTCTGTTATTTTTAAAAGCATGTACTGCATAATATTTAAGGTAGAAAATACAGTCAGGAAAAGAGGCATTAAAGCAAATTTATCAGCCATTCTATTTCTTGCATTTTAGTCTTCACTTATTTTTTCTATATCCTGATTAATTTATATTCTTTCCAAAAAGACTTGAAGCAATGATTCCCTTTTTGTTTCCATTGAACTGAATAATATAACTGAATACAATATGATTGTCAACACATTCCCTAAACTGGACACCTAGTGAATTGGAGCTGAAGGACTCACTGTGACAAATATCTGCACTACTTTTGAGACTGTACTATAGAATGTCAAGTCACAATTTGCTGGTGAACTCTGTGAAGTATTTAATCTGTCTTCTGGACCATGTTCCACTCAGATGTATCTTAATTAAGATTTATCTTAATGATGATGGAGTTAATATTTGAAGTTGATTCCATCCTTAATTCTTCCCCCAGAGAACATGTTGTATACATTTATTAATTACTTATGCTATTTATTTTCAAGTCCACAACAACAGTGTATTTGAGCAAAAGTAGTGAAGAAACTTTGCAGGAGAGCTGGTGGTGATATTTTTTGATAAGTCTTGCTTGGATTACCAGTGTGTTTCATAGTCTTACATAAACCAGCATAGATCTTGGTTTAGATATCTAACTCTGAAAACCAAGAGTTTTTCTCAGGAAAGTGAAGGGCTTCAATTACAGATTAACTTTACAATTTTACAATAGGAAGACAATATCAAACAAATGAACAAACCAACCAAACAACAGCCCACAAAATATAACCACTACAACAAACTAAACCCAACAATCCAATCTACATTTTGCACAGAAATTAGAATAGAATTAACCAAATTGGAAAATATCTCTGGGCCCCTCAGTTTAGGAAGGATGTTGACTTGCGGGAACAAGTCCAGAGAAGGGCAACAAAGTTGGTGAGGGGTTTAGAACAAGCCATATGAGGAGAGGCTGAGGAAGCTGGAGTTGTTTAGCCTGGAGAGGAGGAGACTCAGGGGTGACCTTATTGCTCTCTACAACTACCTGAAGGGAGGTTGTAGACAGGCGGATCTTGGTCCCTTCGCCCAGGCAGCCAGTACCAGAACAAGAGGACAAAGTCTCAGGCTGCACCAGGGGAGGTTTAGGCTGGATGTTAGGAAGAAGTTCTATACAGAGAGAGTGATTGCCCATTGGAATGGACTGCCTGGGGATGTGGTGGAGTCACCATCATTGGAGGTGTTCAGGAGGAGACTTCATGGGATGCTTGGTGCCATGGGTTAGCTGTTTAGGTGGGCTGGATTGGTTGATGGGTTGGACGCAATGATCTTGAAGGTCTCTTCCAACCTGGTCTATTCTATTCTATTCTATTCTATTCTATTCTATTCTATTCTATTCTATTCTATTCTATTCTATTCTATTCTATTCTATTCTATTCTATTCTTTTCTATCCTATTCTATTCTATATCATCGAGTCCAACCTATTATCCAAAACTATCTAATCAACTAAACCATGGCAACAAGTACCCCATCCAGTCTCTTCCTAAACACCTTCAGTGATGGTGACTCCACCACCTTCCTGGGCAGCCCATTCCAATGGGCTTTCTTTCTATGAAGTTCTTTCTATGAAGAACTTCTTCCTAACATCCAGCCTAAACCTCCCCTGGCACAGCTTGAGACTGCGTCCTCTTGTTCTGTCACAGGTTGCCTGGGAGAAGAGACCAATACCCACCTGGCTACAACCTCCCTTCAGTAAGTTGTAGACAGCAATAAAGTCTGCCCTGAGCTGCTTCTTCTCCAGGCTAAGCAACTCCAGCTCCCTCAGCCTCTCCTCATAGGGATGGTGCTCCAAACCCCTCACCAGCTTTGTTGCCCTTCTCTGGACACGTTCCAGCAACTCAAACTCTTTCCTAAACTGAGTGGCCCAGAATTGGACACAGGACTCAAGGTGCGGCCTAACCAGTGCTGAGTACAGGGGCACAATGACTTCTGTGCTCCTGCTGGCCACACTATTCCTGATACGGGCCAGGATGCCATTGGCCTTCTTGGCCACCTGGGCACACCACTTGCTTATCTTCAGCCTACTATCAACCAGTACCCCCAGGTCCCTTTCTGCCTGGCCACTCCCCAGCCACTCTGACCCCAGCCTGTAGCGCTGCATACGGTTGTTGTGGCCAATGTGTAGAACCCACAACTAGTGACAGGCTGCCAGCTGGATGTGGCACCATTCACCACCACTCTCTGGGCACTGTCCTCCAGCCAGCTCCTAACCCAGCACAGATTGCTCCTGTCCAAGCCACAGGATGACAGCTTGGCCAGGAGTTTGCTATGGGGGATTGTATCAAAGGCCTTGCTGAAGTCCAGGTAGACTACATTCACAGCCTTCCCCACATACACCAGGTGGGTCACCTGATCACAGAAGGTTGGTGAAGCAGGCCCTGCCCTTACTAAATCCATGCTGTCTGGGCCTGAACCCTTGGCCATCCTGTAAGTGCTGTGTGATTGCACTCAAGATGACCTGTTCCATAATCTTGCCTGGCACTGAGGTCAGGCTGACAGGTCTGTAATTCCCTGGTTCCTCCTTGCAGCCCGTCTTGTGGATGGGCATCTTGTTGTCCAGATTCCAGTCATCTGGGGCCTCTCTGGTGAGCCAGGGGTCTTAAAAAATGATGGAGAGTAGCTTAGGGAGCTCATATGTCAGATCTCTTAGCACCCTAGGATGGATCCCATCCCTTTGCTTCATTAAATCTTCCCACTGAAAAGGAAAAATAATATGTTGTCATTCTCTCTTTTTTAGATACTGCGAAAGTTAATCCTGTAGAACATAGATAATTACAAATGTAATAGATGAATACCTCTGGAAAGAATGAAGATTTCAAGTGGAATGAGATTTTTTTTTAGAAATTCAAGGACTTTACTGTAAGACTGAGAGCATTAATATTTGAAAGATTAAAAAGCAAGATATGCAGATCTCAGTCTCAAAAATGGTTACGAAATATCACGGCAATTGTCAAGAAGCAGAGCTAACTGAATTATTCATTATAAATACCATTAATTAGAAATTATGTCCTTTTCTTTTTCTTATTTCCTGTCTGTGAATTGCTTGCAAACTAATGCTGATCCTGTAAATGTATTCATTATTCACATGTATTTGACTATGGCCTATTCACAGCTGCTCACATTGACTAGTCACTATTTGTTATTTTTAGTTTGTGATTGCTCATCTTGCATGGTATTGTTCTTGCTCCCACATTGGCTCACACTGAAATATACTAAATAGGAGAACGAAGAAAAAGAGATAATGGTGAATTATGACCACCATCCTATGAACAAATTTTAGAAAAATAATTATTTGTACTAACTTCAAAAAGATATCTAGGATTCACAGACTTTCTTGGATGGCTAGTTGCAATCTGTGTAATCAGGGACAAAGGACAATAATGGCTCACACAGAACAATTAACTCACTGCTGTGTATTAGTGAGGATATTTGTGTATTATGACCTACATTATCTGACCAGCTGTTCCTACTCTGTTCACATGTGTTCACAATGGTTCCCATAATCACCTATGCAGTATTAGTTACTTGGTTTTTAAAAGCTGTATTTTGCAGACAAAGAAGCTTGGTATAATAATAGGAAGTGTTCATTGTAACATGCTGACAGCTGGAGGAGGATGATAAATAAAGCAAAGATATTCCATGTTAAGAAAATATTCTGAACATTAGCAGTTCTTCCAGAAATTATTACTATACAACCACCATTGACTCCTATTCTTTAGTCATACAAGGAGGGGGAGTAAAAACATTGAATGGGCAAGGAAAAAACACTATCTTTTTAGTTTAAGGGAAAAGGTATATTCGTCAGAAGAAATCCTGTTGTCATTACCAAACTAACCTCTGAATGAGTTAAAAGAGGTGTCATATCTGCAGAAATGCAGGGCTGAAGATCAGCTGTCCTACTTCCATCTGTCTTAAAATTAGATAGCAAATGTGTGTTACATGTGTAAGTTAGCCATTCTATAATGAAAGGCAGACAGATAAGCATCTCAATCAGCAAATTCATACTAAACCAAACTAAATGTTTTAGGCAATGTTCTCTAGAGATGCCTATCTCACTAGCTATTACAAGGTATTTGAACTGACTGCATCACTTTTGCATAGTTAAAATTAGTTTGGATTAATTGTATTAGAGCCACTAAAATTTCAAGGAAAAAGAAGATTCTCATTCTTTCCAAATTATATTCTAAGGAAATGATTCTTCATTCAGACTCTGGGGTCAAAAGGGAGTGGAAATCAATTTTCTTGGTCTGAGAAATGTTTAAAAAAAATTTATTCTTCTTTTGTGTGAACAGATTATTACGTAACAGGCCTTTGGTATTAGGAATAGTCTGAAATCCCAGAAATGCTACAAAGTGGTTTTTTTCAGTAGTAAGTTTCAAAATTGCACCTGAAGGACATGAAAGGATTCTAAATATACTACTTGATATGACCCAGCATGCTTTTAAAGTAATGGAAGTAACATCCTAGCTATTCATCATGTAGTTCTCTTTTTATTACCATTGTTTGTTATTCACCTTGCAACAGATGTTCTTTCTCTGGGAGGTGAACTTACGTGATTGTGTTGGGAATCTAGCTACAGTGATTGTTGCAGAGGTTCTAATGAGAATTACAGTTGAATGTCAATGGGATGTGGGGAGAAAATAAATGGAAAATCTTGTAGGTCAAGATAAAAGACAGAAAGATCAGTTGCCCCTCACTCTTCTCTCAAAATTGTTTAGGGTCCACCGTCTAGAGTATTATTCAGTTTCAGGGCCCTCACTACAAGAAAAACATTGAGGTGCTGTAAAGGATGCAGAGAAAGGCAACAAAGCTGGTGAAGGGTCTGGAGAACAGGTCTGATGAGGAGCAGCTGAGGAAAGTGAGATTGGTTAGTCTGGAGAAAAGGAGACTGAGGGGAAACATTATTGTTCTCTTTAATTACTTCAGAGGAAGTTGTAGTCAAGTGGGTGCCATTGTCTTCTCCCTAGTAACAAGTGGTAAGATGAAAGGAAATGTCCTTAAGTTGCATCAGGGGAAGTTTAGATTGGATATTAGAAGATAACTTAACCCCTTCTTAACTGAAAGAGTTGTCAAACACTGGAATAGGCTCCCCAGTGAGCTGGTAGAATCATAACACCTGGTGAGATTTAAAATATTCATAGATGGGCATAGACATAGTGTAGAATCAGATTTGGTAGAGTTATATGTTACAGATCTTTTTCAACTGAAATAATTCTATCATTCTATACTGTGATTTTGACTGAGGGTCTCCTCTCTGTCCTCTGGTAGGTCTATTTTGCAGGTGCCTGGAACGGGTTATGTCTGACACGGGGCAGCCCCCTATCTTGCCTCACAACGGCTGCCCCTCTCCCTCACCTTCACTGCCACTACCTTGACAGCTACACACAATGCAATAATACACTGTTATGAAAAGAAAATTTCACATAATGTAATTTTTTATTGGAGACTCACAGTTGTTATCTTCTGAATTTATTTATTGTTCAGCATTGGAAGTTAGAGAAATTGCATAGATAAAGAGGAATGACATTAGGGCAGAAAGATTGACAATGCAGAAACATGTTCTTCCACTGAGGAAACTCCATTGGTAGCAGTCCTTAAATACTGATCTCCCTCTCTGTGACTGCCCCATTCATTTAAAATATGAAGATATCACCCAAACATCTGCGTCTTCTTTGATGATAGGCTGTGTTTTTTTTTAGTGAGAGTTTAGAATGTCCCTATGTCTATATTTGTTACTAAATAACAATTGAACTGGTGCTGTAAACTGTTCCCCTACTGGGTGATGTATTCTCTCTCTTCTGAGAAATACCTTTGGGGGGGCACTTTACTTGTTAAACAAAAACTATGATAATATATAATAATTCTTTTAATATAAATATATGCAGTTAATAAATTACTTCTAACTAAACAGCATACAATAGTATTTCTTAAGGCATGGATTTGAATGTGCCCACCTGAAGGATCAGTGGAACGTATTAATACTAACTATTCATGTACAAGATGTGAAATGAAAATAAATATATATAACAACAACAACAAAGAATTAGTCCATATTAGACATAAATTCATCCAATAATAGCTACACATTTCTGCACTAATTTGGGAAGGGATTCAATCAGCTGAAGTTCCCAGAACAGTCCACTAATTCAATAATTTTCTTTTTTATTCTGACTTTTTTCTTTAAAGAAATCTTACAATTTTCTCCAAAATTAATTTGCTTTTAAATCTCCCCAAGAAACCTGTAACTCCTTGTCCTGGGTCTAGGTAGCCCCCTTCCCCACCACGGGCAGAAATAAACACTCAAACGGATTGCAAAAGTGATGGAAAGTTTAAATAGAAGGCAGTGAATGTTTACAGAAAACCAGAAAAGCGCAGTGACAAAGAAAGATCCCAAAATAGACCCAGAGACAGCCCACCCCACCTGAGGGTACACCCAAGACCCCCAGGGCTCCTTCTTACCCCCGCCCCCCACTGCTCTGCTAGGCTAGTCTCATCTGGCCAGACCTGAGACTGCCCATCCCCTCCCCCAGCCTTGGGCCCAAGGCTGGGAGGCATCTCCCCTAGTTACTGGGTGACAGAGGAGAAAGAAAGGGAAAGTGCTAGACCCTGCACTGGATTTTATAATGGTGCAGGAATTATGGTAAGAAATACCTAATTTCCTGTGTCCGCCCACTGGGCTGGACCTCTGGACACAGGAAGCACCTCATGGAGCAGAGGGCACCCAGTCAAAGCTGCAACACTCCTAATCATTGTGTAATTCAACTCTTACATGCTATTTGAATGGCGTTTGGTGAATCACAAATGTGGGTTTTTTCCCCATAATTAAATACAAATAAAAATGTTAACATGGTTTCACCTGGCATCTAGATAATAACAAATAATGGCCTGTTTAATCAATAAATTGCACCACACAAAGTAGACAAAATGCTCTAAACAAGACTAATAATTAGCAAAAATCAGAAAATCATATGACATTTTATATAGTCAACTAAAAAATATCTTCCTCTTTAATAAAAAAAAAATGTTAACTTTTTTTTAGGGGTAAGGAATTTTCTGATACAACTTATTACACAGGGACAATTTCTGATTTATAAAAAATAATCAAGAAGACTCTTAGGCAATTCACTGGTAATAAATTGAAACCTCCACTTGCTGTCTGACTGCTAAAATATATTACAAAAGCATTTGCTAATCCAGAGTAAATGTACATTCAGTTTAGAACAGGAGAGTTCCTTCAATGTATTGTTTTCATGTTTTTCTAAAGGAAAAATACATTTCTATACTGCCTGTAGATACTGAGGTGAAAAATATGAAATGTTATCATCTGGAGTTGTCTATGTCTCTCCATACATTATGCAGGAAACCTACAATAGCTAGCTTGCAAAATAACATTGAATTTATAAACTTAAAAAAAAAATGGTTCCTACATTATGTAACATTAAACAGAATGCAAGTTGAATTATTTAAAAGGTAAATTACAATCTTAGAGGAGTATAATTCAAATGAGAAACAAGTTATTCCACAGATCAGTTCAGAAAAAAAAGGTGTTCAAAGTAAGAATGATTACTCATTTTAAAGTGTTACACTTAGAAACTGTGAATAATCCATTTTGGCAGTGTCCTGATAGCAGAATGCTCTGAGCAATTTGATGAAATCTTACAGTTGCCCTTCTTTGTTGGGGCTTTGGACCAGATGACTTCTAAAGGTTCTTTCCAGTCCTTACACTTACATATTCATGAACACATTCACATTAGCTTAAAGTTCATTGTACTATATATCAACTTTAATTATTTGTACTAATTATCTCTAGTTTATACATACTCTGCAGTTCATGGTGCTCATTCCAGATAAATGAAAAACAATATGCATGCATAAATCCATAGATACACATTTACTGCCAAATACTAAAAACTTTACTTCATAGATTTTATGCATCTATGAACATAGTGACATAATGTTCAGACTACTCACACAATCCACTATTAATGTCTGCATTTTTGAAGACTGAGGATCCTGATAACCTTTTAGACATATTATGTGTTTTCCATCTCTCCTCAACTTTCTGAACTTCTCCATTAAGTTAATGATATAGTTTAACTATCTTTCCAGAGAAATGTGATAAACCTTTTAATAAGAACATCACAATGATGCAGTGATGAAATTGTACCATAGCTGAAGGAAATAGGAAGCAATTCTGCCAAGATAATACAGTGAGTAAGCCTCAACAATTCATCTGACCAAATGTAAGCCTCTAAGTTACTCAGTCTACATGTGCATTATACCCAATAGAAAGAGGTACTTCCAATAAGCACTCAGTCTTGTTTTACATTAGATGCATAAAACAGATCAAATTAATAGCACCCTGTGATTGACTACAAAGGAGCCTAGGAGTGCTACTCAGATGTAAATGAATCACACTGCAATTCCTGACTCGCACTTAACTACCATTAGACTATATCTGAACAGAATGTGGAAGGAGAGTTTTAAAGGGAGTTTCAATTGTTAATTATGCCTTTATTCCAAACTTCAAAATATATATTTTTTTTCTTCTCAGAAAATAAACTTTATTTTACTAATTTTGAGCCACAATAATAACTGAGGAAATTATTTAATATCCAAATAAATCTGAATAACTTTGAGAGGTTTTTTTTACTTATTTTAAAATTAAATTTGGTATTTTTAAATGGTTTCATGAATATCAGCAAAAGCAGTGCAAAGTACTTAACAGATTTTTATAATATGTCTTCTAAAAAGTTCTTTATACAACTGATTCTCTTGAGTGATGTTGCTTTTCAGCTACATCTTTTCTAAGTAAATATATTTTCTCAAATTAATGGTGTTTTTTTGTAGACAGTGTCTGCTTCTACAAGTGGTAATGTTTGATATTTGTAGTTACTACCAGGGACTGGCATGTAGAAAGGCTTTTGCTTATGCTTGCTTCTATGGAGACCAAAGTCACTGTTAAGTCTGTGTACAGTATTGGGGGTGCAGTAAGAGGTGGTACATGTGTGAAGGAACAGACACAACAAGTGACCCTAAAGTGACCAACAAAGTATTCCATTCCACATATGTCATACTGAGTATAAAGTCTTTTTTTTTAACAGCTGACATCCAAGGAGGACTCTGGCCCTTCTGCCTTTGATTCCAACCTGTATGTTCCTGTATCCAGTTCCATAATTCAACTCCTGAATCCAGCCCCTGGCTGGTACTTCCTCAGTGCCTGCTCACAGCATCAGAGGTGACAATGATGTAATTGTCTTTAAAAGGGCTGAGTTCAATATTGGTTTTGTATATATTTATACACATTTTGTTATTATTATTTTCTTTAAAGATGTGTTTTCTGTTGTTTACTGTTTTGCAATTTTGTTTTGTTTTGTTTCCATTACATAGGTCTCTTTCCTTGTAAAGATTTAAATTGTTGTGACCGTTTGAGGCTGTGCCTTTAAGAAAGGGAATATGGTGGACGGAAGTTGGTAAATGAAAAGAACTATCTAAACTAATTTCATTGGTGAAGTGGGAGGAAGCACCTTCTGAACTGGGAGTGCAGGAAGGTATACCAGGCTTTCCAGCACTTTTCTGCAGTCTTGCTTCCGCTTCTCCTCGGGCAGCAGCTTGCAGCTCCTGGGCTTTCTGCCAAGGCTTCGGCCTTGAAACTGATAAAGGCCTGTATTAACCCCTTTCCAATTAACACAAACTGCTTCTAACTTTTTTTTCTCTTTCTCTCTCTTTTCTGACCTGCTCTGGGGAGGAGGGGGAGAGAGGGGGAGAGCGGAGGTGGGGAACCCCATCAGCAGAGGGGGGAGCTCTCATCTCTGTGCTACTTTGTTGTATATCTTTGTATATATTGTAAATATTGTAAATTTGTATATATTCCCCTGCATATCCTACATTGCTTTGTAAATATACAGCTCCACTACTTTGCTAATTCATCTGTGAGATTTTTTTTTTCCTTTCCCTTCAATTTTTCTTTCCCTTTACTTTACAGTGGGGAGGGAAGAGACTTTTTGGCCTTAACCTTCCACCCCACAACAATTGTTCTGAGAAATGTTGCTAGTCTCACCATTTTTCTGAGAAATAGTCAAAAAAGAATGCCTCATCTTACACTTTGCTCTGAACTTCACTTGGTAACTATACAGTTGTGTACCTGACAAAACTGCATGCTGTTGTTATACAAGCTAGAGCTCGCTGAGCTGCTGCACAAACCCATAAGTTCCATGCTTAAAAGTGTTGCATTGGAAACTGAAGCTTACTGTGCAAGTGTAATAGAATGGGTCAGGGATCCTCAGGTGGAGAGACCCCTCCACACAAATGACTGGCACAGGTGCAGTTGGGAGCTATATAAAGCACAGAAAAACACAGAACGGCACTTGGGTAAGAAACTATCGGCACCCAGCTAAGGAAGTACTGTTGCATATGGGGCTGCAAAAACTATTAAACTGTGAGAGCAACCACTGGATATTTAGAGCTCCCACATCATATGAAGTTTTTAGGACAGGCAAGATGTCACTGGATCCCAAGTGGTTGCTATCCTTTGCTTTAGAATTCCTCGCCTTTCCTCTTTTCCTGTACATCTAACTTTTCCCTTTGTACATAGAAATGAAAATAAGATTGATATGCCTTTCTCAACCAACTACTTAGTTCTGTCTTGGTTTCATTAGGGGGGGTCCTTGCATGAACCTTCTTTCCTGCAACAGCAGGTTGAGACTCTACCTTAATCCCTTTCTCTTCCTATTTTTGGAAGACAGAGGGGTGAATAGAGAGTGTTTGTTACTCAGCTAATGGCCATCTGAAACCTAACTGATGACAAGATGAAAAAAGAAATGTAGCAAATATGTATTTGGTTCAGCAGACAATGCAGGTTGCAATAGAAAGTATTTAGAGGAACATTTTTAAACTAATCCCACAGGACGCTATATTGTAGTGTTTTTGGTTTTAACCATGTACTAATTTCTGTAGTTAATCATGAGAACTGACACATACATTCTGAGAAGGAAAATTAGCTGCTATGTATTATGACAAGCTTATTATGTAGGTCAATGAATGATTCACAGTAAATTATTTATCAAGGGATTTCAGTCCCTCTAATCATTAATTGTCTAAGAGCAAATAAGCAATTAAATTTTTAATAAATCTATGAAAAACTGTATAAATATGCTTGTCTTCTTGATTGCTCATATTTCAGATGACATTTTTGTATGACATCTAACACTTTAGCTGGGAAAGAGATATAAATAATTTGAAGGTCCACCAGGTATGCTATCCTTACGAACCATGAAAGTGAGAAGATAATCCATGAAGGCCAGGAGACAACCTATGAAGACAAAGGAGTCAGTAACACTCTGGAAAAAGCTATGTTCCTTTATCAAATTATGCATAACATTCACAAAAGTAGAATGTGTAAGGTCTTAAAGTTGATGAATTTGAGAAAACAGGCAAATATTGACAGATCTTTTAAAGTTAGGAATTAATGAAAATATAAGATGCTAAGAAGTGTAATTCTGAATTCTTTTTCCTTCTTTTAACTTTTCTTTGTCATCCACCTTTCCAGTTGCTTGGGTGTCATGGGTAGGGTTGGACCAGCCACTTAAACACATGACAGATGCTCTCTATCAATCCCTTTCCCCTCCCTAAGGAACAGAGAATGGGAATAAGGGAGAGAGATTTATGCATTGTAAAGAAAACTAAAACTACATTAAAGAAAATGATAACAATATAATTAAATACATAATTATAAACAAAACTAATATCAAACCAACCCCCACCCCCACATGGAAATTAGTCACCATCACCACTGATGTTGTGGCAGAAGTCCCAGAGTGAACTCTGCAGCAGACAGGAAATGGATTAAAGAGTTAGCTTCTGGAACTGCATTCAGGAACTCATTAACTGAGATCACAGGAAGAAGGGGCAAACTCCTCCTCAGATGTCAGCCATTGAAGAAGACACTCAACCCTCATGATTACTTAGATCTGTATTGAATATGACATTGTCATGGGCTGAGTTGAACCTGCTGCTGTTATTCATACCATGCTGCAGTCATGCAAACTTCAAAAAGTGCAAGTGCTAGCTAGAGCAAAGTATTATGGGGCTTGAATTGGGAGTTCCAGTTGCTGCTTCTGGGTTCTGACATCTTGGGTGTGGGAATTTTCCTGCAGGCATGGCGGTAGAAAGAGTGGGAGTCTGGTAGCTGTTGTGTTTGGGTTTCTGTTTTATGCTGGTTTGTGGTGGATTTTTTCTAGGTGTTTGTTGGTTGTTTTTTTTTTTGTGTTTTATTTTCTTCTGTATTTCACTGCACTTTGTCTCGGTCCAGAGAGGGAAAGAGACTCAGTTCTTTTGAATATTCTCGTGTTGTGAAATTAGAGGCACAAACGAGGCCAAAATATCAACAGCTAGACTATTTATTACATAAATAAAGTGGATGGATCAGAAGGGGAGAGAGAGAGAATAGAGAGTGAGAGAGAGAGAAGGAATAGGGAGAAGAAGGAGAAAGTAGGAAAGGGATTATATTACCAACAGTCAGAGGTGGAGAGAGGGTTTTCAGAGTCCACGATCCATTGTGTTGCCCGTGATGTTTCCAGCGTGTGGTGCCATCTTCTTTCTTCTGCCCTGACAGTGTCACTCAGGTCTTTTTATACAGTTTTTTCATCCTTAGGCAAGTGTCCAGGTGTTGGTCCCCAGGACATCATTCTGGGAAATCATCCTTAGGTAAGTAGCCAGGTATTGTCCCCCAGGAAATCGTTCCAGGAAATAATAAGTATCCAGGTATTGCTCCCCAGGAAATCTTTCTGTGTATTCATGTGAGTTTGGGCAGTGGTCTGGATGGAGGGGGATGACCTCCTTCTCCTCCTTCTCCATCTACCTGCCCACACACTCATTAGACATAAGGAAATAGATGGTGAGTCCATTGTCTCACCATCCTCCCTTCCTGGGGGTATCTGATAGCTGGAAATGATCTTGTCCTGAAGGCATGATGACTGGGTCCTTGGGCCATTGTTGTAGGCCAGTTGCAGTCCGGTTATCCTTTGTTGGGGCACATCTTGATTCATGATGTAATCACAAGGTGATTTGCATCCAGGATTGGTAGACAGGATTCCTACACACTTGTTCTGCAAATAGACTGAACTAAATGTGACAGTTTAGGCTGTGCCTTTAAAAAAAAATCTGAGCAAATCTACACTTGGGTGTAAAAATGAAAACAAAGATTATTCTAAACGAATTTCATTGTTCAGATGTGAGATGTACTGTAGCAATGTCTCTCACATTCTTTTTCACTCATTTCACTCTGTCTTTTTCTGCTGGCATGTATGCTGATCTTGGACAGAGAGAGACTTCTTATCAGCAAAACTTGAGATAAGCATTGCTGACTTACTAAAGATGTTTTTGAGCTAACTAAAAAAATCCCTCTAATATTTTCTCCTTTTCCCTTGTCTTCTAATTAACTAGAGGGAGAAGGGAAAGCGAGGTGTGGGGGGAAGCATGGTGCTGTTTGCTTTTTGTAAATAGCTGTATAATATTGTAAATACTGTGTACTCTGTACATATTCATTGCATTCCATTATTGCTTGTAAAATACAGCTTCATTTGCTTCCCAGACTGTGCTCAGTAGAGCTTTTGTTGATATGTGCGGGTTAAACCATCACACTAAGGTAGTCATGTATTGTATTATTAGATAAATCAGATGATTAGCTAAGGTAATTATGCATTGCGCTTAAGATATTTTATGTTACATTAAACTCTTATTTCTTTATTTCAGCCCTGAGTTTTGTGTGCTACACTTCTCACTTTCACATTGGGTGAGCAGGTAGGTTAGTCCTTGTGCTAAACCATTACAGACACATATGGAACAGATGGTCAGCGTAGGGTCAGCTATCACCTCCCTGCAGGTGCTGCCTTTTGTTCTGCACCCCCATGTAGTACACAAGACCTTGGCCTGCACATCAATCCTTGGTACCAACTAGAAACATTGAGCACCATCACTTCTAGAAACAGATGGGGCCTGCGCAAATATTCCTGCTAAGTGAAGAAAATGTATGTACTTAAAAGAGACATAATATAATCACTGAACAGAATTAGTTCTGTTCTACCTCAAGGGATAACTACCTGTAGGGAGGTTGTAGCCATGTGGGGGTTCATCTCTTCTCCCAGGCAACCAGCACCAGAACAAGAGGACACAGTCTCAAGCTGTGCCAGGGAGGTTTAGGCTGGATCTTAAGAAGTTCATCATAGAAAGAGTGATTGGCCATTGGAATGGGCTGCCCAGGGAGGTGGTGGAGTCCCATCACTGGAGGTGTTTAAGAAGAGACTGGATGGGGCACTTGTTGCCATGGTTTAGTTGATTAGATAGTTTTGGATGATAGGTTGGACTCGATGAGCTCAAAGTTCTTTTCCAACCTGGTTAATTCTATTCTATTCTATTCTATTCTATTCTATTCTATTCTATTCTATTCTATTCTATTCTATTCTATTCTATTCTATTCTATTCTAACCAGGACACTGGGAATACTGTATCACTCTAAAGAACACTGTTTTTAGGCAGTGCACACTAGTGCTAATCTTGTGATTTTTTTTCCTAATAATATAAAAATAACTTACATTAACTTACACTTGATTTTTTTAACCAATACCATCAACTCCATATAATTTTACAGACTCTTAAAATGCTGTTTACAAAAAAACAAACTAACTAAAAACAAAACCAAAAAAGTCCCAAAGCACATTATAACAAGAAATCGTACTGTGAGGATAATTATTTAACATCTTGGTGTAGAAGACAGAACTTTTCAGAGAAGACTAATCAATCATTTCCTGCATTTGTATTTCACTACCCATCCCTGCTCTACAGGCTGTGGGGAATAAACTTTGCAGATTTTCTGAGAGTGATGAGATTGACCACTCGGTAGCTCATTACCTTTTACAACTGTAAGATTCACATGGAAGTGTATTTTTTTTTTGATCCTTACCTCCCAGAAAAATCTGCTGTCGCCCTTTACTCTACAAAACCAAAGCCTAAACAGTAGGAGATATGCTACAACTTTTTGTCCTACACCCTTTTCTCTCCCACTTGTATTATTCTTAAGTGCAGTGTTTCTAGTTTCAGACAGATACAAGTCTGTAAATGTTTACAGTTGTTAAATTCTGCTTTCATAGAGTCACAGGAGCATAAATAATTGAGTCTAGAAGGAACTTAGCACATCTCTAATTCAAACTGCTCAAATTAGGGTCAGCTCTTAGATAAGACCATGTTGCTCAGGGCTTGATCAAGTCTTTGAAAACTTCCAAAGATGAAGCCCAGCAGAACTGCGGATTTGATGGCTTCATGGTCACATCCAGAAAGTAGTGCTCAATGGCTTGAAGTCCAGATGGAAAGCAGTGACAAGTGGTATCCCTCAGGGATCTGAACTGGGAACTTTACAGTTTTATATTTTTAGCAATGACATAGTGTAGGAAGAGGTTGTTCTCAGACAACTTTGGAAGCACTTCAGTTATGAAGACAGACTGAGGGACCTGGGTTGTTCAGCCTGGAATAGAGAGAAGAGTGTCCTTCCAGCATCTGAAGGGGACCTACAAGAAGGATGTAGAGGGGCTGTTTACAAAGGCCTGTAGTGATAGGATGAAGGGAAATGGCTTCAAATTAGAGTAGACTGGATCTTAGGAACAGGTTCTTTACCATGAGGGTAGTGGAACAGGTTGCCCGGGAAAGTGGTTGGGACCCCATCCCCAGAGATATTCAAGGTGACACTTGACAGGGCTCTGGGCAACTTGATCTAGTTGAGGATGCCACTGCTTACTGAAGAGAGGGTTGGACTAGACGACCTTCAGAAGTCCCTTCCAACACAGATCATTCTGTTTCTATGATTTTATAAGCCACTTCCTTGTTACCAAAACCTTGCCATGCAAAGCCAGTATGTGTGTGCATTTGAAAATGTCCTCCTTTTACCCCTTTTTCCATTCCTGAAATAATTTTTCCTGCTATTCAGCACACTTTGTTCTCCACCACGGCTCTATTTCATATAGTTTAGTGAGTTTGCATATATTTAAAAATAAGCAAATTAAAAGTGCATTATTTTAATCTCTGCTTCTAAGAAACATGTAAACACAGTAAATATGTGGGGGGTTTTCTTAATATTTTATTGTAGGATTTCTGAATCTATAACCCACAGAGCATGCTCCATTGAACAGCTGGCTACAGTGAGCATTGTGATGAAATGGGTTTGTTCTTTATTGTTTTTTGGCTTTTTAATTTCCAGGTGATAAACTTCTCTTAAAAGATAATTTAAATATTTTAAGCACTCTACATTTTGCACAAAAAATTACTATTTTGGTTAAGTATGTTATGCTGTAATGAATGATGACCCATTCCTGAAAAATTAAGTTGTCATGATGCAAAACTGCAATTCCATGAAAAAGGACACCTAGAATAAGGGCTTATCAGGACTATACAAGAGAGAATAATAAATAATGACTGAAAACCTGGAGCCTAAATTAAATTGCTCTTTAAAACAGAGCTTCTAGCTTCCCTTTTCAATTTACATATTTCCCCACCCCCTGAAATTAAAACTTAATATATTTCAATTGCAGAAAGTTTCAAAAACAAACTTATTTTGATTACTGCATCTCAAATTGGCAATAAGTAGCTTAGAAATTTCTATTGCTTAGTAATTGTAAAAGTAAAAGTAAAAGTAGCTTAGAAATTTCAATTGCTAGCAAAATCAACTCCTGGCTTCCTACAGGCAAGCACAGGAACCACATGGGAAAAAGAAAAAAAAAAAAAAAAAAAAAGACACCCCCCCCAAACAAAACAAAACAAAAAACAACACACCAACCGAACAAAAAAAAAACCACTATAAACCCCCAGAATAAATCCAAAATCATACAGAATTTTGTTTCCTTTAGTTTCCAAAGTCCTGATGAATCAAGCCACAGAACTAATACAGCATCATGTATCAGCTTAGTAACACAAACTTTGAATAAAGAATAAAACTATTTGCAAGTTATTCACTGCACATTTCTATCTTCTTTGCTTTCAGTTGTTTTTATTTTTTAAATAGTTCTGGTTATAATTCATAGATTCATAGAATACCAGTTTGGAAGGGACCTCAAGGATCATCTAGTCCAACCTTTCAGCACAAGAATATAGCTTAAACTAGGCCCAGTACCCTGTCAAGCTGGGCCTAGAAATTGTCTTAAGCAGGGGAATCCACCACCACCTTTGGGAGTTCATTCCAATGTGTAGTAGTTTGAATGGTGAAAAAGTTTTTCCTGGCACACAGTCCGAATCTCCCCAGTAGCCACTTGTACCCTTTACCACTTGTCTTTACTATGTGACTCTGTAAAAGAGAGTGTCCCTTTTCATGATTACTGCCCCTTATGTACTTGTACATTTTTCTGAGGCTTTTTCTAATCCTTCTCTTCTCAAGGTTAAGCAAACAAGCAAACTGAGTTCTCTCATCCTTTCTTCATAATGACTCTTCTTACTTCACATTTCTGTTCCCTAGATTGATCCTGTGATCCTGATTATCTTGTGAAATGAATCCTTTTTATTTCTATTGAAAATACGCAATCACCTCAGTTAGAGCAAATTTGTCTAAAAAGACATTTTCAGAAGCACTGGAGTCTGCTCCTCTGCCACAATGTAGAATGTTTATATATACATAAAAATTAAAAATATGTATATATATATAATATATTAAAATATTTTATATATATAAATATAAAATATTTATATTTATATAAATATATATCTTCTTGATAGTTGTTTGTCTAAGATATTACTAAAAATTAAATAAATTATGACGATTCCACAGCATTTCTTACAATTTGTAATGTTTCCCTTGGGCACAATTTTAGGACATTTTCTCTTCAATAATTTCATCAATGATCTGGACAAGGGGGTTGAATGTACACTAAGTAAGTTTGGCAAAGATTTTATATTAGAAGGAGACATTCATTTCCTCAAGGATACAGAAGAGAGTTCTTGGTAGAGTGATGGGCAATCACTAACAATGTGAAATTTAATGAAGAAAAATTCCAGATTCTAAACCTGAGATGGCTTAATCTGTGAATTGTGTAGATTGGAGGAAAAGGGAATGGTCTGCAGCCCTGCAGAAATATTTGGGGATTTTGGTTGATGGTCAGCTCAGTAGATCCTAGAAGCCAAAAGGGCCAACTATGTCCTCAGGCAACTGTATCCTTAGGCAAAGTATATCTAGGCAATCACAAAAGTGATTGTCCCACAGTACACAGCATTGTGCAGCCTTATTTCAAGTATTGTGCACAGTTTTAAGCTTTAGAATGTAAGAATATAAAAATATTTGAATGCATCCAAAGGAGGGCAGTAAATTTTTTTGTTTGTTTGTTTGTTTGGGGTTTTTTTGGTGAAAGGATGAGAGAATGGGACATAGTATATCAGGTTTGCTCAGCTTCAAGAAGAGGAGATTGAGGGGTGACTTCATTGCTATCTACAACCACTTCATGAGGGAGAATGGAGAAAGCGGAGAAGGGGGTGATGATCTGTTCTCTCTGGTGTCTGGAGACAAGTCATGATGGAATGGACTACAGCTGCACCACGGGAAGTTCAGATTGGATACTGAACTCATTTCAATTGCTTGATTCAATCCTGGTGCCTCAAACCAGATGCAGATCTTCAGTGAAGATACTAGTTATTATACATATCTATTTTCTGTTAGCTTTTGTAGTCAACATCCATGGAATAGAATAAAAAATAGAATAAACCAAACTAGGTTGGAAGAGACCTTCAAGATCATCGTGTCCAACCCATCAACCAATCCAACCCACCCAAACAGCTAACCCATGGCACCAAGTTACACTGCAATTAATTTCACCCTTCAAAAGACCCTGTTCAATGAGGAGAAATCAGCAGTGGAAATTAATTGTCATCAATTTAAAAATAGGTAGAAGATTCATGAAATACATATTCACACATAAGCACATAATACAGAGCATGGTACAATATATTGTGTGTATATATAGTGAAATACGTATTCTTTAGAGTAGCACACAGAAATATCCTGGGTTGTTTTATTTCTGATGACATTCTGGTATTATGAGATTATTTTCATTTCCCTAAACCTATAGAACTCAAATTTCAAATTATGTATGGTGTTTCTGAATGTTTTGTGAGAATATGGATATTTCCAGTCTTACTTAATTTTCAGTTTCTGAAAGCTACACAATTTTTCATTCTCAGCTGATGGATTTGTATCAGAAACAGTGGGTCCAGCAACACTAAGAGTGATCATCCCAATATACTCTATGATGGTGAGGTCACACCTACAATACTGTCTTCAGTTTTGGGCATCTCAATACAGGGAAGACATTAAGGTGCTAGAGCATGACAAAAGAAGGACAAGAATCTGGTAAAGAGTCTAGAGTACAAGTCTTATAATGAACAGCTGATGGAACTGGGGTTATTTAGCCTGGAGAAAAGAAGGCTAAGGGCAGACCTTTATCTCTACTAATGTTATGTACCATTTGGTCATTTTCTATTTCATAAATTGCTTGACCATAAAAATATCCTCCTGACACAAAGTAATTATAAAACATATATACAGCTCTAAATCACAAAGATTTGATATACATTATTTCAGACAAACACACGATTGACCATGGTCTCTAAATGAACATCTCATTACAACTTTCTAGAATTCTGAACTATCTAATAATATAGTTTTTGAAGTATATATGTCAAGGAATCTCTAGTGACTATAAAATTCATGGTGTTATTTAAAATGATGAATTGAAAATGGTTGATGAATATATATACATATATAAAATATTTTATATTAAAAAAAAATCTAAGAGGCCACATTCAAAATTTACAAGATGCTTTCTAAAACAAAGTTCATTTCATTTGACAACGTAGCCAAAAATGACAGTCATTTGAAATAAGCAATACTTTATGAAAACTGGGGGGAACAGTGTCAGAAAGAGAAAAGTAATCAGATCCAATTCATGCAAGCAATGACATCACCAAAAGTTCTAGCTGTCCAAGACTTCATAGTGGGTCAATGTTAGTGTTTCCATTTCAGAAAGAGCGCTGTTATGCAGCAAATGTCCCATTTGCCACCAGGTATGTATTTTTCTTGTGCTGTTACTTATGTAAAGCTATTTCATTATATACTCCATATTCCTTAAAAGTTGAATGAAGTTGTGATATTCACCTTTGTAGGGCACCTAGAAATTTTACCCATTAACGGACATTTAGCCAATGAAACTACATTAGAGGTAGTCTGAATCAAAGCATATCATGTATATGTTGAATTTTCAAAATTCTGTTCTGTACTTCCACTTTATATTGAATGACACATTTTGCTAGCATAGTTACTGCCTATATTGTTGTAAAGCAATTTTACTAATGAACTGCTGATACTGTTTTCATAAATCCATCCAGCTTCTAATGATGTTTTATTGCTGTAAGGTGAAGTGATCAAAACTATTAGAACAATTCCTTAAACATGTCCAGGTGGTGCTAATAACACATAGTTATTCTTTTTTTTCAGAGAAACGCAGACTGAAGACCATTGAAAACAAATTGGATTTTAACAAGGGCCCCCAAAAGAAGAAGCACAAGATGACAGAGGCCTTAAAAATGCATGCATGAGGTGATACTGGATGTTTGAAGCTATAAGCAAAACCTCCAAGTTATCAGCCTCTGTTGATCATAATATCAGTCAGGGTTGGAAGGGACCACAAGGATCATCTAGTTCCAACCCCCCTGCCATGGGCAGGGACACCCACACTAGATCAGGCTGGCCAGAGCCTCGTCCAGCCTGGTCTCAAACACCTCCAGGGACAGCGCCCCAACCACCTCCCTGGACAACACATTACAGGGTTTCACCACTCTCATGGTGAAGAACTTCCTCCTCACATCCAGCCTGAATCTCCCCACCTCCAGCTTCATTCCATTCCGCCTAGTCTTATCACTACCTGAGATCCTGAGAAGTCCCTCCCCAGCCTTCCTGTAGGCCCCCTTCAGATACTGGAAGGCCACAATTAGGTCACCTCGGAGCCTTCTCTTCTCCAGACTGAACAGCCCCAACTCCTTCAATCTGTCCTCATAGGAGAGGTGCTCCATCCCTCTGAGCATCCTTGTGGCCCTTCTCTGGACACATTCCAGTACGTCCATATCCCTCTTGTAATAGGGGCTCCAGAACTGGAGGCAGTACTCCAGGTGAGGTCTCAGCAGAGCTGAGTAGAGGGGGAGAATCACCTCCCTCTACCTGCTGGCCACACTTCCCCTCATGCAGCCCAGGATCTGATTGGCTTTGTGGGCTGCAAGTGCACACTGAGAGCTCATGTTGAGCTTCTCGTCTACCAGTACCCCCAAGTCTCTCTCCTCAGGGCTACTTTCCAGCCAGTCCCTGCCCAGCCTGTATTTGTGCCTGGGATTGACTCGACCCAGACGCAGGACCCTGCACTTGCTCTTACTGAACTTCATGAGGTTGGCTTGTGCCCACCTCTCCAGCCTGTCAAGATCCCTCTGGATGGCCTCCCTTCCCTCCAGCGTGTCTGCTGCACCACACAGCTTGGTGTCATCAGCAAACTTGCTAGAGGGTGCACTCAATGCCACTGTCCATGTCACCCACAAAGATGTTGAACAAGACAGGTCCCAGGACTGATCCCTGAGGGACTCCGCATGTCACTGGCCTCCACTGGGACATGGAGCCATTGACAGCCACTCTTTGGGGATGGCCATCAAGCCAGTGTTTTATTCATCTAGTGGTCCACCAATTAAGCCCATGTGTCACCAATTTGGAGACCAGGATGTGGTGCGGGACAGTGTCAAAGGCTTTGCTCAGGTCCAGGTAAATGACATCACTTGCTCGCCCCTCATCTGTTAATTTCGTCACCTGTTCATAGAAGGCCACCAGGTTGGTCAGGCAGGATTTGCCCTTGGAGAAGCCATGCTGACTGTTTCCAATCACCTCTTCCCTATTCTTCTGAGTCAGTAGTGCCTCCAGGAGGATCTGCTCCATGATCTTTCTGGGCACAGAGGTGAGACTGACTGGCCTGTAGTTCCCTGTTTCCTCCTTCTTACCTTTTTGAAAACGGGTGTAATATTTCCCCTTTTCCTGTCTGTGGGGACTACCCCAGACTGCCATGACTTTTGAAATATAACAGAGCGGGGTTTAGCAACCTCATCTGCCAGTTCTCTCAGTACCCATGGGTGTATCCCATCGGGTCCCATGGACTTGAACACCTTCTTGTTCTTCAGGTGATCACGAACCTGATCTGCACTTACAATGGGAAGTTCTTCCTCCCGGTCCCTGGCATTGTCTTCCATAACATCAGGAGTGTGGCTAGAGGCCCTTGCAGTGAAGACTGAGTGTAATGGGTTGGGGCAGACCCCCTCCCCACCATGCGCAGAAATAACGACTCAGACAAACGGATTGCAAAGGTGATGGAAAGTTTAAATAGAACAGTGAGTGCGTGCAGAAAAAAAAAAACTAAAAATACAGTGACAAGAGAGAGAAACCCAAAAACAGACCCAGAGAAACCCATCCCTACCTGAGGGTACACCCAAGACCCCTCAGGGCTCCTTCTTCCCCCTCCCATTGCTAGGCTAGTCTCAGCTGGCCAGATCTGAGACTGCCCATCCCCCCGTGGCCTTGGGCCTAGCCAGGCCCAAAGCCAGGAGATCTCTCCCCCATGTTACCGGCTGACGGAGGAGGAAGAAAAGAGGAAGTGCCAGACCCCGCCGCGAAACTTATAGTGGTGCAAGGGATCATGGTAGGAAATAACCTAATTTCCTGTGTCCACCCACTGGGCTGGACTTCTGGACACAGGAAGCACCCCTGTAGCAGAGAGCACCCAGCCCAAACTACGACAGGAGCCACCCCTTTATTTCAAACCATGATGCCTGCACCCAAACACATCATCAAATCAGAAAACTGATGACATGTCCGGCGAAGTCCGTATCTTCATCTGGGTGTCCACTCAAACAGTCTCTCAGTCAGGCTCTAGTGCCTGTTCATTCCAGTTCTTCTTCCTTCATCCAGTGGAACCTCCCGGCGATGCAGAACTCATTCTCCTGCGGTGCAAGTTCTCCATGGATCCGTTGGGCATCCTGGTCACCTGGAACAGCCTCACGACTTCTCAGTCAAGCCTCTACTTTTCACAGATAATCACTCGGCGGCATATTCTCCACCCCTGGGGCAGGCCAGTCGAAACCATCCAACCCACGACTGCCTTTTTCAATCCATCCAGGGTGCCGCAACCAACCGCTTCCAACTGCGGTCCAAAACCACACGGATGCTTGTCCGAGGTACTCTGCCCCCCCACTAGGCGTACCTGTACCAAAGCAAGACAGCATCCGGCTGCACACCCCCCCCCTTGGAAAGGGAGGGGCTGCACCACAGCTCACTGAGAAGAAGGGAGGTGGAGCCAGGTGCTCGGTGCCAGTTTCAGAACTCGTCCGAAAAAGTCGGGGAAGAGACTAGGGCCGGGCCCGCTGCAGCCCGAGCACACGGCCGGGTCTGCCGGCGCCGCTCGCCCGCAGCAGGGCTCCGCCCACCTCTGCCGCCGCGGCGCAGAATCAAAATCACCTCCACCCCTCGGACACTCAAACGGCTTCTCCAGCGAAAGCCATACACGCGTTCTCAGAGCCCTTGAAAACGGCTTTCCAGCTGGAGTCCCCGTCGGCCCCCCGGGGCTTCGGGAGCTGGCTCGCCTGCTCGCAGCGGCTGGCTCTATCCCCGCAGCGAGAACGGACCTGACTCTGATCTGCTCGCCGCTGCCCCTCCCCCACTTCACTGCCCGCCGCAGAGGAGGGGCAGGTTCCGCGTTCTCAAGCGGTACCCCGATGCCGATGGTCGAGCACCACCCCTGCCTGAAATAGCAGAGGGTCCGCGCCACCGGCAGCGCACCAGTCATCCCCCCACAATCCACAAGAGCTTACACGGCCGCCCCGACAACATCACTTGAGCCCCCAACTGCCAAACCCAAACCGACGCCCAGAACTGAATTTAAACTCTCCATCCTTTGCAATCGATCTGCAGAGTGGGCACAACAGCCAGCCCCACGTTGGTGCGCCAAAATGTAATGGGTTGGGGCAGACCCCCTCCCCACCATGCGCAGAAATAACGACTCAGACAAACGGATTGCAAAGGTGATGGAAAGTTTAAATAGAACAGTGAGTGCGTGCAGAAAAAAAAAACTAAAAATACAGTGACAAGAGAGAGAAACCCAAAAACAGACCCAGAGAAACCCATCCCTACCTGAGGGTACACCCAAGACCCCTCAGGGCTCCTTCTTCCCCCTCCCATTGCTAGGCTAGTCTCAGCTGGCCAGATCTGAGACTGCCCATCCCCCCGTGGCCTTGGGCCTAGCCAGGCCCAAAGCCAGGAGATCTCTCCCCCATGTTACCGGCTGACGGAGGAGGAAGAAAAGAGGAAGTGCCAGACCCCGCCGCGAAACTTATAGTGGTGCAAGGGATCATGGTAGGAAATAACCTAATTTCCTGTGTCCACCCACTGGGCTGGACTTCTGGACACAGGAAGCACCCCTGTAGCAGAGAGCACCCAGCCCAAACTACGACACTGAGGTAAAGAAGTTATTAAGTACCTCAGCCTTTTCCTCATCACTTGTGACCATTTCACCAGTTTCTTTTCTGAGGGGGCCCACAACTTTCCTAGTCCCCTTCTTGCTATTTATATACCTGTAGAAGTTCTTAGTGTTCCCTTTAACCTCCCTGGCTAGATTGAATTAAAACTCTGCTTTGGCTTTCCTAATCAGGACGCTTACTGCTCAGGCAACTTCCTTATATACCCCCTGTTCCAGCTGTCCTTCTCTCCACTTCCTGTAGAGTTTCCTTTTAAGTAATAGTGTGTCCAGTAGCTCCTTGCTCATCCAGGCAGGCCTCCTAGCATTCTTTCCTGCTTTTCTCTTTGTTGGTATACAGAGCTCCTGGACACAGAGGAGGTGGTCCTGGAATACTGACCAGCTGTCCTGGGTCCCTCTTCCCTCCAGGGTTTTGTCCCATAACACTTTGGCTATCAGATCCCTGAAGTGATCAAAGTCTGCATGCCTGAAGTCTAGGGTTGTAAGCTTGGAATACTTCCTCCTGATTGCCCTGAGGATATTAAATTCAACTGCTCCATGGTCACTGCAGCCAAGGCTGTCTCTGAGCCTCACATTGGTTACCAGCCCTTCCCTGTTGGTGAGAACAAGGTCCAGCATAGCACCATTTCTTGTTGGTTCCTCTACCATTTGGAGGAGGAAGTTGTCTTCTATGCAGTCCAGGAACATCCTGGATTGCTGGTGCTTTGATGTGTTGTCCCTCCAGTAGATGTCCGGGTGGTTGAAATCACCCATGAGGACCAGGGCTTGTGACCTGGAAGCTGCTTCTATTTGCCTGTGGAGGGCCTCATCTGCTTGGTTCTGCTGGTCAGGTGGCCTGTAGGAGACCCCCACAGTAATATCTCCTTCCTGTGTCTTGCCTTTATTTTTAACCCATACGCTCTCAACCAGCTCATCATCCCTCCCCAGGTGGAGCTCCACTGATTCCAACTGGTTATTGACATAGAAGACAACACCTCCTCCTCTCCTTTCCTGCCTATCCTTCCTAAAGAGCTTATACCCGTCTATCCCTACATTCCAGTCATGGGAATCATCCCACCAAGTTTCAGTAATAGCCACTGTATCATGGCATCCCAGCAACACAGTGCCCCTTAATTCATCCTGTTTGTTGCCCAAGCTGTGCGCATTCACATAGAAGCACTTCAGCTGGACTGGCCCTGTTGTCCTCTTGTGCCAATTCCCCTTGATTTCCACATTGTCCTGGTGCACATTCGTGGCTTGCCTCAGGGCAGCAAGTTGAGAGCCCTTACTAGCTCTCCATCCCTCTGCCTCTGGTGAGCTGCCCCTCTGTCACAGGCCAGCAGGAGACTATTAACCCCTTTCCCCTTCAAATCTAGTTTAAAGCCCTATCAATGAGCCCTGCCAATTCCTGCCCCAGGATCCTTTTCCCTCTCTGGGACAAGTGTCCCATAAGTTGTTTTCAGCTCTGGTGCCTTGTGAACCAAGCCATAATTGTAGAACCCAAAGCCCTGTTGATGGCACCAGCCTCAGAGCCATGAATTGATCTGTTGGCTCTTCCTCAATGTTCCCTCATCCATTGCTGACATTAGAGGGATAGCAGAGAACACAGCTTGAGCTCCTGGTCCCTTTAGCAGTTGCCCTAAGGTTCTGAACTCTCTTTTAATTGATTGTGATCCTCTCATTGTTGCATCGTCATTACCCACCTGAAAGACTAGAAGTGGACAGTAGTCTGAAGGACTCACGAGTTTGGGAATTTTACCTACAATGTCTCTTACTTGGGCACCAGGGAGGCAGCTGACTTTTCTATGAAATGGATTTGGTCTGCATATTGGGCCCTCTGCTCCCTTCAGTAAGGAGTCTCCTATAATAATGACCCTATGAGGTTTCTTTTCCTGATTAGTTTTGATGGCTGGCCTGAGGCAACCTGTCATTGGTGCAGCTTCTGACCTTCTTGAGTCCTCAACCTTACCGATGACCTGTTCCTCCTGCAGAGCCTCATACCTATTCTGTAAGTGCACTGTAGGCAGCGTGCTGCTCGAAGTAGCAGGCTTTCTGCGCCTGCATTTCTTCCATCAGGCAGAGATCTGTTCCCATCGGCCCTGCTCATGTGGCTTACTACAGGGAGGTTGAGATCCTTGCTGCTGGAAGGTATCAAACTCCCTGTTCCACTAAGAGTTACCCCCTGTTCTGGTTTTGTAGAGGTTAGATTATGGGAATAGTCAATTTTCCTTCCGCCATCTCTTATAGCTCTTAGCCTTTCTACTTCCTCTTTCAGTTCGGCCACCATGCTCATCAGATCACTGATCTGCTCACACCTAACAGAGGAGTTGTTCCTTCCATCCTCCATATCAAGTGCCAGGTTCCAGCACTCACTGCAGCCACCTACCTGAACATCTGCATGCTTGTGTGTGGTCTCTGTTTGGGTGCCCACTGTTCTTCTACTAGCCTTTGCTCTAGTAGTAACCATCTTGCAGTAACCACCCTCTCCACCCATTTTTTTTTTGTTTTTTTTTTTTCCTTTATATTTTCCTTCTGTTGGTGAGAAGGCTGAGCTGAGCACCTTGCCGCTGCCTCCTCTCTCCTCAGCCACGTGCTGGGTTCTGCCCCTCCTCCCCTCTTCAGGAGGTCCCGAGCCACCAGCCCCTTACTGCCTGAAAAGCAAGGAAAGCAAAGCCAAAAGCAAGCTCCCAGTGCTGAGCTCCTTGCCGCTGCCTCCTCTCTCCTCAGCCACGCGCTGGGTTCACATGTTACATGATTAGTCTCAGCTTTTGGGGCCTGGCAAACCTATGTCAAAGCAAGTGTGCTGTGTTTAAAAATGAACAAACAAACAAAACAACAACAACAAAAAACACCCAACAAAACCCACAAAAATTAAACATAAAAATAATTTCTAATAGACACAAGTATAAAAAAAGTAGCCTCTACTCAGATTTTGCAGTAAGAACTCAAGACAGTGGTGATTTCCTGCAGTCTCTGCTCCTTTCCTATTGAAGAAATATAGCATCATTGATTTTAGAATCCAGTAAGGCCTTGAAAGAGTGGGTAAAACACAAAAAAATAATACAGATTGTAGAAAAGACGTACATATCAGTTCCATGGATATTATTTTTAATGAGCTCTTATAATAGCATAATTTGGACTTCATGTAACATACCTGGATTGAATTGCTAAAATTTAGTAAGATTGTTATGTGTTACTTGCCTCCACACAGAAAGTGTGTTTCTTCAGTATACAAAAATTAAACATGATGTTTGGCCTTGTGTCTTGCCTTTGAGGCTTCATTGGAATTTTATTAATTAATGAATTAATGGAGGAATTAATGAAATGCTCATGCTAAAGTAGTCCTCAAGGCTGCATTTTAAGATCATGTTTGCCCTGGCAAAATTAAGACAGGCTTTCCTAGAGAAGCAGTTTAAGTTCTTTCAAAATCATTTATACAGCAAACTCATATTGAAATTCTGTAGTTAGATGGTTAAAATCCGATGAGGTAACTGTCATTTGCAATGCTCAAAATGCCTTCTCTGAATTCTGGAAATACTCTCTGCTTCATTGTTGGGTTATCCTGAAATCCGTACCTTCAGGAATCAGTGAAGACAATTATTCTTTGCAACTGCAGCTGAGTGGAGATGTCTCGAAGATGTGAGCTTGTATTCTTAGATCCTCATATTATGTTCCCAGTATCTTTATCTTGTCCTTGTTTCCCTCGGTTAACTTCTCTTTAACTGGTACCAGGACATTGCTTTGATATTTATGATGTCTGGACAAGGAAAAGAACATGGTCAAGGAAAAGGACCTGTCCAGAACTTTGAAATGGCATTCTGTTCTGAATATTTGAAGCAAAATACTAATAGTCATAGCTTACCTAACATATTCTCAGCAATAAACACAGAGCCATGATGGATAAGTCAGCACAAGAACCTAGATAATGCCAAAATTTTCCAGTCATTTTCTAATTTTACCATTTTCTTCTTTTTATATATTCCTTTTTAAGGAATTTTCTCTCTGATGAGAAACAAAAATGGACAGTACACTTCAGAAAGCACTAAATCCTTGTGCTCATGTGCAGTGATTTGGCCAGATGTACTGACAACTATTGAGACAGACAACTATTAACAACTCAGTTTTAGATTGCTAAAAGTAGTTTAGGAGGCTACCACTGTAAAGTACAAAACTTGCTATGAGAAGGATATACAAGCTTTTGATAAATGGTAAGAGATCTGAACTTTTCAGTAAATTCTTTAAATTTTTGGAGATCAATTCACTTCATTGTTTTCCAGTGTCTGGAATGGTCAAATTTTGAAATATTAAATTATATTGAAGGAATAATTCCAGATTACAGAAATATTGTGAAATAATTTGACACTTTTTTTTTCAACCTCAATGCCTGGAACACAGAACTTCAGTTGCAGTAACATAAATTATTTATTTTGCAGTGAGCTGAAATTTTCTGATATTTCCTAATTGTTAGGCTCCAATTCTGTACTACTATAGATGTTTTAATTACCCTGAGCACGCTTTCTGGACCAGATGTAAGCTGGTAAAGATGTTTATTATATTATACAGCAAAGTTATATAGTCTATCAGAAGGCACATGCATCACATCTCTTCCCACACAATTCTGCATTATGAAGTTCTGTGAACTGTTGCATTTGTGTCAGGCTTGTCCAGACCTGTAAATGGAAGAACTGAATACCACAGGATAAATACTGTAAGTCTTATCTGTTCAAAATTCCGCTTGACTTCTTTGCTGAGGACAAAACTAAATGCAGATGTCATTATGAATAATCAACCTCCAGTCCATCAGTCCTATTTAACTGAAGCACACATTTGTTTTCTTTTGTAATGAAAAGATTCAAATTTACTGCTGTTATTGAGGGGGATTTCTTCATTGGATGTTTTGGTTATGTTTTTATTTATATTTCATTACAACTTTTAGTTACAACTTTTGCTACAGGAAAGTATTAGTACTGCTTTCCTTTAAAAGAAGAGTTTGTTTGGTTTCATTTATTTGTTTGCTTTCTTAAATTAAAAATAAGAAAGAAAAAAGAGAGATAGAGTGAGAAAAATCTCAATAATCAATGGCTTTATTTGTATTGAACTTCTTCATATGCCACTGATAATATGTTCTCTGTGATGCCCTTAAGTTCTGCAGCTCAACTCTTCTTCTCACTATCTTTCCATCTTTTTGGAGTAACAACTGTGTCTATCCACCAACCATTCTGAGGCTGCAAAACCAAATTATTTTTCCCCCTGCTGACACTGCATCTCACAAACTTCAGTGAGTTTCTGATTATGTACTCAAGCTCAAGCAGTTTTCTATCATTTTCAATTTTTTTAGCACCAGTTTCTGTATTGCACACATACCTTCCCATCTAAGAATTCAAATCACCTATGTCTGACAGTTTTTGATGCCCAGGCCTCACTATACCGCCTGTGGTTCAGCACAAAATTGCTTTTTCATCTTCAACGTAGAATGAAAATGTAAGATCTGTCTTTTTGGTAGCCTAAATACTAAAAAAAAGATGGTTACAGAGCTAGTATCTGTCAAAATGAGCTTTCATGGTCTACTGATTCAAGAAAATCAAAATGTCATTCAAGGAAAGTGATATTTCAGTGTATGCAACCCATCACTTTATTTTATCTAGTGCTACAATTGACTCTGCATAGACTGAATCATAAAGTATTTGGCCTTATGCAGACAAAAAAAAAAACAAATAATGCTTGAAAAAGCCTAGGAAATTATAAAAGTTAAAAGTTAAAAACTTTATCTCATAAGGGAAAAAATGTGCTATTCTAATGGACACCATTTTACAGGTACTTTTACAAAGGAGTTCTAAATATTGCTGGAACTACTTTTTCAGTTGTACCATTTATGGTTGTTAAGAAACTAACTCTGAGAGATTTTTCCATATGATTGATGTATTCATCCAAATAGACTGTCATGGCATGGTGGAAGGGCCAAACAGGCCCTGGAAAGGCCAAGAACATGTCCCAATAGGTCAAGCATTGGGCCCCCTCTTCCCCTTCCCTCTGGGGGATTTTTTGGCTCAAGATAGACCATGAGGCTAGGAATCTGTAAATCTGGTGACCTGTACATGGCCCAAAATTTCCTGGACATACCCTGAGGTCCAGGAAAACTAAGTGCACATGTTGCACATGAGTCTGACCTTGTGACACACATATTGGCCTGTCTGTGTGTCTGAACATGTTCGATTCCATAGGGTAAAGTATCGTGTTTCTATCTTCCAATCTTTTCTACCATTGGTCATTAACTCTCTTTGGACGTTATTAATACAAGTGGAAATGGTAAACAAGTTGCTTTGTTCTGCCTTCTGCTGTACCTGTACCTCTGTTTATTTTGGTGTTTTGTTTGTGTTTCCTTTTCTATGGCATGCTGTATGTGCTTGCGATGATGCAAGGAGAAAGAAGCATAAAGCAATTTGTCCTGCAAAAGATAAGGATAAACTGGTGAACAAAAGAAAGAGTAAGCTGTTTGCTTGCTCAGCTCTTAAGTTCTTATCGGGCATTTGAAGATGGCCAAGGTCAGTGGGTGAAACTAACAAAGGCCTCAGGGAGGTGAGGAAAATCTCTCCTCCTCTGTCCAGGCCTGTGTTTCAGCCATGAGGAACAGATTCCTCCCCGTCTGAGGGAGAGAATATGGGCGGTATGTATCCCACTGTACCCTGTGGTTTTGCTTGCATGGTACAATGAAATAAAATCATATTGGCAAGTTGACTGAGTTATTATAAGCATGTCTGCAAAATATATAAGTGAAGAAATAAATACATAAAAGGTGGGAAAGGTAAGGAAAAGGGGAAGGGGAATACACAGAGACAATAAAACAATTTTGAAAATTCTGAATACCTTATTAGTGAGGGAAAGTAAAACATAAAAATAAAACTATGCTTTCTACTAGTTAAACACTTTTGCTTTTAGCATTATTGAGATATTCCTATTTGATTCACTCAAATTTATGTCTAACACTTTGGAAAGCCCAAACCCCTTTGGATTCAAGTGAGTAGTGTGTATAAATTTCCAGGGCTTTAAGAGTCCACTCCATGGCCATGACATTACTTGTTCTGCAGGATACATTTCAAAATATCTCCAATTGGTTAGAATCATAGAATCAATAAGGTTGGAAAAGACCTCAAAGGTCACAGTATCACAGTATCATTAAGGTTGGAGGAGACCTCAAAGATCGTTGAGTCCAACCTGTCACCATAGACCTTATGACTAGACCATGGCACCAAGTGCCACGTCCAATCCCCTATTGAACACCTCCAGAGATAGTGACACCACCACCTCCCTGGACAGCACATTCCAATGGCTAACAACTGTCTCTGTGAAGAACTTTTTCCTCATCTCAAGACTAAACTTCCCCTGGAACAGATTGAGACTGTGTCCTCTTGTTCTGGTGCTGGTTGCCTGGGAGAAGAGACCAACCCCCTCCTGGCTACAACCACCCTCCAGGTAGTTGTAGAGAGCAATGAGGTCTCCCATGAGCCTCCTCTTCTCCAGGCTAAACAACCCCAGCTCCCTCAGCCTTTCCTTCATAGGGCTTGTGCTCAAGGCCTCTCCCCAGCCTCGTTGCCCTTCTCTGGACATGTTCAAGTGTCTCAGTGTCCTTGAACTGAGGGGCCCAGAACCGGACACAGTACTTGAGGTGTGGCCTAACCAATGCTCAGTACAGGAGCACAGTGACTTCCCTGCTCCTGCTGGCCTGTAGCAGTTTGGGCCAGATGTCCCCTGCTGTGTCCACATAAGGAACACTTCCTGTGTCCCGAAGGAGTCCAGCCCAGTGGGTGGACACAGGAAGCCATCCTGGCACTTCCTCTTTTCTTCTTCACTGCCACCTGGTAACTGGGGGGGAGGTGTCTCTTGGACTTGGGCCTGACTAGGCCCAAGGCCAGGGGGAAGGGCAATCTCAGACCTGGCCAGCTGAGATTAGCCTAACAATGGAGGAGGGGGGGGGGGGGCAGGGGAAGAAAGAGCCCTGGGGGTTTTGGGTGTACCCTCAGGTGAGGATGGGATGTTTCTGGGTGTACCTTGGGATCTCTTTTGTTGCTGTGCTTCTGGCTCTCTGTAAACATTCACCGCTTTCCATTTGAACTTTCCACCACTTTTGCAATCCTTTTGTCTGAGTCTCATTTTTGCCCATGGTAGGGAGGGGATCAGCCTCAGCCCATCACATGGCCACACTATTCTTGATGCATACCAGGATGCCATTGGCCTTCTTGGCCACCTGGGCACACTGCTGGCTCATGTTCAGCCTACTGTCAACCACTACCCCCAGGTCCCTTTATGCCTGGCTGCTCTCCAGGCACTCTGACCCCAGTCTGTAGCACTGCATGGGGTTGTTGTGGCCAGTGTGTAGAACTCAGCACTTAGATGTGTTAAATCTCATGCCACAGGGCTCTGATCCTCTATCCAGCCTCTCAGGGTCCTTCTGCAGAGCCCTTCTACCCTCTAACTGATCAATATCTGCTCCCAACTTGGTGTCATCTGCAAATTTACTGATGATGGACTCAATCCCCTTATCCAGATCATCAATAAAGATATTAAACAGGATGGGGCTCAGCACTGATCCCTGGGGGACACCACTAGTGACTGGCCTCCAGCTGGATGTGGCACCATTCACCACCACTCTCTGGGCACAGCCCTCCAGCCAGTTCCTAACCCAGCATACAGTGCTGCTGTTCAAGCCACGGGCTGACAGGTTGGCCAACAGATTGCTATGGGGAATGGTGTGAAAGACTTTGCTGAAATCCAGGTAGACCACATCCACAACCTTCCCCACATCCACCAGGTGGGTCACCTGATCATAGAAGGAGATCAGGTTGGAGAGGCAGACCTGCCCCTCCTAAATCCATGTTGGCTGTACCTGATCCCTTGGCCATCCTTCAGGTGTGCAGTGATTGCCCCTAAGATGATCTGCTCGATAATTTTCCCTGGCACTGAGGTAAGGCTGACAGGACTGTAGTTTGCAGGTTCTTCCATCTGACCCTTCTTGTGGATGGGCATCACATTGGCCAGTTTTCAGTCCTCTGGGACCTCTCCTGTGAGCCAGGACTGGTGGAAAATGATGGACAGAGGCTTGGCCAGCTCATCTGCCAGCTCACTCAGCACCCTAGGATGGATCCCATTTGGTCCCATGGAAATGTGAGTATCCAAGTGGCTCAGCAAGTCCTGAACTAATTCCTCATGGATTTCAGGGAGACTACACTACTTTCTGACCCCATCAACCAGTTCAGGAGGCCAATTATCCTTGAGACCTCCTGCCTTATTGTTGAAAATTGGGGCAAAGAAGGTATTTAGAACCTCAGCCTTTTCCTTATCTTTAGTTACGGTGTTCCCCTCTAGGTCTAATAAGGAGTGGAGTTTCTTCTTGCCCCTCTTTTTAGCATTAATATATTTGTAATAATGCTTTTTATTATCTTTCACAGAAGTGGCCAGCTTAAGTTCTAACTGGGCTTTTGCCTCTCTAATTTTTCTCTGCCATGATCTAACAACTTCCTTAAATGTATCATGAGTTGCCTCCCCACCTTTCCAAAGGTGATACACCCTCTTTTTTTCCCTTAATTCCGTCATGAGCTGCTTCCTCATCCAGGCCGGTCACCTTCCCTGCCAGCTCATCTTTCAGCACATGGGAACTGTCAGTTCCTGTGCCTTCAATAGCTCATGTTTGAAGCAGGTCCATCCATCCTGGAACCCTTGGTTCTTAAGGGCTGCTACCCAGGGTACTTTCTGAATAAGTTGCTTAAACAAGTTGAAATTTGCCCTCCAAAAGTCCAAGTTGTGGGTTCTGTTACTGCTCCTCCCTATCTCCCTGAATATTGAAAGCTCCACTATCTCATGGTCACTGCACCCTAGACAGCCTCCTACCATCACATCTCCCACCAGCCCTTCTCCATTTGAGAACAGCAGGTCAAGCAGAGCCTAACCCCTGGTAGGCTCACTTAACAGCTGCATGCAACAAACAAAACCAAAACAAACAAACAACAACAAAACCCCCTCAAACAGCAAACAAGAAAAGCACAATTTACTGTTGTATGTCAGGCAGAATTATAATGCTAAAGGTAATACAAATCAGTGTTTAAATATTGTTATTTCACTGGAATTACATTTGAAATAAAAACACCTCATAAAATTTTACCATATAAAATGGTTTGATTTGAATCAATTGTCAAGATTTTCTCATCTTCTCATACAAAAGATGATATTCTATAATAGGCCTTGTTGTCTGTAACTTTCCATAAGTTTCCATCTGTTCCATTAGTGACTGTTCTATCCAGATATTTTTCATTTGTGTCTTCAGCACCAGGTCAGATTTAGTTGATTTACAGAGTGGAAAGTTTTATCACATGCCATTTTTTCAGGAACTCTGACAGACCATAGCTTCACAAATCCTTTGGAGTATGTCTCTGTACATCTACAGATGCACAGCGGCATAGCCTTCTGCTTGAGATCAGTAGGGTTTTTTTAAAAATAGATGTGCTTTTATGATCTTATAAGTATGTAAAACAATAGATCGCACCTTCAGAAAATGTATCTGTCTACTAATCTTTCAGTCTGTTGAACTGAATATAGAAAGGTGCTCAGCTGAAGACTTTAAATACACTTTATCTTTTTCTTATTTGGAAGACTTATACAACTAGCCATCTATCCCAGGGTGCAGGGAAACAAGGAGGAGCAACGACAAAACCTGCTCCCCCCTGCCGTTCATCTTCCCAAAGCAGCCCCTGTTGCCTCTACACCATCCTCCACCCTGCCTAAACAGCTCCTGCTCCACCACCACCATTCTTGCACCCATCCCAGAGCCACGGACAAGGACCTCAACCAGCCAAGATACCACACAGAGGAGCTCAGTCCCAGTAAGGAGGCCCAGCCAGCACCCATGGATGATATTGGAGTGTCATTCAATCCTCTTTCTACCTAACTGGGGGGCCACCAGGCTCCCCCAGCCTCTGTTGTCACCACCAACATCACCCAATGCATGCCATGAGGACTCATCAGTAATGAGAGGAAGATCCCTCAGCCCAGATGGACTCAGCTTGGGGCTTCTGCCTTTCCTGGGGGGGGATTAAAGAGAGAAGTGGGCAGGGAGGGCCAAGTGGCCACACCTAGAGCGGGAAGAGACTCCAACAGAGCCCAGGTGCTCTGGGATTTGGGGGAAAAAAGGAGGAAAATGGGGGGTTGGGGTGGAAAAGGAGAAGATATAATGGGAAAGTGGAGGTGGTGGTGAAAAAAATTGATTCTAAAACAAGTTTATTTTCCATAAATCTTTCATCATGTACAACTGCAGTTCATGGTTTGTTTTGCCTCCATGCAAAAGAACAAACCCATCAATACTTCATAAAATAAAACATGATGGTGGCTATTACAATTAAATCTTTCTATTGTCATCATTTTACTTGGTGGGAAAATTTGTGCTTTTCAGATCAAGATGACAAGTTTTAACCAAAACCAACCAACCAAACAAAAAGCTTCTGCAAGAGTGGATTTTCTTCCTGTATACCAGCAGACAACACCAGGATGATGAGGGACTGGAGCACATGCTCTGTGAGGAGGAGATGAGAGCCCTGGGGCTTTTTAGTCTAGAGGGGAGAAGACTGAGAGGAGATTTAATAAACATTTGAAAATATCTGAGGGCTGGGTGTCAAGAGGGAGGGGACAGGCACTGCTCAGTTGCACCCTGTGACAGCAGAAGGGGCAATGGATATAAACAGCAGCACATGAAGTTTGACCTCAATGTGAGGAGGAACTTCTTCACCGTGAGGGTCACAGAGCACCAGAGCAGGTTGCCCAGAGAGGTTGTATAGTCTCCTTCTCTGGAGACATTCAAGACCCATCTAGATGTGTTCCTGTGTGACCTATGCTAAATTCTATGGTCTTGCTTTGGCAGGGGTGTTGGACTTGATGATCTTTGAAGGTCCCTTCGAACCCCTAACATCCTATGATCCTGTGATCTTTATGAAAAGGATGTTCACATTTTAAGATGTTACTGATGAATAATATTGTAATGATTTTTCTCCAATATTGAATAGCTCTGTTTCTTTCAAAATAATACATAAACAAGTGGTGGTTGAATGTTCAAAGATATCTTACACAATGTCTAGAAATAATTTATATTCTGTTGGAAGGATGTTTCTGGTGGTATATTGATTAACCATATAAACCTAGAAAACTGTTTTTATTTAAATGACAGTATTTATTCAAAGATTATTTATTTTCATCAGAACTACATTTCTCTTCCTTTCCATGTAAGAATAGCCATTTATATCCATAAATAAATAAATATATTCAAATACATTAAGGAAAAATTAAAACGTTTTTTCAACTGAGGAGATTAAGTCTTTTTGGCCCAAATTAAATTAATAGTTCAATTGGAAGCTAAGAACTTAAAAAAAATATTATGTAAGTGTGGCCGGTTGACGTTGCCCCCTTAAGAAAGGGAATATGGTGGATGGAAGTTGGTAAACGGAAGGAATAGTCTAAACTAATTTCATTGGACGAGTGGGAGGAAGCACCTTCTGAGCTGGGACTATACTGAGTTTCTCCAGCACCTTATCTTCAGTCTTGCTTCCGCCTCTTCTCCGTGCAGCAGCTTTCTGTGCTGGGCTTTCTGCCAAGGCCTCGGCCTTGAAGAGAGATAAAGGCCGGTATATTAACTCCCTTCCAATTAACACGAACTACTTCTAACTTTTTTTTCCTCTCTTTTCTTTCTCTTTCTATCCCATTCTGGGGAAAGGGGGGGGAAGAGAGGGGAGAGCGGAGGTGGGGGACCCCTCTGCCGAGGGGGCTTACTCTCATTTCTGTGTTGCTCTGTTGTATATCTTTGTATATATTGTAGATATTGTAAATTTGTAAATATTCCCCTGCAAACCCTACATTGCTTTGTAAATATAGCTCCACTGCTTTGCTAATTCAGCTTGCGAGTTTTTTTTTCCTTTCCCTTCAATTTTTTTTTTCCTTTTACTTTACAAGGGGGAAGGGAGGAGGCTTCTTGGCCTTACCCCTTCCAAACCCACTACAGTAAGTAATTGCATACATTGTGAAGCAAGCAAATGAAAGACAGAAGGAAACTCCTTTAGAGCATTTAAATGTGATATGTGCAGAATTAGATTAGACATGGATCAAGAGCTATCACAACACTATTAATCCCACTGTAAATGTTCCCAGTTAGGCTGTCTGCAGGAAAGGACATTTTCTGTAAGATTTCAAATATTCCTGCAGTTTATACTGCAGAAGAGTTTATAGCAATTGGTAGCCGATTACCAGAAGGGATAGTAATTCATCTAATGGAGATAAAAATATTCTCCCAGTGTTACACAAAAGTCATGTTCATTTGTGCAGAAAGTATTCTAAACAAAGGCAGTCTGGATGATTTGCTCTCCTGTATTAAGTCATCATCTGTAAAACAGCTGTAAGCATATCTTCTACTGAAGGAGTGGTTTTGGCATCAGTGCACATTTTCTGCAGAGCTATCATTTTCCAGGGTATCTTGGAAGGACAAATAGAGAATGCAGGAATCAGCAATTTTGATGGTGGCAGTAAGTGCAAGGGTTCCATTAGATAAGCTTGGTAAATGAAAGTAGGTAAAAAATTGATCTCTGCTTCTTAGTCAAGTTTTATACCACATTGCTTTGGGTAAGGCTCATTTTCAGATGATTTTTCTGTAAATAAGTTGGTTCGTATGGTCCAAAGCAGGGTCAGCAAGAAAGCTAATAAATATCCAGTATGAATGATCAGGGGTTTGATGTTCAAGCTTTTACTTTGGCCTCTGTTATCTAGTGTTTTAAACATATTCATTAGTTTGAAGGGCATGTTGAAGGACAGCTCTTACCTCAGGGACTATGAAGTCCATTTGCATCTGAACTTCATGGTCATTAGTAATTTTTTTTACAAGTTTTGTTACCCTCTACTCAGCCCTGGTGAGACCCCACTTGGAGTACTGCCTCCAGTTCTGGAGCCCCTATTACAAGAGGGATGTGGAGGTGCTGGAACATGTCCAGAGGAGGGCCACGAGGATGATCAGAGGGCTGGAGCACCTCTCCTATGAGGACAGACTGAAGGAGTTGGGGCTGTTCAGTCTGGAGAAGGGAAGGCTCTGAGGTGACCTAATTGTGGCCTTCCAGTATCTGAAGGGGGCCTACAGGAAGGCTGGGGAGGGACTTCTCAGGATCTCAGGTAGTGATAGGACTAGGGGGAATGGAATGAAGCTGGAGGTGGGGAGATTCAGGCTGGAAGTGAGGAGGAGGTTCTTCACCATGAGAGTGGTGAAACCCTGGAATGGGTTGTCCAGGGAGGTGGTTGGGGCCCCATCCCTGGAGGTGTTTAAGACCAGGCTAGATGAGGCTCTGGCCAGCTTGATCTAGTCTGGGGTGTCCCTGCCCATGGCAGGGGGCTTGGAACTAGATGATCCTTGTGGTCCCTTCCAACCCTGAATGATACTATGATACTATGATACTATGAAGTCTGTATAAATGTAATTGGTGAGTGAGACCTCCCTGTCTTTTGTCTTGATACCTGAGCCTTTTGGTGTATTTTCTCTTCCCCATTACACTGAAGGGGAGTGGGACCGGACTGGTCAAGCAGATGAGTAGCTTTGTTGCTAGCTGTGTGGGCTCAAACCACAACACCTAACAAACACACCACAAAAACCCTCCAGAAACAGGAGTAGAAAAAAACTGCACAATGGAACAGGATTCTGTAGTTCCATGATGACTTTCAGTAGGAAATTACTTTACCAAGCTCTCAGAGAAAGGTTTGTGGCACCTTAGGATGAGTGTGGAAAATATGATATAGGAGAAATCTTCAAGGTTCTGTATAAGAGGAAAACTTTTTTTAGTTTGTTTTTGGGTTTTATTGTGTAATTAAATAACCCTGTTCTCTTAGTATGATCTTGATAACAAATAGTGCTGCTCATTTCTTGCTTGTTCTTTGAAACTCTTTTCATATGACTATATGAATGAGCATACACAAGTAGGGGCATGTTTAGTTCTATGAAAAGTGGTAAAGCCTTTTTATGCTTATGTATTTTGGAAATGCAAGATAAAAGGCTAGAATACATGTATTGATATTACTAACAATTAACAATGAAATATCAAAATTTGTTTCTGAAAAATTTCTACTATGGCAGAAAAATTATATCTTCAAGGGGTATCAGGGAAAATTAATCTCAATATGAAGTTGACTATCTCTACTTATTATTAAAGGTATTTAAATAGCAACATAAATGTATATGCCTAATTTCACAGCTGCTGAGGGATGTTGCCAGTCCTGAGTGAACTGGGAAAGAAAAGACTCATTAGAAATCAGATGGCATAAGTGAAGGCATAGCATTACATTACATATTGCACACATTGCCCAGAAAATCATTTGGAATATTTATCATTCAGATAACACTGAACTGTTTCACTGTGATTTCAGTCTTATATGGTATCACCAATGGGGTTTCCTGAGATTCTCCTCCCAATAATCTCCCCAGTGCTCCTTTTGAAACTTGATCTCCTGAATGCCTTCTCTTGAAACACCTGCATGATTTGTCCATCCACCATGGAGATATGTGCCATTTCTATCAGCTTCTCCCTTCATTACTCATTGTGTGCAGCAATTACTCAGATAATATTTCAGGTTTTCATTAATATACAAACATTCCTATATATATATATATATATTTATATATATGACCATATTAATTGACAAAGGAGAGATTGATGAATGGATAAGCCTGTGTCAAAAGATATATTCATTATACTGAGTCTAATTTACTTATAATAACTAGATTCAGACAGTTCTGAGACCAAATGAATTTTGAAAGAATGTGAAGTGAAAGTTGAATGGTAGACTACATCCATCCATAGAATAGAATAGAATAGAATAGAATAGAATAGAATAGAATAGAATAGAATAGAATAGAATAGAATAGACCAGACCAGGTTGGAACAGGCCTTCAAGATCATCATGTCCACCCTATCAACTAATCCAACCCACCTAATCAACTAAACCATGCAACCAAGCACCCTATCAAGTCTCCTTCTGAACACCTCCAGTGATGGTGACTCTACCACCTCCCTGGGCAGCCCGTTCCAATGGGCAATCACTCTCTCTGTGTAGAACTTCTCCCTAACATCCAACCTAAACTCCCCCTGGTGCAGCCTGAGACTGTGTCCTCTTGTTCTAGTGCTGGTTGCCTGGGAGAAGAGATCAACCCCCACCTCGATACAACCTCTGTTAAGGCAGTTGTAGAGAGCAATAAGGTCACCCCTGAGTCTCCTCCTTTTCTTGTGGATGGGTGTCTCAGTCCAGAGAGAGAAAGAGACTCAAGTTCATTTGAATATTCCCATGTTGTGAAATTAGAGGCGCAAATGAGGCCAAAATATCAACAGCTAGACTATTTATTACATAAACAAAGTGGAAATAAGAAGGGGAGAGGGAGAAAATAGAGAGGGAGAGAGAGAAGAGAGAGGAAAGAGGAAAGGAATTATATTACCACACCTCTCACCCCCTCAAGACAGTTTGAGTCTGTGGAGGAAAGGTGATGCAGGAGATGTTGGGTCTGTAGAGAAAGAGTGCTGAGGCTTTGGCTGGAGAAGAGCTGTGGTCCTCTGAGCAGCCTTTTCAGCTCCATGAGTTGCAGCAGTTGGATCTTAGGACACGGAGAGAGTGTTCAGTCTGCTTCTTCCAGGATCTACGGACTCTTTTCTCTGGAGCAGCATTGTCCCAGGCTTTTCCTTCTCAGTGGCATGGTCTTTCTCCTGTGTTTTCCTTCATCTCCATTTTTCTTCTGTGTTTTTCTTCTGTCAAGACAGTAGTTGCTCAAGTCTTTTATACAGTTTTTTAGTCCTTAGGTATGTGTCCAAGTATTGTCCCTCAGGAATTGTGGGGCCAGGAAATCATCCTTAGGTAAATATCCAGGTATCATTCCCCAGGAAACCTTTCTGTGAATTCCTGTGTGTTTGGGCAGAGGTCTCGATGGAGTGGGGAGGCCTCTGTCTCCTCCTTCTCCACCTACATGCCCACACACTCATTCCATTGTCTCATCATGCTCCCTTTCCAGGGTACTTGATGGGTGGAGATTGTTTTGTCTTATGCATATTCTCAAAGGTAGCCTCGGTCCATTGTTGTCAGGCCAGCTGTGGTCCAGTGATCCATGTTATCTTTGCACCTTCCAAGAGTCATTCCAGTGGCTCTGCCCAACACATATCAGCTATTGTCTGGACAAGCAGCAAGTGATTTTATCTTTGTTGAGTCACACCAGGAGAGACAAACTTTTAGTCTCTCACAATGGGCACCACATTGGCCAGCTTCCAGTCTTCTGGGACCTCTCCAGTGAGCCATGACTGGTGAAAAATGATGGAGAGAGGCTTGGCCAGCTCATCTGCCAGCTCTTTCAGCACCCTAGGATGGATTCCATCTGGTCCCATGGACTTGTGGGGATCCAAGCAGCTGAGGAGTTCTCTAACAACCTCCTCCTGGAACAGAGGGAAAACTATGCTGCTCCCTGGCTCCATCTGCCAGCTCTGCAGGCCAGCTGTCTGGAAGACATTCTGTCCTGCTAGTAAAAATTGAGACAAAGAAGGTGTTAAGTACCTCTGCCTTTACCTCATCTTTTGTTACAATGTTTCCCTCCGTGTCAACCAAGGAGTGGAGGTTGTCCCTTCCCTTCGTCTTGCTATTAATGTATTTATAGAAGCACTTTTTGTTGTCCTTCACAGTAGAGGCCAGTTTAAGCTCCAAATGTGCTTTTGCCTCCCTAATTTTCTTCCTACATGATTTAGCAACATCCTTAAACATTCCGTAGGTTGCTTCACCTTTCTTCCAAAGATGATACACCCTCTTTTTTACCCTTAGTTCTATTAAACGTTCATTACCCATCCAGGCTGGCCGTCTGTCCCGGCAGCTCATCTTCCGGCACATTGGCACAGCCTGTTCCTGCACCTACAACAGTTCTTCCTTGAAGCAGGTCCAGCCCTCCTGGACCCCTTTATTTTTAAGGGCAGTTTCCCAAGGAATCCTCTGAGTTAGTTCCTTGAGTAACCTGATGTCTGCCCTCCAGAAGTCCCGAGTGGAGGTCTTCTGGCTGCCCCTCTTAGATAGTCTGAATACTGAAAATTCAATTATCTCATGGTCACTGGCCCCTAAACACCCTCCGACCACTACACCACCCACCAGCCCTTCCCAATTGGTGAAGACGAGGTGAAGCATAGCCTCACCCTAGTAGGCTCTCGCAGCACCTGGGATAAGAAGTTGTCCCCCATGCACTCTAAGAACCTCCTAGACTGCCTCCTCTCTGCTGTGTTGAGATCCCAGCAGATATCAGACAAGTTGAAGTCACCCATGAGAACAAGGTCCGGAGATCTTGAGACAGCCTTAAGCTGCCTATAGAATGCTTCATCAACATCTTCCTCCTGGTTGGGTGGTCTATAACAGACTCCAACCAGGGTGTCTGCCCTGCCAATCTTCCCTCTAATTCTCACCCACAAGCACTCAACCCGATCGTCCCTAATCTCCATCTCAATGGTATCTAGTGCCTCCCTAATGTACAGGGCCACCCCTCCACCCCTTCTTCCTTGCCTGTCTCTCCTGAAGAGCCTTTAGCCGTCAATTGCAGCGTTCCAGTCATGTGAGTTGTCCCACCACGTCTCTGTGATGGCAACTACATCATAACTTTCCTGCTGCAACAAGGCTTCCAGATCCTCTTGTTTGTTGCCCATACTTCGTGCATTAGTGTACATACACTTCAGATGGGCTGCTGGTTTCACCTCCGACTCTAGCTTGTCACCCCCAGACTCTTGCCTGAGGGGACTAGTTTCAGCCCCTTCCCCCTTCGAAACTAGTTTAAAGCCCTGTTGATGAGACCTGCCAATTCCCTTCCCAGGATCTTTTTACCTTTGGGGGACAGGCCGTTCTCATATACTGTGACCTTTCCCCTTCTCTGGGATAGATGTACTCCATCTGTTGCCAGCTGGCCTGGTGCAGTAGAAAGTTTCCCAAGATCAAAAAACCTAAAATTCTTTTGACTGCACCAGCCTCTAAGCCACTTGTTAACTATAGCTGCTGACCTGTTTCTTATGATATTCCCTCCTGCAACTAAGGGTATTGATGAAAAAATTATTTGTGCACCTGACCCCTCAGCCAGGTCTCCCAGGGCCCTGAAGTAATTTTTGATAGCCCTGGGAGTTCTGGTTGCAACATCATCATTCCCTAACTGCATAACTAGTAAAGGGTAGTAGTCAGAGGGCTGCACCAGTCTAGGCAGCCTACTGGTAACATCATTAACTTGGGCTTCTGGCAGACAACAGAGTTCACTATGAGATGGGTCAGGCCGACATATAGGGCCCTCCGTTCCCCTCAGAAGGGAATCACCAATAACAATTACCCTCCATGATCTACCCTACATGAATTACCCTACATGATCTTCTGATCATATTCCAAGAATGAATAAAACAGCAAGTCACTGTGATCAGATAGTGAGGAAACTGAATAAAAATAGATGAACATTTTAATAATACAGGTTCAGATTTCTTTTTCTAATTCACAGTAGAATGCATCTTGATGAGCTTTCTTTGCCAACTCACACTGTGCTGAGTGTATGACAAAATGAACATGAAAATGTTACAAGTTATGTTGTAGTTTTTTTATAATAAGCTGTTACATATTTGGGAATGTGTAATGAGTACAACAAGGAAAATTTTTAGTAAACTTTTCAAGAAGGTTTGCTCAATTAATAAACTGTATTTTTAAAAATTCTGACTTAATATTCCAGTGTCTCTGTTGATTAATACATATTCATATGTAACTGTATCAGATTCATGGTTAGAACTGAAAACTTTCTGTTTTCAGTCACTAAGCTAGTGATTGAGTATCAGGTAACTTTACGTAGGATTTATGTTAACGAGCTGCCAAAGCCCAGTGAAATTTGGAACCCAAGGATGTGGCTGCTGTTTGCAAGGTGGAACTTACGTTACAGAGGCAGATACTCAAACACAGTCACATACACATGCACACACATGCAGAGAACATTAACATGCTTGCCACAGAACACTGATTTAACAGCACCCACATAAACATCAATGGCTCTCAGGTATATATGAGCACAGACAGCACAGGGCTTTTCTTCCCAGTGGATCAGGTTCAGGGATTACTAGGGATGTACAATTGCCTTCAACCCAACCCAAACTATTTAGATTTACAAGTACATTACAGTCATAGATCAATCAATCTATCACAGTCACAATATTGGCACAATTTAAAAGTTTTTTTAATATCCCAGTGCAGATCTCAGATCACATATGCAGCTCAAGGGATAGGCTCTTTTAAATATGATTCTCATGCAAAGTATAATTTTCTAACAAATAACACATAGACACAGCATCTGGCTCTATACAATCCGACTGCCAGCCCCCAAAATTCTCATCACACATGCATATAAAGACACAATAAAATCAGTAGTAACATGAGTTAATAAAAAGATATGATAGACTGCAGTAATCAGGGCCAAGGTTTAATCAGACAAATGTACTTGGTTATGGTTGACCAAACATTTTTACTCCATGTTCTCTCTATTTTGCCATGCTTGTTCTTCTCCTACATGCTTTGAGCCTTCCCCTTTCACAGTATCACAGTATGACAGTATGACAGTATCACAAAGGTTGGAAGAGACCTCGAAGATCATCGAGCCCAGCCTGTCACCACAGACCTCATGACTAGACCATGGCAACAAGTGCCATATCCAATCTCCTCTTGAACACCTCCAGGAATGGTGACTCCACCATCTCCCTGGGCAGCCCATTCCAATGATGAACGACTCTCTCAGTGAAGAACTTTCTCCTCACCTCGAACCTAAACTTCCCCTGGTGCAGCTTGAGACTGTGTCCCCTTGTTCTGGGGCTGGTTGATGGGAGAAGAGATCAACCTCTGCCTGGCTACAACCACCTTTCAGGTAGTTGTAGAGGGCAATGAGGTCTCCCCTGAGCCTCCTCTTCTCCAATCTAAACAATCCCAGCTCCCTCAGCCTCTCCTCATAGGGCTTGTGCTCAAGGCCTCTCACCAGCCTTGTTGCCCTTCTCTGGACACGTTCGAGTGTCTCGATGTCCTTCTTAAACTGAGGGACCCAGAACTGGACACAGGACTCAAGGTGCAGCCTAACCAATGCAGAGCACAGGGGTACAATGACTTCCCTGCTCCTGCTGGCCACACTATTCCTAATGCAGTCCAGGATGCCATTGGCCTTCTTGGTCACCTGGGCACATTGCTGGTTCATGTTTTGGTGGCTGTCAATCACCACCCCCAGCAGAACAACACTTGAGCTCCTGCCCCATCAATCAATTGTCTAAGAGCCTTGAATTCCCTTTTAATTGCCCTGGTGCCTTTTTTGTAAATTTCATCACTCCCAGCTTGTATTACCATCAGAGGGTAATAGTCAGAGGGCTGGATTAACTTCGGGAGTCTCCTGGTGATGTCCCTCACCTACCCCCCAGGTAGGGAGCAGACCTTCCTATGGGATGGGTTGGGACGACATATGGGTACCCCCCAGGAGAGAGTCCCCAACAACTATAACCCTTCTCTTTTTCTTTGTGGAGCTGGTTGTTATAGTTGGTGGGGACTGCTTGGCCTTAGGCTCCTCCCCAGATGGCTGCTCCTCATCCTTCTTATCCCCACTTCCCTCGACCTGCAGGGCCTCATACTTATTATGAAAGGGCAGTGGAAGAGGAGGAGTGGGCTGGGATGGATTTCCCTTGCCACCCCTGGCAGGGACCTGTATCCATGCCTCCCTGTTTCCAGGCACCCGTCCCTCAGCAGGGGAGATCTGCAGAGCCTTCTCCCACATATCTAACTCCCTTTCACTTTCCCTTATTGACCTGAGCCTATATACCTCATCCTTGATCATGGCCACTTCATCCTTCAGCTCTGATACTAGACTGAGGAGAAAGTTCACCTGGTCACACCTGACACAGGTGTTCTCTCCTTCCCACTCCATTCCAAGTGCCAGGCTCAAGCACTCTCTGCAGCCAGCAGCCTGGACTCCTGCGTGATGATGCAGCAACTCTGTGTGGGTAGATACTGTTTTTCTAGCCTTTGTCCAAGTGACAACCATGGTTCAGCATTTGTTTGAAAAAAAAAAATTTGTTTTTTTTTTTAGGTCCATGAGGGATAGCCAAATCACACAGATGTTTCAGGTGGAGGCATTAAAGAGATTATCAAGCTTCAAATGAAGCACTGGGAGGGGCTTGGGAGAACATCAGGAAACCCCATTGGTGATACCATAAAGACTTAAAATTGCCTTGGTAATGGGTATCAGAAATATCAAATCTGCATATACTAAAACTGGGAACATGGAAGAACATGTAATTTTTGACAGAATATTTACTTGAAAAGTAGCAAGGGTAAGAGACTCCCAAAGCTGATCCAGCCCTCTGACTATTACCCTCTGCTGGTAATACAAGCTGAGAGTGACGAAATTGACAAAAAAGGCACCAGGGCAATTAAAAGGGAATTCAAGGCCCTCGGACAATTGATTGATGGGGCAGGAGCTCAAGTGGTGTTCTGCTCAGTTCCCTCAGTGGCAGGGGTGTACACTGAAAGGAACAGTTGGCTCAGGGGATGGTGCCAGCAGCAGAATTTTGGTTTATTTGATCATGGGGCAACTTTTACTGCACCCGACCTGCTAGGTCCTGATGGGGTGCATTTATCTAGAAAGGGTAAGAGAGTCCTAGCACTGGAGTTGGCAGGGCTCATTAGGAGGGCTTTAAACTGGGTCTGAAGGGGGTGGGTGAGGAAATTGGTCCCTCTGCAGAGGAAAGAGTGGGATACAAATTAGGGTTAATTGGGAAGACGAGAGCCCAGCTGAAGTACAGGTACACCAATGCACACAGCATGGGCGATACGCAGGAGAAGCTGGAAGTTCTGGTCCACCAGGGTGACTATGATATTGTTGCCATCTCAGAAACATGGTGGGATAATACGCAAGACTGGAGTGCTACACTGGGGGTTTAATGGCTCTTTAGGAGAGACAGGCAAGGGAGAAGAGGAGGAGGGGTGGCTCTGTATATTAGGGAGTCACTCTCTGCCACAGAACTTGAGGTGGATGATGAAGGGAATGAGAGCCTGTGGGTCAAAATCAGAGGGCAGCCTAATAAATCCGACATCCTGGTTGGAGTCTGTTATAGACCACCCAGCCAGGATGAGGAGGCTGACGAATTATTCCATAAACAACTGAAGGCTGTCTCAAGATCATCAGATCTTGTCCTTGTGGGTGACTTCAACCTCCCAGATATCTGCTGGAAACTTAATTCAGCAGAGAGGAGGCAGTCCAGAAGATTCCTGGAGTGCATGGAGGACAGCTTCCTGATGCAGCTGTTAAGTGAGCTTACCAGGGGACAGGCTCTGCTTGACCTGCTGCTCTCCAATAGAGAAGGACTGGTGGGAGATGTGATCATGGGAGGCTGTCTAGGGTGCAGTGACCACGAGATAGTGAAGTTTTCAATATGCAGGGAGACAGGGAGGAGCACCAACAGAACCTTCACCTTGGTCTGCCGGAGGGTGAACTTCAGCCTGTTTAAGAAACTTATTTGTAAAATTCCTTGGGTAGCAGCCCTCAAGAACCGAGGGGTCCAGGATGGTTGGACCTGCTTCAAACAGGAGCTCTTGAAGGCACAGGAACTGGCAGTTCCCATGTGCCGAAAGATGAGCCAGCGGGGAAGGTGACTGGCCTGGATGAGAAAGCAGCTCCTGGAGGATTTAAGAGGAAAAAAGAGGCTGTATTACCTTTAGAAGGAGGGGAAGGCTTCTCGAGGTATGTTTAAGGAAGTTGTTAGATTACGTAGGAAAAAAATTAGAGAGGCAAAGGCCCAGTTGGAACTGAAGCCATGAGGAATTAGTCTGGGACCTGCTGAGCCACTTGGACACTCACAAGTCCATGGGACCAGTTGGGATCCATCAGAGGGTGCTGAGAGAGCTGGCAGATGAGCTGGCCAAGCCGTTCTCCATCATTTTCCACCAGTCCTGGCTCACAGGAGAGGTCCCAGATGACTGGAAACTGGCCAATGTTGTGCCCATCCACAAGAAGGGTCGGATGGAGGAACCCAGAAACTACAGCCTGTCAGCCTGACCTCAGTACCAGGGAAAATTACAGAGCAGATTATCCTGGAAGCAATAACTGCATACCTGAAGGATGGCCAAGGGCTCGGGTCCAGCCAGCATGGATTTAGGAAGGGCAGGTCCTGCCTCTCCATCCTGATCTCCTTCTATGATCGGGTGACCCATCTGGTGGACATGGGGAGGCCTGTGGATGTGGTCTACCTGGACCTTAGCAAGGCCTTTGATACCGTCCCCCACAGCCAACTGCTGTCTAAGCTGTCAGCTCGTGGCTTGGACCGCAACACTCTGTGCTGGGTTAGGAACTGGCTGGAGGGCTGTGCCCAGAGAGTGGTGGTGAATGGTGCCACATCCAGCTGGAGGCCAATCACCAGTTGTGTCCCCGAGGGATTGGTGCTGGGCCCCATCCTCTTTAACATCTTCACTGATGATCTGGATGAGGGGATTGAGTCGATCATCAGCAAATTTGCAGATGACACCAAATTAGGAGCAGATGTTGATCTGTTAGAGGATGGAAGGACTCTGCAGAGGGACCTTGACTGAATGGGCAGATGGGCAGAGTCCAATGGGATGGCATTTAACAAGTCCAAGTGCCAAGTGCTGTACTTTGGCCATGGCAACCCCATGCAGTGCTACAGGCTGGGGTCAGAGTGGCTGGAGAGCTCCCAAACAGAGAGGAATCTGGGGGTGCTGATTGACAGCTGCCTAAATATGAACCAGCAATGTGTCCAGGTGGCCAAGAAGGCCAATGACATGCTGGCCTGTATTAGGAATAGTGTGGCCAACACGAGCAGGGAAGTCATTCTGCCCCTGTAATCTGCATTGGTTAGGCCACACCTTGAGTCCTGTGTCCAGTTCTGGGCACCTTAGTTTAAGAAGGACATCAAGACACTTGAACGTGTCCAGGGAAGGGCAACAAGGCTCGTGAGAGGCCTTGAGCACAAGCCCTATGAGGAGAGGCTGAGGGAGCTGGGATTGTTTAGCTTGGAGAAGAGGAGGCTCAGGGGAGACCTCACTGCCCTCTACAACTACCTGAAAGGTGGTTGTAGCCAGGCAGAGGTTGATCTCTTCTCCCATCAACCAGCCCCAGAACAAGGGGACACAGTCTCAAGCTGCACCAGGGAAAGTTTAGGCTCGAGGTGAGGAGAAAGTTCTTCACTGAGAGAGTCGTTCATCATTGGAATGTGCTGCCCAGGGAGATGGTGGAGTCACCATTCCTGGATGTGTTCAAGAGGGATTGGATATGGCACTTGTTGCCATGGTCTAGTCATGAGGTCTGTGGTGACAGGTTGGACTCAATGATCTTTGAGGTCTCTTCCAACCTTAATGATACTGTGATACCTGTGACTTCTCTCAGCTTCTCCCTTTCTTATTCATTGTGTGCACGTTCTTCTCATGTCATGTTCAGTATTTCTGATGGTGTGTTCTTTCTTAGGGCAATGCAGTAATTTCGTTGCATAGCCTCACAATTACTATGTAAATTTTTTTTGCATTTTCATAAGTGGTAAGTATAAATAAGTAACCCTTGCATCATACTAATGTGCTTTGATAACCCTTTTTTAACATTTAAGTTCTATTTCATATGGTGTGTTCATACTGCAAGGTACAATCTTACTGAGAATTCATATTGCAAGATAGAAAAACTGAAGTTTCACCTTGTGGTAGTTTCCAGCTGTGCCTTGAAAATTTTCCACAGAAAGTAGTAGCATGTAAATAAATCAACATTGGGTGTAAAAATGAAAATTATGATAAGTTCTAAATAATCCCTTTGTACAGATAACAAACATAAAAGTTGGTCATATAAACTTTCTCTTTTTGCTTCCTCTGCTCTGGCTGGTGCTTCTGATGATTTTTGCTGACCTTGGCTGCATCGCTTTGTTGTGGCTAAGTACTAACAAACAACCCTCCACTCTTTTCTCTCCTCTATCATGTGCATGGGGGGAGGGAGCAGGGAGTGGGGAAGCTATTAGTAGGCCCCTGTTCTTTGCCAGGAGAGGCTCTTGTGCTGTTTAATACATTGTAAATACCTTAAAATATATAGAAATGTTGTATATTTCTAAGATTTTCATATTTCAAATCTTAGATTGTAGTTTTGCTTGTAAATACAGATTCATTTGCTTGTAAATAGAGATTCATTTGCTTCCAACTGAGTTAGTCTGGCAATTGAATAATGAGAAATCATGAGAAGCAAACTTTATTCCAAACAAACTAACTTTAAATTCCAATTTTCTCCATTCACTATGGTTTTGTTTTTGGTGTGCATCTGAGAATACTGTATCTCCATCTTGAATGTTTCACAAGGACAGAATTTTCAATGTATTTAGAATCTTCTTGACATATTTGTGCAATATGTCCTATACTTGAACTTTTTCCCTCTCTATAATGGTATTCTTAAATAAATATACCGCAATTGCAATATAATTCTATTCCAGTTTCAGAGAGGTTACCTGGTGATGTTCAGGGTTCATTAACCAGTAATTAATGTAATTTTTTTTTTCCTGATACATAATTTATTCATACAGCCTGGAAACAAAACATCAGTTATACTAACATTTCTTAGGTGAATGTTATACATCTAGCCAAAGCTAATCACAAAATATTTGCTTGAGGCAATTCAGTGTTAGTAGAGATATTTCATTACTTCACATGCACACATTTATTATTGTATCATGGTAGCAAATAGAAATAGCCAAATCCCCTACGTTGGCATAATAAAACATGATGAAAAGCCACAGGTGTTTTTGTGTTTGTTTTTTTTTCCTACTGTGATGTAGTTTCCTGAAACTTAATTAATCTTAAATAATCACTAGCAATCAATAGATGCAAAGCATATTGAGCATTAAGCAGGTAATTAACTTTAAAAAGTCACATGTTTTCAAGTGTGCATAATTTTCATTATTGAGTACATGATAAATTTTCAGTGTGGTATGTGGCAACTTGAGCCCATTATACTTATTAAGATGAACAAAAATATTAGTATTTCAAATGAGATTATGGAGTCACATGGTTCATGTAAGGAAAAATTATCCATCTAAATTAATCTTTAATAAGATTACATACCACTTGTCTTTCAGTGTTTTCCTCTTCTGGCTGTTTACATAAACATCTAGATTATTCATTCAATCTTATTTTTAGTAGTTTTGCATGATTAATCCTGAGAAAGACTGGGCAATATTGTCTGCATCCAAGCAATGTATATAGAGATATTTCTTAGGGGATTTTGAACTATTATTTCCTCAATAATATTTTGAGAAATGTAAACTTCACATATTTGTGAATGAATTGCACTCAAATGTGCAGGTTTCTTGGTCTTGCCATAAATGGATTTCGATAAGGTTCCAAACATCTCTTTATCAGCTAAGTGAAGTTATTAAAATAAGCCATTTGCAGTGGTGTGAACTGGTATAACAAATGTCTCCCCTGGAACTGAAAAGTCTATGTAGAACATTGTCTTCTGCCATTACAGAAGCATGAAGACATAGATAGGCATCTCTGTTCAGTCTCAAGAATTCTGATATGGATCTTTGTTCTTCATTATACTTTCATTTCAAATACGTGGGGAGATACAGCTGGTTGCAGATATGTATTTAGCTTTGCAGCATATAAAAGGATACATAAATGCAATGCAGGGCTGTCTCATTATGCATTTCAAATCGGAATGTATTACTTTGATGCATACCAGTAACACTTCATGTATATTACTTAGTTAACTTTCCAAACAGCTTTCAGACAAACATTAGTGCTCTGTTCATACATAATGTATCCAAGATTATAGAGCAAAAAGCTTTACCTCCTAGTCTTTCCTTTAAAAACAAACAAACAAAAAAAAAGGTATACCATTACACCTACCCCATACCCTTGCTCCCCGAATTCACATTTAACACATTTTCCTGAATAAGAATTGTTTTGAAATTACAGTTAAGATTTTCATATGCTTTCAAAAAATTTGGATTTCCAATGGATTGGTAGGCATTTAATGAGAATACAAAAAAAAAAAAAAAAAAAAAAAAAAAGCATTTTATAGATGTATGAAATCTATGATAAATTTTCAAGCTGCTCTGTATCTTTTGGGCTGATATAGTACACTGATATTATGCTGATATATTTTGTGGTAAGCTCTGATTGGAGTAAAGACTCTACAGAAAGTAGCCAGAACAGCACGTCTGATGTACTGGGATGCTCACACTATTCAAAAATCTCTTGATTTTGGGACTAACCAAAATTTTCTGTTTGAGCTATAGCTTGGGGATTTTTTTGTCCAACAGATGGAGAGAGTCTTTTTAGCCAAAGTATGTAGTGATGGAACAACAGGCAACAGGTGTAAACTGAAAGACAGTAGATTTAGATTAGATGCAATGAAGATTTTTTTTTTTTCTTAGCACTCAGGCTGATGAAACACTGGAACAGATTTCCCAGTGATTATTTAAGGTCAGTTTGGGTGGGGCTTTGAATAAATTTATCAAATGGAAGATGTTCCTGCCCACAGTGGGTGAGTTGGAATAGATGATCTGTAAAGATCTATTTCTATCTAAGAAACATTTTCTTCAGCAATACTATATTGATTTACTTAATAAAGTGAAAGGTCTCCTTCCCTGTGTGAGCTACTCCATCAAACATTAAAAAGCTGGTATATAACTACATAAATATTTATAAAAATTGGAGTAAGTAAGCTTTTTGCCTTAGGTAGTCCCTGTGACACATAACATTAGTTCCCAATTTGAATGGTTGTGATGTGTTTATATATATATATATATATATATATATATATATATATACATAGTCTATCTGTGTTAGCTCTGGGCATTGACAAGATCATAAAGATTCAGTAGCATCTGTTTTCTGCTGTTAGAATACACATTACAGGACACTGATTTGATTAGTCAGTTCTTAATTAGAACTACTTGAATTTCTTTCTGAAATTTACAGAATGAAGATATAATTGTTGAAGGGATATTTTGTTATTGTTGCACCTAATGAAACCTAAAAATTACGTTAAAAATTACTGACCTACTGCACTGTGCAACTTTCAGTATCAAATTTTTTTTTTTTTTTTTAAGATCAGATTTGCTACTACCATTCATGAGTTATTTTTCGAAATGTTAGCTATAGCCATCTGTAACAAAGTCAAATGCTTCTGCTGCAGTCACTTCCTGTAAAGAAGAATTTCTGTTGTAGAGGAGAGGGGAGCTCCACAGAATCAAGTAAAAAATAATAAAAATGTCAACTTTATGATATTTCTAAATGAGTAAGTGAATAAGATTCAAAGTAGTATCATATCCTGTGACATTGCTGTATTCCTCACTGTAGCAGGAAAGACAGATTTGCAAAGGATGGAAACCAGAAAGAAAAAATAATGATATAACAATCTGGGATTTTCTTCACCACTTAAGGATGAGAACAGGTTGATCTGATGCATAATCAGATCAATTTAAAGCAAACTTTGCTAATTTATGATGCAGAATCTTACCTTTTGAAAATTTTAGATAATGAACAAGTTAATATTTCACAATTCCCTAATAAATATTAAAATAAACCACATATTTCTGATTAATAATATTATTAGACTGTGAAATTCTGTCAGCTCAATATGTGAAATGTTTTCTTAAGAGATCCTGATGTGGTGGGTTGGAGTTTCCCATTCACATTAACTAAGCACGATCAGCTCAGTTGGAAGCAAATGGAAGCTACAATTACAAGCTACACTCTACAATGGAATGCAATGAATATGTACAAAATATACAGTATTTGCAATACTATACACATATTTACAATCAGAAAATAGCACGGAAATACCCCTGGTCAAAACTACCAGGGAAGCTGCTCCACAGCCCCCCTGCCCCAAAACCTCCAAGCCCTCTTGTACCAAAAGAGAGAGGGAAACTGGAAGAAAGCAGTGTTTCTTATCTCAAGGTCAAAGGCATCATCCTCCCAGTACAACAGCCAGACAAGAGAAGAAAAGAAGGAACGGGGATGAAAGTAAAATGTAAAAGACTGTTATGATACATCTGCACCCACACATTCTGGCCAATTGAAATAATTTAGGATAATCTTTTATTTTCCTTTTTGCACCCAATAGTCAATTATTTACATTGTTCTACTTTTCTGCTCAAAATCTGCAGCTCATTTTTAAAGGCATAGACTAAAACTGCCACACCTGAACAAGAATTGTGTTTGATTTCACTGAAATTTCATTACAGGATTTTTTTTTTTCATATGTTCCATCCAATTTATTCAGAGAAAAAAAAAGGTATTAGTATTTATTTCAATTTTATATTCATAGTATTTTTTTTCCTTAAAAAGGAAAAAAAGAAACCAATACAAATAGTGGTTTATATGTCTCAATATGTCACACATTTAAAGAAGACATTTGATTCATAATTTTTTTGAAAGAGTGGGGGGTTTTAACACTAAATTTAATTCTTACAGAAATAAAGTAAAAGGAAAAATTACCAGTAGTAAGAACACACACCTACATTTGTTTCCAATAATAATAAAGTTAATACAGTCTAGAAACATATTTCTTCTCCCTCATACTAGTATCATGCTGATCGACAAGTGTGATTCGAACTGCATTCTGGCAAGGAAATACAATGCTGATTGATATGGCCTTTGCTTTACAAGTCATATAATTTTGTTGATGAATCCTGCACCAAGTTCTTAAGTTTTTTTCAGTTGTAAATATGATCTAGAAAAACTTCCCATAATGACAGGGGCAACAAGACTTAGTGGAAAGTGTCCCTGCTCATGACAGGAGGGGTTGGAACTACATGATCCTTGAGGTCCCTTCCAATCCTGAAAATTCTATGATTAAAGATTTCACAATTCCTATTCCAAAAGTTAATTTCATTAAAAATTAAGAAAATGTAGAGGGACATACAATATCAGAATAGAAGTGCATGCCTTATGATAAAAGTTTACCTCCTAGATACTGCAAACCATTACTTTATGTGATGATGCTCTCCATCCATAGTTGGATAAACCAAGTGAATAAGTTACGTGTTGGGGTTCAGGTATCTTTTGAGAAATCTTATATGTCATCCATGACAAATACACGAAACCAATGTTTTTCTCCTTTGATAAGAATTCAGTGGCCATTTAATTTTATCTTGTGTCTTATTGTTCATTTCATTCATGATGATCAATTAGATTTTTTTTCTGTTGTAAGGACATAGAGGTAAGTAAATTGAGTGTGGTTTTATTAGAAAAAGAAAAAGGGGAAGATGTAGAAGGATTGTTTTCAGATATCTTTGGAACAGCTATGTTTTGCCCTTGAGTTAGGAAGGCACAGCTTATCAGTAATTGAGAGAAAGAAGGAGGAAAATGTAGGGGAAGATTTGCCCTTGTTGAGTTAGAGCAGACGATGTTTAATATTTGACTTAGAAAAGAATGCAGGCATCTTGTAACTGAGGAGAAAGACATGGCAGAATTTGGTTGGATGTGTTGAAATATTGTTTTGTTATTTTAACCTATTGTGTATCTTAATTACACACACACCGGTAGAAAATAACCAATTAAGATGTGACACACATGTTTGCTGAAAGAATATATAACTTTTCTGTGTAATGAAATAAAAGTCTTCACCTGATAATATCCTGGCCTGGAAGCTGTGCTTGTAGTGACGCTAGGGTGATCGAACACCAAAACCATAGTAGCACAAATGGTGATCACATCATGCACCCTGAGCAGCTACCGAGAACAACTCTGACTTGCAAGATTATGGAACAGGTCAACTTGAGTGCAATCACACAGCACTTAAAGGGTGGCCAAGGGATCAGGCCTAGCCAGCAGGGATTTAGGAAGGGCAGGTCCTGCCTGAACAACCTGATCTCCTTCTATGATTGGGTGACCTGCCTGCTGGATGTGGGGAAGGCCGTGGATGAAGTCTACCTGGATTTCAGCAAGGCCTTTGACACCATGCCCCATAGCAAACTCCTGGCCAAGCTGTCAGCCCATGGCTTGGACGGGAGCACACTGCACTGGGTTAGGAACTGGCTGGAGGTCCGAGCCCAGAGAGTGGTGGTGAATGGTGCCACATCCAGCTAGCGGCCAGTCACTAGTTGTGTGCCCCAAGGATCAGTGCTGGGCCCCATGCTCTTTAACACCTTTATTGATGATCTGGTTGAGGACATTGAGTCCACCATCAGTAAATTTGCAGATGACACCAAATTGGGGACAGGTATTGATCTGCTGGAGGGTAGAGAGGCTCTGCAGAGGGACCTCAACAGGCTGGACAGATGGGCAGAATCCAGCAGCATGAAATTTAACACATCCAAGTGCCGGGTTCTGCACATTGGCCACAACAACCCCAGGCAGTGCTACAGGCTGGGGTCAGAGTGACTGGAGAGCGGCCAGGTAGAGAGGGACCTGGGGGTGATGGTCAATGATAGGCTGAACATGAGCCTGAAGTGTGGGCAGGCGGCCAAGACGGCCAATGGCATCCTGGCCTATATCAGGAACAGTATGGCCAACAGGAAGAGGGAGGTCATTCTGCCCCTGTACACTGCACTGGTTAGGCTGCACCTTGAGTACTGTGTCCAGTTCTGTGCCCCTCAGTTTTGGAAGGATGTTGACTTGCTGGAGCATGTCCAGAGAAGGGCAACAAAGTTGGTGAGGGGCTTGGAACACAAGCCATATGAAGAGAGACTGAGGGAGCTGGGGTTGCTTAGCCTGGAGAGGAGGAGACTCAGGGGTGACATTATTGCTCTCTACAACTACCTTAAGGGAGGTTGTAGACAGGCAGAGGTTGGTCTCTTCTCCCAGGCAACCAGCACTAGAACAATAGGACACAGTCTCAGGATGCGCCAGGGGAGGTTCAGGCTGGAGGTCAGGAGTAAGTTCTACACAGAGAGAGTGATTGCCCATTGGAATGGGCTGCCTGAGGAGGTGGTGGAGTCACCATCATTGGAGGTGTTCAGGAGGAGACTTGATGGGGTGCTTGGTTGCACTGTTTAGTTGATTAGGTGGTGTTGGATGATAGGTTGGACATGATGATCTTGAAAGTCTCTTCCAAGCTGGTCTGGTCTGGTCTGGTCTGGTCTGGTCTATTCTATTCTATTCTATTCTATTCTATTCTGTCAGGCTGATGCACCTGTAGTTTTCAGGTTCCTCCATCCGACCCTTCTTGTGAATGGGGACCACATTAGCCAGCTTCCAGTCATCTGGGACCTCTCTGGGGAGCCAGGACTCTTGAAAAATTATGGAGAGTGGCTTGGCCAGCTCATCTGCCAGCTCTCTCAGCACCCTAGGATGGATCCCATCCAGTCCCATGGACTTGTGGGGAACCAAGTGGCTAAGGAAGTCTCTAACCACTTCTTCCTGGGTCACAGGGGAACTATGCTGCTCCCTGACTCCGTCTGCCAGGTCAGGAGGTCAGTTGTCTGGAAGACCACCTATCCTGTTATTAAAATTTGAGGCAAAGAAGGTGTTAAGTACGTCTGTTTCTTCCTCATCTGTTGTTAAAATATTCCCCTTCATGTCCACTAAGGAGTGGACGTTGTCCTTGCCCTTCCTTTTGCCATTAATATATTTGTAAAAGGATTTTTTGTTGTCCTTCACAGCAGTCGCCAATCGAAGCTCTAAATGGGCTTTTGCCTCTCTATTTTTTTTCCTGCATTACCTAGCAACATCCTTAAACATTTCATGGGTAACCTCTCCTTCCTTCCAAAGATGATACACCCTCTTTTTTCCCTTAATTTTCTCAGAAGTTCATTACCCATCCAAGCTGGCCATCTACCCTGGCAGCTCATCTTCTGGCATGTTGGCACAGCCTGTTCTTGTGCCTTCAAGAATTCTCTCTTGAAGTAGGTCCAGCCCTCCTGGACAACTGTTTTTAAGGGCTGTTTCCCAAGGTACCTTCTGAGTTAGTTCCTTAGGTAATCTGAAGTCTGCCCTGCAGTAGTCAGTTTGGAGGTTTTGCTTCTGCCCCAGCAAAATCTGTAGCTTGACTACATATTGAAAACTCGATAATTTCATCGTCACTGGACCCCAGACATTATAAATTATAAGTAATAATAAGAAGATATAAGTCATAATGTGTACGTTTAGGTAGAATAAATTATTCTAGGACTTCATAGGTTAAGGTTTTTTTTCTTTGGTTCATACCTTCTTTTTCGGTGTGCCATGGCATTTCAGGGAAACTCTATTTAATATAGGTAGGAATTGTAGAGGATAAGATTTCATTTTTCTAAACAAAGCATGCTTTAGGTTATGTAACATCTTTTTTGTTTCTTTTTTAGACATTGATTTGATGGTTTAATTTTAACATAGTTCTTTAAGTGTTTTAGGGTTTTTTGGGATTATCATAGATTAGGAGTTAGATATAAGGGTATTATTGAATGGCTTCTTTGGTCTGTTCTTTGTATTCACAATTGCTTTAAGATAAGGATTATATATATTTAAAAAAAAAAAAAAAAAAAAAAAAAAAAAGAGAGAAAGGGGAATTCTTGATACATCACATAGAGGTTTAGCCTAGTGTCTCGGTCCAGAGAGGGAAAGAGACTCAGTCCTTTTGAATATTCCTGTGTTGTGAAATAAGAGGCACAAATGAGGCCAAGATATCAACAGCTAGACTATTTATTATACAAATAAAGTGGATGGATCAGAAACAGAGAGAGAGAGAGAGAAAATAGAGAGGGAGAAAGAGAAGAAATAGGGAGAAGGAGAAAGTAGGAAAGGGTTTATGTTACCAACAGTCAGAGGTGGAGAGAGGGTTTTCAGAGTCCAAGATCCATTGTGTTGCCCTGTGATGTTTCCAGTGTGTGGTGCCGTCTTCTTCCTTCTGCCTTGACAGTGTCGCTGTGGTGGGTTAACGCCTCTTTCTGAAAACAAAAGAAGAAAGCAGGGTGGAGGGCTTGCGGGTACTTTACACTCCCTGAAGGGCGTTTCCCCCCTGGGAAAGCTGAGTCTGTTCCACTTCCCCCTCCCTGCCCAGCTATGGTATAAAAAGCAGGACATCATAGCAGTTAGAGCTCCTTTTTGCCTCCTGCCTCTGCTGGATGAGAGCTACTGCAGCTGCTCTCCTGCTCCTCAGCCACGTGGCCGGACCTGATCTTTTTCCCTGCTGCCTCTGCACCTCCTCAGAGAAAGACTGGTTTTGTGTTTTGGTTTTTTTTTTTTTCTGCCCCACTCCCATCCATTCTTGTTCCTTGCCCTTGTGAACCTTGTTTTTCCCTGTTATTGTTATATATATATATATATATAATTTGAAGAAAAAAATTATTTGCCTCTCTACTTCCAAGCTGACTCCAGATTGTTGCTTAGTGGATTTGCTCCTTACCCCTTTTTTTTTCCCTCCTCTCCCTGTTTGGAGGGAGGAGGTGGGGGGGAGTGGGGAAGAGATTCTCAGCCTTTTCCCATTTGAGCCTTTAACTCTCAGCTAAGGCTCAAACCACTACAGTCGCTCAGGTCTTTTTGTACAGTTTTTTAGTCCTTAGGCAAGTGTCCAGATATTGGTCCCCAGGACATCGTTCTGGGAAATCATCCTTAGGTAAGTAGTGAGTCCATTGTCTCACCATCTTCCCTTCCTGGGGGTATCTGATAGCTGGAAATTATCTTGTCCTGAAGGCGTGATGGCTGGGTCCTTGGGCCATTGTTGTAGGCCAGCTGCAGTCTGGTTATCCTTTGTTGGGGCACATCTTGATTCATGATGTAATCACAAGGTGATTTGCATCCAGGATTGGTAGACAGGATTCCTAAACCTAGGAAAAGAGCAAGTCTAGGAAAGTGATGCATATTTTATCACCTACAGTCTTTAGTGATACCAGCTGTGGTGGTTCAGGCTGGATGCTGCTGCACAAGCCACACCTGTGAAGTACCAGAGGGTCTAGCCCAGTGGGTGGGCACAGGAAGCCAGGTATTGCATCCCATAATGCCCTGTTCCCCTATAAGACATCAGCGAGGTGTCCTGCATGCTCTTTTTCTTCCCTCACTGCTACCTGGTAATGGGGTGAGCTGCCTCATAACCTCTCTTGGGCCTGGCTAGGCCCAAGGCTGGGAGGGGGAGAAAGAGCCCTGGGGGTTTTGGGTATACCCTCAGGTGGGGGTCAGATGCTTTTGGGTGTGCTTTGGGATCTCCCTTTTGTCACTGTGCTTGTGGTTCTCTGTAAAATTTTCACTGCTTTTTCCATTTAAACTTTCCACCACTTTTGCAATCTGTTTGTCTGAGTCTCTTTTTTGCCTGTGGTGGAAGAATTGCCCTTTTCAACCTACCACACCAGCAAAGAAAAGTCAGCCCATATCATGACCTGGAGAGATCAATTTTGCAGCTCAGTGCTGCAATCATCTCAGCAGAAGACAGCACAACAATCAAGAAGATAGGACAAATAGCCATACCAACGAAATGGAAAATCGGCAGACCTAACAATGACCGCAATGACTGTCATGATAATATGAGATCAAAAGCATCAATCAGAGGCTGATTGCATGAGAATGTCACCAGAAAACATCTGAATTAGGACTGAATATCATGATTGCTTAATTGTTGTGTGATTAGGGAATATGTTCACATGGATTTCTATGTTAATTCAACAATCTGTCATAGTTTAAGTAAAAATCTCAAAGTTAGAGGGAAGGTCAAAATTCATTATAGCACAAAAGAAATTTTCGTTTTAGGTTATATATAAAGCAAAGATGGAATTCAGGTATTATGTCACAAGAAAGAATAGTTAAAGCATGTTATGTTCTTAAAATTTCATGTTACATGTGGTTTTACATGTGGTCTAACAAAATTTATGCAGGATATAAAAAAATGTTTGAAAGGAAAGAAAAAACAAACCAAGAGTAGGAACAATATGACTTTCCTTAGCAAAAACAGAGCATCACAGGATCAGTACGTTAGGATGAGTAAAAATGGATTATTGTGTTATGTTTAATTTTATATTCTGCAGAACCATGAACATCCAGGATGTCATCTCTGACCCAGCAAAGGGGCCTTTTCACTCTTGCTCTCTGCCTGCAGGTATTTTCCTTATCTGTGGAGATGGAACCTGGCCAGCCCTCCCCTCATAGATCAAGGGAGGACCTTGCTGACACTAAACATGTCTATGATTTTTGACCATCTTAGAAAAAGGCAAAGGTGTAACAATCATACCTTTGAAGCAGATTGTAAAAGACAATGCTGAAGACTGGGTTTGCTGTAGGTCTTTGTATCTTAATCCCTGTGTAAAATGTGTTCAGACTAGAACTGGTATGGTTAATCAGGTGGTCTTTATTAAGGGAAATGTAAAAATTAGAACTAACAAGATCTAAGTTCTCCTTTAAGAGAAACCTTTCTGTCTGAAAGAAGCAACTGTCCTGTTTGTGTCTTGACCTTGTGGAAAAGGAATGTATGCTTGTTATTGTAGTGTACCTGGAAGTCTTGTTGTCATTATCCATATGTTATGCCACTTGTGTAAGAATGAGCAAATTGGTACAGCTCTGAGTTTTGTACCTTTTATGGTTTACATCAGTCTGTTAGACACGCTATGTTACAGAATAGGGCCATTGTAGATTTCTTGTTACTTGTCCATAGACATGAATATGAAGACTTTGGTGGGATGTGTTGTTATCAGGGTGGATACAATCTCTTATAAAAATTGGATTGTTGATTTTATTGGTTGCTTTTGCTATATAGTAAATTTTACCTTGCTTGCTTTGTATGCTAAGAATGTTAGAAGGGTCAATCAAAATGTGGTTTTATTAGAAAAAGAAAAAGGGGTAGATGTAGAAGGGTTGTTTTCAGATATCTTTGGAACAGCTATGTTTTGCCCTTGAGTAAGGAAGGCACATCTTATCAGTAATTGAGAGAAAGAAAGAGGGAAATGTAGGGGAAGATTTGCCCTTGTTGAGTTAGAGCAGACGATGTTTGATCTTTGGCTTAGAAAAGAATATAGGCATCTTGTAACTGAGCAGAAAGACATGGCAGAATTTGGTTGGATGTGTTGAAATATTGTTTTGTTATTTTAACCTATTGTATGTCTTAAATGCACACCAGTAGAAAATAACCAATTAAGATGTGGCATATGCTTTCTAAAAGAATATATAACTTTGCTGTGTGTGGCAGTTTCAGGCTATGCCTTTAAAATTTAGCTGCAGATTTTCAAGCAGAAGAGCATAGAAATATAAACAAATCCATAGTTGGGTGTAAAAAGGAAAACAAAAGATTATTCTAAACAAATTTCATTGGCCAGATGTGAGATGTACCTCTAACAATATCTCACATCCTACTTCATTCCTTTCTCTTTCTTCTGGCTGCTTAGCTGCTTTGCTGGAAGGGATTTTATCTAACAACCTTGAGATAAGCACACTAACTGAGCTTTCTAACATCTTTTTTCTCTTTTCCCCAATTAAACAGGAAACAGAGGAAAGGGGGGAGGGAAGGTTAGTGGGGAAGCAGGGCAGTTTTCCCCCATTCAGTTGGGTTTCCTCACTGTTTTTACCCTGTAAATACCTGTATAATATTGTAAATACTGCATATTTGTATATATTCATTGCATTCCATTGTAGAGTGTAGTTGTGATTGTAAATATAGTTTCCATTTGCTTTCCCCAACTGAGCTGAGCCGAGTTTTTGTTAATGCTGGTGGGCTAAACTGCCACAGTGTAACGTATTCAAAACACTTTCGCCTGGTAATATCCTGGCCTGGAAGCTGTGCTTGTAGTGACTCTAGGGTAGTCAAACACCTACACCTGTATTACTATATTTCCTAAAGTTTATGAAAGTCTATTGGTGAACCTCACTTCTCTGAAGATAAGAAAAATTAATTTCAGATGTGATTTTACTTCATAATGGGTTCTCAGCTGTTTCCTCTTTACAGATTCACAGATTGCATTGGGTTGGAAGGGACTCTTAAAGGTCATATTGTCCAACTTCCCTGCAATAAGCATGGACACTGCGTAAGGATTTAAGTTTGTCTTCCTCTAATTGTCTCAACATTGTTGCCTTCTGGAGGTGTTTTTTACACCATTGTCCTGGGGGAATCCCTGATTATCTACGAGACTACAAACTCTGCTGATAACCAGTAGATGTTGGGGCTCACTGTGACAAGTTTTTGTGGGCCTTCTGATGGGCAGGACTCTCAAAGATGACTGACACAGCAGTTTAGAGCCAAAAGAGCACATCTTCACGTTTGCCTTCTCAAATGTTTTCACACCATTATCCCTGGAATATCCTACTTATCTACAAGACCATAAGCTCTGTGACAATAGTATCTGATAGCCAACCAAGGCCACAAGTTTTGTTTCAAGAGTGTCACTGTGAGACTGGGACTGGCACAGATAACTAACTGTGGGACCTGTGCTGACACCAGTCAAACATGCTGTAACCATGGCAACAGAATGGGGAGGTTTAGGCTGGAGGTTAGGAAGAAATTCTGCACAGAGAGAGTGATTGCCCATTGGAATGGGCTACCCAGGGAGGTGATGGAGTCACCATTATTGGAGGTGTTCAGGAGGACACCTGATAGGATGCTTGGTTGCATGGTTTAGTTGATTAGGTGGGTTGGATGATAGGTTGGATGTGATGATCTTGAAGGCCTCTTCCAACCTGGTCTATTCTATTTTATTCTGGGATTGGAAAAGGTATAAAACCCCAGAGGTAACAGGGGAACTTTGAAGCTTCCCCATTGATCAAGACCTTCAGGATCAGCAAGATATCATCTGGATCCCCAGTGCCAACTATCTTTGCTTTTGCTACCCCTTGCTTTTTTTCTTCTTCCTTTTCTATATTTCTAACTTTTTCTCATGCACATGTAAACAAAACAAAGTTCAAGTGTTTTTCCCAAACCAACTATTTGGTTCCTTCTTGGTTTCATTTGGGGGATCCATAAAATAACCACCCCTTCCGCAAAAGCAGATTAACACATGCCTCCAACTACATCAGGCTGCCCAGGGCCACATCAAGTCTGATCTTGTATGTCTCCAGGAACAGGGGCTCAACCACATCCCTGGGAAGCCTGTTCCAGTATTTTGTCACTTTTGTTGTAAATAACTTCTTCCTTGTGTTGTCACTACCCAGTTATCCTGTACCAACCCTGGTCAGCAGGGGGGGATTGCACTAAGATTCAAATAATTCTCTTGGAGTAAATACAGGCAAACCAATGCCAAACTGCTGATGAATTTGGTTTATTAGACTGGACTGGAACAGAGGGAAAATGAGAACTAAAAGAAGAGGGAAAAGTAGAGAGAAAGAGAGGAAGAAAAAGAGTCAAGAAGCAAAGGAAGAAACATTACCATTCCCTGGATTCAGCTTGTAGAATTATCACAGGAACAGCCCCAAATTCTTGACTGAAGGTGAACACTTAGAGAAAGGCAAGTACTCTGCAGAGGTGGGAGAGTGGCATGGGCAGAGGGATATGTCTGGCCCATGCAGAGCAAAACAGCTGTGGGAGCCAGGGAATAGGTGATGTTGAGAGGTGTGGAGTGGTGCCGAGCAGGGCAGGAGCAGTGCAGTGGGGTTGGCTGTGTGGGCAGTGCAGAGTGGAGCTGTAGGGTGCTCCCCAAAAATGTGGACATGCAGAAATTGTCATTCTCCCAACACTGTCTATGGGGCAGAGGTGGTGCCTCCAAGCTGTGTGGTGAGGTGTGCATACTGGCCTTTCAGTGGTGCTGTTACAGTGGTTTTAAAGAGGGAATTCTTGCCTACTCAGAAATTCTCTTTTCATTGTCAAGCCATCATCAATTCATCAGTTCTCTTCCAGAGCTGTTACTATCACCATGCTGTCCATTCAAAACCAGGTGTGTCGTCACACCTTGCTTCAGGCACTACACTCATTAAGGGCTATTATTCCTGCCTTGCCACATGCATTGTTTTGAGACAACAAAGTCATTGGGCTATGACATATGTCCAGCCTAAATCTACCCTGCTTAAGACCACTGCCCCTGGTCCTATCACTACAAGTCCTTCTAAACAGGTCCACTTAAGTTATTGAAATATATTTATAAGGTCTTCTCAGATCCTTCTTTTCTCCAGGCTGAACCATCTCAATTCCTTCAACCTGTCTTCATAGAAGAGGTGCTCCACCCCTCTGATTATCTTCATAGCCCTCCTCTGGACAAGCTCTATCAGATCCACATCTCTTTTGTATTGGGGGCCTCAAAGCCAGACACAGTACTCCATGTGAGGTCTCAGCAGAGCAGAGGGGCAGAATCACATCTCTTGACCTTCTGTGCTGCAAGTGCACATTGTTGGCTTACTTCCAGCTTCTCTTCCACCAGTACCTCCATTTCATTGTCCTTCAGCCTGTATTGATATCTAGGCTTGTCCCAATCTACGTGCAGGACATTGCACTTTGCCTTATTGAACCTCATGATATTCTTCTCAGCCCACCTTTCCAGAATGTTCAGGTCCCTCTGGGTGGCATCCTGTCCTTCACTCTTATCAACCGCACCACTCAGCTTGGTATTATCTACAAACATGTTGAGGATGCACTCAGTCTTACTTTCTATATCATTGATGAAGATATTGAACAGCACTGGTCCCAGTACAGACCCTTCAAGGACAACACTTGTCACCTGTCTCCATCTGGACATCAAGTTGTTGACCATTACCCTTTGCATGAGATCATCCAACCAATTCCTTATCCACTGGACAGTCCACTCATCAAATCTGTATGTCTCCATCTTAGAGAGTAGGATTTTGTGGAGGCCTGAGTCAAAGGCTTTAAAAAAGACCAAATAGATGAAACAAAATCACAGTGTGCTGGGTTGAGGCAGCTCCCTTCCCCACCACTGGCAACAATAACCACTCAGACAAACGGATTGCAAAAGTGATGGAAAGTTTAAATAGAAAGCAGTGAACTTTTACAGAAAGCCAAAAGCACAGTGACAAAGAAAAATCCCAAAACAGACCCAGAGAGATCCCATCCCCACCTGAGGGTACACCCAAGACCCCCAGGGCTCCTTCTTCCCCCTCCCACTACTATGCTAGTCTCAGCTGGCCAGATCTGAGACTGCCCATCCCCCCATGGCCTTGGGCCTAGCCAGGCCCAAAGCCAGGAGGCATCTCCCCCAGTTACTGGCTGACAGAGAAGGAAGAAAAGAGAGCATGCTAGACTCCGCACTGGATCTTATAGTGGTGCAAAGGATTGTGGTATGAAATACTACATAATTTCCTGTGTCCACCCCTCTGGGCTTGACTTCTGGACACAGGAAGTAAACATTGCAGGGGGGCACCCAGCTCAAACTGTAACACACAGAAACATTGAGGTTGGAAAAGACCCTTAGGGTCATCAAGTCTAACTAATAGCCCTACTCTACAATGTTCACCCCTAAACCATATCCCCAGGCACCACATCCAAAAGACCCTTAAATACATCCTGGGTTGGTGACTCAACCACCTTCCTGGGCAGCACATTCCAATGCCTGACCACTCTTTCCATGAAAAAAAAGTTTTCTAATTTCCAGTCTAAACCTACCCAGTCGCAGCTTGGGGCCATTCCCTTTTATCTATCACTAATTACCTGTGAGAAGAGACCAGCACCACCCACCCTTCTCACAATGCCCTTTCAGGTATAGACAGAAATGAGGTCTCTCTTCAGCTTCCTCTTTTTCAAATTAAACAGCCTCAGATCCTTCAGTTGCTCTTCATAAGATTTATTTTCCAGGTCCTTCCCCAGATTCATTGCCCTCCTCTGCACTTGCTCCTGCACCTCCACATCTCTCTTGTACTGAGGTTCCAAAAACTGGACACAATACTTAAGGTGTGCCCTCACCAGAGCTGA